>NC_071389.1:14830963-15430963 GCF_022682495.2 Desmodus rotundus
TCAAAAAATAGTGATCTTATGCAAGATCGATCTATTTCTCTTCTCTTCCGGAGAGCATATTGCTTTAATCGCACTGGTCATTTTTCCGGAATACCTAGGTTCTTCCTGATGAACTCTAGTGGAGTATGTCTGCATCTCAACTTGGCTTTGTTGGGTTTGAGTTTATTGGGGAATGTCTCTTCACCACTGACCCTTGTACAACATGGGTTTGAGCTGTGCAGGTCCACTTGTGTAGACTTCTTTCAATAAATGCTGTAAATATATTTTCTCTCCCTGCTGATTTTTATCCAGTTCCCTTATGATTTTAGGGTATACAATACATATGACATTTAAAATAGGTGTTAATCGTGTTATTGGTGAGGCTCTGGTCAACAGTAGGCTATCAGTAGTTTTTAGGAAGTCAGAAGTGACCTGAGGATTTTCAGCTGCATGGAGTGTTGGCCCCCCTAACCCCTGCATTGTTCAAGAGTCAGCTATACTTTTAAGCATCATCTCCCTCTGAAAAATTGGTCTTTGGTCTCCTCATCTCTGGAACTGATTAAGAACGAAAATCTAGAGTTTCAGGTCAATGCTTCCTCCATTATAACTGGTATAACAGAATGTTTCCATTGGTTTGCTTGCCTTTCTGGTTTTCTCTTGGCCCTTCCCCTATTAGGTAACTGTGGTAAGATATCTTATTTCCATAGGGAACTTAATGGTGTGATTAAAAAGATTAATTCTCATTTTTGCCCTTACCCTCCCCCCCGCCCAGTCCACATTATTCAAAAACCTGAAAAACATTGCTTTCATCCTAGACGCAAATCCAGATCTCCTTCCCCTAGAAGACGATCTTCCCCTGTCAGGAGAGAGAGAAAGCGCAGTCATTCTCGATCTCCCCGTCACAGAACCAAGAGCCGGAGTCCTTCCCCTGCTCCAGAAAAGAAGGAAAAAACTCCAGAGCTCCCAGAATCATCAGCGAAAATAAAAGAACCTTCAGTACAAGAGGCCACTTCTACTAGGTAGGTACATAAAAATTCATTTATAAATATCACAGTTTTAGGCTACTAAGTTCAAATTGTGTAGAACGTTATAAGTAAAATGCCCCAAAGGTAACCACTGCTTTTTGTTTGTAGTCTTTCAAATATTTTATGTATTATAACTTGCTTCCCCCCCTACCCCAATACTGTGAACAACTCTGCACTTGAAAAATGTGCAATTAGAATTGTTAGTTGCTGTCACTGGATTTTGCTAATCTTTTGGAGCTCGGGAGAAGTCTTCATAGATTTTTGAAAACTTTTTAAAAAGAGAAATAACTTTATTCATTGAATTATGACGTAGGAGTCTGAGCAGAAGAGGGGGGAAATAAGCTTTTTTTTCTTTTCTCCCATAGCGACATTTTGAAAGTTCCCAAGCCTGAACCCATACCAGAGCCTAAAGATCCTTCTCCGGAGAAAAATTCCAAAAAAGAAAAGGAAAAGGAGAAGATCCGACCAAGATCTCGGTCACGTTCCAAATCAAGATCCCGGACACGTTCTCGCTCCCCTTCTCATACTCGGCCTAGACGGCGCCATAGGTCCAGATCACGGTGGGTTGTGGTTTAAGATCTGCATAGAGCTCAGGTCTTACTTGCTACTTTCCCAGACAGAATTAGGTAACTAGTTTCTTTTTCTTTTTCTTTTTGAAGATTTTATTTATTTTTAGAGAGAGGGGAAAGGAGGGAGAGAGGAAGAGAAGCATCAATGTGTGGTTGCCTCTCGCATGCCCCCTACTGGGGACCTGGCCTGTAACCCAGGCATGTGCCCTGACTGGTAATAGAACCAGTGACCCTTTGGTTGGCACTCAGTCCACTGAGCCACACCAGCCAGGGTGATAACTAGTTTCAAAGCAGTGGAAAACATTTAGTAAAATGTTATTCTTTGGATTTACAGAGAGAATTTAAAAAGGGCACTTTCTGTATACCATAAAATCTACATAAATGGAATTGTATCCCTTGAAATCCATTTTTCTTTTTTAATACAGCTGTTGAGAAAACTCTGTCAGGCAGTTCATTCCACGTTCCTGATTTATTCAGGCTCTAATTCTGTTTGTTACGGCAGATCATACTCACCTAGAAGGCGGCCAAGCCCAAGAAGGCGGCCATCTCCTCGGAGGAGAACTCCACCCAGACGGATGCCGCCTCCACCAAGGCACAGAAGGAGTAGATCTCCAGTGAGACGGTGAGTTTTCTTCTCTTCTTCTAGTTCGGAAGTGTCAGGTGTGTGCACGCACCGTACGTTGTCTGAGGCGCATGTTCGTGTTAGCGTCCCCTGGAAGAAAACTCTTGAGTAGCAGATGATGTCTTCCAAAGAGCCTGTCTCACGCGAGTGTAAAGGCTGTTATTTGCAAAGAAAAACAATGGTAGTGGAATGTTGGAAAATAAAAAGAAATTCACCATCTTATTGGTACCTCTCGTTAACTTTTGTCCTTTGAGATTCCACCAAGAAATCCTCTCAAGTGAGGGAGTTAGTCGCGTCCCTCTTTTTTCTGAAAAGTAGATGACTACAGAGCCAGTAAGCTGCTTTCCACCAGTATTAAAGTAGTCCATTCGCATTCATTATACCTTTCGTATTTTTTTTAAGAATTGTCATTATAGAAATGAGTGCTTACTATAAACAATTCAAATAGAAATAACACAGTTAAAAATTACCCAGCCCGGGCCCGGTGACTCAGTTGGTTAGAGCATTGTCCTGGTGCTCTAAGGTTGTGAGTTCAATCCCCGGTCAGGGCACTCAGGAGTCAACCAACGAATGCACACATAAGTGGAACAACAGATCGATGTGTTTCTCTCTCCCTTTCTCTCTCTCTCTGTCTCTCTCAAATCAATATTTTAAAAATTGCCCATAATCCCATTCCATAGATTATTAGCAGTTTTGTGTCTGGTTGTTTTTTAAGAGGTTAGGCATTAAAATAACCCTGTTAATAACTGTTGTTTTTTGAAAATCATCTTAAAATCAGCATGAAGTAAAATGTTTTAATCTATCACTTAACAAAAAAAAAAAAAAAAAAAAAAAAGATTGTTGCCGTATCTGTTCAGAATAGAGGCCCGGTGCACAGCAAAGTTCTGTGCCTACTTGACGATGCATTTCATTTGTCTTTGGAAGGAACTCTGATAGTTTTGCTTCAGATTATACTTGCACTAGAATTTTTTGACTCTTTTAAGGTTGTTTTTCAGGTAACCAAATCAACCTGGAATAATAAGCTCCAGAATTTTTGTTTGTTTTGTGTAGTCTGAGGTTTTTCAGAATTCCCATGGTTTCTTTTTAAAGATAGTTTTTTTCTGTGGGGAAGAGTTGTCAAGATATATTGAACCATTTTATAACTTAAAAATTATAGCATTGATCCTGCTGATAAATGAGACTGGTATAAATTAGGTCAGTCAGTTAAGGTATCACACTTCCAAAATGGATTATTTCTTCTTAGGAGGAAAGTAATACCTAGTGGTTTCTAGTACAAGATTAGTGGAAACAGCTATTTCTTAATATTGGAGTTTTACAAACAGCATGCTTAAATTGTGCTTACTGAGCCATTTAGCAATCAGAATATTGTGCAGATTGTGTAAGATTCCCCCCAGGCAGTTTTTGTCTCACACTTAAGGTAGGGTTTCTTTTTTTCAGGTTCTCAGGAATTCTTCTGCCAAAGGTGAATTCTGCAGGTACACATAATTGCAACAGAACTTACCACAAATTTTGCCGCAGAATTCGAGAGGCCCCTGCTTCTAAGTTTATGTAGCTAAATGAATTCCAATCCTGCACATCTCTTTAAAAATGCAACGTAAAGCTTTGCAACGTAATGCTTGACATTGTGTTATTAAATGAAAACTACTCTGCCACCCAAATTTTGTGTGCAAACCTCAAAACACTGATACCATTCCTCAGGAAGACAGAGGCTGGTTAGTTATATTAGCACCTAACATATTTTATAACTGGAAGGTAACTCAAACACGATTTATCAGAATAACCTATTTCTTTATAGTCTCAAACTCGCTGTCTCCTATGTTAGGTTATGGTTTGTTTCCCATTTTTTAAAAACTCATTTATCTGCTTAGCTACATAAACTCAAAAGTTGGATAAAAATAGCTGTATTTTTGCATAAATTGTACATACCTGGATGGTCATGCTTTGTAAATAGGCAGTTACTGAGTATGACTATTTACTCCACAGAAGGCGACGTTCATCAGCATCCTTGTCTGGGAGTAGTTCATCGTCCTCTTCGTCTCGTTCCCGGTCACCGCCAAAGAAGCCTCCTAAGAGGACATCCAGCCCCCCTCGAAAAACACGTAGGTTGTCTCCTTCAGCAAGTCCTCCACGGCGAAGGCATAGACCATCACCTCCAGCAACTCCGCCGCCGAAAACTCGTCATTCCCCAACACCCCAGCAGTCAAACCGTGCGAGAAAAAGTCGTGTTTCTGTCTCTCCAGGGAGAACTTCAGGTAAAGGTAAACATCAAAAAAATACAAAAAATTATGTTCTTTCTTCATTTGTTTACAGAGTGCTTGCTCAGTTGTGGGCCACCCCCTCTCCCTTCAAAGTATGAAGTAGCTGAGCAGCATTTGTATCCCGTGTTCTAGAGGGTCCCTTTTCTTTCCTGCTTTATGTTCTTCGGATTTGTTCAAATAGACTTTGTGTGTGTGTTGTTTTTTGTGATGCCTTCTGGTGTTGAGTAGGTAGAGAAATGTATTTATCAGTCAGGGGTGTTTGATTTTGGGTAACTTACTAAAGTTGTGTTATCGTGGTAGGGATCATTATATTACTGTGAGACCAGTGGACTCCCCTCCCACCCCCAAAGATTTTTTTGTTTGAGGACTTCATATTCTTTTTATATCTTTTCTTGGCCTTACTGTGCTCTCTGAAGGATGTGGTAGCTGATGTGTTCTTTAAATTTAGGCTCTAGGCAGGGTTCTTGAGTGTTGTCACTTTTCCCCTGTAGATTGATTTCTGAGGAATTTGTGATCTGAGACCCTGCCAGGCGGGTAGATGCTCGCTGTATTAGTCTGGGTGAAGGTTTGTTGGGGCTTCTTCCTTTAGTATCAAATACACACTATAGGATCTGTTTGAGGGAATTGGGCTTCTGGTGCTTAGGGACAGAATGAGAAAGACAGCCTAAAAGGTGAGTAGTGAGGGAGGGGGGCTATCTCAAAAGCTGCTATAATAATTGAATTTCAAGGAGCAACACATAGTTGTTCTGATCACATTTAAGTTTTCAGGTTAGACACAAAACAGAATGGGGACGGGCAAAATTTTGACTATATTTTAATGAATTTAACATGTTCGGGATTTCTAATAAGCATTCTTATTATGCTTATAATAAGCATAATAAGCTTATTCTGTAAGCTTATTCTGCTTTGCCTGCCTCTCCCCACCAGCACGGCACTGTATTCATATCCAGAAGGGCAAATTTTGCTGCACCTGTTTTGAACTCTGTTACGGTGAGATATGGAAGATAAGTTGTTGGAGTGGAAGGGGGATAATAGAAAACTGTTAAGAGTATGTGTAGATTATTTTCTGAATTTTAACAGGTTAATTTGGTGATACATAATTAAATATTATATGGTCATTTCTCTTGAATTAGCTCTGCGGACCTAGACAGTGAGCTGGATAAGAATAGAGACACCTTTAGGTTTTCCAGGTTCAGATGTAATTTAAGTATGGGTGGGGGTCTTAGATCACTTATTTTTCATGCCCTCACTTCCCATGTTACTTTTTGTTCAAGACTGGAAAAATTTCACTCTGTCCATAGTTTCTGTCCATCACTGTGTCCAAGTCTGATGCAGTTGTCCTGACCTGACCTATTTTTTTCTTTCCTATGAAGTGTTGGGACTCCTGAATATTTCCTTTTATCTGGAGCCAGAAAGCTCTCTAGTGAAAAAATACTGTAAATGCTGTCACTTTCCACTTTGCAAAAACACATCCACTTAACAGTTTTTCTGTTCACGTTGTATAGCCAAAGGGTAATAAGTTTACCTGGACAGAAAGACTGAATCGCTGTTAAAATAGTTTAAGAATTAGTAGTGACCTTTTGAAGACTTCGTAGGTACCAACTGCTTGAGTTTTGATGTATTGTTGGAGGAAACAGGTGGCTGCTTTTCAGAAACTAGTCACAGTGGAGATAAGCCAGGGTGGGTGGGACACAGGGCTAGTGCTGTACCTGTGGATTCTGGGGTTGATCTCTCCATGTGCAAACAAAACCCAACCAAAGAGATGCAGTGTGATCCGTTAGCCGGAGGCTGCCCTGTGACCACGGAAGCTAAATACTGGTTCTAACAATTTGGAATAACTTATTATAGTGAAATGATCCCAGCCATCTGTGATGAAATTGCAGAGCTAGAAATAACTTTAGAAATTGTCATCAACAAACAAGGTTCTCGGGTTAGGGGATTTGGTCAAGGTCAACCAACCAGGACTAGAATTTGGGTTCTCATTCCCATTGAAAAATGTATACTTGGTCTAACTTTCCTATTCCAAAATGCCTGTTCTGATTTCTGGAGGAGGGAAATAGCAGGGTGAAACTCTTTAGCTTCTGTACCTGGTAGTATGAGTTCAGGGATTCCTTTTTTTTTTTTTTAAGTCTTCATGCCTGATAAGAACAATGACATTGAAATTCAGTAGACTTGACTCTTGTAATTCATGTAGTAGTTGCCAATCAGGGCTTTAAATAAAGGTTCTCCTGTTGATAGTAGGCAAATGGAGTGGGAGACAGGCGAGAAGAGTATTCGGGGAGATTGAAGAGGTAAATTATTTGGAGTGTAATACGCATTTTCACTTGAAAGGGTCCTTAGGGAGCATTTTGAAATCAGTGGCATGTCATAGTTAAGTTGGTATTATCTTAGCATACAGAGTAATGCTTTGAAATCAGCCGGATAGTTAATGAAGTTTGTTTACAGAGCATCTAACCCTCTAGTGGTGGCAGTTTTGAGTTTAGATCAGTTTACCATATACATTGTACTTGTGGACACTCAGTGATTTTACCAATTCCAGTCACAATGACTTAATAAGTGATCTTTTGGGCAAGTCTGGGGGATTAATACTTTATAGAACTGTTGAAAATACTGGTTTTTCTGTTGATTTTGAAGATTTCTGACTTCATGCTACAATGATTTTTTGCCCCTTGAATACAAAAAATAAAAACATTTGGATGGGTAAAATCTTCCTAGGCAAACGAACCTCAATGAAACATTAACATTATGTTAATGATGCTATGATTCAGCCAGTCATTGAACTAGAGTAGGGGTATATAGTGGATGCTTGTCTAATGGCATAACTGTAACATTATAGTTCAACTGTACTGTTTACTAAGTAGGCATTTGCCAAGCCATCTTGCAAATAAAAACTCATTTTTAATGTTTAAGGGAAAATGCATTCTGACATCCAAACACATTTTGGAACCCAGCTTTCCAAGGCGCGGTAACTTGGACATGTGGGTTTACAGATAATTGAATGCCTATAAAATCTTTTTTTTTTTTTTTTTTTTTTTTTAAGAATTGGAGATGAACTGCCACTTAAAAGTGAGAAATACTGATGGGGGTGGGTAGTGCCTCAAATCCTTAAAAATTTAAAGCCTTTCTATTTTATTAAAAAAGACTTTATTAAAATACAAGCTTTAAATGCATTTATAGTGCTCCCATATTTCATAATAACTAGGTGTTAACCGTTCTTTATCCAGTTTGTCCAAAAGGCTTATTAGGTAGTATCATTAGTAAAATGTTGGTTGTTTCATTTTTTATTCATTTATATTTATAGATTTAAAGAGACATAGGAAGTGGGGGTAAGGGGAAGAAACATCGATTTGTCGTTCTACTTATTCATGCATTCATTGGTCGAGTCTTGTGTTTGCCCTGACCGGGGATCAAACCTGCAACCCTGGAGTATTAGGACTATATTCTAACCAACTGAGCTAACTGGCCAGGGCTAAAATGCTGGCTGTTTACAGTGGTGAATTCTCCAGTTTGACTACTTTAGCAAAGATGTGATTGCTGTTTCAGATTGCTGATTCTTTTACATTAATGTCCCTTGAATAAGCCTGTATAGAATTCTGAATATAAGTGTCTCTTAAATTAAAGGTATATACATTCTAGATCAAATATCTCAGGTAATTGCTTTAATGACTTAAAACAATTGTAAAGATCCTGAGGGGAATCATATTGTCCTTTTTTTTTTTTTTTTTTTTTTTAATTTATTTCTAGAGGGGGGAGGGAGGAAGAGAAACATCAATGTGCAAAAGATACATGGATTAGTTGCCTCTCACATGCCCCCTACTGGGGACCTGGCCTGCACTCAATCCATTGAGCCACAGCATCCAGGGCTATACTTTATTTTAGTTGAAGCAATGGGTAGATATTAATAGGCACAACTAGTAATTGTTGGAAATTAAAGCCTATACCCCAGAAATAGTGTTGGGGTCAGATCCTACCTAGATCACTTAAAGTATGTGTGACTTTGTGGTCACTTCTGATTAAACTTACTCAGGTCTCTCCTCTTGTAAAATGGAGGGGCAGGGGGGTGTTACTAGCAATAGTACTCAACATGCCAGCATACAAAATGTAATTGTCATAATTTGCATGCAATTGTGAAGAGAAGTTAGATAATTTATAACTTACTCCAGCTCTCCTGCCTCAGGTATATTTCAGAGCTGCTGCTGCTGCTTTTTTTCTTCTTTTTTTTTCCTCTAAGCTTTGGAAAGACTCTTCCAACCTTAGTATTTAATTACGTTTACTGTTGTGAAAGTCTGCTTTTTTGAAAGGTAGTTTAAATCCCTCGTGCTGTTGTGAAGGTTGCGCTCTGCATAATGAGAGTACAGCCTCTTGGGTGGCTAGTTCATTCCTCCTCTTCAGACCAGGATCTTCCTCTGAAAATTTCAGCAGATCTGATTTCTTAATCATTTGTCATCTGTTTTCTTCACCTACCCAGTAGTGGGTATTTCTGAAAGCTTTTATGCTGATGAGGCCTCCGTAGGCTGTTTTAAGTTGGGTAGCACGCAGAGGCTTGCTGAGCGGGCTGTTAGACACAGCAGCATCAAGCTTGCTCTACTCAGAAACAGCTCCTAATTTCTCTTAACTGTTGTTTCTTTCGGGTGAATCTCTAGATTCTAAATCATTAGAGAACTTTTGAGACTTTTCATTCAGCATTTAAAAATTCTTGCTTCTACTTCAGGTACGATTCAGATGATGACAAAAAGGTCTTACAGAATTTTGTAACTCTCTATAAATTCTTCATGAAAATAGTCGCGCCTATTTTTATATTGTTAAGATATCTTGTTAAGCTTTATTTTGCTTTCTTCTTGTAAGTGGGTTTTTTTTGTTTGTTTGTTTGCCGTACTCTTCAGTGACAAAACATAAAGGTACTGAGAAAAGAGAGTCCCCTTCACCAGCACCAAAGCCCAGAAAAGTAGAGTTGTCTGAATCAGGTAAGTTCTGTGTGTGTGTGTGTGTGTGTGTGTGTGTGTTTTAAGCTAAACTAGACCCGTAGCACATCTGATCAGACCCTCTGGTTAAAGATTAATTATGGGCTGTGGCTTAGTGGTTAAGAGCTAGGACTCTGAAGTCAGACCAACCTGGTTTGAACCCCAGGCTCCAACTACCTAACTGCTTTTTGTTTAATTACTTAATTTATCTTAGCCTCATTTTTGTCATCTGAAATGTGGATAACAGTGTTGTCCTTTAGGTTTTTGTTAACTAACTGAAATAATGTTTATAAAGTGCTTGGCACCTAGCCTGACCTGTTGTAGCATGTGCTTAAATAAATAAGTTTATTTTTATTACATTTGGTGGTGGTGATTTAAGTTGGTATTTTAAGCTCCTCCTTCTTTGTAAAAAGAAATATATATATGTATACATGTATATACATACATGTATGTGGTAGTTGCATTGTTTGACCCAACCAGATGAAAAGTTCAAGAGACCATTTCCCAATTCAAATGTTGCATTTTCTGTACGCATAACTAGAGAAACAACTCTCTAAATGCATCCGTCTTTCAGAAGAAGATAAAGGTGGCAAAATGGCTGCAGCGGATTCTGTGCAGCAGAGACGCCAGTACCGACGACAGAACCAGCAGTCTTCCTCTGGTATGGGCACTGATTCAGTTTTTTCTACCTGCGTTTTCTAATAAAAAGTACTTAAGGTGTGCCTCTCTATCAGTACAGTGAATAACTTAGGAGAAATATGTGCCTGCGTGGAAGTAAAGTAATTGATCCTCAGAGGGCAGCAACAAAAAGGGGAATGCGTATGAAATTAGAAAAGTATCATTCTTTTCCCAGCCTCCACTCTTATTTCCCAAAGCTTTATTCAGAAATTTTTTTTGTTTGATTTTTTTTTTTTTTTTTTTTTTTTTTTTTTTTTTAAGAGAAGGAGGGAGAGAGAAAGAAACATCGATTTGTTGTTTTACTTAGTTATACATTCATTGGCTGATTCTTGTATGTGCCCTGACCGGGAATCAAACCCGCAACCTTAGGGGGACAACTCTAACCAACTGAGCGACCTGGCCAGGACTATTCAGACATTTTCTGCACACATGTAAGCATCTTAGGTATGAAAAGAAATAAATAAAATTAATGAAAAAAGAAAGAAACAAGCCCATACAAACTCAAATTGTAGGTTATGTTGTCTGCCTTTTTAATGTAATATATCTAGACATCTTTCCCTGTTCTTAAAGATTTACTATATATTTTTTTTTTTTAGGATTTTTGTTGTTGTTGTTACCATACTACTTAAAATTTTTTTTTATTTATTTACATTTAGAGAGAGGGGAAAGGAAGGAGAAAGAGAAGGAGAGAAACATCAATGTGTGGTTGCCTGTCACACACCCCCCTACTGGGGACCTGGCCTGCAACCCAGGCATGTGCCCTGACTGGGAACTGTACCAGAGACCCTTTGGTTCACAGGCTACCATCCAGTCCACTAAGCCACGCCAGCCAGCGCCCATACTTCTTTACTGTAACAATATTTTACAATTTAGTGAACCAATTGCCTATTTGTACATTTAGGTTGGTTCCAGCTCTTTTTGTATACTGTGTGGAAATATCTGTAAAATGATAATTAAAAATGAAAATTTTGAATTAGAGTGTGTGCATAGAAACCTGATTTTTAAACCAGATGTTCTGACTTTATTAGCTCAGTTGGCATTTGTGGCTGAGTCTGGACACTACCTCCCCGCCCCCCCCGCCCCTCCCCCCCTTTTATAAAATGGAAACCAAAGCACATCCCATAGTGGTATTGAGTTAGTTAAAAGTTACACACCTTTTGCAATACTTTTTAAGGTGAGGTTAATCATGGAAAGGTTTGAAAATGCTCAAAGATTTTGGGTGTTTTTGGTACTTGGAAATTGGTTTTAAATTTATTTTTTAGTATTTGGAGAACAGTTGTTAGTTATTTTTAAGTTAAGGAAGCCATGTGCCAACAATTGAAGTTTTTCTCTTTGCAGTCTTCGGTGGTTGCTACCAGGCCTGTAGGAAATGTCACACGTGTTTGCTTGATAAATGCTAGGGACATGGAAGTAAGCCACTCAAACCCTGATGAGACTTTCCATAGCCTTTCAAGTGCTTACAGTAATAAGAATCGAGTAATCGAGTGCTTTTTTTAGCTTTTGCATAGTTTTTAGATTCTTAAAAGTCATTGGGTCTCCGTGGATAGTGCTGTGGAAATGATTTCTATAACCTATTTATGTAATAATAATGGTTATGGATATTTATTTGTACTCGATTTTCAAGTCACGGAGCAGACGCTGGTATTGCCCTCGGTTAGAGGTGATGGTTTATATACGTGCCTGCTTACGTTCGTGGACTTGCTAATTTGGACACTCCACCCACTTAGATTCAGAAAGCATGGGTACTCTTTCACGGGCAGGCCTACTGTGATATTTTGTTTGCTGTGTAATTATAGATTCTGGCTCCTCCTCTTCCTCAGAAGATGAGCGACCCAAGAGGTCCCATGTGAAGAACGGTGAGGTGGGCAGGCGGCGGAGACATTCCCCTTCCCGGAGTGCCTCTCCATCACCTCGGAAGCGCCAGAAAGAGACCTCCCCTCGGTAATGGCTTTTCGTCCGTAGTCCTCGAAGCTGTTTTGTAGTGATGGCACATCATAACTTACGAGATGGGCTATGGGCTTATTTTAGAATTTGGCCAACTCCTTAATTTCAAGGACAGATGCACACGCTCACATTTTGTTTGGGGGGTTGCTTTGTTTGGTGGTCGTTAGCTAATTAATGAGAGCTTTGGGAGTTTGGTGCCGCAGTGTGCTATGTGGGCATGATTGAGAGAATACCAGTTAAATCATAGCATTAGTTCCTGAACATCTTTGAATGATTAAAATATGTATTTCCATTAATGATACTTAATGCCATTGAAGTAAATAATTTGGTGAATGGAATTCTTGACGTTTGTTTCTCTCCACTGCTCTCAGGATGCAGATGGGAAAGCGATGGCAATCGCCAATGACTAAAAGGTTGGTTAGACACTACTTTGTAACTTAGGGCTACATGTCAAAGTTGTAGTGACTTAATTTCTTGTCTAGGTAACCCTATCCAATTCCTAGGTGTGCAGTGGGTGGAGAAAGTCCTCAGGTGTTTTAGTTTAATTACATGTCTTTACACATCAAATCAACGATAGAATTGCACACTGTTCATTTTAGAATGTTACTCGAAGTTAGATTTTTATACAGTTACAAAATCTGTAGTAATAGCACCCAGGTTTAGTGGGGAAGGACTTCGGCGATACTAGGGAAGGCAAGAAGAACTAGGGAGAGACTCAAAGAGTGAAAAAGGAGTGTGAGGCTTTGGCCCTCTGCTGTGTCTCCTGTGGTAGGAGGTCAGGTTTGCATACCTTCATTAAAGCTTTTCGATGATTGGTATCTGTGTGACCCAAAACCAGCAACATTTTAGAGTCAAATCACACCTGGAAAGCTTTAAGTTAGGCCTATCTTCTGAGTTTAAAAAACGAAAAAAACAGGCCCTGAAGTAGTAAAATGAACCTTTTAGGGTTGTGGAGTTGCAAAACCAGGTCTTAAATGACATGCCACTACACTGTCTTCACTGGTCTTTTGTTGGGGGGGGGGGGGTTAGCTGCCGCTCAGTTTCTAAGTATTTGGTCTTCCTAAAACTATCCTGTTCTTATTTTTGGCTCTGTTTTTGAAGCTGTTTTATTTTAGGTAGTCTCATTAATAAAAGTGATTTCTTGGAGAGCTTCTTTGGAGCCAGTCAGCAATGTTTGTGGCGGAGCTAAGCAGTACATTTGTACCGTGCAAGTAACTATTACTTGTCAATAAAAAAATGAAAGCCTAAAAAGAGATAAATTTAGGTGTTAGTTTCCAGCTGTAATTACCCCTGGCTTCTGTAAAATTGCTAGTATAGTGGCTGAAAGATTACAAAACCAATTTAGTGGTGAGATTTCTTCCCTTTCTCCCATCCCCTAAAAAAGGTACTAAGTTGTACTACTAGCCTCAAGTTTAGTGGTTTTGGAAATTGCCATCGGGTGTCTGGGATTTAGAGATGGAGGAAGAATTATTTGGGATTATGCTTCAGTATTTGTTGTATTTGAAGAGGGGAAATCCAGCCTGGTTTCTGATATTTTCTGTGTAAAGTTTAAACATTAGAAAATGTATTTTCCATGGTCTGAAACACTTGTCTTCGGGAATGGAGCGCTCCTTAACCTAAAGGACACAAAGTACATTGATCATACTTAGTGTAGCTGATCCCGTCTTAGGTGGTTGTCACATCTGTAACCTGTCTCTGTTACCACTGTGGCTACTGAAATGAGATTGTTCTGAGGAAGTCATGGCAGAAGTAACAGTCTGGCCCCTTGTTACAAGACTTCTCTGTTCCCGGATACGAGGAGGGGCTAAGGGCTACATCAGATTGAGTCTTACTGAAGCTGGTTCTCACAATTTAGGGGACACGCTTTTCTACTCGACCATCTGAAGTCTCCACACACTTGAAGGCTTAATGTGGCTTTAATGTTCAGAGTAACTAGAAAATGCTTAGCTGCTTTTTTTTTGCTTTTTAAAATTTATTTCTTTTTAATCCCTGATATACGTGCCTTACCAGATCAGTTACAAAACTGTAGCCTTGAGATCATAGAACCACGTGGTGTGGAGACTCCAGTTCACTGAAAAGTGACTGTCGGGTTTTTCTGGCAGTCCTAAAGTTACACTACTTTGGTTGGGGTTTTATTTATTATTATTCTCTTTTCAGTTATTTTCTCACATAGAAACAAGACGCTGAAGGTCATTGCTGAAAGGGACCTTTAGCTATTTTACAAATGAAACAGGCACGATATATCTCAGGTCATTAGTGTATCATAATAGATTCTAATCTAAGTTCAGTTTTTGATGACTCTTTCTATTTCATTTAAAGTTTTGTAAACAAATTGGGAGAATATTTTTAAAGAGAAGCCACATAAACAAGAGTAATAGCCTCTTATGCTGTTATACCTACTGATAACATATTGGGGGTTCTGGCTTAAGTCACCTCATCCTCAAAGTTTGTGAATATAAACCTTTGCTTTTCTTCTTTTTAAGTTAAAATGCAAATGTCTTTTTCCATTTGAAATCTTCATTACCAATACTATAGGTAACAATTAACAATACTATAACAATACTTCGTTAACAATACTGTAGTCACCCTGTTTCTCTTCATCCCATAATTCTGATTAACCCTGATGGTAAATGCCTTCCCCTTTAAGTGTCCTTTTTTGTAATCAATACGATGTAATTTTGTAATTCGATGTCTGTATTTCATTCATCTAAAGCTAATCTGTTCTGTTATCATCGCCTCTTGTAGTTTATATTTTAAATCTATTCAAAGTGAAGTCTTAGACTCCACAAGGCATAAACAAATACAAGTTGAAAATTTAATTTAGTAATGATTTCAGAAATTTCTCTAGTCCGTTTAACAGAATTCTTGTTAGTTTTAAAGGGAAACCAAGGCCAGTAAACTTGAGAAAATATTTTCAGATTCACAGGAAGCATCAGTACTCTACTGGGCAAGAAACTAAAAATTAATTACATTATTTGGCTACTTTGTATACACAAATTTACCCAAAAGGTGGCAAACTGGCTTAGTGTATATTTTAATATGTCTGTAGGGAGGTGTCCATGAGTCAGTCTAGTTGATACAATTATACACTCCAGGTGTGCTTTCTATGTTGGTTGTGTGTTGGTAAGCTCAGAATTAAGGTGTGTGTGACCTTATCTACACTTTAACCAAATCGGTCCCAGTGATAGCTTAGTGCTCAGACAGCTTTGGTCCTTGTCTTTGGGACAGTGTTTTTAGTTAATAGTGTACAACTCTGGGACAGTGGGAATACATTTTAAAAATCAAGAATTTGGAGCTGTGACACCCAGATTTGGGGCCTTAAGCCATTGGTGACTGTTAGAATTTAAAATATCTGTGTTAGAATATTTAGTTTTTCTAGGCTTCGGTGCAGTTGTTCCTAATAAGGAATTGGAAAAGCACCTTGCGAGCCTTTTCAAAGTAGTACTTACTGGCTGGACCGCAGCCCACACCTGAGGAGTGCAAAGCTCAGGTGGTCTCCCGGGTGGTGGCGGGGCGCGTGCCAGTCTCAAAGCAGTGCCCGGGCGGTGACTTCCAGCTTGCTTCATCCTGTTATGACTACCTTATACCAGGACCCAGACTCCATATTTGTACACTGAAACAGAAACTTCATTAAAACACTCACCCTTACTATAAGTAATGTTCTGATTTTCTATTTTTAAAAAAATGGTGGCTCATACCCAGGGTCTTAACTCATAGTGTTGACCTGTGGTTTATGAAACACTGTTCTGAGAGATAGAGTAATAGTTGTTGCACTTTGGGTTAACAATGATTGCAGTAGTGTTGTCTGGATTACTTAATTATAAATGCCACTAACTCAGAATCAACTGTAATTCTTCTTTGGTTTAGTGGCAGACGGAGGAGAAGTCCCTCCCCACCACCCACCAGAAGGCGGCGCTCTCCTTCTCCTGCTCCACCTCCTCGGCGGCGTAGGTCTCCCACCCCACCACCACGACGGAGGTGTGTAATCAGATGTGCTTGTTTGAGTTCTTTGGAGCTACTTTGAGTCTTCATGACTGAGATATCGTATTAGAGTGGCATTGCTCAGCCGTTCACAAACCACCGCCTATTACGTGATCCCATTTATGTGAAAAACCGGAGCACACAAATCTGTACAGTGGATTAGCAGTGCCAGGGTGGGCATGGGGAGTGAAGATGGTTGCACAGCTGCGAATATACTAAACCATTGAAATGTACACTTTAAATAGTTGAGTTTTATGCTATCCGAATCATACCAATCAAGATGGAGGTGCCCTGGCTAGGAATCGAACCGGTGACATTTTGGTTTGAAGGCTGGCACTCAATCCAGTGAGCCACACCACCTAGGGTGAAAAAGTGGTCTTTTGAGACAGAAAATGCAGGTCTCTCTTTGAAGGGGATAGAGACACTTTTTAAAGTTTGTGTGGTGAACTCTGGTTAGTAAGAGTCCAAACACCAACTCTTAGGGTACCACAAAGGAGAATTCGTAAGTTGACCTAGTAGAGTCCTGTTAATGTAATGCCCTAGTTATTATATGATGATAAAGAACGTTCAGTTTTCTCAAAGCTGTGCAATATTCTCTTCTCAAAAAACATTAAATTGATTTCATTTGGATTGCATTAAATGACTTTTGACAAATTGGAATTCATTCTGAAACTGCAAAATTCTCTGTTAACCAGAATGTCCTGTATTGTAGTCACTTATGACATACAGGAATTTATTAAGTGATATTTTTACTTAAATGAGGATAAAGTTATAGTGTTTCCACTTAGAAATATACTCCCTTTGCCTGGTGCTAGTACAATACAGGCAAATATACCTCATTTTATTGCACTTTCAAATAACTGCGTTTTCATCAACACCAAGTCAAGATCCTCCACCAGCAGAGAGACAGCTCAGATGATGGCTAGCATTTTTCAGCAATAAAATGTTTTAAAATTAATGTACATACTCTGTTCTTTAAAAGAGAATGTTATTGCACACTTAATAGACAGCAGTGTGGTGTAAAAATAACTTAAGTGTGCTGAGAAGCCAGTAAATTTATTTGACTTGGTTTATTGAAAAGTTTGCTTTATTGCAGTGGCCTGACACTGACTGCCCTGTCTCCGAGGTGTGCCTGTGTGTAGCCATATTTGCTGGTTGGTTTTCTTTGTATACCACTTCTTATCGTGTTGGACCTTTCGGTGTAAAATAATGGTATATTTTTCCTAGGACTCCTTCTCCTCCCCCACGTCGGCGCTCACCTTCCCCAAGAAGATACTCTCCTCCAATACAGAGGAGATACTCTCCTTCTCCACCTCCGAAGAGAAGAACGGCTTCTCCCCCACCCCCTCCTAAACGAAGGGCATCACCAACTCCACCACCAAAGCGTCGGGTCTCCCATTCTCCACCTCCCAAACAAAGAAGTTCCCCAGCCACCAAGAGACGTTCACCTTCATTGTCATCGAAACATAGGAAAGGGTCTTCCCCAAGCCGATCTACCCGGGAGGCCCGGTCCCCCCAACCAAACAAACGGCATTCGCCCTCACCACGGCCTCGAGCTCCGCAGACCTCCTCAAGTCCTCCCCCTGTTCGAAGAGGACCATCGCCGTCACCCCAAAGAAGGCAGTCCCCATCTCCAAGTACCAGGCCCATTAGGAGAGTCTCCAGGACTCCGGAACCCAAAAAGACAAAAAAGTAAAAATATTTTATGCTCTTTGGTTAAGAATACTAGCTTACATAGCTCTCCTTGTGGTTTAAAGCTTTTCCTCCCTTTACTAAGAAATTACAGAAAGGAATAAGCTGTGAATATAGACCTTTAAGGCATATTCTAGTTACTGCGCAGAGATCCTTTTCTGTTTTCAGGATAGTTCCTTATGGCATAAACTAAATGCCATAGGATTTCACCTGGCTTTTAGGAGTGTCAGCTTTATTGAGGGTACGCTTCTAAAACTAACCCGAAGTGACACATGGCATAGTTCTTGCATGTCCCGTAAGACTGATAAAAGCAGTCGTAAGTAAAATACAAGGGATTGGCATTGCTGATTTCATACAGAAAGAATCATTAACAGAATGAAAGAGGATTGTGAGTCTTGAACTGTTCTCCAGGAGACTTAGATGATAAAAATTTGAGTTAGTATAATCAACTAGCAGAATAAGCGCTGTGCAGTATTTAAACTTTGTTACTTAGTTGTACAATAGTAGTTGGTTATTTCGCTTAGTGAAGATCTCCGTTCTTGGATACTAAATGTTTTGTTTTGTTTCCCCCTTGTCTAGAGCTGCCTCACCAAGCCCTCAGTCTGTCAGGAGAGTCTCATCCTCCCGATCTGTCTCAGGATCTCCTGAGCCAGCAGCTAAGAAACCCCCAGCACCTCCATCTCCTGTCCAGTCTCAGTCACCCTCTACCAATTGGTCACCAGCGGTACCGGTCAAAAAGGCTAAAAGCCCAACTCCAAGCCCGTCACCGGCGAGGGTATGTGCCTGCCTGTTTTGGGCATCCTTTATTATTGTACGTGGTTACCTGAAAGCAGAGAAGGTTTTTTGTCTTTGGTGGCCCAGAGGAGCATCATTTCTTACGGTTCAGGTGGACTTTGAGGAGGCACGAGCTAAGGGGCGGCGGTTGCATCAGCAGTCCATGCGGTGCGCCCTGGCCCTCTGCTAGCTTGTGACCTGTCTGGTACTGTCAGACTCCAGGAGCCTGGTGGTGGAGATTGGACTATGTAGGAAATCTAGAAAAACAGAAAATACTGCCCATGGTTCTGTTATCTAGGGGAAACATGCCTTAGGGTTTCTGCTATTTTCTCTGAAGTGTTTGACACATTTGGGATACCTAATTAAGGTCACACAGATCAGTCAAACTTCCGATCTTGGGTTGTGTCCATATTAATGTGATTCACGTTTTATGAAAGAAAAAGTATATATCACAAAGAAGATACCAAGTGTTTGACAGTGGGTTATGTGTTAGGGAGTAATGAGTGGCTTTAATTTTCCTTCTTTGCATTTCACTGTTCTTGTTTTTTCTACAAGGGAAATACAGTTGACCCTTAAACTACGCAGATCCACTTAACATGTATTTTTTTCAATAAATACACAGTTGATCTTCTATATCCCCTGGTTTCCCATCTTCAAATTCAACCAACTGTGTGGATCGAAAACAGGTTGGAATCCATGGGTGCAGAGGGCTGGCTGTGTGCGTTGCTCTATGGCACTTTATTTGAGGGACCTGAGCATCCATGGGTTTTGGTGTCCTCAGGATTCGGGAACCAGTCCCAAATGGATATTGAGGGATGGCCGTAATTAAATCTGGGGGGGGTCAAAAGTTATTTGTGGGTTTTTTACTTCACAGGAGGTTGGCAGCCTCTCATCCCTGCATTATTAAGGGTCAACTGTACACTGTTTCTATAATAAAAAATGAACCTTGCAATCTGTGAAGTAGTAGATGGAATGGAAAGCACTTTATTGTTGCATAAAGTCTTGTCTTTGGCAAGCTACATAAGAATGACACTCTTGTCTTTATTACATGGTCAAATTTAAATATCATTGGAGTACTAAAATATTGGGGTTTAAATCTTCTTTCCCTTTTGTGAATCATTAATCTGATATTGGACAGGTTTTCGTATTGTATAAAATTAGTGGTTAAATGTCCATCTAAACAGAGTTGACTATATTGTGCAAACTAATTGGATGGATTGGGGAATTTTAAGCAATTGCTTAAAAATATGAACTCCAAGAATTGTGGACTAGATTCAGTTAGAGCAGGGCCTGCCCTCTGCGTAAATTGGGTGTATGTGCAGTGAAGAACAGACCGCCTCCTTTCTAGAGGTAGGAGAGGTCACGGGGCATGAAGGGTACCAGCACGTATTTAGATTAATAGCTGTATCGAAACTTGCTGTGCGTTAGGCTGGTGTTGTGGGGTGATTTACACATGTGCCCATTTAGTCATCACAGCAGCTCTGTCAAGATTGCCACACACAGTTCAAGGTGGACAAAAAAGAGCTCATTTAAAAAGTCAAGCAGAATTGTCTGAGGTCAAATTGTTAATATTGGGTTGGCCAAAAAGTCCATATGGTTTTTTCTAGAAAATTTCATTTTCACCAGTAACTTCATTGATTTGAGCATGTTGGCTAGCTCCTGCGTGGCATAACTTTGATTGTTCTCAATTAATGTCTCAGTGGCTTTCAACTTCAGCTGGTCTACCCAGCCCTGGGGCATCGTCCTGCGAGAATTCTGCAGCACAAAACCGCAAACCACTTCTGTCACGTTCGATCGGGCACAGCTCCTTCTTCATACACTGCTCAAGTCTTTGTTTGCATTTCAGTTGTGTTTTTACCTTTCTTGAAATAATTACACATAATATGCCCAAGATGCTGTGTATTTTCTTCCATCTTCAATATTAAAATGGTTACACAAAATTCACTAATCCTGATAATTTTTAATGCACACTGATGATGACAGCTGTCACAATACTGTCTTAACAAAATTGTTTTGAATGAGCTTAAAAACAACTAAGCGCTACTAGAACCACCTTAGGGAAAAAATCAGATGAACTTCTTGGCCAACCTAGTAGATTCAGGAACCAGAGTTCCATTCAGCTTGGGCCTGTCAGAGCACCAAGGCTTCCTTTCTGTCGCACATGCTGCTGTTCCTGCATCTGAAGGTAGCCCCAACTTGCTGCAATCCTCGAGACCTGACTCCCCAGCTTGTGGTCGAGAAACCTGGTTTAATGTACAGATGGTTGGGTAAAAATGTAAAAACCAGTTACCTTCACAGCTCGTTCTGACACTTAATAATCTGTGAAAAATATCTTCACTTCCAATGTGGTTCCCATGTCTAGGAATATTTTTCTTGGTGATTGGCCTTGGGCCTTTTTTACCCCTGAAGCCTGATGAGGTCTTGAGATTGGTCCATTTCGTCATTTCCTTGAGGATAGAAAAAGCTGAGTTGAACAGAATTCTAATAGTTGATTTATTGCTGTTATTTATATTTCTGGGTTTCTAGAATTCTGACCAAGAAGGGGGTGGGAAGAAAAAGAAGAAAAAGAAGGACAAGAAACACAAAAAGGATAAGAAGCACAAGAAACACAAAAAACACAAGAAAGAAAAGGCTGTGGCTGCAGCCGCTGCAGCCGCGGGAGCCCCCGCAGCCGTTGCCGGTCCCACCACCACGTCAGCACAGGAGGAACCAGAGGCAGAGCCAGAGCCCAGGAAGGTACGATGGGCGCTGTCCTGCGGCTTATACAGATAGCTAAATTTTATTTTTATCTATTGTTTTAATAATTGGCCCCTTGGCTGTTAACTCTTTTGATCTGTTTCTCAATGACCTGCCAAGAACTGGAATTTGCCAAGACAGATGATAGGAATATGAACGGCTGCCAGAAAGTTTAATGTATATTTTTAAAATAACCTCTCTGAGATACAGTTAACATACCACATAATTTACCCATTTAAAATACATGATTTGATGGGTTTTAGTGTATTCATGAAACTGCGGCCGTCACTACAGTTTGGTTTTGCTCTGTACTTAGTATCCCCTAATAGTGTCTCCAGACTTGACTGTCCGACCTTTCTGGGTTTTTCCAGGAGACCGAAAGTGAAGCTGAAGATAACCTTGACGACTTAGAAAAGCACCTGCGTGAAAAGGCCCTGAGATCGATGAGGAAGGCTCAAGTGTCCCCACAGTCTTAGGTGGAAATGTTTGTTACGATGTAAATTTTATTTGGTTTGTACTCAATCCAATTTCAAAAATGCTAAAATGTGTTTGAGCTTTAGACTATAACATTTGTTGTAATATTGCTAGGTTGAAGTTCACCATGTAAAAAAGGGCATGGGTTTACATTGCAAAAGGTGTCCACAGTGTGTTCGTGACGTTCTTTCATTGACAGCCGACATAAATTCATTTAGAGTGAAATGTTTTAAGCCAAAATAAGTCCCCTTTTTAAAAAAGGGGCTTTAAATATTGTTGGCATTTTTATGGTTTGTTTAAATGCCCCTGGCTATTCCCAGAGGTTTTCTTTTCCTTTTTTTCTTTACTACTTCTCATTTGAGTCTTAGCACCCATTTAAGTTATGATGCTTCCAACCTCGGATGGTTTTGCAGTTGCCCAGAAATAAGACCACTGATGAACTACCACAAAAGTATAAATTAACGTTTTAATGCCATGATCTTTCCTGTTGCCTGTGGAGTCTCTGCTGAAATGAGTCAAGATTCAAGCTCTAGGGTGAGACAGAAAATGAAAGCGCGCTGTTTGCCAGGGCGAGGGCACTGTGGGTTAGTACTGATGTGTAGCCAGTTGATTTGGAACACTGGAATTTCCTTCTGTTCTGTTGTGTTTTTTGTAAAGGCAATTAACTAGTCCCAGGAAGGATCCTTCAGTTACATAAACTTTGTTTTAAGAAATGGTTCCATTCATAATATTGTCTTTTTCTTCCAATTGGTATATACAACTTTCAGAGCTCTTGTATTTGGAAGGCTGGAAGGGCCCAGACTTTTGAAATGGTGTCTTGTTTTCACTGTTTTTGTTTTTGTTTTGTTTTATTTTTTGATTTTTTTTTTTAAACTAAAGCTATGTAAAGCTTGTGGATTAAACAGAATAAATTTCTAAATTTAAAAACGTTGGCCACTCACTTTTACTTACTCATCTCAATCCTGCGGGAAACCTGCCTTTCTTAGAAATCTGACAGTCCCCCTTGGCACCTCGGGCGGGGTGGGGGTTGGGCGGGGGTGATAAAAAGGGGGTGAAACTGTCTTACCGTCTTCATCTTAATAATTCGAGTGGTGAGCGCCGTGAGTGGGAAGGGACGGTGCGGTGGGAACACACGCGGTGAGCTGGCGGTGTTGAGCCAGCCAGCAATGTCTGCACGCCCTGACGCAGGAGGAGCCCGGCACGGTCCCGGAAGTGCATAAAGGCTAATGGAAGGCTGGGGAGGGTGGTTGAATGTGTGGCTCTCCAAACTCAAGCCTCTCTTGCATGTGAGATTAGCGGAGCAAAATAATTTGAGGAAACTTGGAGTTGACGACGTTGAAGGAGGTAAAATAACAACATTCACGTGAAGGAAGTAAAGGAGTTGGGGCACCATGAGGAGCAGGTTGGCACGTGGGCAGCTCATTTGATTATAATTTCTGGCATTTGAAGCAAAAAGAAAAAATGCCTGCATCGTGTCTAAATCTCAGGAAAACACTTTTTTTTGTTGTTTTTTTTAAGAGGCAAAAGCTTAATGAAGATGCTTCTGCAGGGACCAAACTAAGGGGGTCTAGGGTGACTATCCATGATTGGTAATAGAATCTTACACGTGTGTGCAGCTATTTTCGAGGATCTTTGCATGACTCTTGACTTCATGGTGTTGTGGTATCGGAAAAGCACAGAACGTCCACTTACTGAGATGGTTGTTGCTCCCAGTCCCGATGAGAGCAGGTCAGCGTCCATCCCAGGCATCTACGCGTCTAGCCTGTCACTTACTCGTTTAACACGTTCACTCATCCTTTCAAATGTGAAATGGTGGGGTTTTTCTTTGTCCCTACTAAACGTAGGGTGGCTTTCCCTACATTTAGTCTCTAATCCCTAACTTTATAGACGTCATTTTTTTTTTTTGATGTGTCAGATTTATTTCCAGTCTACCACCCCTGACCTAGACCCCTCTTTAGCCAGCTCAATAACTAACTCCATCTGGATGTCTGTGGGGTGCCTCTCGCATGCCGCCAACCAGGGATCCAGCCCACAACCCAGGCATGTGCCCTGGCTGGGGATTGAACCAGCAATCTTTTAGTTCCCAGGCCAGCGCTCGATCCACTGAGCCACACCAGCCATGCAGGGCAGAATTTCCCTGATACCATCTTCTGCTCTTATCCCGTCTCATTCCAGTACCTGTCACCCTCAAAGTTGAATCAAAGCTGAATCAGTGCTGCCAGTGGCAGTATTGTCCCTCCAACACGCACACAAGCCCTTCACTCCCAACAGCCTCAGTCAGATTCTCGTATTGCTCAAAACCCTTGGACAGTCTTGGAATGAAATCTAAACTTCTTCCGATGGCCCGCAGGCCCAGTCGCACTGGTCCAAGTCCGCTTTGGCAGGAACTCCCCAGTCTGCTCACACCACACCCGCCTCCTTGCTCCGCCTTTAACCCACCAAAATTGACTTCTTTTCCAGGGCTTCCTTTCTGCGGTTCCCCTCATCCTGGGAGGCACCACCTCCCACTCTTCTGGCTGGTTTTCTTGTCTTTCCTCAGACAGCCTTCCTTACCTCCTTTATTTTCGTGTATAGCAATTATTATTACTACATGAAATGTAGTTTTGGTCCCCAGGAACTTGGTCTTGCCCTTGACTGTGTCCCCAGTGCCTGGTACATAGAAGAAGTACAAATATTTGATGAATGGGTGAATGAGTAAGTTTAATTGACCGTCGACTTCTGTGTTTGCCAGGTGCCAGCAGGGTTTGAGGCAAAGAAAATGAAAAGACAAGATGGTAGCCGCCCTCAAGGACTATTTGCCCACCAGGGCTATTGTAAACACACAGACAACGATTCGGAGTGGACAAAGCATAGTTTATAGCGTCAGGTGGCCCGGGGTTTCTACCATGGATTTCTGTTGTGTAACCTGGATCAAGTTACTTGACCTCTGAAGTGCTGCCAACCCCTCCAGGAGAAGTAATGGTGGACTTGACCCCAGTTTTAGAGGATGTGTTAGTGAACACATATAAAGCACTGAGAACATAAAGGTTTTCATGTTGTTAGCTAACAATCTAACAAGCCATGGATTCATTCTAGTCACTATGGCAAATTTTCATTCAGATGTCTAACACAGATTTTAATCAACTCTAACCCTGTTCAGTGCAATTTTCTCTTTTTTAAATATAACTCATCACCATAAAGTGTGCGACTCGGTATATTCACGACATGCAGCCGCCGTCCCTGCGGACGTCGTCACGCTTCCCGTGTTCACGGTCCCGCCGTGGCACCGCGTTTCCGTTTATTGCCGAGCTATGCTCGCTTACACAGACATGGCACGTTCTGTTCGTCCGTCCGTCAGCTGAACGTTTGGGCAGCTTCCAATAAAGCAGCCAAGAACATTTGCGTACAAGTTTGTGTGGGCATGTTTTCTCAGGTAAATATACTAGGAATGGAATTGGTGGGTCATACCATAACTCGTCAACTTTTTAAAAACTGTTTTCCAAAGAGCAGCTGCACCATTTTACCATCCCCACTGGCAGTGTACGAGGATTCCGATTTCTCTACATCCTTACCTATTTTTTTCCTTACCTACACTTCTTTTTTTTATTTATTGATTTTAGAGAGAAAGACATCAATTTGTTTTTCCACTTATTTATGCACTCTCATTGGTTGATTCTTTTATGTGCTCTGACCGGGGATTGAACCCCCACAACCCTGGGGTATCAAGATGCTGCTCTAACCAACTGTGCTATCGGGGCAGGGCCTCACCCACACTTCTTATTTGTCATCTTGTTCATAACCATCCTAGTGGGTGTGGCAGCATCTCATTGTGGCTTGATTTGCATTTCCCTGATGGCTAATGACGGGCATCTTTTCGTGTGCCAATACACCACAATGCCATTTTAAGCTTATTTGTATCTACTTGAGGAGATTTCTACAACCGTGGCTGTAGGTTTAGACCCAGGGCTATCAGGATCTCTGTAGAGCAGAGCTGATAATGCATTTGCGAAGTGCTTTGTAGGTTCTCATGGCTATTCTGGACATTGGGGCCGAGGGAAGCTATGGCCACAGAAAAATCTGTTCCCATTTTATAAAGATCAGGGAAGACAGGGAGAGTGTGACTTAAGGTAACAGGCAGATGCAGGTCTAGTTAAATTTGTTCTCATACCTTCTGACAACCCAATATTTTTTCTCAGTATATCTGTTTAATATCGTAACAATAACAAGTGAAAGGAAACAGACCAAGTGACATTGGCCAGGGGCCTCTGAAGCAGGAGTAGGAGTAGCTTTTAGTGGGTGTCAGTAACAGGGAAGGAAAAACCCCATCCAGGAAAAAGATGGTCTTTGTAAATCCCAGAGCCTGACATCTGTTCTTTCAAACACCTCGCTAGTGCCTAACCAGGCAGGGATCCTTCTGGCATTTTAAGCCTGGAGGTTTCTGCCCACGCAGAACAGTGGGGCCTACCTATTCAGCCGGGCCTGGCTGAGCGTCTGGCAGGTGCTCCAGGCTGGGTCAGGGCTCACATCCTGTGATCTCCAGTTCCATTTTCTCTTGCTGTTTTCTGCCTGGAATGTCCTCTCTTGCCTCCTAATGTTCAAATTCTTTTTGGACTTGTAAGTGTATTTAAGATGATGTTTTCTAAGTATAAAAAAAAACCCACACATGCTCGTTTTAGAGAATTTGGAAAACAAAAATAAAGTAAAAAAAATATTGTTGGCAGCCCCATCATCCAAGCCAAGGACGCCTGTCTCGGGTTAAGTATTCTGCCTCATTACAGCTAACCCACACTGAGCTCCCGTCTAATACAGGGAACAAACCAGAATTTTTTCCTATGTATTCATAAGTACATATGTATCTACAAATATTAGTGTAATTACCATATATATATAATGTGTGTTTTTTTTCATTGGGCAAATCTGGAACTAAAATTGCAGAATACATTTTAAATGTTTTCTATAACTAGGAAATTAAATTATCCCATGCCAGCATCAAACAGCTACAGTTGTCCTTTTTGTATATTTCTTTTTTTTTTTAGTTTTTTTATCTTTTTGTATATTTCTTATCTAGCCACTTTTTTAAAATGTAGTTGCCTCTCCTTATTCAAACTTGCCTCTGTAGGTAAAATGGTAATAATGGTGCCAGCTCATGGGGTTTGGGGAAGGATTAAATGAGGTGACGCTGGGTCACAACCCCCTTGGGAGCTTCCCAGCTGTTATCTGAACCAGCCCCATATGGGGAGGGCAGGGAGTTACTGAAGGAAAAGGCAGACCACCCCAGACTGGTAGGTGGTGGCACCTTTAATACACAAGGGAACTTAAGAGGCTAATCTCGAGCAACCTGAAGACAAGCAGTTTTCTGCACATGCCTGCTATTATCTTAAAAGTTCTATACAGAGGACTTAACTGGGTTTGGTCACATACCCAGGGGGCCTGAACTGCAATCAGTCACGTCGTACCCTTCGAGATAGTATCAACACATCTCCATCTCGAGGCTGTGTCCTCTGTTCCAAAACAGCTTCTGGGGGCAGAGAAGGCAAGTGGAACGCACATTCCAAAGCACAGGGGAAGGGAGTGGGCAGCCTGGTCCAGCTCAAGGGTCACACCAGTGTCACATCTTCTTGTTGACCTTCTCCAACAGACGAACAAATGCAATCCCCACCCCAGTGGACCTCATGGTGTACGGCAGGAAAGGAGGGTGGGAGCAGAGGGGCACTCGGGTAGTGGTAGAACCATATAACAGGACATTGGGTAGGAGATCGGGGTACTGTAGCAATGGGCGAGGACAAGGTTCTGCAGACAGCTCCTCAGCCAACCGCAGGCACACTGTGAGACTGGGCAAGTGACGGCCCCTTCCTTGGCCTCAGTGTCCTCTTCTGTAAATTGGGTAGGGATTCAATAAGGTAATGCACGCAGAGGGCTTAGCCCGTGCCTGGCACGTCGCAAGGGCTCCATCATTGGCAGTTACGACTCTGTCACCAGATCTTGGATGTCGGCAGTCGGAGGATGCACGGCCGTCTCTTAAACTGCATCCTGTTCATTGTAAAGACACATGATTTCAGGGAGGTTAACTATGAAAAAGAAGTCTTACATTATACTTTATGATGCAACGATTTCCAACCGGGTACTGCAAGAATTTTTAAAACATGTAATACCTGACCAGTTACGGGCACTGACCTCTTTTCCCTTAGATTGTCAAATTTAAAAAAATGATACCAGCCAACACAACAATAGCAGTCCAGCACGAATGAATCAAAATTATGCTTTTTGTTGTTGTTGTCTAATTGATAAAAAGTGTATTTTCTGCTGTGTCACAAAATTTTAGTAATTTATGTGTGCCATGAGATGAAAAAGGTTGGAAACCAGTTATAATGTATGTTCTTACATTATTCATAGTGTTGCTATGTACAGGAGGGTCGGGTCGCGGAGGAACTGGTTCTGACCCAGCCCGGGGACACATCTTATGTCTCTGCTTCTAGCTCCATTTTCTCTCCTGCTTCGGCAGTATTCTCACATTCTTCCACTAGGTGGCGCCCTGGCCCTGCCTGCCAGCGGCTTGCCCATTATCTTCCTCTTCCCCAGTGCCTCCATCCTCGTTTTTGTTTTTTGTTGGGGGGAGGCGGGGTTTTTTCCTGCTGGCAAGAGGTCCCAAGCTCAGAGGTTCTCTGGAGAATTCCAGAGCTTGAGGAACAGACACAAGGCCTCTGCCATCCACTAGCCCCAGTCCTCCCCAAGCTGGAATTCCTTCACAACCAGCCCCCAGCTCTCTAGTTCTCACTTGCACACCTTCAGGGACAGGAAACTCACTCCTTCATGAGGGTCCTGCTCTGGAAGGAACCCAGGTAATGGTTATGCTTTGAGCTCTGCAGACGAACCCAGCTGGGTTCTAATGTCTCGGCTTTGCTCCTCGCTTGTCTCCTTGGTTTATGTGTGAATCCCCAGGGCTGGCACGGAAGAGGCACCCATTTGGTGAGAGTAAATAACCAAACTCAGTTGTTCTGTGCTTCAGTTTCCTCGCCTGGGAAATGGGGTGAATAATAGCATTTACCACATAAGGCTGTGAGGATTAAACGGGCTAGGACCCGTAAACGAGCTTACACTCATACCTGGCACATAGTAAGTCCAATAAATACTTTGTTCACTTTCTCTCCTACCTTTGGATAGCTCTACTCTTATTATCTGAAAGCTCTTCTTTGGGAGAAATTGAATTCTGGTCCCACAATTTCCACATACTGACCTTGGTCTTAGTTCTGTCCCTTAAAGCCACAAAGAACATTCTCCAAATGATTCAGCTTCCGCTCAGCTCAGCATCCACATCTGCCCGTGTGCCAAGCGCGGGACTCACCAAGACACAGGTGTGACCATAGTGTCTTCCTCCCGGCGCCTCTTGCTCTCGCCAGGGCAGGGGATGATGGAACAGCAGTGGGTACTCAGTGAAGATCCGGAATGAATAAAGGACTTACTTACTGAATCTTTACTGCGCCTTATCTCTGCCTTCCACCTGCGATCCTGGGCGCTCCAACCCCATTTCATAGAGGAAGGAACCAAGGCACAGAGAGTTCACGCAGGCTGATGAGCAATGGAGGTGGGGCTCAGATCCTGGCTGACTCCAGAGCCCACACCTTAACCTCTAAGCCGTGTCATCGCTGCACTCTGGAGGCTGCTCTGGGCCGTGGGAAATTTCCATCACCACCACCACCTGGACGCTGTGGTTATTATGTGGCTTCCCAGCAGCTCTGCCCTCTAGCAGCCATGTCTGGTTCTGTTGGAAGCCATGCCATTCGGGTAGGGCAGTGGTGGGCTCCGATGGCTTGGGCCACCTCCCCAGTCACAAAACCTGACACCTCTTCAGTCAGAGATGGCGATTTAAGACAAGTCAGCAGAGCTTTCAGGGGAGAGAAGCTGCTGCTCGCTCCTGCAGGAGAACTCGGGGAGACATCCTGTCTCCACGGACAACGTTGAGGGGGTGTGAGGGCTGGAAGCACAGCAGCTCTTATTGCTGAAAGAGTTCCTTCCGAGCATGAAGCCATCATATGGAAGATGAAATAGAACCCAGTCTGTGGCTTTATTTGTTACTCTTTGTGTAACTAATCACAAATGTAAAAGCTTAAAACCACACACTTTTATTGTCTCACAGTGTTGAGAGTTGGGAATTGGGAGAGGCCTGGAAAGGTGGTTCGGGCTCAGGGTCTCCCGTGGGTCGACAGGAAGATTGTTAGGGCTGCAGCCATCTGCAGGTTGGAGGGGCCGCTCCCAAGGTGACTCAGCCCCATGGTGGCTGGCAGGTGGCCTCCGTTCCCCACCCGTGGGCCTCTCCATAGCTTATGGCTTCTACCAGAGTAAGTGATGAGAGAGGAAAAGAGAGGAGGAGCCAACAGTGCCTTGTATGACCTCGTCTCTAAAGTTGCACACTGTCATTCCCACATTTCTCTTCTCTAGAAGCAAGAGAAAGACCTGGAGGGGCTCTGAAGTCAGACACTAAGTCCAGCCCACGCCCAGGGCAGGATGGTTAGGCTTCCTTGGAAGGGAATGGCAAAGAATTTGTGGGCTTGCTTTAAACCACCACTGCTGCCATCACTTGAGCTGCTGGAGCAGCAGCTCCGAAGTCTGCGATGCCGGAGTTAGGTAATCCCCTTTATCGCTTACACCCGTTTGAGCCAGGCTTTGGAATCCTTGCAAATCACACACCCCAGGGCCTCGTGGGAAGCGCTTTCATCTTCCTCTTCTTCTCCAGACTGTGTCCCTCTTAAGTGTACGGGGAGAGCTGGGCCTGGGCTCTGCTAGAGGAAGGACAGGCCCTTCACAGCCTTGGGTCCCTTATCCCACAACAAAGTCTGCGTCACAGTCCCACGGCCGCTGGTGAAGGGAGCCGTGGGAAAGCCACGCCGTCCTGTTGACTCATGACCGGTCATACTCCTCCGTCCACTGGCTGCTCCTGCTGAGACACAGTTTCTTCATCCTGGACTTGCCCCTAAACATGGACCATCCCACGTCTCTCTGGGTCAGTCCCCTCTCAGGGAAGGAGGACAGAAGAATCACATGGCCAAGCGGGAAGAGTTTCAGGTCAGCCTCCACCCTGCCTCGCTGTGTGACCTTGAGCAAGTCTCCGTTCCTCTCTGGGCCTCAGTGAGCTCCCTTGCGAACCTAGAAGGCTGGAGTACAAGTTTGAGCATGCTTTAGGACTTTCTTAGTTATGTTGTCCAGGGAGACACGAAAGGTAAGGAGCAGCCTCACTTCAGACAACCAGGGTCTTGTGCGGCCATTCGTCCCTGAGCAGCACTGAGTCCATACACTTTCTGCCCTTTGCTATCTGCCGTCTCGTTTGATTCTCCCAGCAGCCAGGGAGGAGACCGGACAAGGCAGCGCTGCAGGGCCGACATGGCCGCCCCTCCAGGACCCGTGATAAAGCTGCTGCTGTCATGACTGAGTGTGTTCTGCTGACTGTGCGCCAAGCACTCTACGTGTGGTCACCTCATTTCATCCTCACGTCAATGCTCACGGGTGGTTACTATGACTACCCTGTTATAGAGAAGGAAACTGAAACCTAGAGGGGTGAAGCCACTAGTCCAAGGAAAATGCAGCAAAAGTCGGCAGTGGGCCTTGGCTGGTGTGGCTGGTGTGGCTTCAACACCAACCTGCAAACCAAAAGGTTGCCAGTTCGATTCTCGGTTGGGGCACATGCCTGGATTGTGGGCCAGGTGTTTTTCTCCTTCTTGTTCTCCTTCCCTTCCTGTCTCTCTAAAAATAAATAAATAAAATCTTTTAAAAAATTAGGAAGAAAGGAAGGAAGGAAGGAAGGAAGGAAGGAAGGAAAGGAGGAAGGAAGGGAGGAAGGAAGGAAGAAAAGCTGGGATTCAAACCCAGCCTGACTGTCTCCAGGGCTGTCTGTGTTTTCTGTCGCACGACACTCCCCTTTGGCTGCAACAGAAGCACCAAGGTAGGGAAAGGGCGGGCAAAGCTGGGAGGCTAGAGACTCGGGATCCTGAACAAACTCTGGACCTGCACGTGGCCGAGGTAAATCACGCACCTCTCTGAGCCCCCGTCTCCTTACCAGTGAAATGGAGGACGGTGCTCAGCTGGTTGTGAGGACCGGGGAAAGCACTGTTAATGAGGGCACGCGTGTGAGACCCCCTTGTGTGCTGCACGCGGCCGTCCGAGTATAAGAAGTCGCCGTTTTTCTCCACCCCAGTGCAGGGACTGGGGCAGGAAGTGGGCAGGCTGACCGGGGTGGGCCAAATGTCCCCAAGTGGCTGTTTCCACCCTTGGCGTACATGAAGTCCCCAGGAAAGGAGGGGAAAGGTCGAAAGGAAAGAACAAGGCCCTGGGTCCTTATCTAGAACATTCCTTTGACTCCAAGGCCCTCCAGGGCAAAAGAAACTTCTGGACTGTCACCACTGAGTTCCAAGCGTTCCAGAGGGCTCGTCGGAGAGGAAATCTGTCATCACCTGACCCGGCATCCGCCAGAGAGGTCGGGACAGGTCAGCTGTCCTCCCCTTTCAGCCTGCGTCCTTGCCCTGCCCTGATATGGCTTAGGACCCAGCCCGAGGCCCAGCCCCCACAGCCTCTCCGCCCAAGAGGAACGCCAGATGCCAGCAGTGAAGACCAGCCGTCCAACCCTCCTGAGCGACAGCTGGGGAGGGCGGCTGGGACATGGAGTTGGGGTGACTGGGCTGTGATTCTGCTTCAGTCCCTTCCCCTCTCTGGGCCTCAATGTCCCCACTGTGAACTGAGGAACATTCGCCAGAGGGAACTGGCATCCTGCTTAAGGCTTGTCCTGGGTTTAATCAATGGCCACCTGCTACACTTGTCACCAGGTGCTGCTCCCCATTCCTTCCGCCCCTGCTGGAGGAACAGCGCCCTCGCCACACACTGCCCCCCTGGTTGGTAGTGGACAGGACTCCAGCCCCGGGATTTCACACCCATGCCCTCTTTAAAATTTGTGTCTCTGGTTCTTCCTGAATTCTTGGTCTTTCTTGCTCCCAGCTAGATGGAGAGCTTCCTGGAGTCCAAGAGGCCGGGGTCTGCTTACGCCCGTGCTCCCCTCAGGGTCTTGTCTGAGGAAAATGCAGCCCAGACTGGAAGCTCAGACCCGGTTACTGGCTGGGCGGTTGGTTGGCTGGCCTTGACGTCCTCCATGAACACCCGCTCGACCCCCCGGGCCTGTGGGACAGAGCTCTGGCCCCACAGAAAGGGAGCCTCGTTCCTGTCCTGGCCTCCCCTCTACTCAGTCTGTGTGATGTTAGGCAAAGGCCTTGCCTTTTCTCAGGAGCATCTGTGGTTTCTCAAAATGTGCTCACTGGGGGCCAAGCGTGCGGTGGCCATTCCTCGGAGCTCTTCCCCAGAGAGGCCCAGGCCAGGACCCCACGCTCCGCCGCCCTGCGCTGCTCCCTCTTCACTTGGAACTTTCACACATTGGGCTTTCATGCGAGATTTTCGTTTGTTTTGTTTTTACAGTTTAGCTGAGGGAACACTGATATACAAAACAACAGACATTTTTAAAGTATCCAATTTGGTAGGTTTTCATATATAAACTCAAGAAACCATCAACACAATCAAGATAGTGAATATATCCATCACCCTCAAAAGCTTCCTCGTAGCTCCTTTTAACTCGTCCCACGACCCCCAACCACCCATCTGCGTTCTTTCCTTATACACGTTCGCATTTGCTAGACTTCCACGTAAAGGCAGTCCTACAGTACGTACTCGCTTATTGTCTGGCTTCTTTCACTCAGCATAATTACCCTGATATTCATCTATGTTGGCACATATATCAGTGGTTCATTCCTTTTTAATGCTGAGTGGCATTAACGCCCCCGCTTGTCCATTAATCTGTCAACAGTGTTTAGCTTGTTCCCAGTTTTCAGCTATTAGGACACTGCTATGAATTTTCCTTTAAGGAGATTTTATCTGAAGAAGTTGCATTCCAAAAACAAACTAACCCCCCCCCCCAAAATGGTCCAGATGATCCCTGAAGTCACAGGTTTTTGAGACGCTGGAAGCTGGGGAGCTGAGGACAAAGGGAACTTCCATTTTCGAGCCCCCCCTGGTGCCAAGCACCTGACCCCACTTGCTCATTCAATCACAGCACGTCTGTGAAGCAGCTGCTGCTGTTATTCCCAGATTACGGACAAAACAGCTGAGACAGAGAGACTTCACTGTCGTTGTCCGCGACAGACACACATCAAGGCCGCGGCAGAGCGTGACTCAGACCCGAGGTCTGGCTGCCTCGGCGCCCAAGGTCACAGCCACCATAGCCTGTGAAGAGAAACAGCTCTGGTCCCTTGACTCACGGCGTGGCCGGGTTTCTATCTGCATGGCCTCTCATGCCAGCCCACGGGGGACACCCAGGCAAGCCTAGGAGCGCGGTGGGGTGCTGGGGCCCCGGCAGGGCAGAAAGTGAGTCACCCGGTCCTGGGCAGGGCAGAGGAAGCCCAGGGGGAGCCTCATGTGATGTAGAGGCCGCTGGACTTTTCACAAATGTTCTCTTTCGTAATGTCTACAGTGACCGTGAGGTGAGAATTACCTCCATCCTACAGGTGTGAAAACTGAGGCTCAGGGCGGTCTGTCAGCATCCTGTCAGCTTCAAGGAACAGAAAAGCCAACCCAGCCTGGCTGAAACGGTACAGACATTTATCTGACAAAACAAAAAACAAACAAGTTCTGTTTGGCAAGCTCCAGTTTCTTAATCCAGGGACTCCACAGGCCCTCAGGGACCCAGGCTCTTCTCCCCTTTGGGACTCCCCTCTTTGGGGCTTCACTCTTTGTGCCTCGGCCCACCTCTCCCTCACAGGCCTACAATGGCTGCAGTAGTTTCAGGGGCCAACCATGGCACCCAGGGGCAAACGGAACTGTTTCCTCCCTTGTCACCACTTTCAAGAGGGAGGAGACCCTCTCGGTAGCTCCAGTAGACTTCCCTTCACTTCCCATTGGCCAGAATCGCCTAACCCAGTCATTGGGTAGGTGAGCCCCCACATGGCCGAGACCCACCAGGAGCCCATTCCTGGGGCAGGGCTCTGGGGCAGGACTGGGTGCGGGGGTGGGTGGGTGGTGAGCAAACAACATTGGGGGTTTGCTCCAGAGGAAGAAGGGGTCTGCTGCAGAGGAGAAGAGACTTGCTCAAGGTCGTCTAGCTTGTCAGAGGAGGAGCCGAGCCCTAAAGTACGCAGAGGTGTTTTGCCTTGCCTGTTCAGCATCCATCTTTATTTTCCTCATTCCGTAGAGCAGCGAATTGAGGCTCCAATTGTACACCCCAGGCCGGCCCCATTGTTTCACTGGGGGCCTGTGTGTAATAAAGTAATACTTTATGTGCCTGTCATACGTGGCCTCATCACCTATGGAGTAAGATGCTGTTATTATCCCCATTTTACAGGGAAAAAACAAAGAGGCACCGAGTTAATAAGAAGTTTGTCGGAAGTCACACAGCCAGAAAGTGGTGGTGCTGGTATTTAAACCCTTCTTGGTATTGCTGGATTCTATCATACCAAACGGTCAAGGGTAGTCAGTGGGGCAGCCCCAGACCAAATAGGGATTGCTGAGCTGGAACAGGTGAAGGCTAGCTGCTTAGGAAGCCCAGTAGCTGGGAACGGAGCGAGGGCCAAGCCAGCTGGCAGGCCTGCAACCTGAGTCCAGCAGCCATCACCGCCCACTCACCTAGCCTCTCCCATTCCAGGCCTCCTGCCCAGCCTCCCCCAGAAGGCTGCAGTACTGATTCAGGTTTTATAGGCAAGAAGCACTCACAGAACAGCTCAATGAGCCACAGACACTTACAACCTAGAGGAACTTCAAGGAGTTTTTTGTCATTTTTCCAGATAGGGAAAGTGAGGCCAGTCTCGCACAAACGGTTTTCTTTGTTTTTGTGTTTTATGTACTGCCTCCTCCCCATGGCAACACATAGTAGGCAGCCAGTAAACATTTGCAGAATGACTGACTGACTCAGTGAATGAGTGTGGTTTTCCTGAGGCACTTAGCCTGGCAACAGAAAGCTGGCTTCCCAAACACAGCCCCTGTCTTTAGCCCCTCAGGTCACAAGTGGCAAGGTCCAGGTCAGAGGTCACAGTCAAGGACGTATATTCACAAGCCACACAAGCTCTCGCAGGCACAACATTGAACACGTTTCCCCAACACCTAGACACACACACACACACACACACACACACACACATGCCTCACCTCAGCCACAAAGAACCCACTGAGCTGGCGTGGAAACAAATGGGCGGGGGCAGGACCCTTGTGCAGGAAACTGCAGCCAGAGCTCCCAAGGGCCCAGAAAATAAAAAGTTAAATTACCTGCTCCCCCACCCCCCTGCTCCACCCATCTGGTCTGCACGCCCATTTTTTTCTCCCTTTCTTTGCTTTCACCAACCTTCACTGGGCTCCTGGCCCAGCTACACAGGCCAAGTTCAGACACCCACCAGAGACCTGTGTCTGGGGCTCAATCTCAAGTTCTAGGACAGTGAGCCTGACTGGTCAGCTGGGGTGCAGGGCCACATGCCCATTCAGGAACCACTGCCCACCACCCAGGACTGTGGGAGCGGGGCCCTGAGAATGGGGGTGTGGGTGGCTTCTCTAGGAGGAATGCAGAGGGAGGCGGAAGCAATGGCTTCCAGTTCAGGCAGCTGGTCTAATCCCTTCCCAGCCCTCGTCTTCCCAGACAAGAAGTCCTGACTATCTCCCGAGATGGAGCTCTTACTGCCCACACAGCACAGTATCATCCATTGTCCCTGATTACTCATCATTGGCTGAGGACTCTGAAGTCATCCCTTCTTTTGAACTCACCATTACTCATTTGCTCATGTCTGGGGTTACAGATTTGTGCAAGTTTAAGTCAAGGCAACCCAACTGTTTCCTCATTCCATGGGTTTGGCTGCTATAAACAATTTTACACCTTGTAAATCCAAACACCATATTCAAGACGATCTGATTGGTTCTCCCATTTGCCAACTCGTTAGGGCTGCCCCTGTTGGCCAGAGCATTCACACCAGCTCCTCTCTCCCCCTGCCATTGGTTGCCAGCCAGCCTATAGAATGGCTGCCCGATGTCCAGAAGCCGCCCATCCCTGGAGAGTGAGAGTCGAGGTCATTTTTAGCTTTGGATTTTGCAAATGTTTTCTCTGCTTCTGATTTTCCTCTGGGCCTAGGCCAGTTCCCTGTGCTCCTATCCCCACCCCAATTATGTGTTCATTGTTTACAGAGGCTTATTCTTCTCTTTCCTGGTGTTTCCCCACCTTTTTCCTGCCGATTGCACAGTTCGGACACAACTCTGCTAATTGCAAACGTGGCCACATATATGGCTTTGGGCCAGTCTCTTCCGCTCGGTTTGAGACCCTGACTCAGTCTAGGTTCCCCCGTGTGTATTGGGGCAACTACTCCCAGGGTTATTGAGAAGAACATAGGAGTCCAGGTATGTGCCAGCTCCTGCCGCGGAGCTGAATACTAAACAAATTCAGTGTCGGTCCAGCCTTTGGCTTCAGCCCTTACTCAAAGCTGACAAAAGTCCCAGAGACAGAGCTGGACTAAACAGAAAGAAGAGGCCCGAGTTTGAGCCTTGGCTGGGCATCTAGCTTGCTGTGTGACCTGGAGAAAGTCCCTTTCCCTCCCTGGAATCAAGCTCTCCAACCTCAAATGAGAATTGGCCCAGAGGAGCATTTCCCAAACTGTACAACAAGGGCTGATTAGCACAACATGACAAAGAGACAGAGATCCCAATGCTGGCCAAACTTGTGGGGAAAGCCACTTTTAGAATATTAAGACTCCAAGGCTGTGCTATTCAACATGGTAGCTGCTACCTGCATGTGATTATTTAAATTAAAATTAATTATAATCAGTTAAAATATAAAATTCAGTCTCACCAGCCTCATTTCAAGGGCTTGATAGCCACGCATGGCTAGTGATACCATGTGGCACGGAAGTGACTGGAGCGTTCCCGGGGTTGCAGAAAGTGCTGGTCGGCGCTGCAGGCAGAGGAGGCCTGCTTCACCCGAACCCAGACTTCCCCACACACATTTGACCACGCTGCCTCTACAGAACATCTTCGACCAATGTAGGAAATAATCGTGCTTCCAGGAGCATGGTCTGGAAGACGTTGAGCTAGGGGATCTCTCAGGGCCCTTCCAACTCCAAGAGTGGAGAAGGGGAACGTTCTAGCAACTGAATTCCTCTTAGAGGAGGGAACTGCTGGTGTTCCGCAGGTCTCGTGCCAAAAGACATTGTGATTGTGGGAAGAAAGCCCCATTGGTGCGGCTGAGATGTGGGAAGGAGAGGAAGCAGAGAACTTGACCGTCGAGGGTTCTGAAGGAAGTGGAATCGGAAAGGGCAATGAAAGAGGAGATGAGAGTGACTTGAAGGCGGAAGAGGGTCTGGCAATCAGGTGGGACCAGGCAAGAGGGAGACCAGGGGCCAGGACGGCTGAAGGACTCTTGAGAGCAGAGACTCCGATGCTCAGTTTTAAGTCATCTGTACACGGCAGCATTCAGTGCAACCCCCTCACGCATCGCCCACGAGTCAGTAAAAATCTCCCACACATTGCCCTGGCCAGGCAGCTCAGCTGGTTAGCACATCATCACGATACGCCAAGGTGGTAGGTTCCACCTCCACTCAGGGCACACACAAGAATCAACCAGTGAATGAATGCACCAGGAAGTGGGACAAGAAATCGATGTCTCTTCCTCTCTCTCCCCCTCCTTCCTCTCTTTCTAATATCCATAAATTTAAAAATTTTTTAAATCTACCACATTTTTACACAAAATCTTGGGAAATCAAGAAAAAGGGGCTATGTTCCACCTTCAGGCTGCCCATGGAGTGGAAAGTCCCTCCAAGGGAGAGAGAGCTGAACGAGATCAAGAATTTGGCAGAAGCAGGCCACGTGGAAAGAGGAATGGAAGATGACTAGGAGCAATGTTGTTCCCCGAGAGATCAGGAGGTCTGATGGTCCTAGAACATCCCCCAAATGCCTTGACACGCCTCCCATTGTAACGCGGGGCTTTGCATGCCCTCGCCTTGAACACGGGTCTGTAACTGCTGGAGCAATAGCATATGGTAGAAGTGACCCACATTTTGAGACTAGTAGGTTTCCCATCCTATTTCTAGAGACATTTTCGGTTTGCGGAACAATGACCAAGCAACTGAACCACGCTGGGCAGGGCTGTGTGCCTCAGTTTCTTTATCTTCAGAGGGGGACAACAACAGTACCTGCATTCTTGTAAATATCGAAGTACATACCGAGAAAACTCTTAGGGCAGTGCTGGAGACATAAGTACATATCACACGTTAGTTTGTAATGTTCAGCAACTGATTTTTGAGTACCTACTATATTCTGGACACCAGCCTGCCGTGGCCAGACCAACACAGGCCCCAGCTCCCGAAGCCGACATTCTAGTCCTTCTCCAGCTTTTCTTTTCTGCGTATCATCCCATCTGATCCCCGGAAGGGCCCCACGGCGTTGGCACAGCAGCAGCGACCTCACCTCCATTTGACAGAGTTGGAAACTAAGGCCCAGAGAGAACCACTGATGTTCTCTGCACAGTGCCTTCATCTGCTGTCACAAATTTCTGTGTCCCTTCAACAAAGTCACCGTGACATGAGTGGCCCAGGGGCTCCATGTCTCCTGCTGGCTAGCTGTCCTCTGCCTGAAACCCCCCTAGCAAGTGAGATCGGAAAGGCAGATATAGCCATCCTCTTGCGGCTGAGCCCTCTCAGGACAGACAGAGGCTCTGGAGGCACGAGGTCAGGCTCTGTGTATGGGCTGCCCTCTCCCTCCTCGGCCTCTTAGGTAAGGTGCGTGTGATTCCACTTGTGACCAAGGCAACCCCACCCAGCCTCGTCTTCACAGATGCCTGAAATTCCACCATTTATAATTCATCCTTTCAGGTTGAGCAATTGCTCCAGGAACTTCTTTTTATCTCTAAAATTCCTCAGGGATGGGTTACTCACACCTCAGTGAGCTAAGAATTGGCCTTAAGGATGGTCGCCTTTCTTCTATAGATAAAGAAAAAGGTCCAGGAGGAAAAGCGACTCGCTGAAGGACACGTAACCAGTCAGCTGCAAAAAGCCAGGACAAGAAGCTGGCACTGTTCACACCACTTTCCTCGCTGGACAGGAGGGACAGAGAGATACACATTGCTCCCATCGCCCTGCACGGCCTGCAAAGAGCTTCCCCACCAGAGCTCACCTGACTCAGGCCAGCCTCCTCCCTGATGTGGACATGGTTGTCTTGGGCCGCCTCAACCGTCCCCTCTTCTGATAACAGAGACAGCTTTAGTATTTATTATAAGTAGCCTAAACACACTGCTCACTGGTCTGGGGCTGGATCCCTGGGGTGGCCCCGGTTTCTGGCCTTTTCAAGGCCCAGGTTGGCCCCTCCTTCCATTCTTGGTGAGCCCCAGAGCCTTCCAATGCCTTCTTTTTTTTGTTGTTTAAGCAGCCAAAATTGGTTTCTGTTACTTGCTTCTAAAGAGCTCTAGCGGACAGAGCCACTTTACAGATGAGGAGAATGAGGTGTGGAGAGGAAATGTAAATAAGAGGAGATTGAGCTGGGACGCAACCTGGGCACCCATCTCCCTGCCCAGGCGCTACCTCCCACCACACTGCTGACTCTGAGCGGCTGGGTCTGAAGGAAAGAAGGTGGAGGGGAACGCAAGCAAAGGGGCCTGAACACAGAGGGCAAAGCAGTCAGTTGAGTGCTTTTGGAGTCACACAGACTGAGTTTAAGTCCCAGATCTGTCTCTTACCAGTTATGGGGCCTTGGACAAGTCGTGTCATCTTCCCGGGGCTTACCTTTTATCAGCTGTAACATAGGAGCATGGGACCTTGGTATATATACGGCCCTGCAGGAACACGGTTGGTGAGTGGCCTCACGTACCTCCTTTGGCTGGGTCTCCTTAGGCAGTGAACAGCCTGAACAACTGTACACAACTAGACAATGCCGGCCTTCACGGTTAAATGAGATAATGTATGTAAAGGTTTTGGCACCATGCCCAACACTTAGAAAGTATTCATAAACGGTAGCCAAGGATTGTCGACACCATCACCATAGGCTTCGTCTGGCAGGTGTCCGGCAGTCTGTGGTTGAAACTGCAGATCCTAAGCTCCTCCCTTTCTCCCCACTCACCCCCAAACCCCACAACCTTTCCTGGATGGCCTCAGTACCCTGCCTCTCCCTCCAGGGCTCTGCGGCTTTAGCCGGGCTGCTGGGGAACAGGGTGCTGGCCTTGTGTAGCACACCACGGCTTTCAGTTCAGCAAAGGCTCCAATGTGTCAGGGCCCAGCTGACAAGTCCTTCTTGCTCCAAGGTTCTGAAGGTTCTAGTGGCCAGCCCTGCCCTCCAGCCTCCTCCCTCAGAGCCAAGGCAGATGGAAATCAGAAAGCAAGCAGCCTATCCTCGGGGCCCAGCTGCTGCAGGCCCAGAAGTCCCCCCGCCCCTACCCTGCCATAGCAGCCCCAGCCCTGGCAGGCCTCCTCCCTCCTCTCTGGGCAGGCCCAAGCAGCCAGAGACAGGAATGGCTGGACCCTCTAGGAGAGCCACGTGTGCCAGCCCAGTGCCTGCCAGCTCTCAGGCGGATCTCACAAAGGCTCCTTTCACCAGGGAGAGGAGCTGGCCCATCTGGAGCCCACGGGGTGATGTCCCAAGGCCCCAGGGGCAAAGAGCAAGAGGTCAGAAACTAAGGAAGGGGTTGCTAAGGCTGAGAGTCAAAGCTGCTCAGAAATCCCTCCCCCTTCCACCGTCACCATTTGATGTCAAGGTGCCTATCCCATAAGAAGGATCACAGGAGATCAGATTCCCTGGGGCCTGGGGGGGGGGGGGGGGGGCGGTGAGGTGGGAGGGGGTGGCGGGAAGTAAGTGTGGGGGCAGATGGAAGGAAAGGGTTAGTCATGGGGTTCTGGGGGGAAAGGAGCTGGGCCCTCAGCCCACGCCCTTGCTGACATCTGCAGGCCCATAGCAAGAGGGTGACGTGGTTTTGGTCCTTGAAACAGCCCTTCAAGTAACAAGTGGGGCATCCCTGCCAGGCATCTTCTGCATCTCCCCCTCTTCTCTAAGCCTTCTGCCCCAAGCCTCCAAGATCTCTTAAAGGGAATTGCATATTCCTACAAGTATCTCTGCCCCCATCCGCTCCCCCTTCTCCACTCCCAAATCCCCACTTTAATCTAAGCTGATCAGTCCCTCAATTGAATCCCTTACAGCCTCCCCACTGCCAAAGGGCCATGACCTCAAGGGCCACACTGTCACTTTTGTCCACTCAGTGCCCATTCCTTTTCCTTCTGATCTCTAAATCCCTTTACTCCTGGGAAGCCATCCTTCCCCCATTCTCAGTCCCTGTGGTTGGAGCAAGGCTTATGTCTAGGGATAGGCATGTGACCAAAATCTGTCCAATCAGAGAATTCCACCCCCCCCACCATATACACAGGGATTGGTTCAGGCATAGTCATGTGACCCAAACAAGCTGAAGGAATTCAATTCCAGAACTTGTATTTAAACATTTGGAAAAATGAATCTTTCCTTCCACTGGGCTGGGAACTCGGAGGGTATCAGCATGGAGCTGCCTCTATTTGGAAAGGGTGTGTTCCAGAGTAAAGCCCAACACAAGAAGAAGAAGAGAGATGGAACACCAGGTCCTGGTGGCATCATTGAACCCCTGGATCCAGCTTTACCTGAAGCAGATAAGCTGAATTTTTCAGTTTTTGGAGTCAATAGATTTCCTGTTCATTTAAACCTCTTGGGATTGTATTTTTTGTTTCTTGCAACCCAAGGGTTCTGACCAATACAGAGGCTCTGCTACTCTGGCCTCAGGCCACCTCCGCAGTCCTATCTGCCATGCTCTGGACACATGGCACATGCCATTCCCCGAAACACCCCATGTACCCTGTGACTCTGCCAGGCTCTCTGCCATGGAGGAACTCACTTTTCACCTTCTGCACTTGTTCAACTCTTGAATGTCAGTTCAAATGCCCGTTCCTCCTTAGAGCCTTCCCCAGCTCCTCCGAGGGGGAATTTGCTCTTTGCTCCCACCCACTCTAGCACCGTTATCCAGCTGGATTATAATGACCTGTTTGCACATCCTGCCCTCCCACTGGAGTATTGAGCTTCTTTAGGGCAGAACTGTGATTTCTCTTTCTTTTCCCAGTGCCCAGCCCCTGGTCTGGCATACAGGAAATGCTCGGGAAATGCTTGTGTAATGATCTGAATTGCCATCAGCTGGGGGGTCCTGGGCTGGGTGTTGGCACTGTGGGGAAAGGGGTCTGACTCTGGCAATGCTGCGAGGCCGCTCTGCAGCCCATGCCCACCTCTCGGCAGGTGCTGTTTTCTCAGCCTAACACGTCTGTCTCCCTTCAATCTAGGAATTCTGCTCATCCATCAAGGAGCTCAATGCCATTAGCGTGTAATGAGAGGGCTGCTTTGGAGCTGAACAGACTTGAGTTCCAGTCCTGGCTCTTCCGTGTGGCGCTTGTGTGAGGTGGGCGCCGTCATTGGACTGCCTCGAGCTTCAGTCTCCTTAACATGGCACACACGTAGTGCTTACTGTGTGCTGGGCTTTGCTCTAAGCCCCTTACATGTCCTAGCACCTCTAGTTCTTTCAGCCACCCTCTGAAGTGCAGGTACTATTACTATCCTTATTCCAGGGGTGAGAAGATCCAAGCCCAGGGGGCTTAAGTGTGGCTGGAGGCCCGGACTAGCAGGTGGCAGAGCTGGGGTTGGAACTCAGGCAGGCTGGCTCTGGACTCAATACTCTCAATTCTCCACTACCCTGCCCCTGGCAAAATGAGGGCAATACCAGGACCTTCTTCATAAGGTTGTTGTAAAGTTCAACCTTCACATAAGTGTGTGAACTGAGCCTGGTGGAGTCTAGTCTTCCCAGACAACCCTGGATCGTGGGGTTAGGCAGAGGCAGTGCGGCTGTGGCTGGTCCTGCACGGCATCCACTTGGCTCTGGCCGCACCACAGGGCTCTCTCCACTTGGCAGAAGGACTCTGCTCATAATGCTTGTTTGTCCAAACTGTGCATCTACATCTTGTGCATTCTCCACACGCGCTCCTCCAGGCCCAGAAGGGACAGGGAGGGCTGACCCAGACTCCAGCCAGGCCAGGGAAAGCTGCTGGGAATGAAGAGGTCTGGGGTGGCCTAGTTTCTAGAAACCCCAGCTCTGCCACTGCCTACTCGTGAGAACTTGGGCAAATCACATGATCTCCCGGGGCCTCCTTTCCTTCATCTGTAAAATAGGGACAGTAGCGATGCTTACTTTACCTGTACGAGGATGAAAGAAAAGGATGTATTATGCAGTATGTGTCGTGTGTACTCAATAAACAGCAGTTAATTATTAGTCTCATTCTGCCGCGTGCACGGCCAGGCTGCCTGGGGTTCGGGCCCAGCTCTACCATTTCCTAGCTGTGTGACTTTGAGCGAGTTACTCACTATCTCTGTGCTCTGTTCCTCACCTGGGGACAATGACATAACAATAACAAAACAACTATATGTCTGGCACATGAAAAGTGCTCCAGGCCCTGGCTGGGTAGCTCAGTTGGTTAGGACATAGTCCCAATACACCAAGGTTTCGGGTTCGATCCCTGGTCAAGGCACATAGGAGAAGCAACCAAGGAAGGCATCAGTAAGTGGAACAACAAATTGATGTTTCTCTCTCTCTCAAATGAACACATAAAAGTTAAAAATATTTTTTAAGTGCTCCATAAGTGTTAGTACTTGTTATTTGTTCTCCAGCTATAAGACCTTGGACAACATCCTGCCCCTCCCAAGGCCTCAGTTTCCCCATTTGTTTAGTGAGTTTTAGACTTGACTGGAGGTGCCATTTGCTAACAGATTCCAGGCTCCGCCCCACCCTAATGAATGACTCCTTCCCGCTAGGTAAGAGGCCAGGTGCCCTTCCTTTGAGAGCAGCTGCTGGGTCCTTCTCGCTCGTGTTCAGGACCCCGTCCCCAGAGCCTGGCCTGGACGTGGCGTGTGGCGGATCCCCGTAAATGTTTCCTGAATTTATGTTTTTCATGAAACAAACACTGACTTAGTGCATTTTATGTGCCCGACACTCTTCTGAGTGCTTTACAGGTATAAATGCATTTACTCCTTGTAATCTTGGGTGGAGGGACTATTATTACCCTCATTTTTTTTACAGATGAGGCGATTGAAGCAGACAGTTAACATCACGTGTCCAGGGATTCAAGCCCAGGCCCTCCAGCTCCAGGGATAACCCTGACTTTCTCTGCCCCTGTGCCCTCTGTTCCTGAGTTGGGGTGCACCGTGCAACCGTCCATCCACCACGACTGTTTCTCATCTCCTGGGAGAGGGTTCTCCCTTCCTCGGGGTGAGAGGTGGAGGCTGGTTATGGGATGTGGGGAACTGAGCCATGAGCCTGGCCTCTGGGGGATGGTTAGCCAACACCGGCCACTCAGCCAAGTCCAGAAACAGCCTGGGCGAGTCTCACAACCTGCTATTCTTCCGGAGCCCAGCAACAGGAAAGGCCAAGAGGCCTGGGTTCAGGGCTGACTTATGGAGAGGTGGGGTGAGCAGCCAGGTGGGGGAGGTGAAGAGTGTGTTCAATTCACCTTTTCTTCTCTGGACACTCACTGGAATAAGGCTGAGCCCGGGAGCGAGGGGCCTGAATCCACCCAGCGCAGAACCTCACAGGCTCAGACCACGGTGCAGGGGCGGGGCACAGAATCCCTTTAGGAAGGGGAGAGTCTTTGATAAGCTCAATATGTTGGGAGTGGCCCTGCATGTCAAAGGCATGCTCCCCCTCCCCGACCTCGGCTGAAGCCGGGAGGGCTGGAAGGCTGTGGGGAGGCCTCGGGTAAGGAAGGAAGAGGAGACTTGAGCCCGAAAGCAGGTGGAGGGGGTGAGAGTAGAGAAATAGAGCCTGAAGAAAGAGCAACCTGTCTCAAGTCCAGAAGTTCCTGGGGTGGCAATGTTCCCTGGACTTTTAAGAGCCAGGATATTTACTATTCACATTTCAGTTGTTTAGTGGTGGCTCCCTCCATGGTAACCACCAGCCTTCCAGACCCTCTGCTGCACCCAGCCTTGCGGCAGAGGTTTTGGGGGGGGTCCCGGCAAGGGCAGTGTGGGCAGCACAGTCTAGAGCTAGACTATGTGCGTTTGACAACCCTACTACACGCGTGACCTTAGGTTCCATCGGAGACCCTCTGAGCCTTGGTTCCATCTGTGAAATGGAGATAATAATATAAAGACACATTTTTTTCAGCATCTACTATGTGCTAAGCACAGATATAAGCACCTCATGCGGATTATCCTGTTTTAATACTACAACCCTATGCAGTAGGTGCTATTTTCAGACGAGGAGACTAAAGCCAAACAGCTGGCTACCTTTACACAGTAAGTAGAAGAGCTTCAAAACCCAGGAGGCCTCACTCCAGAAAATGTGCTGCCACCTATGACATAGATCACATCTGCCTACTAAGGTAGTTGTGAGCGTTCAATGAGTTTACGCATGTACAGCTCTCAGAACAGTGCCTGGCACGTAGTAAGTGCTCAACAAATTGAATGTGAGCTCCTGTGCTAGGATCAGTGGAGATGTGAACACTCAGCTCAAATGGCTTAAACATTGAGGGAACTTACCATTTCACCACCAAAAAGTCTCAGGGCATCCCCAGCCTCACGATCACTCAATTCAGTGGTTCAGTGATGACGTAAGGGAGGCAAAACACAGCGTAGGAAGAACTCTGAGACTGCGCCCGCTGTTGCCGGCCAGCGTCTAGCGTCCTGGTTGCCAGGCTATGCCTTTTAGCACTTAGGTAGGATGGATAGTAAAGCAAGGCAGGGGGGAGGAGGGAGACATGTCTCACCCACATCCTCAGCAGTCCTGAGCCTGGTCCGAGAATATTGCCAGGTGTTCCAACATCACAAGTAACACTGTGATAGCATGGGAGGAGGGCAGTCCTTGAAATTCTGTGTGTGGTTTCCACCATCTGGGAAAGAAAGCCTTGAAACTGTGTATTCATACCAAGGTCTAGAAGGGGGAAGAGGAGGCGGTCCACAGTGCCCAAAGCAGAAGCCCATAAAACAACTTTGGTTAATTGCCTACCTCTGGTCACTGTCTGCTTTCCGAGGGAGTCCCTAGTGTTTACAGAAAGAGGCCATAAATAACTTTGGGAAACTGCCTCAACTTTAATTAACTGTCTCCTGTCATGTACCTGTTTTACAGCAGGATGAACAAATGGGGTCTGGAGCAAGATAAGGATCCAGGCTAACAGACCCCCACACATACATACGTTTGAGTAGTCACACCCCCCAGGAAAGGCTCCACCTTTACCCACCAGTCACTTTGTAACTTCTTCATCCCTATCCCTCCAACTATAAACATCTTCAGGGCAAAGGACCTGGTGCTCTTGCCTCCCTGACCATGCCCTGAACCTATGCCTTTCTGCCCAGCTTCAGCAAGGCCCGTTCTCTTCCATGAGAATGTATCACTCATAAACCCTGCTTACATGCTAATAGACTTGCTGATTTGTAATTCTTTACTGCGTCCGCAAGAAGAACCAGGTTTCTCCTGTTAACAAAAGGACCTGGGAGGTTTCCGTCTCCTGTTGGGCGCATTGGCTTCAGTCCGAGGACAGCTACTCTATTAGTGGCAGGACAACTTCCAGCAACACCCAGAGTATCATGCATCTTTACTCTTCCCCTGCAACAGGAAGAGACTGTGCCCCTAGCCAGACATTTAAGGCCTTCCCTTCGGTCTGATTGGGCAAGGTATAGGGTATTGTGGAACTAGTGACCCTTGCCAGCTGGACGACCTGGGGGGACCCTGGGTTACACAAATAACTTCACTACAATGTGCTCGTCCAGTGTCCGGTGGTGCCGGATCCAGAGGAGGAAGAGGTTTATTTGGACTGAGGGTGGAGGTGTATTTCTGGGAGGATCCCTGAAGGCTTTGCCTCTGAATCCTGGAATATGAGCAAGATTTCCTCAGCCAGGAAAGGTTACGTAGAGGGTCAGCAAAGATCTGTGGGCCTCCTGGGAAGCTGGGGCTTAAGAGCAGTGGAGGGGGAGTGGATGGGGGAGGGCGGAGACAAGGCCCTCAGAACTGAGAACTGATCCTCCCCACCTCACCTCTGGGCTGGGAGGATCAGAAAAATAACTGCTGGCCAAGCCGAGTGCTTACTACCTGCAGGCACTACACGGGCATTTAATCCTCCTGACAGCTCTATGAGGAAGTGTTGTTACTCTCCACTTTACAGATAGAGAAAGTGAGATGTGTAGAGATTAAGGAATTTGCCTGAAGTCACACCGCTGGCCAGGGCAGAGCTGGGCTGTGAATCCAGGCAGCCTGACCCCAAAGCCAGTGCTTTAAACATGCCCTGAACCTCCTTGCCAATCCCACATCTGAGCAGGGAGAGAGCAGTGGGGAGGAGTGAGCGGAGACCCATCAGGCCCTGAGTCACTGCTGGGTGGGGGTGGTTGGTGGCCTCGGGTGGGTAGTGGCTGCAGCAGGGGTACCTGCAGACCGGATCTGGCAGACAAAGGTAGGAAGCCAGGGCTTTTGTCTGACGGCCAGGAAAGTGGCCCCCTCCTTGGGCCTGAGAGACAGGGAGGAGGAGGGGGAACTGCTGTGTAAAGGGGCTCTGGAGCCAGGAGATCTTGCTTCGTAGGACTTGAATTCTCTAAGTCTCCACTTTACCATCGGAAGTAGTAATAATACTCATTATTTCAAATATGCCATTAGGAGGGGGCAGCTGGAACACAGTAAAAAATGCAAAGCCGCTTTTACCATGTCACTCAAAGGTTAATTGTTTTTCTTATTAAAACAGAAACCAGGGGTTGAAAACGGTAGGGGTGATTGCCTTTGCAGCTTAGCTTTTCGTTCTGCTTTTCTGCTTTCTGGGGTTTTTTTTCCACCAGTGTTCTCGACAATAAACATATTTTGTTTTTTAATGAGCTCCCCCCCCCCCAAAAGAAGAACATTAAAATTCATTCTTAAAATTCCTCCATGGGATGTATCCACATAAACCAATGCATATATGCATAGAATGTGTTTGGAGGGCAACCCAAGAAAATGGCCAAGGTCTTGCAGAGGGCAAATGAGAGACTGGAGCGGTGGGGAGGGGGTGCCTTTGTGCTGTAGGCTCCACGGGACTGCTTGAAGTAGTGTTTATTTATCTTACCTTATGCTTGTGTAACCTCTGCCAAGAAAGTGTGTGTGTGTGTGTGTGTGTGTGTGTTAAGTCAAGAGGAGCAACCAGGCACCCTGGCCAGGTGGCCCCAATATGCCAAGGTTGTGGGTTCAACCCCTGGTACATACAAGCATCAACCAATGAATGTTTAAATAAGTAGAACAACAAATTAATGTCTCTCTCTAAAATTAATAAATAAAAATTTTAAAAAATAAAAATGAGGAATAACCAGACCCAAGCCCCAAATGCCCCCCGGTTCCACAGTTGTCATCCTCGGGATCCATCTCTGGGCTCCCCTCTCCCATACTCTGTGCCGGCTCTTTAAGGGCCACCCCTTTCAGAGAGACACTGGGCCCCACTGGGAGGTTGACCTGCCCTGGGGAGTCTCCCAGAAGTGGGTGCCCGGCAGGTGAGGGAGCAAAACTGCAAAGGTGCCCTTCTGCCTGCCCCACTTTGTACGCCCTCCCCCTCCCCCCAAAGCATTCATAATGATGAGGTTTCTTCTCCCATCAAACTGGAGGAGCAACCAGTTGAGAGGCAGATGCTCTTCACTGGCTCCTCAGGGCACCTCTGCACCAAGGAGAGAGGCCACGTAGGGTAATACAAGGCCCTTCCCAACCTGCCCACACTGGACCGCTATGAGCTGCTTTTTTAAAGACTATTTTTAAAAGATTTTTTAAAAATATTTTTAGAGAGAAGGGAAAGGAAGGAGAGAGGGAAACATCAATGTGTCATTGCCTCTCACACACACCCCACTGGGGACCTGGCCTGCAACCCAGGCATGTGTCCTGACTGGGAATCAAACCAGCGACCCTTTGGTTTGCAGGCCAGCCCTCAATCCACTGAGCCACACCAGCCAGGTTCTTTATGAGCTTCTTGAACATGGTGGCTGAAACATGGCATCCTGATGTCCACTCAGGGTTTGGTACATATTAAATAGTTCTCAAAAAATTCTTAATGAGTGTTAAATAATTCTTTAAAAAATTCTTAATAAATAAGTGAAAGAATCCATTCAAATCAGTAAGCGTTTTTTGAGCATTTCTAAACCATGTGGAGCATCCAATACTCCATACCAGACACTGGACCTCTAAGTACTTTCTACACATTATTTCATTTCTCCTTTTTTTTGGTGGTGGGGGGGGGCAGGCATCACTTGTATTTGAATAGTTCATTAAAAATTTTTTTCCATTATCATTTATCACCCCTATTTCCTCTTCCACCTCTCCCCCCCCCTCCATAGTATTTCATTTCATCTTTGTGATGAGGGCTTGAGTTAGCTGCTTGTAGTATGCCCATTTCACAGACGGGTTAACGTTCTATCCAATTAACCTGTTTTATTTTTTCACGGCACATCACCTCCTGCCATTTTATGCATTTGTCTGTCTCCTGGTGGTAGGGCCGGCCTGCCCACCAGACCGGACGTTCTGTGAGAGCAGAGCCTGTTTTGCGGTGTCCACGGGACCTTGAACAGTGTTCGGCACGTAGCCGGTGCTCAGTTTGCATGCGTGTTGAACCCCCCGCCTCCGGGAAACCTTCCCTGGCTCTCCCCCACCGCAGACGACTGGGGTAGCTGCTGCCACTCTGTGCTCTCACTGTGCGTGGCGGCCGTGTGTACTTCCCCTAACGCAGCAGTCATCAGGCTTCGTTCTATCGCTTCTAAAATTGGTGGTTTTCTTGGCCGGCCGGCCGGCTCTGGGAGGGCGGGGCCTGTGGTTAATAATAATAGTAAGGACGAACATCTGTGGGTTATTCAGCGCGCCAACTCTTTACACAAAGTGTTCCTTTCAGTAGTTTCGAGAAGCCTACGAGGTAGGGTGTTGCCCCCACTTTCCAGAGGAGGAAACCGAGGCTGCTCGAGGGGGTGAAGAGGCTTGCCGCGGGGGAAGGGACTAGTGAATTGGCAGTGCCTGAGCCAGGTGGTCTGACTTTAGCGTTGGGGTCCTTAACTGCACACGCTGCCCCTTCAGAAAAGACATTTCTACAACAAACTGAGCAGGGAGCACTTGACCAGTGTCTTCTGACCCCCTGACAAGCAGGAAACAGAAAAGGTGGTCTGATTCCACAGATTCCTAGTTCCACTCCAGACCAGGGGAGGTGGGGTGCTGGGCCGGGTCTCTGCACTGGCATAACAGGGCTTCTTCCTCCTCACTTCCCCCTCAGAGTGGGTCCCAGGGGCGCAGGAGCCCTTGCCTTTCACGTTGGAAAGACCAGGGAGTGAGCTGGTGTTTCGGTGCTTCTGAGCTGGCCGGCCTGGAAGGTTCCGCCCTGACTGCCAGACTCAGCGGCCCCAGGGAGGATGATCTAAGCGGGTGGGAGTGTCTTCCTGACTTTTAGAAGGGAAACCGACCGAGCCGCAGAAAAGTCCTTCAAAGGAGAGGTCACAGAATGAGTCCGCCACCACCGTTCCCTCCCTTGGAGAGGAGGGGGGAGTTCCCAGGACGTTAGTTGGAGATCCAGATTTGGCTCCCTCTGGGCCCCGATGATGTTTATTTTAGTTCAAAATAATTCCAAACTAACAGAAAAGTTGCAAAAATAGTACAAAGAACTGTTAAAGACCCTTTACCTAGATTCACCAAGTTTTGCACTTTGCCATGTTTGTTTTCTCGTTCTTTTTGGGTAGAGGTTCATAGATACGGATGGGTGGATGGATAGATGAATAGGTAGACACAGTTGCACCTATAATTATGTTATCATTTTTGAATTATTTGAGAGTAGATTGCAGACATCACACCCCCTTGACCCCTCAACCCTTAAGGATAAAGTTATCTTCTTACATAACTGTCGCACAGCTGTGAAATTCAGGAATCTACTATCATATTCCTATTCTGTCAATTGACCCAGTAACTTTTTAAGAAACTGACTTGAGAGAGAGAGAAAGAAACATCAATTTGTTGTTCCATTTATTTATGCATTCATTGGTTGCTTCTTGTATGTGCCCTGACCAGGGATTGAACCGGAAGCCTTGGTGTATTGGGACTATGCCCTAACCAGCTGAGCTCCCTGGGCAGGATGACCCAGTAACAGTTTTTATAGAATTTTGTTCCCTGCAGTCCAAGCTCCAGGCCAAAGGCGTGTACTGCGTCTAGTTGTCGTGTCTTTTTTTGTTTTTGTTTTGTAGTTGTCAGGTCTTTTTATTTTCCTCTAATCCGGAGCAGCGACCTGCCTTTGTTTGCCTTTCATGGCATTGGAATTTCAAAGAATACAGACCAGTTATTTTATAGGATGGTGCTCAGTGTGGGTGTGTCTGATGTTGCCTCGTGATTAGATCCAGGTTCTGCATTCCCAGCTGGAATATTACAAAACTGATATTGTGTGCTTCTTGGGGTGCCACTTCCAGACACCCCTGATGTCTGTCTGCCTGGAGACGGTCAGATTCATTTTGATCACCTTGGTTAGGTGGTGATCAAGTTTATCCATGCTATAAATTACAATTTCCCCCCTTGCAAGTAATAAGCAATCTGTGGGGACACTTTAAGGTCATGTAAATATCCTTTTCCTGCTGATTCTTGTAGTGTTTATTTCTGATCCGCAGGAAGAGGTGCCCAGCCTCCTTTCAGCTTCTTTGTCCTTGTCATCCAGGTCCTCCCTCCCCTGCCCACCCCATCACCCCCTCTCCTCCCGCCCCAACCCGTGGCGCTGGGATGAGGCCACTCATACTGTATCAGCACTATGTGGGCCTTGGACATCACCCACCAGAGCCGTGCTGGGTGACTCCAGGGACTCTGGTCTCTGCGGTGTCGGAGTGGATTTAGCAGCTGGAGGGTCTGGGAGGGCTCAGGGGAAAGAAGGACTCCTTCGAGAGCCTCATCTGAAAATGAAGAGGCACACCAGACAGGGTGGGTGGGCAACAAAAGATGAGCTCAACCCTCGGGACCCTGCCCATGTCTGTGACCGGCTCAGGCAAGGCTGTTGTCCTCCTGTCAGGGACTGTCCCCTGTGTGTACAGTGTCCACACAAAAACTGGTGGTCTGGGTCCAAATAGGACATCGCAGTAAGTGTAGCTCTGTGTGAGGAGATTGGCGACTGTTTCGTGTGAAAACCAAACAGACAAACAGACAAACAAGCCCAGCCTCCAAGTATCACCCAACCACCTCTGAATGAGGGAGGTGGACGGCCAGGGCAGGGGACGCAGCTGGGAAAACATCGCTGGCTGTGTTTCCCGTTCTTCTACTGGCAGGTCTCGCACTGCCGAGATTCCGCACAGTTCAGAGCCGGGGAACTCGTTATTCTTCTGAAGCATGAAGGACACTGCTCAGCTTTGAAAAGATACAGTTGCCTGCTTGAATTTCAAATAATTTAACGCCTCCTCTGCTACCTACATGTGATCTAAAGGGCTGATTGTTCAGGCCTCAAAGTACCAAATAAATGAACTGTCAACGCCCAAGGATGAGGAAGAGACGCCCTCACACAAATCAAACCTTGTGGCTGGAGAGGAGCATGTCCAAGCCCTACATAACGCTGCTAAGATGCTAGTGGGATTCTGCTCTGATGTTGCAGGGAAGCATCTGGGGAGTGGACCACCACCCCAAGGCTCTCCTGGGGCAACAGCTGGCTGTCCCTGCACCTTTAGGCAGTAGGAAATAGGCACTTCATCTGAGTCAAGGCCATCAGCTCTGATGGGGACGCTCTGTGATGAAAGCTATTTCTCTATGTTGAAACCCACAGTCTTAGGTCAAGGGGCGAAGGGCAGAGCAGGCGTCGGAAGGAAGACTGCTGAAGTCAGGGCACTGCCCACGGAGTGGCTATAGGTGACAGGAGGGGGCAGGACAGTGTAATACACTGCACCATCTGGAGTCAGAATAGACTTGGGTTCAAGTCCCAGCTCTGCCTGCTTACTTACCAGGTTTTTGAATTGGGCATGTGATTTAATCCCTCTAAGCCTCAGTTTTCTCCTCTGCAAAATGGGGAGCAATAATAATGTTCAGCTTGGGTTGTTCGTACATATTGAATGAGATTGTATAGGCAATGTACTTAATCAGGTTCACATTAAGCGCTCAGTACACCTCTAGTAATAATGTAAACTCTTATAATAATAATACCGCTGGTGGTGGTACTGGTCATTATTGTTATTTCGGAGCCTCCAGGCTGCTGTTAGGTTTGGCTAGGAGGTTGGAGATAGGGCAGGGAAGGAGTGGGGATGTGGCCCAAGGGAGCAGTGAGTGGCACTGAGCGGAGGCCGCCAGGCACAGTGCCATCATCCTCATTGCTGGTTCCACTAGTTCCTACCCCCATCAGCAGCTCTATTCTCAGTGTCCTTCAACTTCTGTTTTGATGACCATGTGTTATTCCACCACACATTGATGTTTCTCTCCCTCTCTTTCTCCCTCCCTTCTCCTCTCTAGAAATAAATAGATAAAATCTTTTTTAAAAAGTGTGGTTGCCTCTCACACACCCCCTACTGGGGCCCTGGTCTATAACCCAGGCATGTGCTCTGACTGGGAACCGATCTGGCGACCCTTTGGTTTCGCAGGTCAGCACTCAATCCACTGAGCCACACCAGCCAGGGCTAAGCAAATAATCATTGTTAACAGAGTATTTCAATGATCGGATGGGTCATATTTTTCTAGTATCAGAATCAGAACAGGCTTTGAAGATAGAGATCTTTGATCAGTTGGTCAATAATTTTCGAGCATCAGCTTCGGGTCAAGCCCTGTGCTATGTGCCAGTCGTACAAAGGTCAAGAGGATAGATATGGACCTGCCCTCACCATGCTGATGGTCTAGAGGGGAGACAAGCATATAACTGGACCTGAATTTAGGCCCCTGGCTGTGTGGTCTCAAACCAGCCACACCTCTGCCCCAAGCCATGGTTTCCTCATACATGGAGTCTCAATGTAGAGAGTTGCAAGCACAGTATTTGGTGAACAAACATTAGTTCTTTCTTCTAATGATTAGTACTCTTAAAGATTTTACTTATTTATTTTTAGACAGAGGGGAACGGGGGGAGAAAGAGAGGGAGAGAAACATCAATGTGTTGTTGCCTCTCACGCGCAGCCCACTGGGGACCTGGCCCGCAACCCAGGCATGTGCCTTATCTGGGAATTGCACTGGCGACCCTTTGGTTCACAGGCCAGCACTCAATCCATTGAGCCACACCAGCCAGGGTTAATGATTAGCACTTTTAAAGAGATTTTTTTTTTATTCTTTTGCCTTTACGGATAATATAGTCATGGATATCCTCCTACATGCCATCTTTCTCTTTTGGGACTGGGTTATTTATCATCATGGGACAATTTCTGTTATCCAGCTAAAGAAGTGTTTCTAAGCCCTCTGCTACTCTTTAGTGTTCATCAGGCAGAGAAGAACACAAGCGCCACTGAATTGGTGGCAGGAGGTCTGAGCAAACAACTCGCCAAACTGTCTAGACCTTTGATGCTTCCTCTGCCTCTGCACTGTTTCTCCAATACACCAAGGAAATCCCTGCCTCAGTGCCTTTGCATTTGCTGTTCCCTCTGCCTAGAGCATTATTTGCCCAGAAACTGTCTTCACTTTCTTCAGGTCTTTACTCTTCAAGAGTCATCTTACCAGAGAGGCTGTTCCTACTCCATGCCTCCAACATCCCTCTCTGTTCCTTTATTCTGCCGTATTCTTCTTCGTAGCTCTAATTACCTCCCGACATAGGCATATGGGGCTGGGTATTGGTTTATTGTGTGACTTCTCACATAGATGTATTCTCTGCGAAAGTCAAGATGCATCTGTCCTGGGTCTGGAACAGTGCCTGACACATAGTAGGACTCAATAAAAATTTGTGGCCTGAGTGAATAAAGAGATCAAATGAGACCACTCACAATACTCATAGTATTTCGTAGTGTCTGAGGACAGTAAAAAGCTGTTCAAATGGAAGGAAGAATAATAATAATTGGAAACTTAATACAGTACCTTATTTGAGTAGTAGGCCATTGAAGACCTTGGCTGCGGTGTGTGTGAGTGGGGACTGGGGTGGGGGAGGAAGTATTTCTTCTCTGCCAAGCTGCAGCAAGAGGCTAATGGCCTCTACAGGGATCCAATCTAATTAAGGCCCTGGCTCCAAGTCAACTCCGGTTCCCTTCCCAGCTGCAGCAGCTTCCAAGTGACAAAATGAAACCCGCAACTTTCCCAACATGAGACAGTCTACTGGTGAGCAGTACAGAAAGGGGCTGAGGGTTGGGTTTCTGCCCCCAGGGGAATAGATCTGCATTGCGCCCAAATGGTTTTAATAGTGTGTGTGAGTGTTTCTGTGTGTGCATGAGACAGAGAGAGAGAGAAGAGAGAAGAGAGAAGAGAAGCGAGGCAAGAAAGAGAGAACCAGGCATGGAGCAGAGGCTGGATCACCATCCTCAAGACCAGTCCCCAAGGGGAAGCAGCTGGCTGCGGTGGGAAGGAGTGAGAGGCAAAGCAAGGAGGCAGGAGCTCTTCCGTTCCAACTGTGTGACAGGGCGGGGAGCCGAGAGGGCCTGGAGGATGAGCCCTGCCCGAGGGCACATAACTTCCTACTGCAGAACTGGAAAGGTGACTGTCCACCAATTTAGACTTCATTGCACTCTGAATGCTTTCAACTGTTTTTTTCGTTTTAAAATCAATTTTTGGGGGTCAGTAATACATACCCATAGAACAAAATTTTAGAGTTATAGAACAAAACACTATATAGTAAACAAATGCACACCTCTGTCCCCAGTGACCAGTTCCCTCTCTGAGGGTAAATATTGTTACCAATTTCTTGTGTATCCTTCCAGAGAGAAACGCATATGTGATATACAGGTATAGAAAGGTGACGTACAGGCATGCAAAGATGACATAGGAGTATCATAATAAATTTTAGATTAATATAGAAACACCAAATGTCATGATGATTGAATCTCCTTATCCTAAGAATAGGTTATGTTTCTTGATTTATCAAAGCATTTTCTTTTTCTTTCCTTTTCTTTAAAGATTTTATTTATTTATTTATTTATTTTTAGAGAGAGGGGGAGGGAGAAAGAGAGGAATATCAATATGTGGTTGCCTCTTATGTGTTCCCCAACTGGGGACCTGGCCCACAACCCAGGCATGTGCCCTGACTAGGAATCAAACCGGCGACCCTTTGCTTCGCAGGCCGTCACTCAATCTACTGAGCCACACCAGCCAGCGCTCTTTCATTATATTTTTAATTCTAGTCCCATATTGGGCACGCTTCTCTTTTTCTTCCTCCAATCTGTTTAATTTTGGTTTAAAATTTTTTAATTGATTTTTTATTTTTAAATCTTGCATTACCTTTATTTATGTACTTTAAATTAAATTAATTGGGGTTCACTGTTTAAAACATGATATACATTTTAGGTGTACAACTAAACAGTAAAGCAACTGTTCTGATATGACATCTGTATACCCTACTGTACTCGCATCACCTGAAGTCTGGTCTCCTTCCATCACCTTGTATTTGACCTCCTTGTATTTGCTCTCCTCATCCTTCCCCCTGTTATATTCTGTTACAGTGATGAGGAAATTGCTTGACTTAGTAACTTGCCCAACTAGAACTTCAAGTGAGGCAGATTGCTAGGGAAGATCACATTGGCACCCTGACTGCTTTGTCGGGTGACGTAGAATCCAGACCAATGCATTGGCACAAAGAGGCTCTTTGGGATAGTGGGATATTTGACTTGGACCTTGAAGGATGGTGGAAGATGACCTTTTCCCACACCCCCTTAGTATACAGTGCAGTAAAGAGATGGTCGTGGGTTCGAATTTCAGCTCCACTATCTTCCCAGCTGAATATCTTCCCAGTTTATCTTCTCTGACCCTCACTTTCCTTAATTGTTTTTTTAAAGGAACTTCTTTAATCCTACAAAGGGTATCTTAAAAAAAAAGATTTTATTTATTTATTTTTAGAGAGAAGAGAAGGGAGGGAGAGAAGAGAAACATCAATGTGAAAGAGAAACAGCAATTGGCTGCCTCTTGTACATGCCTCAGTGGGGGTGGGGTGGGGGTTGGGACTGAACCTGCAACCCAAGCATGTGTCCTGACAGGGAATCAAACCAGAGACCTTTTGCTCTGTGGGACAATACTCAACCAACCAAGCCACACTGGTCAGGGCCTCTTTAATTGTTAAATGGGGACAGTGAAAACGATTTTTCTGAAACACCATGAGGAATAAAGGTGATTGGATATAAAACCACCCAGCTAGGTGTCTGGCAGGCAGCGTGGGAGCTCAGTGGTTGAGACTGTGGACAGATGGATATAATAGCAATAGCTAGTCCCTGCAGAGCACTTACCACATGCCAGGCACCATTCCAAGCACTTAACACAGATTTACTTATCAACGATCCTCTTAAATAGGTACTATTTTTAGACCCATTTTACAGAGGAGAAACTGAAGCAGAGAGGTTAAACAAGTTATCTGAGCTGGTAAATGACAGAGGCAAGACTGGAACCCAGGCAGTCTGACCCCAGAGTCCACTGTACAGAACACTTGACTCTACTGCCCTAATTGCAGAAAGTGGGGTTGAGACAGTCATCCAGCAGCACCACAGACTCAGGAGTGGGAGGAGGGAAGTGTGTCATCAGGAGAGGCTTTCTGGAGGTTCCTTGAAGGTGGCGTTTGAACTAAGACCTGAAGGAGGCAAGGGAGTGGGAATTGCAGGAATTCTGGGAAAAGAATGTTCCGTGGAGGAAGAAGAGCAAATGCAAAGGCCCCGAGGCAAGGGTGTGTTTGGCTGGTTCGAGGAATAGCAATAGCAAGGAGGCCACCTGGCTGGGGTGGAGAGCCAAAGGGAGAGTAGTAAGAGATTAGGTCAGAAGGGTGTGTGGCGTGCAGAGGGAGAATACATCTCCACCCAAGATTGGCGTGTGAGTTATAAAAACATGACTTTAGAATGCAAAATATGCACGCTTTTCAAAGTTCGAAGATGAGACTTGAGGCAGTGTGCTTATGGACCCTCCTCTGCATAGACATTCTTTCCCTCTGTCTCCTGGCGCAGACCAACTTTGCCATCCATGTGAATGAGCCACACAGCAGGGGAAATAGGGAAATGTTGGTGTGAGTGACTATGAACAGGACTCTAAGCAGAGCCTCCAACTGAGCCTGGGAGATCATCACCCTCTCAGGGAGGACCACGCCACTGGCTTCCTCCCAGCTAAGATCTGAGTTTAGTTGATGGGGCTGAAAAATCCCTGGTCTGTTTAGTCTCCAGACCCTGGTCGTCATCCTAGTCGTCATCACAGCTAATATTCGCTGATTCAAAGTAAATTTGATAAGCCCTCAGACACACCTCTGAAAACAGCCTTGAAGTAGTCCTTTGCCTCAGGGTCAGCCTGGGCCCTTCTTTGAGGTTCCATTTGATCTTTTAGATCTGGATCTTCCTGGATCTGCTTTGAACTGGTTCACCATTTTGGTTCCTTTTCAGGCAGCGGGGAGGAGGAAGGCTGGAAGGGAACTTTGGAATAGCTCATGATTCTGTGAGAAACTAACACTGGATTCAGTTCAGAGTCCAGCCAGGCGGCCAGTTTGTTTTTGGCTCACGTCCCCATTTAGGGGGCAGCCTCCTGGTGCTTCTTTTCAACAAACAAGCTGGTCATAGAGGAGCTGAATACGATGCTGGCCTGCAGGGGTGAGCAGGGACAACAGAAGGCCCAATGCACTGATAACAGCCATCACTGACTGAACAAGACTCAAGGACCAGTACTTGTCCTTGCCTTAGGAGTAATGAAACTGGAGCTTAGGGGTGGGTTTAGGGACCTTGAGGTTTCAGGACAGTCTGACTCCAGAGCATGTGATTCTAATCTCTGGAGTCCGCTGCCTCTTTATCAGAGTCCCTACAAAAATATGGAGCAACTTGCCTTGATCTGGAAGAGGAAGAATTTGCAGGTTGCACTGCATTTTATGCATACACTTAATTTGTTCAAACATTAAATCATCTGTGAAGCTTACTGCTATGCACTAAAGATGTGGAGACAAACCTTTGTTTGGCCATTCTGGAACCCATCATTCAACCTAACCAGGGAAGTGGCGAGGAGTAGCTAGCTATGAGTCAAATATCACAGAGTCAGAAGAGGGAACAAGTAACTGTCTCCAGAGGGAATGACATTTGCCCAGTCATTCAACAGTAGCAAACCTGGACTGGGTGCTACAGACTGGCTCAAAGTATCACAGCCCCTGTCCTTAGTGCGGGTTTTCCGGTTGGAGGACCCCTCCATCAAAATTGTCCTGGTGCTTGTTAAAGATGTGAACTTATCCCTTCTCTGGAGGAGAATCAGAGAATTGGATAATGCGCGTCTGGGAGTAGCACCCAGGTGGAGCTGATGCACACTCAAGATTGCTAGGTGACTGGGAGGGGCGGGGGAATCAGTCCAGGCAGGAGGGAAAAGCATGGACAATAGTTTGGGGGGGTCCTTTGTGGCCTGCAGACACTGGGTTGCAGTTCAAGACTAAGTTCTGGGAGGAGAGGGATCGTGTTCCTACTTTTATCACCCGAGGCCTGGAACACAGGCCTCCCACATATTTGGGATGTATTCACCTGGCAAACTTGAGTGTTCATCAGATTCACCTGGGTGCTAGGCCGGATCCCAAAGGAGAAGTGACGAGAGAGTCAAACGGAAAAACGAAGACGTCAGAGGAGGAAAGGAAATATGTTTCTAAGGGGATGAAAACTTTCCAAAAAGTTGGCCTGGAAAAAAGCAGCCCCATCTAACAGGGAGCTGGGGAAGTGGCTGCTTCAGGAAAGAGCAATGAATCGTGAGGCTACAGCTGGGGAGAACCTACTTGCCTCCCCAAGCAGGCTTAAGGTGTGAGGTCACGGGGCGCAACGCCAGCAGCAGCTGCACGGCCGCGCCCGAGCTGCCGCGGGAGGCGGTGTCAGGCTCCGGCCCGCGGGGGATCTTCCTTCCCGCCCCCTCGGGGGGGGTGGCTCGGGGTCCTGCCCTCTGCCAGCGCGTAGGCCACGCCCCCGAGCCTGGGCCACGCCCCCTAGCTACCGCTAGGCGCCGGGGCGGTGGTCTGTCTACTCTCCCGCTCGGGGCCACGCCCCCGAGGTCCGGCAGTCCCATTTCCTCTGGAGAGTTGAGACTCCGGACCTTGCCCCGCCCCCACCGAGGCCCCGCCCCTAGGTCCCGCCCAGTGACTTGAAGCAGCTCCGGCTGGGGCGGCTCCAGAGTCGCTCTCGGTGCGTGGGGTGGTGCTGAGAAGCCCGGACTGTCCAGGAAGGCGCAGCGCGGCTGGAGGCCACTCCAGAGAACCCCGGGAGCAGAAGCAGCAGCCGCTACCAGTGTCCGCGGAGCCCACCGAGCCGGTCATGGCGTTGTCGATGCCGCTGAACGGGCTGAAGGAGGAAGACAAAGATCCCATCATCGAGCTCTTCGTCAAGGTGAGCGCTCGCACGCCGTCCGTCCGGCTCCGCGGAATCCCCCGCGCCCGGCCGGCTGCTGGGGGCGGTGTCTCGGGGCGTGGGACGCTCCTCGGCCCTCGCGCCCCCGCAGCGCCCCCGCGCGGCGCCCAGCATCCGGGGATGAGGAAAGCGCTGTGCCCGCACCCCCGGCCCATTGTCTCGGGGCCACCCGCGCCTTCCGCCGCCGAGGTTGGCCCAGGGAGCGGGTGTGGGACCGGGACCGCCGAAAGCTGGCACTCCGGGGCTGTCGTCACTGCCTTCAGCCGCGCGGGGCGGGCGGGCGCCAGACGGTGGTCCTGCGTCCCTGTGGGACCAGCTGCTCCCCGGGGGCCCCGGAGTTCCTGTCACCACCCTGCGCCGGGCGCCCGGCCCCCCATCCCACTCCTCAGCCCGCCGCTTCCACCCCTAGACGGGGAGCCGAACCCTCGAACCAGTGGGGAGATGAACTGAACTTCGGACGCTTTCTGAAAGAGCATTTTTCTCCCCGCTGGTGTAGAACCGTAACTTTAATTGTCCATGCAATCTTAATTTCTTTTTTTAAAAAAGAGCAGACATTCCTGGGCTTCCAGAAAAGCCCGAGATTCCCAGCTTGGGTTTTCCTGCGTTAGGTATTTTACCACCATCTGGTTTTCTTGTTTCTCAAACGCGGAATGTTTTGTATGATGCAACATTTTGGCTGCTCCCCTCGGCGTTGCTGCCTCGGGAAGGTTGTGTGCGCTCTTTTGTTTTGAAAGAAGCTGGTGGGGGGGGGGGAGAAATTCTTAACTTGTTTGGACTTTAGAGGGTTGATTCCCCCCTCTGGTCTGTTCAATTGTTATATTCTGGAACTACCTTATTTGCTTACAGATACTACCCCTATCCCTTTCTTTCGTTTTTTTCTTCAGTAGTTTGTTTTCATTGGAGCAAATGAGACAGTAGAAAGACATCTGGATCCAGCTGCCTCCCTCAAACCTTCTTTAAAATCCTCTAGATTCTTTGAGTCACTTACTTCAGCAGACTGATTCAGAGCCGGGCTCTGAAGGGAAAGTTAACAGAACTCCAGAACGATTTTGTTCCATTTTTCCTGGGTTTTTAATGAAGGACCCTTTTAATGAAGGAAAGACATTGAAGGGTGCGTTTGAGAAAGGGGGAGAAGAACTGATCCGCAAGGGCTCAGAACAGTGTCAGTGTTAGGATTTTCTTTAGGTTATCAGTTTTAGAAACATTTTGGTCTAGGAAACTGAAACAGGAGATAGGTATAGAAACCCCAGAATATCTTAAAAGAGTCTCAGTTACTTTGGGTGCAGAGAGAGTACTCCGAGGTGCAGAGACTGTAGGAAGGAAGCTGAAATGAGAGAGTGGAAGGCAGCACGGAGAAGGGCAAAGGGTGGGTCAGGGATCAGTGTGAAGAATGTTTTACTGAGCTAGGCAAAGGAGGGGATTTCCAGAAACTCAAAAACAGTGCGTCTACTGAAAACAAACAAAAAAACATGATACTTAATGGTGGAACTTTAGAAGGAGCTTTAAATTTAGAATCTGATAAGGATACTGTCAGTAATGGTTGCTTTTCAGTATTGTACTGGAGGTCCTAGCCAATACAATAGGACAAGAAAAAATGAAGTACGTGAATTAGAGAGGAAGAGATCAATGCTTAATGCCCTGCTTACTATTAATTTAACCCTTAATTAGAAGGAGAGAGACGTGGTGCATGTGCTTCCCCCAAATGAGTCACTTGCATCCCCCTTCCCAGTTTTTCATGTTTCTGGTAGATCAGTATTATTATTTACTAAACACAACTCGCTTCTTAAAAACCGTAGCTTAGCCTTAAGTAATAATACCTGTGAAAGTATGGATTAGCTGTGGTTCTTTTAAGTATAACGGCAAAAAAATATTTGCGAACCAGCTAAAAGCATCCTGTTTACCAGTACTTGTAAGCCTTTCACTGGCCTTGGTGGCAGAGAACCAGGCTCAAGTCACATTTCTTTCCTCACTGGCTTGGTCGCCGTGGGCATGCTGTTTTCCTCCCTGAGACTGATTTCCTTGTTTGTGAAGCAAGAGGTGAAATGTTTTTGCTTGTCCTGCGATTCAGCATAGGCAAAACTTCGTACTGATGTAAACCAGGATAGTTGCTTCAAAGGGAAATAAGGGGGGTGGGAGACAGATAAATTATGGTAAAAACTATTTTTCATTTCTTCTCAAAACCTATATGCAGGAAATGCAAATGGGGGAAAATACCCTTGTCAACGTAGTTATTTCGAAAGCAATGAGTGGGCAGAGGCCATGGCCGTCCCATGTTGTATTTTAGAAACTGTTAATTATTCTGCCAAAAGGTTTCTGTAGCAGAAAACTACTATCTATACTTAAAGCACATGAGTGAAAAATATATGGAGCCTACCTGCTTAGGTAGCTTTACATTTAAGAGAAACAGGCTAGGATCCTCCCAGCTAGTGTGACTGGACTCAAAGCTGCATTTCCTTTTCTTGTGAGTATTGTTTGGGCATTACTTGCCGGTGAGTCCAGTAGCAGCTGTCCATTTAAGGATAGGGACCTTTACAACAGGAAAGAGGCTTACAAAGGCATCATACTCAACAGTGGGAGTGCTCACTTCCGCCACCCCGAGCAACCTGATAGGTGTATATTTTGATAACACCAGCCCCAGTTGGGAACCACCAACCAATCAGGTAAAGTTCAATCCCTTTAGCCTGGGTTTCTAATCCAAATTGGTCACTTATGAATCGTGTTGCTTAAACCTTTCTGTGCCTCATCTGCACAATTGGGATATTAATAGCCCAACCTCATGGGATTCAGTTGGTTACTGTATGTGGCATTGGAACAGTGACTGGTACACAGGAAGCAAGTGAATGCTAATTGTGTGTCATTTTGTGTGTATGTAGATGCAGATACCCCTGCTAGTCAGTAAGGAATTGGGGTGGTGGTTGTGGAAACAAAACAAAACAAAAGCACTTGGGCAGAGTGGCTTAATACATAAGAATAGCTGTTCCTTTTGAGATATTTGGCAGGGTTTCTAATGTGCTTGGACCCTGGAGCCACACTGCTTGGCTTACATCTGGCTTCCGGTAGTGTCAGGGAAACTTCATAAATTCTTAGTACCTTATTTTCCTGACCTCTAATATCAGGATTATAATAACAATTTCATAGGGTTGCTGAGGGGATTCACTGGTAATCTATGTGTATTAATTGGAGTGGTCTAAGCTGCTGTAATACATAATCCATGCCAAACAGTGTCTCCAATAAGATAACAGTTTGTTTCTTGCCTAGCAGTGCAGTTAGGGTGTCCTAGATGTTGGGGTGGCTTTCCTCCTTAGAGTCGTACAGGGATTAAAGCTCTTGGCAGCTTGTCTTCCACCAACCCCAGGGCATTGGCCTCTGAGCTGTCTGGGCTGGTGGCCGAGAAGTCCTGGCTCAGCCAGCAGGAGGTGGAGAGTATGGAGGAGGCATGTTTCTCTTCAGGGCCCCAGCCCAGAAGTTCTACCTGCCATTTCCTTTCCTACTCTGTTGGGGAGAACTTCATCGCATGGTTTCATCTAACTGCAAGGAATGCTGGCAAATGTGACCTAGTCACATACCACCCTGTGAAAGCTTTAGGAATAGTGCTTGTCACACAGTAAACACCTATTTCTGTTGTTGATGATAGTATATTATTCTTAAATGTGGGCTTCATTAATAGGGTTCAGGGATTCTGAAAATCCTTGAAATTACATGAAAGATTCTATGAGAGGTTTCCCCCTGCAGATTCCTAATCCAAGAGTTAAGAGCTATTTTTTTAAGAAAGTAAATGGTGACATTCTGATTATTAAGCATAATTCATATAAACAAAGTACAGAAGAAAGGTTTGGGCTAGATGATCATTAAAGTCACTTCCATCCGATCACCTGTGACTTCTGCTGGCATGAACTAAGTGTCTAACACTGAGTTAAGTGCTATGGGAGATACAAGAAATGATTAAACATTTCCAATGTTTTGGTATATAAATTTTATCGGAAAGAAAACCATACATACAGGGGTGTCTAACCTGTGGCCTGCGGGCTGCATGTAGCCCAGGATGACTGTGAGTGTGGCCCAATACAAAATCGTAAATTCACTTAAAACATTATGAGATTTTTTTGTGATTACGTGTCATGATGTATTTAATGTGTGGCCCAAGACTACTCCTCTTCTTCCAGTGTGGTGCAGAGACGCCAAAAGGTTGGACACCCCTTTCATGGTACCTGCTTAAGGCGTCAAGTGTGGTACGCATTAAATTGGGCTTAGGAGATGAGGAAAGATGAAGGTAGATGAACTTGGCCTTGAAAAAGCCAGTGAAGTAGGTGTTGGGAATAGCGAAGAATGGGAATGTTAGCTGTGACATCATTTGAAACTCCCTTATACAGGAACCAATAGGTAGATTGATAATTTTGAAAGAAGGAACCAGAAATGATTCAAATCCATAGTGCTGGGGAGACAAATTATTTAAAAGTTGAGGATGAGACTTTTAAAACTTAACTTAAGTTTTTGCTAATACATACAATTTTCCTAGCCTTGCTTGTTCTCACAACGCTTCCCTGTTTATGGATTGCTGTCTATTCAACAGCTTCCCAGTGGATTTGGGAAGGTGTGAATGGATCATACAAATGGACAAACTCTTAGCTGCTCTGCCATTAGAAAGTGGGAGTTCTCTATGTGCTGTTTCAAGGGCAGGCTGCAACCTTTTCTTTTTAAAAAACAGACAAGTGAAATAAATTTTCTATAGGAAATGATGCTGAGAACTTTGTTCTCATAACTGAACAAAAACTAACTCAACATCAGTATAGCGTTACCTTGGATGTAATTGGTTTGCCATTCATTTGAGGTTTTCAGAGGGGAAAATTCAGGAGATAGAAATGAATGTGAGAAATGTGAAATTAATGGGAACTCTGTTTTTGCCAAGTTTTGTTTGAACCGTTACTGAAGATCTAACAATGCTACTGTTAACAAAGGCCAAGGTGATATTTTGATTAGATGTAAAAATCTGAGAGAAAGGGACCCAAAATGGAAAGAAAAGAAACAAAAAATAAGAAACAGGAGACCTCTGAGTTAAGGGGACTGAACACATGAGAACCCTAACACAGTATGAATAATAATAGAGAAGAGGCAATGCAGAGGACCCAGCCATGCTGTCAGTAAAAGTCACGTTTGGTTTGACAGGATGCTTACGGAGATCCTGAGATGCCTGGAAGCCAGTTAAAGGATGATGAGCAAGACTTTCCCCCTTCCTGTTTCATTAGTGCTGCGGAGCCTCACTGGTGTCTCGGATAGGGAATTAGTGAGTCCATAAAAGGGAAGTGTGTTAGGCAGGATGGCAAATGTGATTAAGACAGGAATTAAGATTTCGTTGGGTTTGCCTATTTTAGAGGCTGCTGTAGAGAATGGAAAGGGAGTTTCTGAAGGAAAGTGACATTTAGGTCATGATTACAAACCAGTCAAATATGATTTAACAGAAATCTAAATTCAGGACATCAGTTGGTGAATTTTCTTGGAAATTTTAATCCGGTTGTCTTTTATTGAGACTTGGCTTTTATCCCTTAGTGCTCAGTACCAAGTACTGGTACAAGGAATAGCAAGTAGCCTTATTTGGTTTGTTATTTTCCTTTAGTTAAAATATAAACCCAGGAAACTTTAGTAGTCTAAATGTATGAAAATAACAACTTAATGTAGGTAAATAAGACTATCTGATGCTTATGCCAAAGATGGACTAGGAGCATCTTACATTTTAATGGTAATATTTTAAAGAAGTAATGGTATTAGAGCCAGGGCCAGTTTCATTTTTTATTTTTTTTGCTTTTCTTGAAGCTGAATACAGTGTGATTGTAAGCAAGGGGTATAACAGGTTTTTCCCCCCCTTTTGGTAATAAAATTATTACTTCTAACTTTACATGTAAAATAATTCTTTCTTATGAAAAGGATTTAGTTTTCATAATAGAAGTGTAAAAATGTCAATCAACTGTGATAATGTAAGTACTGAAATTTGCCACCATGCTGCATAGCTGCTTATCAGAATGCGTGAGAGAAGACAAAGAATCTGAACGAATGTTCGAGAATACAATATCAAGCCGTTTGTTGGAAGCTGAGGTGACATGTGAGTTCTCTGCGTGTTTTCCTCTAACAACAAGCTACTTTATTTTGGACATGGAAACCAGGTGGTAGATTACTAGGGTGAAAGTTCGTTAAACACTAAAGACAACCAACCAAATTAGCCTCTTGTGCTACTTAGGAAACTGGAAGAGTGGTAGCTGTGAGACCAGCCTACATGGACTAATCACAAGAGAAAGGTGGTTAATTAATGAAATTTTGACTTTGAATATACATATGCCCAAGACTGAATTGAAAAATTTTCAAAGACAAAAGCTTTTCATGAAGAGTGTGAAGTTCTATGTTACTTGATGTTCTAGGTTATAGCATATTTTATTGAACACAGGAATTTAAAATTTTGGTTTAGCCCTGGTTGGTGTGGCACAGTGGATTGAACACCAACCTGCAAACCAAAAGGTCGCCAGTTCGATTCCCAGTTAGGGCACATGCCTGGGTTATGGGCCAGGTCCCCAGCTGTGGACAGGCAAGAGGCAACTGACCGATGTAGCTCTTACGCATTGATGTTTCTCTCCCTCTTTTTCTCCCTCCCTTCCCCTCTATCTAGAAATAAATAAATAAAATCTTTAAAATTTTGGTTTCAAAATTAGGGCTTGTTCAGTCTTCGTTAAATCATGTAAAACTGTTGATAATCCTCATTAACATAAACTTCATTTACATTTTGTAATTGTTGGCAGGAGCCTTGATTGCAAATATACTTTTTTAAAAAATGGCTTAGTTGCCCTGGCTGGTGTGCTCATTTGGTTGGAGTGCCATCTAGTATATAGGGGCACTGGAAGGTCAAGGGCTTGATCAGGGCACAGACCCAGTCTGTAGGTTAGATCCCTGGTTGGGGTGCATATGAAAAGGTAACCAGCTGATGTTTCTCTTTCCTTTCCTCCCTCCTTCCTCCCTCTCTTCTTCCCTCCCTCCTCCCCGCCCCCCCTAAAAGCAGTGAAAAAATATTCTCAGGTGAGGATAAAAAAATAATAATAATAACAATAAAAATAATGGCTTAGCATAAGTAGTAGCTAACCTTAGTCTGTTTTAGTTTAAATGGTGGCCCTAAATTTGAAAAATAATTTAATTTCCTTTTTGCTTCCTAGGATATTTACTGGTATGTAATATGTTTAAAAATGTTTTTTTTTCCTTTCAATTATAAAAGCAACATGTTTACTGTACAACTTAGAAAACACAGAAAAGCACAAATAAAAATCACTTACAAACCTTTCTTCTAGAAGTGGCTGCTGTTACTATTTTGTTATATGTCCTCGTCTCTTTTATAAACTCGCTTGAGTTATTGAAGAGTTTATATGTAATATTTTAATGTTCTTCATAACAGCAGAACACTAGGGTGAGAGAAAAATGAAGCCCAGGTGCAGTCTAACATGTAACGTGTATTGAGTTGAGTGGGTTTAAAGAAAATTTACTTTGATTGAGCTTTTATCAAAGAAACTCAGATTGTATTTGGATTTATCTTCCTAAATAGCATTAAAGGAGCATTTACCCTGTTTGATCTTTGCTGGAGGAAAGCAAGCTGTTTTATGTTGTGATACTTGTCATCACTTAGAATTGTTCTTATTATAGATATTGATTAAATGGCTTGAATGTACACCCACCCTTTGTACTCTGTTCTGAAAATCCAAATTATTTTTTAGTATTAATTTTCCCCTTCAATATCTAGGTAGTAGGTAAGAGATGCTCATTTCATAGTTGGAGGATATAAGAACAGTTGATTGCAGTATAGGGATCATAATAGAAGCAAACATTAATTGAATACTTACTGGGCAAACTAAATAAGATAATTAACTGATTTAGAAATGAGTAAAATGTTGACAGCGTATGCTAACAGATGAAGGGTAGTTTGTATTACTGAATCTACTAAGAATAGTTTATTATCAGTTATTTAAAGAAACTTTATATTTTCCCTTAATAGTTGTGTGTCATTCTGTAATTTTTATCTATCTAAAATAAAATGCATGCTTCTTGCTTCAAATTTTAAATGGATCCTAGTTTCTCTAGTTGTTTATCGATTTAGATACAAACTTATCTGGCATTCAGAGTCTTTCATATTATGACCCCAATTTGTGTTTCCAGTCTTACCTCCCACTAGCTAGCCTTATTCTAGCTTGTTTGGTCCTGAATGCCGTGTACTCCTCTGCCTTCATGGAAGAACTTTGGTGGTCTTTCCTTTATTTGAAGTACTTTTGGCTTCATCACCCTCTCCCCCCCCCGCAAGTCCAGTTTCTGCCTGCTAGAATAATATGTATTCTTCTTTCATGCAATTGTTTAACAACAGTGAGACACTCTTCTAGTGGCTTGGGTATGTCAACGAACATCGTGGCATTCATATTCAATTGTGGGAGGCAAACAAATGTATGTTTGCAAGTGATAGTGCTATGAAGGAACACGAAGCAGGATAAAGAGTATGGAGAATGATGGGGGTGCTGTTTTCTATTTCACAGGATGTTTAAATAGGAAATTAGGAGGCCACGTAGGAGGCTGTTCAGTAATTCATGCATGAGATGATGGTGGCTTGGATTAAGGTGAGAAGTCTGATTCTGGATATATTTCAAAGATGGATATGTATTTCCTGATGGATTGGATGTGGAACGTGAGAGAAAGGAGTCAAAAGTGATTCTGAGATTTTTGTTCTGAACAACTAGAATGATGAATTTCATTAACTCAGATGGGAAGGTTGGGAAGAACTAGTTCTGATGGGGAGATCAGAAGTTTAGTTTTTGACATGTTAAATTAGAATATATGTATATATTTTAAGTTTTTATTTATTTTTTTTTAGAGGGGAAGGGAGGGAGAAAGAGAGGGAGAGAAACATCAATCGGTTGCCTCTCGCATGCGCCCCAACGGGGTGCCTGTCCTGCAACCCAGCCATGTGCCCTGACTGGAATCGAACCAGGGGCCTTTCGGGGCCTTTCGCTTTGTGGGATGATGCCTAACCAACTGTGCCACACCAGTCGGGCAAAATTAGAATATGTTAAGGACTCATGGAACCTATAGGAGAAGCTTACATTAAAGAAATACACAAAGACAGTATATAACTCCATTAAGGACAGGAACAGGGCATCTTAAGAAAGAATGACAGGAAACTCAATTTAGATGGAAGCTCAGTGGGGACTTCTCTGAGAAACGACGTGAAAGATGAATAGTATTAGGAGAATGAGGAGTTGAACATTCTAGGCTGGAGGAATTGGCATATAAAGGCTGGTGATAAATTCAACCAATTGAGAGTGTGCCTGGAATAGAGAGAACATTCCAGGTGTAGAGTGAGTAACAGATGAGCTTCATCATCTATTACTCAGGTTCTTGTATCATGTGAATTTTTTTCTCAGTATAAAGAGCCTTTCTTAACAGGCTTTAAGCAAGGAAGTGACATAGTTTGATTTGCATTTTAAGGTGAGTAGTCTGGCCACTCTGGAAAACGAATTGAAGAGGCAAGAGCGGAAGCAAGGAGACTAGCTGGAGGCCATTGCAATCAAGAAAGATGGTAGTGGCTGGGATTAGGGCGATGATGGGAGAAGAGAATGGATTTGAGATGCATTTTGAAGGTGCAGTCACTGGGAAGATGTTACAGAAGGAGTTGTGTGTGAGAAATGACGTAGGTTCCTAATTAGAATCACTGGTTGATAAGGTACCTTTTGTTGATGTGGAGGCGGAGCAGACAGAGTTCAGTTTTGGACTTGAGTTTGCCATGACCGAGATGTCAAATGGAGATGTCTACTAGAAATTTGGGTACACAGATCTGATGCTCAGGAAGAAGTCTAGGCAGGGTAGGGAAATTTGGGATTTGATACATAGTATTTAAAGCATGTGAGAGCATTCTGTGGTTGAGTGAAGAGTAGGGAAAATGCCCAGGACCAAATTCTGAGGGCATGTCAATACTTAGGTGTTGGGTAATGGAGGAGAACAAGAGGTATTGCAATAGAGCAGTAATGGGAAGGTGAAAACTAGGAGAGTGAAGTACCCAGGAAGGTAGGAGTAGGTTTTAGGAAGGAAGGAAGGAGTGACCAGCTGTGTCCAGTTAGATGAGTAGCTACTTGATTTATCAGCTTGGAGGAGGTCATTGGTGACCTTACTAGCAACAGCTTTGGTGGAATGGTGCTGGGGAAGCCATAGTAGAGTGGCTGGAAGAATGAATAGGAAGGAAGAGTAGACTCACTGTGTAAAGCCAGCTCTAATGGGAAACTTGGCTAATTAGAAGAGACAGGTTGGTAGCTGGAGGAGGATACGTGTTAAGGGAAAGCATTTTTTTAAAAAAAGTATAAGCCATTAGAGCTGTAATGTTGGAAGGAACACTATACACACCATGATGTGAGAGGGGAAAATATTTCCCACAAGTCATCATAACATTGGCTGGAAGATCTGGTTTGTGTATATTTAGAATTGTTGCTCATTCCCACTGACTTATATTTTTGTTGCATTTTCCAAATGCAGGAGTATTTCATACTAAATCAACATAACACATCCTTAATTGAAATAACAGAAACGTTTATGAGGTGCTTGCTATGTGCCAGACACTGTGTTAAGTGTATTACTTGTATTAATTCATTTATTTGTTCTTTAATAAAATCTTTGCTGAAGGAGTGCACAGCAGCTTTTTTTTTTTCCTTGCATAGGGTTGATTCCAGAGGAGGCTGGTGGGAAAAGAAGAAATAAAATATCATATGATTTGGTAAAAGAAAATGCTTATTAAATTCATAGAAACAATCATACAAGAAGCCAGAGAGATAGGCTGAGAGTGTGATGCAAGTCATTGGGTCACATACGCTGTTTTGATTTAATGTCTCAAAGTGACTCTCATTTGGGCCCTGGCCCGGTGGCTCAGTTGGTTGGAGCATCATTGTGTACACCGAAAAAACGCAGCGGTTTCCATTCCTGGTCAGGGCACATACCTAGGCTGCAGGTTCGGGCTCCAGTTGGGGCATGTACGGCAGGCAACCGATCAATGTTTCTCTCTCTCTCTCTTACTCTGCCTCCCTTCCTCTCTTTCTAAAATCAATAAAACATATCCTCAGATGATAATTAAAAAAAAAATGACTCTTAGATTGAAGTGAACAGATTTACTTTTTTTCCCCCTTGCAAAATAAAAAGGGTTGTAGGGAGAGTTCATGATGGTGCGTGTGGCCCTGAGGATGTGCCTTGACAGCCACTAGGATGCAGAGTTGCAGTCTTTGCCCTGAAGACGCAGCAGGGGCCCCTGGGCTAGACTGTGGTGCTGCCTCGTACTGCTGGTAAAGGTTCTTCCTGTCCTTTGTGATATTTGTGATCCAATATTCCAAAGTCAGCGACAGGGGGCAGTTTTTGGCTTGAAGAATCATTTGTATTCCCCGTGTAAGGCACCAGTCTGTTTCAGAGTTGAAGATGGTTAGAATTACTGTTTCAAGTAGGCAGTTGAGTTGTCATTCGGAAGTTGTTGTGTTGTCATAGTAGTGACAATGTGGTGACAGTGTTTCGATTCTGGTTCTGCCCTTTCACGAGCTACCTTAGTGTCTCCACTGGGGTAATAAATAGTATCTACCTCTTCGAATTTTGTAAAGATTAAAAGAGTCAATATAAGAAAAGTACTTAGCGTTGGACACACAGTAAACATTGTTTTCTTCTTATTATTCCTTGGGCCTTTTGGAATTCTGAGTTAAGACTGCATTGGCTCATGGTTACCTTATATATTCAACATACATGGTTTAATCTCCAGGATGTTCCTAAGAGAAGCATCTGCCAGGCTGTCCCTAGGTGGGGAACTTTCCATTCTTTATCAGAAGAGCAGGCTCAGTGCAAAAAAAGTCCAAGAGTGTACCTGAATTTATTCCTGAGCTAACTTAGTGAACCGTGGTCCCATTGGCGCTTACTGGGTGACTAAGGGACAGCCAGGTCGGACTCTGCCATCTCAGACCGTCTGCCTCAGCAGCTCTTTCCGCACTCGTAGCTAAAGTCGAGAGTCCATTATTAGTGGGAATGTTTCCTGTTTCTCCTTTCTTTCCAACTCTCTCCCTCACCCTTCTCAGCCTTTTTTATGAGAGAACCAAAGAAGTAAAGAATAATCTATGGCATATAGGATCTAGTGGTTTTGTAGAAGTTCCTTCGAATTATGGATGTTACATATTTATTTCACTTAGCTCACTGGGCTACTACTAATTGCACTATTCCTTGATTTTTGTGGTATTCACTTACAAAGTTGAATTGGTCATATATGCACTGGCATTTCTTTAGGGGAAATGCAGGAGAGATTAGGTTCTCTCTGTTTAATTCGTAGCAGAAGAAATTGACCTAGTGTAGGTTTTGTAGGTTTCATGCTTAGTAATATTTGAGGGGTAAGTGTATAAAGAGTTGAAGTCTCCTAACTCCTAATTTGTTTCTAGACCCTAAGATGAAAAACACGTTTTTCACCTTAGCCCACGGTGGAGTGATGATAAGACTTTAGAACTGTAGCATGGCTGTAGCTGATAGATAACGTAAGGAACAGAAAGCGACTTTAGTATCCTTTATTTTATAATAACATTATAAGCCTCTTCAAACTGTTTATTCCTGTGTCAGAGTACGCTGACACGTACTAATGAACAGTAGGTTTTTGCTTTTCTGTTCAAGTCAGAATAATAGCCATAAGATAATAGATAGCATGGTGGTCCAGGCACCAAAACATGGGTGCCAAGCCCTTTCCGTGTCAGCCAGTTAAGTCTCCTATAAACTCTGAAGTAGGTGCTGTCAACGCTGTTTTACACGGGGGCTTGGAGGGGCCACTGCCCGAGTGCGGTCGCAGGGCTAGTCAGTAGCAGCGCTGGGATGGGCACCAAGCTCTTCGCGATCTGGAGCCCAACTCTTAACCACTAAGAGCTTTTTAATTTGTTTATATTCCTCTTCTCTATTTGAAACTTGAGTTTTTACCCACCAGAGTTTTGTTTTTACTATTTGTTCTTTTCAGTCACCCTGAAAAATTAAAAAAATACAAAGTTCTGAGACTGTTTAAATACATTCCTAAACGACCAGTGAGCCTAGATGGTTTGTTAGGTGAGTGGTTGCTTTCAGTTCTTTTGGTTAAATTTGAAAGGAAACTGTAAAATTTCCATGACCTCACCTCTGTGCGTTTTTGGGTCCTGGTTAATTAGTATTTTATAAAGTACTTTAAAGGGGTTATTTATAAACTTGTTCAGGAGTTTACTTGACCGTCACATATTTGATTTTAGAATTATTTTCCAATTTGGAAGTGTTGAAGCGGTCCTAGTTTAAAAAGAATAATGTACTAAGATGTTAATATTTTTCTGTGTGTGTGTGTGTAACCTCTCCTTCAGAGGAGCCTGCACTAGTCTTTGCATTGTTGATAGAAAAAAAGCAAGGAAGTTTCTTTTTGTGGATGGAGGAAATGGCTGTTAGTTCGGGACTTTACCCATATTAGGTATAAACTAAATATAGATGTGTAATCCAGGAGTGAAGTCACATCTATAAAGTTTCTTAAGCAGAGTTAAGGAGATCAGCCAGTGCTTTGGGATCTGGGGTTTTTTGTTTCTTTCTTCTTCGTCTTTTTTTTTTTTTTTCCAACTTTTGGCTCACGTAAAAAATTACGAAGCTGTTTAATCCTATGGTCTGCCTTCCTTTGTCCCTTAAAAACACCCAAACCATTAACAAGGATTCTTTCTTTAAAACACAAATTAAAAGAAAAAAACCTGACTTCTGGCCAAGATGGAGGGGTAGGTAGATATACTTTGCCTCCTTATACAAACAAGAAGGACAGCAACAAATTTAAAAACAAAAAACACCCAGAACTGCCAGAAAATCGAACTGTATAGAAGTCCAACAACCAAGGAGTTAAAGAACCAGTAGGAGGGGCAGAGACAGGCAGCTGGGGCAGAGAAGACTCGGGGAAAGGCAGTGGCTGGCGGACCGGGTGGTCCCACATTAGCGTGCAGATAAACTGGGAGAAACAACTCAGGAGCTGTGCAACCCAGGCTTCCAGTGCAGGGAAATAAAGCCTTAAAACTTTTGACTGTAAAAACCTGTGGGGGTGCCAGTGGTGGGAGAAATTCCCAGCCTCACAGGAGAGTTCGTTGGAGAGACCCACAGGGTCTTAGAACATACACAAAACCACCCACCTGGGAATCAGCACCAGAAGGGCTTACCTTGCTTGTGGATAGTGGGGGAAGTGACTGACAGCAGGCTGAGAGCTGAGCAAGCAGCATTGTTCCCTCTTGGTCCCTCCCCCACATACAGTGCCACACAGTGCTGTGGGTTGCCCTGCCCTGGCAAATACCTAAGGCTCCTCCCCTTACTAACAGGTGCACCAAGACAAAGAAATGTGGCCCAAATGAAAGAACAGATCAAAGCTCCAAAAATAGAACTAAGCCATGAAGAGATAGCCAGCCTATCTGATGCAGAGTTCAAAATACTGGTAATCAGGATGCTCACAAAAATGGTTGAGTATGGTCGCAAAATAGAGGAAGAAGTGAAGGCTATGCTAAGAGAAACAAAGGAAAATGTACAGGGAACCAACAGTGATGGGAAGGAAACCGGGCCTCATATCAACGATTGTGACCAGAAGGAAGAAATAAGCATTCAACCAGAACAGAATGAGGAAACAAGAATTCAAAAACATGAGGAGAGACTTAGGAACCTCCAGGACAACTTTAAACATCCCAACATCCGAATCATAGGGGTGTCAAAAGGAGAAGAGGAAGATCAAGAAGTGGAAAACTTACTTGAAAAGATAGTGAAGGAGAACTTCCCTAATCTGGCAAAGGAAGTAGACTTCCAGGAAGTTCAGAGAGCTCAAAGAAGTTGGACCCACACACAAAGGTACATCATAATTACATTTCCCAAGATTAAAGATAAGGAGAGAATCTTAAAAGCAGCAAGAGAAAAGGAGACAGTTACCTACAAAGGAGTTCCCATAAGACTCTCAGCTGATTTCTCAAAAGAAATCTTTCAGGCAAGAAGGGGCTGGAAAGAAGTATTGCAAGTCTGTGGGTAGAAGCGTGTAGAGAGTATTGTCTCTTTCTGGTGTTGTGTTTTATATTTATTTCACAGTAAAATACCAGAGATAAAAATAGTATTCAGTTATTGAACTGAAGACATGTAGTTTGGGTTTTTTGACCAGCTGCTTACTAGATACATTGATCTAACCTGAGTAACAGATTGGTTTAGAGGTCTAGAATCTTCAAATTATTTAACTGGAAGACCAGGTTCAAGTTGTTCTCATCTGAAAAGTGGGTGTGTTTCTTAGAAGTGATGTCCAGTCTAGTCCAGATTTATTTTATGTACTAAAGTAGCCTTAGTCTTGGTTGTCTTAGGCTCAGGCAGAAAGTTGAGACCTGAGATTTCAAAGTCAGATCTCATAATTAGAAGCAGTTTAATAGACAGCAAATATAAATGGAGCTAATAAAAATTCTCGGTAATAAGGGGGGCAATTTGCCAGAAAAATGAAAACTATTTCAAGAGTGAATTCTTTGATTAGAAAATATAGTTCTCAGATGAACAACCTTAAAGATAAAGGGAAGGTTTTGTTATGTCTAAGAGAAAACAGATACAGAACTATTCTCAGTGAAAATTTGCTTTTGTCATATTTAAGGCTCCTGTGTGTTGAAACGGTAAGCAGAGCCCTGGCCCGTGTGGCTGAGATGGTTGGAACTACACCCGGTAACTGAAATGTTGCAGTTTGATGCCTGGCCCAGGCATGTCGGGTCCCCTGTCGAGGGGCTTTGGGGAGGCAACCAATCGATGCTTCTCTCTGGCGTCTGTGCTTTTCTCTCTCCTTTCCTCTCTCCCTCCCTCTCTCCCTTCTCTCTCTGAAAGCAATGAAAAAATTGTCCTTGGGTAAGGATTTAAAAAAAAAGCAATGGTAAGCAAAAATCTCAATAATAAGTAAGGTATCTTGTACTATTCAGATATTTGAAATTGATTATAGGTCAGCCAAGAAGAGAGACAAGAGTTCTGAATATTAACTTTTCACAGCTGCAATATGTTGGCTGAGTATATAATTTTAAAAGAAACTTATTTGGTAATATATTTTAACAAAAGTTTTAAACATGGATAATTCAAAATAAAATACCACAGAAAGATTCATTCTTCCATGTTTGAGTGCTAATATTTCATATTAAAATATTCCATGGCATTTTTATGGCTGCAGTTCTTTGTTCATTGTTATCATTATTGATCCACTGTTCATAGTTGTTTAGAGGCCCAGTGTGAAGACATACTCTGATGTATATATTTGGAGCCAGTTTTTTGTACGTAATCATATCATGTAATTCTGTTTGTAAAGTCCCTCACATATCTCATTTATCCTTTGAGTTCTTTATTTTCTTTTGTTTTGGATTATACCCAAAGTATAATCTCTTAAAAAAAAAACTTTCTGGAGAATTTAGATTTGTTTTACAAAGGGAGTAATTGGATTTTTGACTCTACTGGTGAACTCTTGGAATTTCCAGGTCCGGAAACTTGTTTATAAAGAGAAATAACTCTTACCCACTGAAGTTAGGTAGCTGCTGTAGCACGACTAGGGAAGAAGAGTGTTTTTTGAACACTTGATTGTTTTCTTTCACTCCCAGGACTCTTTCTGAGCGCAGTTTATACTAGTGCATGTATATTTTTTAACTGCCCCGAGGGAAAGTGGGCTGCTGGATTTTGACTTGCATGAGAATTTTACCCAGCCCCAGTATATTTGGCTTCAGCTGATAAACAAGGGAAGATTGCAGTTAGTGAGTTTATCTTTGGTTAGATGTTAAAAAAATGAGGCTTGGTGAAAACATTTGAGGTAACTGGTTTTTTTGTTGTTGTTGTTATTTTTTGTATGTGGCCAACAATGAGAATAACTAATAAAAGGCACATTTTTTTAAATGATACAAACATTTGTTAATGTTGGGTTGGCCAAAATGTTGGTTTAATTTTTCCTGTACGATGACTGTAGTTGTGCTTACTTGTCTTTAACTTCATTCAAAACAATTTTGTTAGATTCTATTGTGACAGCTGTCATTCCAGTAGGCATTTAAAAAAGACTTATCAAAATTGGTGAATTTTTGTGCAGCCATTTCAATATTGAAGATGGAAGAAAATATACAACATTTTTAGCATAGTATGCTTTATTATTTCAAGAAAGGTAAAAATGCAACTGAAATGTGAAAAAAGATTTGTACAGTGTATGGAGAAGGTGCTGTGATTGATCAAATGCGTCAAAAGTGGTTTGTGAAGTTTCTTGGTACTATTGACATTTTGGCCAAACAATTCCTTGCCGTGGGGCTGTCTTAGGCATTGGAAGATGTAGCATCGCCCCTGGCCTCTACCCACTAGAAGCCAATAGCGGGAGACAGCCGACGTACTCAAAATATCCAAATCAATAAAGTTATTGGTGAGAATGAAAAATGTCTTTTATTTGATAGAAAAAAACCTAAATGGACTTTTTGGCCACCCCAATATAATAAATACTTGTTATTAGTCTTCTGTATTACTGAAATTAACTCTTTTAAATGTCAAACATTTAAATTCTACATAGTTTTATCTGAAATTGTCTTAATTTCCATTCTTCACTTCCATCCTTTAAAGATATTTTTGTTGGATATGAGATTTAGGGTGGTTTTTGTCCTTGGTTTTATTTCAGCACTTTAAAAATGTTCCATATTTTTTGGCCTCTTGTATTTCTGATGAGAATTAAGCTGTCACTCAAATCATTTAATACTTTGTATGTAGTATGTTGTCTTTTTTCCCTAGCTACTTTAAATAAAATTTTCATTTTTTCTTTGCTTTTTAGCATTTTAATTATAAAAAACCTAGATGTGACTTTATATTACTCCTATTTGATGTTCATGAAACTTCTTGAATCTGTAAATTTGTCTTAATTTGGGAGAAGTTAGGCCGTTACTTCTTGAAAATTTTTTTTGCCTTATTCTCTCTCTTCTCCTGAGAGAATTTAACTCAAATTAAAAATATAGACCTTTTGACATTTTCCCATTAGGCTTTGAGGCTCCGTTGATTTTTTTCACTTGCTTTTTGTTTTTCCAGTCTTCAGATTTGAGTAATTTCTTGGATCTGCTTCGCATTCATAGATCCTTTTTCTCTTCTCTATTCTACTGTTTAGACCATTAGTGATTTTCAGAAGTTTCAGATAGTGCATTTTTTTAGTTTTAGGAGTTATCTTTCGTTCTTTTTGTGGGCCCTTTCTACTGAGATTTCCCGTCTTTATCGTGAACATATTTTTTCATTTTATATCATTAAGCATGGTTTATAAGAACTACCTTAAAAATTCTTGTCTGCACATTGCAGCCTCTGGGTCAGTTTGGGTTGTGTCTCTGATTATTTCCTCTCTTGAGAATGGTGATGTTTTTCTGTTTCTTCCTATGGGGGATAATTTTGGATCGGATTCTGGATATTGTGAATGTTATGTTCTGCTCATCTCTGAGCAGTCTTGGTTTTGGTTTTTTCCTTCTTATTTTTTTTCTTTTTTTAAAGAGAGAGTGGAAGGGAGGGAGAGAGGGAGAGAAACCTCGATACCGAGATTGAACCCACAACCTAGGCATGTACCCTGACCGGGAATCAAGCCGTAGACCTTTCGCTTTGTAGGAGGAGGCCCTACAAACTGAGCCACACTGGTCAGGGTGTCTTTTTTTTTTTTTTTTTTTCCTTTTTTAAGCAGGTAGTTAACTCAGCTGAACTCAAACTGCAGATTTTCGGACTCCCTCTCTTGGGCTCTTTTTTGTTACGGTGTTCTACCTTATTTTCCAGTGGGGATGACGGCTGTGAACTCTGTCCTTTGGTTCTTCAAGCCAGCAGCACTGTGAATTTTTCACTGGAGTTTTAGCTGCCCTGCATGGCACAAGGCTGAAAGATAAAAACTGGGGAAACTTGTCCACTCTGTTTCCCTCTTCCAAGTGTCCACGCCCTTCCCGCATCTGCCTGCTTTTGTTCATTTTCCAGTGTCCTCACGTGGCTTTTTTGTCTGAACTTGTCATTGTCCTGGAGCAGAGGGTTGATCCTATGGGATCTACTTGGTCTTACTAGAAGCCTCAAAGTGGTTTTTAAAAATTAACTTTATAATTTTAGAATGGTTTTAGATTTATAGAAAAATGACAAAAATAGTAGAGTTCTCAAATTGATTTGAAAAGAAAATATTTCAAAAAAAAAAGAAAATATTTCTGAAATATATTAACGGCTCCTTGATTTCTTAAAATGCTGATTTAACTGCCGATTAATGTGAGCATTCACTCTGAATACAAATTCAGTAATGTAGCGGTGGCCCCGGGAACTAGTGAGCCATGTCAGACTGTTATGTCAGACTGTTTTTGCCTCTGCGAAACGGCCTCAGCGGTTCTGCTTTTTGAACCTCGATCTCCTTTGTGTGTGCGCGTGCATGGGTGGGTGCGTGTGTTTATGTGTGTTTTCTGTTTTTTCCTTTGCCCACTTAGCTCTATTGATGCAGCCCATTTCCTTTAATTTTCTATTGTAATCCGTTGTGGTTTGCTAAGCCAGATAAGCTCACTTGTTAAGATTTGTTTGAAATCAGAATAAATAATGTCTGGGAGCTTGAGTGTTGAGTCGGTGAGTCAGGTACAGGACCTTTTTGGCACACGGTCTTGGTGACGGTGGTGCTGGTTGTCCAGAGGCTTCTTCCTCGATGTTTAATTTGACAGGCGCTGCCACGGGGCGTGTGTGGCCGATGAGTGCTTGAAAGTGTCCAGTGTGGACGAGATGTACTGTAAGTATAAAACACACAGCAGGTTTCAAAGATCGAGTGCAAGGAAAAGAATGTAGACACTTTTTTTGTTTGTTGCTTGTTGGAATGGAATGATAATATTTTAGATATATTGAATTAAATAAAATATTATTAAAATTAATCTCACCTGTCTCTTTACTTTTTTTAAAAATAGGGCTACTAGACAATTTAAAATAACGTTTGTGGATTACATTATAATGGTTGTGGTTCAGGTGATTTATTTTACTTGATAGGTGATGTCCATATAGGGAGAGATGGTGGTTGTACCATAGGAATCGTGAGACCAAGCCTTTGAGATCCAGCATCTCCTTCTTACCTTGGTTACGAAACTATAAAAGTGGTTAATAGCATGGTCCTCCGAGTTCAGACCTCACTTCTGCCACTTCTCAGTTGTGTGACCTATGGCAAAATACTTAGTTTCTCTAAAGCTGTTTCCTTATCTGAACTATGAGGAAAGAAATACCCTAACTTCATATGGTTATTTTGAGGATTAATGTATACTAATAATTTTCATGTAGTTTTCATAAATATCAAGTGAGAAATAAACCTCCAAGTTAAACAGTAGCTATTAACTTCTTTCCAGGCAATTTTGGTGACATTTTCATTTCCTGTAGTAAATCTGCTCCCCGTAGATTTTTATGGGGAATAGATTCAGGGTTGACCCGACAGGAAAAAGGTCATATGCCTTTGGCCACCTTTTTTTTTTTCTCTTGTCATTCAGTATTTTTAATTATGTGACTTATAGTTTACTCCGAAGTCTTTGCTCCTATTATTTTAAGGCTTGGAGGAGTGACTGTAAACACCCAGCAGAACTTGTTTGTATTACGGTTCTGTGGGCTTAGATGGAAAGTCTGGTCATTGTATACCTGACACTTTGTTTCAACAAAGTGTTCTGGCTGAGACATTTCAGGTTTGATTTTAGTACAGATTAGAGCCATTGTTTTCATTTGCTTCGATATGTCCCAGAACAAAAGTGTTCAGCAAAGTCTGTCTCAGCTGTCATTGTTGTTTCGGTTAGTAGTTCTGGACTACTTTGCATTCAGCATTTTTAAAAGCAATATGAAGGGAAGAGCAGTTCTGTTGTATTTAGGCAGTTTAATATTTTGGCAGTGATTAGGGACAAGAAGGTTATCATGTGTAAACATTTGGAATATTTTCTTTTAGATAAATTCTCTTAAATCTGAAAAAGAAGACAAACAAAACACTACAGAGGTGAATAAGGTTAATATCCCTGCCCCTTCCTCTCCCCAAATGTGTCCTGAGGTGTTAACAGTGCCGATTTTGGTCTGTAGCCTTTCACACCTGAGAAATATCTTCAAGCCAAGGCTACATATGTTATTATCTCTTGAAGGGATTTTCCTTTTTAATCTCCAACGAAGGGTAGGCACACTCATCCCCATCTTGAGGTTTTCCTCTACCCAGTTGTTCAAATCAGAAATCTAAGAGTTTCTTGATTTCTTTCTTTTCTTCAATTCCCACATCCAAACCACCCACATTGGGATTGTACCTTCCCAATTTAATTTAATCTATGCATTTTTAAAAGACTTTATTTATTTTTAGACAGAGGGGAAGAGAGGGACAAAGAGAGGGAGAGAAACATTAATGTGTGGTTGCCTCTCTCATGCTTCCCACAGGGGACCTGGCCCTCAACCCAGGCATGTACCCTGATTGGGAATAGAACTGGCGACCTTTCGTTTCGCAGGCTGGTAGTCAATCCCTGAGCCACACCAGCCAGGGCTAGAAAGTCTTTCTTAATCTGGCGCCCACCAATACCGCTTTTCTCAGTAGTCTAGTCACAGTAGCTCTTCGCACGGCTGGCTCCTTATCCTTTAGGTCTAAAAGATCTTCTATGACCACCTGTCTTATCTAAAGTAGGTACACCTTCTCCTCTCTCTTAGTACTTTGTTTCTCTTTGGACACTTATTGCAGTTTATAATTTTTAACTGGATATATTTATTATCTCTTTCTTCCACAGAAATCTTTCACAATGTCAGGTCGGTCTCCCTCATTCATAGTTGTGTCCACAGTGCCAGCTCCCAGTGTTTGGGAGCTGGGAAGTACGTGCGGGGTATTGGGTAGATGTCTCTGGGTCCTGGACAAGGAGGTGTTCTGTGAGTGAGGAGAGAGCCCATAGCTTGAACTGCAGTGGCAAATGCTACCCAGACCACTGAAGTCCTAGATAAAAGTCTAAATGACAGCCCGGGGGAAGTAGAATGGGTTACAACGAGCCAGAGACCTAGAGTGGCTGCATCTCCTTTGACTTCCATTGAGAGTTTTCTGTTTCCTTCCTTACTACACTTAAGTATTTTCATTCTTTCTGCTAGTCTTTTTTTTTTTTAATTCTCACTCAAGGATATGTTTATTGAATTGGGAGGTGGGGGAGGGACATCAAGGAGAGAGAAGGGAAGGAAGGGAGGGAGGGATGGGGGGGGAGAGAGAGAGAGAGAGAGAGAAAGAAAAGAAAGAAAGAAACGTGGATTGGTTGCCTCCCGTACACTCCCCGACTGGGGATCCAACCTGTACCCTTTTGGTGAACAGGACGGTACTCCAACCAACTGAACCACCTGGCCAGGGCTCTTCCCGCTCATCTTGATTGTAAATAAATGATGACATTGGTTTGGATGCTTATGATTGTGAACAGAAAACGTAACCCCTGATTGTCTTTAACCATGAAGGATGTGTGTATCTAATGAAAGTAGGGTGGCAGGAGACTGCTCTGTGTGTAGTATGTCAGGGTCTGCTTCTCTTCTTTGGGATTCTCTTGGCTTCGTCCCCTTGTAGCGTTGGCTGCAGCCTCCGGCTACTATCAAATTGGCCACAACAGCCATAGCTTTCACACCCAAGGGTTTTCTCTTCAGGTGTTTTCATCTTAAGAGCAAGAAACTTTTTTTTAGGAGAACTCTGTCTTGTCAGTGAACTGGGTCCCATGATTACGCCTAACTAAGTCACTGGCAAGAGGAATGGAATTATCATGACTGGCTTAGAATCAATCAGGATTTACCCCTAAAATTGGGAATTGGGCATCATTTCCTGTGTCAGCTGGGGGAGGGAGGAATGGATGCCTGATCAAAAATAGGAGCTATATCAGGAAAAACTAAGTGGGAGAATGGATGTTGGGCAGACACCTATCAGAGTTTGCTGTAGTGGCTTCTGTGGTTTGTTGGCTCTGTCCCAAGGTGATTTGGAGGCCTAATTTAAATTTTTGAGAAATTATTCATCAGGAAGATTTGTTTTAATAAGTTTTTCCTATACTGATAGCCTGAAACACATTCTTTGTAACTCAAAGGCTAGCAATCAATAGAAAGCTAATGAATAGTAAAGCAACTGCAACAGAAGTTGTCCTCTGAAAAGACTTTCTAAAAGTACGACATCTCAGTGAGGTTACAGTCCAGCTCAGGAGATACAGTGCAGAGGCATGAATAGTAAAGGAATAACACTCAGTAACAGTTTAAGAAATCACAAGGCAGGTCGTGATCAGTAGCATAGGCTTGCCATTCCCTGGGGGTTTGGAAGAGGTGCAGAATCTTGGGCCCCACTCCAGAGCTACCAAATCAGAATCAGCATTCTAACAAGATCCTCTGATGATTTTTGTTGACACAGCGTTTTAGGAGCTGGAATCAAAGTTGAGAGAACAGGTAATTGTTTTGGGATACAGGAATCTAGAAAGTTTTCTTAGAGATGAGACTTGAGCTTAACTGAAGGACAGGCACAGCAGTGGGCATTTCAGATGGAGGGCACTGTGATTTTAGTCATGTTAAGTGTCCACATTTATGTTGCTGTGTTGTACTGAGTGAATGGAGGGGTAATGGAGTAGTGGTGCGCACCCACTGTTGAGGAAGGTATCCTGGGAAAGGAGGAAAGGGAACTTTTGCAAAACCTCAGTTGTGAAGCCTACTGTACATGTATACAGGCTCTCTCTAAAAAAATTAAACTATTGGTTACATTAGGTTATTGAATCATATTTGGTCATCTACTAAATGAAACAGAAACAGCCTTTGCAACTACTGAAAGATGAGTTATCTCTTCCATTCAACAGATTTAGCTGTGGATTATTATGGGTAGAAGAATGTGCTTTAAAAAGTTATTACTAAACCATGACATTTGGCTAAAAAAAATTGGCTGAATTGTGAATTTTAGCTATTTCCTTCAATAGCATCCTGGTAACTGAATCTTGATGACTTCAGATTTTAATAGGTTATTTTGGATAGGTGAGTGCTTGAGTTCTGTGCATGAAGCATTTTTAAAGTTAAGTAACATTCACTAGACTCTTACCATGTACCAGGAACTGTGTGTATACCCTAACTGACCTGATGCCCATAATAAGAGGTATGTAAAGTCAGGTTTCGCAGATGTTCAGTAACTTCCTGAAGGTTACACAGCTGGTAAGCAGTGAAGTCAGGACTCAAATCCAGGATGGTCTGATTCTAAACCATGTTGTGTCCCGCATACTCTGCAGGCCCTGTAGAAGGATAACAGCTTATTAAACAAACCTTTAGACTCTAGACTTTGGCTCTAGCACGTGTGTAGCAAAAACCAAAGAAGTAGAGGATAGAAGCCAGGTGACCGCCCATTTACCATGTTGATTCGTTTTGTTTTGTGACTTGTAGGTTAATCTAAATCAAAGCCAACTATTTTGTGTATGTAGACAGCTAATTTAGGTAGACTCCACTCTAAAGGTTAAATGAGATCTTAAAGTTTTTGAGTCCATTCTCTCCGCAACACATTGTTTTATGCGTTCCCTACAAAAAGTGTGAAGGGAAATGATTTGATGGTCAGGAGCCCATTCTGACCTTAAGAGGAAGCCTCTCTTCCCCTGGTCATCACCACCCTCTCACCCCTCGCCCCACACGCACAAAGAAATAGAAAGCCAGGAAGCTGAAGAAGCCCTTCTTCTTCGGGGCTTAAGATCTAACTTCCTGTGAACTGATTAAGCTAGGTTTTCTAAGTGAGCAGTCCCGTAACCTCTAGCTAGTAAAACATTAAAATATTTATGGCATCTACTGCTGACCCTTTTTCTGCAATGTAGGAGTTAATCCAGCCATTTCTGATTAAATGCTGGTATTAGGCAATTCAAGAATTACAACAGAGGTCCTGAGGGACGGGGGTGGGGAATGTTGAGTATGCGAGCGGAACCCCAGATGGCAAGTTAAACAGAACTACCTACCCCGTTTATAAGAATAGAACCCAAAGGAATGCTAACTCATCCTTTATCTGGAAATTGGTGGTTATTTCTGTGTCAGTGGGATTACTCAAGTTTTTGCTTTGATGATTTGGGTTTTCTGATTTTTAAAAAAACATTGCAGGCATGTATTTTTTTGTAATATGAAATCATGCTTTTCAAACTGTGTACCCTAAATGGAAATCTTGTCCGGTGTGTGCATATTTGTATTTGTAATCTGCGTCTGTGTATTTTTTGAGTCAGCTTTATTGAGATATACCATACAATGAACCCACTTAAAGTGTCCAGTTCAGTGGTTTTTAGTCTGTTTGCAAAGTTGCTCAACCGTCACCACAGTCTAATTTTGGAACATTTTTACCATTTCAAAAAGAAACCTTGTACTTGTTAGCAGTTACTCCTTAATGGTATTCCCCCGTCTCCCCTACAAGCCCTAGGCAACCACTAATTTACTTTTTGTCTCTATGGATTTGCCTATTTTGGACTTTTCATGTAAATGGAGTTGTGCACTGTGTTGTCTTCTGTGACTGGCTCCTTTTATTTAGCATAATTTCGCAAAATTCATCCAAGTTATAGCCTGTAGCAATACTTCGTTGATCTTTACTGTCAAATAATATTCCATTGTATGGATATACCACATTTTAGACATTTTTAATTTTGCTTTTAAAATTCAGTACTTCTGAGAGACTTGTGCATTTGTGAAGGTGGTGAGTTTTCTTTTTTATGTTTTGTTTTTCCTTCATACATAACCGATTGGGAGATGTAGACACTGGCAGCCTGGAAACACCAGCAAGCTCAGGCAAACTCTGGCAAAGTCTGCTCTCTAACCAAAGAACCAGGAAAGGGGCAGCCTAGGCAAGTCAGGAAGCGTGTAGACAGTAGCTGCTCTGCCCCACACACCAGAGGAAGAAGAAAACTGGACCCCCCCACCCACCCATGCCAGTCAAGGCCAAATGGTTAGTCTGGACTTCTGCTCTCAGGAGGTGGTCTCTTGGGCCCTTTGCTGATAGGCATTGGGTGGTCTCCAGGGTTCTGATGTTAACAATGCTTCAGTGTTCCTCCCTCTTACTTCCCTTCGTGCATCTGTGTGTTTCTATAGAATAATTTGTACATGTGAAAATGTTGGGTTAAAAGCATCCAAGGAAGCCTTCAGAAATGATTGTTAGATGGATGACATCAAAATAGGGAAATATATAGGAAGTTTTACATTTTTGGTGTACTTTTTTCTCTGTTGTTCAGATTGGGTAATTTCTATAGCTCAATCTTCTAGTTCTATGATTGTTTCCTCTGTCACCTCCGCTTGGCCGTTGGGCCTATCCCCTGAATGTTTAATTTCATTTATTGTATTTTTCAGTTCTAAAATCTCCATCTGGTTCTTGTTTACATCTGTTTTTTTGCTGAGGCTTTTCATTTTTTCATTTGTTTCAAGCTGTTCATAATTGTTCATTGAAGGTTTTTTCTTTTTTTTTTTTTTTTTATCATGGATGCTTTAAAATCTTTGTCTGATAATTCTAACATCTTTGTCATCTTTTTTCCCCGATCCTCACCCAAGGACATTGTTTTCATTGCTTTTAGGGAAAGAGGTAGGAGGGTAGGGAGAGAGAGAAACACCAATGTGAGAGAGAAACATCAATTGGTTGCCCTCATATATGTGTGTGCCCCGCCCCCGCCAGGGATCAAACCCGCAATCTGGGTATGCGCCCTGGCTGGGAATTGAACCCACAACCTTTCAATTTCTGGGATGATGCTCCAACCAACTGAGCACACCAACCAGGGCTAACATTTTTGTTATCTTGATGTTGACATCTGTTGATTTCCTTTTTTCATTGTAATACAAGTGATTTTCAGTTTAAACCTGGACGTTTTTGTATTATAAGAGTTTGGGTCTTGTTTAAACCTTCTGTTAAAGCTTCTCTGATGCTGCTCCAGAGGGGTGTGGGAGGGGAGAAGTATAGCGACACCGCCTTGTTACAGCAAGGTGGAGATTAAAGTCCACATGCCCCACCTGGCCTCCGTGGATGCCCAAGGTGTGAAGGCTCCTCATTACTGCTGGGCAGGGGTATGAACTCCAGCTTCGTGTGTGGCCTCCACTGACACTCTGGTTGAGGGGGTCTCATTAACTCTGGTTGATGGTGTTAGTCATGACTACTGTCTCCTAGACCTCTGACCACCTAGCAGCGAGGAGGAGGGGTTCCTTGTTAGTAGGAACAGGGTTGAAAGCCCTGGCTTCCTCGTTGGCCTTCTCTGACACCATCTTGGGGAGCACTGCAGCCTCCAGCAGGTTGATTACATTAAATTGGGATTAAAATACATAAATCGTAAAAAGATATATATATATATATATATATATATATATATATATATAGTGATCATATTTTTAAAAGAAAAATATAATATGTACATAGAAAAAATCTAGATGAATAAGTAAACAGACTGTTGAATGGTTCAAGGGTAGGAAAACTGACTTGTAGTGTTTCAATTTTTTTAAAAAAAGATTTTATTTACTTATTTTTAGAGAGAAAGGAAGGGAGGGAGAAAAAAGGAAACATCAATGTGTGGTTGCCTCTCGTGCGTCTCCCATTGGGGACTGGCCCACAACCCAGGCATGTGCCCTGACTGGGAATTGGACTGGCGACCTCTCAGTTCGTAGGCTGGCGCTCAATCCACTGAGCCACACCAGCCAGGGCTCAGTTTTTGTTTTTAGAATAATGAATGTTTATTGCTGTTAGAAGCAGTAAAAGCAGGAAATTTTTAAAGGGATACTTTTCTTAGGTGCTATTGCTAGATACACCTATGTGGTAATTTCATTGTTGTTATTAACAAAAAAATGGGTATAAAATAAAATACCTTGATTTCTAGTGTACACTATGCTTTTATACTATACCATAATATCCTCCTCAGTTTATTGTAACAGTAGGTTTTATTCAATGTAGTTCATACTGAGCAGAGTAATTTTTACCATCTAACTTAAAAGACATTTTATTGAAATGTTGAGATGGAATTTTATTAGTACAACATGAATTAATGGAGGAAATTAAAAAAAAAAGATTTTCTTTATTTTTAGAGAGGAGAAAGGGAGGGAGAAGGAGAGGGAGAGCAACATCAATGTGTGGTTGCCTCTTGTGTGCTCCACAGTGGGGACCTGGCCCACAACCCAGGCACGTACCTTGACTGGGAATCAAGCCGATGACCCTTTGGTTTGCAGGCTGGCACTCAATCCACTGAGCCATACCAGCCAGGTAAGGAAGGAAGTGTTTGACTTGTGACTTCTGGAAATCCAAAGTTTTCTAGTTTCACTGTACTTTACAAAAACATCATCTGTCTGGTAGCTCTCAATTTTCTAGTGCTATTAAAACTTTGGAAAAGCTTGTACGTCCAAATTTATTTGAATTTTCATGAGTTTGGGGAGTAGTTAATGAGGCAATTTTTCAGTTCTGTCTTGGAGTAGGCATGCTTTTATTTTTGAATGCATAAAGGAAAGTACTTTATCAGGAGAGTGAGAATGTAATGACTTATTATTGATACACCTGAAAGAATTGGTAAAATTTTCTAGAAAATTATAGACACAGGAGGTGAAAGCAGAGAAGCATTGGTACCCTGACTGGAGGAGAGGATGTGCTGAGATCCTCGGTCCTACCCTGTGGTCTGCTCTGTAGACCTTCGCAGGACGTTGTGGGGTGGTGTTTTCCCTCTCTGGCCAGTGGCTTGTTATAATGTGTTTTCCAGTTTCTACATGTGACATCTTTATTACATCTTCTTCACCAACGTAATTGTTTTAATGCTGCTATGACAGGCAGTTTGGGAAAGGTTAATTTTACAGATTAAGTGAAAGGAAAAGGCTGAACACTGAGTCAGACTTGTTCTTTGTCTACCAAACTTTACCGCTTTTTTAGTCTAAGTCTCAGTTTGGTATCCTTTTCTTGTATGTATGCTTCTGCCGCTAAGCATGTTAAAACTGGGAGAGGAAAAAAGCAAAACAATGATAGTAAAATCTGGATGGCTAAAGCCACAACCTTGTGTGAAAATATTAGTCATTAAGCTATGTAGAAGGGTAACGTGTTAACTTTTTCTGATCTGTAATAAACTCACTTGTATGTTATCACTTCCCTGTGTGTTTGGATGGTGAGCATCTTCAAAAAAGCAACTTTGAGTATCAGTTTGTTACAGTGTAGAATGACTCAGTCCTGAGAACTGACTTGTGCTCTAAGGAGTAGCGTCCTGACCTTCCTGCACCACTGGTTCTCAATGTGTCCAGCAGATGCCTACCTCTGTGATCTCCTTGGGTGCCTCTCACAAAACGAGGATTCCTGGGCCTCCACCAGGAATTCTTCTGAATCATAATCTCTGGATGTAAGTCCCAGAAATATTATTTTAAATGGTTCCTTTAGGTTATTCTTACTCTAAACTTGCAGGGGTGTCCAACCTTTTAGCGTCTCTGGGACATACTGGAAGAAGAATTGTCTTGGGCCACACATTATATACATAAACACTAAGGAAAACTGATGTGCAAAAAAAAAAAAAAAAGGTTTTAAGTAGATTTACAGTTTTGTGTTGGGCCGCATGCAGCCCTTGGGCTTTTACTCAGACGGCTCCTGAGGTTTTGCAGAGTTACTGTAGGATAATAAACAGTACTTTTACAAGCATCTTCGAATGACTTGCTGCAAGTTATTTCTGGCTTTCTTCGCAGACTTCATGTTGAAGAGGGCTAGAGGGCTGGGTTGGTCCCTAGCAAGTGTCAGAATGTTCTCTTCCAGCAGCTGGCTCCCCAACCCCCATCTCCCTTCCCCTCCTCCCTCCCTTTTAAACTTGGGGCATACATGATGGAATTAAAGATTTGTTCCACTCTGGTTTTTAGGAAAATTCTACCTCATTGTTGAACTCGGGGAAGTCAACTGCTGCATTCATTAAGTGGATTACAAATAGCTCATTGTAAAGCTATGTTATTTTCTTTTCTCCCTGAAAGAATGTGTAAAACAGGATATGTAATTTTTATAATGAATATTTTTAACAATTCAGGGAGGCTGGCAATTATTTTAACTCTTCGGAGAGAGACACATCTACAAATTTCCCTTTTTATGTTGGCCTGTAAAGAATGTTATCTTGCCCTGGCTGGTGTGGCTCAGTGGATTCAACACCGGCCTGTGGACCAAAAGGTTGGCAGTTCGATTCCCAGGCAGGGCACATGCCTGGGTTGCGGGCCAGTGCGAGAGGCAGCCAATTGCTGTTTCTCTTGCACATCATGTTTCCCTCTCTTCCTCCCTCGTCTCCCCTCTCTCTAGAAATAAATACATAAAAACTTTAAAATAAAAGAGTATTATCTCATAAAACAGGAAATGGCTTACATTTTATAAAGCCCATGATGGACTTTGCTCTGGGACAAGGATCTCTGCATCTCCTGAAGACTGATCAGAGTTCTGCTGTCCTGTGTGACAGCCATTAGCCACATGTGACTGTTTAGATTTGAATTCATTAAATGTGAATGAAATTTTAAAAATTTAGTTAAGTTGAACAAGCCACATTTCAAGTACTTCTTAGCCATATGCCACTAGTGATTACCATATTGGGCAGTGGTAATAGAGATAATTTCTATCCTTGCAGAAACTTCTCTTGGACATTGCTGTGCTAGACTGGCCATTTTTATTATTGTTGTTTTTAATCCTCATCCAAGGATATGTTTATTGATTTTAGAGAGAGAGGGAGAGAAAAGAGCGAGAGAAAGGGAGGAAAACATCGATGTCAGAGAAACATCAGTTGGTTGCTTTCTGTACGTGCCTCGACTGAGGATTGAACTTGCAACCTAGGTATGTTCCCTTAGCAGGAATCGAACCCGCAGCCTTTTGGAGTACAGGATGACTCTTGAAACAACTGACAACTCAGCTAGGGTTGTACTGGCCATTTTTAAAAAGAGAATGCGGCAAATGAAAGAGGAAAATCATAAAACCCAAATTTTCACCCTTCCTCCCACAGTGCAGCGTTCCCTGTCATCTTGGACCCTTGATGAAAAATTCAGAAAACGGCCTGTTGTTTTGAGCGTCATCACGTTGACCTTGTTTTTTAATGTTTCCTTCTGTTTCCCAGGCTGGCAGTGATGGTGAAAGCATAGGAAACTGCCCCTTCTCGCAGAGGCTCTTCATGATTCTTTGGCTGAAAGGAGTTGTATTTAGTGTCACAACCGTTGACCTGAAAAGGTAAGACTTGCTTGCAGGTTGGGGTGAGCGTCAATCCTTCGCTTTATCTGCACCTGTTCTCTAAAGAAAATAGATTGTGAAGTTCAACCGAGTTTGGACAAATTTAACTTGTGTTAAGTCTTATGGTCACTTGCAGTGTCAGTAAATGGCATGTGGCCCTGCGGTCTTTTTAGGACCTTATTGTATGTTTACCTTCAACTTCAAGAGCAGCACCAGGAGCTAACTTGCAGTGTAAACATGGACCTATGAGAGGCTTTCGAAGCAGGTGTCTTGGTCCCAAGTTTGCTAAACAAGTGGCCTGTGTAACCCGGATCCTTAAAGACAAGAGGAGGGTTTCAAGAGGACAAATACTGCTTGGTCTATTTTATTTGATCGACTTTTCAGGAAATAAAATAGGAATTTTTTAATAATACAGTTTTAACCGTGGTTGGTTAAATGTAATCATACGGTAAGAGCAGTTACCCGTGGCTGTGATCGCTGTTGCTACGTGAAGAGCTGTCCCTGTCCCTGCCTTTCTTGCCGTGGACCACAGTGGAGAAGGTTGAGGAGAGCCCCTGTAAGTAGTGGGCTCGTTTTCCCCAGGAACGCCTATTCCCCCGAGGTGAAGAGCATTTATACTTGAAGAAAGAAAAGATTTAAATCAAGGGTTGAGAACAGTTGCACCAACAGAAAATCTAGGATTCAGCAGTGGAGATGTATTCCTCTTGACAGAAATGCCACAACATAGCTTGCTGCTTATTTTTTAAGCGGATCAGTTATGAACAATATTGAAGAAAAAAATATTGACTCAGTGGATGGCAGAACTTAAGTCTGTTACCCTCTGGGCGTCACAGAGTGAAGTGAGGGCTGTACTCACTCCCAGTTCTCGGTTAGTGTCCCTGGGACCTCCGGCAGTTCCTTGTAGTTTATTTTTTACCTACTGCTAGCGCACTTATTTGAAATTTTGCAGACCTGGAATTTATTTGTTAAAAATAAGCCATGGAGTCTTCCAGGAACCCCATGAGGTATGCATACGCATGTAGAGATAAGCCTTGGGGACAGTGAGAGTTGAAACTGCAGGCCCTTTCGCAGACATACCGAGTTCACATCAGACCTAGCTATTATAAGAATGAAAGAATTCATGGAGTCACCCTTTGATTACTGTTTTTTCCCTCCACACATTCACAAAGAAAGTTTCCCGACAGAACTCCTAAAAATAGACCATGCCGCCGGGCACACACCCTTGCTGTGTCTTAAAATACATGATTTCTCCTATTCCATTTTTGGATTGGAGCAAGTGAGTTGACGGCCATGCTTCCAGAAATTCTTTGAACAGCCCCATGCAGTGCTGGACTATGGAACATATTGGTGATGGTGCCATGAATAATGATAATCCCGTTCAGGAAAGGAAGTGAACACATACGGGCTGTTTCAAAGTCATCAGTTTCACTTTCGCAAACCTTTTAAGGCGTTATTCCTGTAAGTTGATTGCTATTTGAGCATTTGTGTATGTTTAAGACTAATGCACCCTACATGTCAGAAGTGACACATGGGCACTATGGTCCAAAGAAAGATTCATGGCCTCCTATTAGAAAACACTACCACTCAAAGAAAATGCGTGTTTGTTTCCTAGGGCTATGTGTAACATCAACAGAGGACACCAGTATGGGAGCCTGTATTTCTTAGTTCTCTGTAGAAATCTCAGGTCTCTAGTGTATTTAAAAATGGTTCTGAAGGACAGTTGAAAGTGCCACACAGGCAGTGCGAGACGGTGAGTCCCCGTCCACCCCTAGTCATCAGCTTCCTTTTCCCAGATAGCACTGTATTTAGGCTTGGCCTTTATCCTTCCCATCTTTTTCAGTGAGTTTACTCACTTTCAGTCTTTAGCTAGATTTCAAAGAGAAGGTCCCCCGAGAAAGTGAACACAGGCTCAGAAAGCCAGAGTAAAGTCAAGTCGTCACAGAGGAATAAAACATCCTGTAGTGAAGAATGCCTTTCATAATACATTCTTAACTTTAAAACTTTAAATAGGACTGTTTCAGAAAGCTGCGGGGGGGGGAGAAAATGCCTACAGCGTTTATTTTCCTGCTTTTCCAGGTAATTGCTTAATTGCTCAGTGAAAAGTGCTAATCCCGGAAGAAACCAGTGGTGAGCAATAGAACTCTCCGGAGAGCTATTCAGAAGCTCACTCTATGCTCTGAAAAAATTATTGTTACATGACATTTCATCCGTAAAAAACAAGCCATTCTGGCACTGTGCAACACGTTCTCTTCGCATCGCAGTTGGTGTTAATGACTGTGCTGGTGGTGCGCGTGTGCCCCCGGGAGACTTGGAACAACCTCCCGTTGCTTGCCTGCCAGTGCTGCCTGAATGCTGTAGTGGGAGTCATTTCTAACCCTAATTTTCTGTTCCTGCCACAACTGCATTATGGAACTTTTAGATTTAAAAAACTGCCTAGGCTTCAAAAGAATTTGGGTTTTCTAGCAATGATCACCATTTGAACAAAAGCTTCAGATAAATGTAAGTGAAAGTATTAAAATTTGGGGCGCCTGTTTAAAGAGGTTATCACATATCATCAAAGGGGAGCAGCCGTGCATAGTAGAAAGCACAAGCGGAGCGGGAAAGACCTGGCTCTGGGGAGAGCCCTGGACCTCGGGCAAGCCGCCTCCTGGGAGGTCAGTTAGCTCACTTTTAAATTCAGGAAAAAGGAAGGGCAAAATGAGCTAGCGTTTCTTCAGTGTCTATTGTATGCTAAACACCGTTCGGGGTACTTTTTACTAATCTTATCAAATCATTTCAGACCTGTTGCATGAATAGGAACGTTTTTATCACACTGGTGTTACAGGGCCTTCCTGGCTGACAGGTTCCTGGCAGTGATGAGACCTTTATTTGGAGGTTTCCACTGTCTTCATTATGTCCAGAAGTCCCTAGATCAGAGATCAGCACCTGTAGAGCAGCGATAAGCCTGCGAGGTAGGCACGGAAGGGAAGGAAGAAAGTATGAGGACAGGGAGAGGGAGAGGGAGAGAGAGAACGGGAGAGGAACTGAAACACTGACGTGGATTTAGCCGAATGTGGTCGTGTTCTGTCACATAGTTGCTGGGATAAACTTCTGGTTTTGAGAAATGAGAGTAACAATGATAACTTTAAGAAGTTAACTTTTTATTGTAAAAGCAGTGATATCTGTTACATTACCACTGACTGAAATCCTCCCCCCCCCCCCCCCGCCCCACCCCATGGTATTGTCAGGGAAAAAAAGTAAATCGGAGACCATTTTTTTTTAAGGTGTGTTTCCATTTTCTCATTCCCACTTTAAACACTGTAACTATCTCCTCCTTTGCACTATCACGACTGACTTTTTTCTGACTCAATGGCAACATACTAAGTGTAGCATTGTGCAAGTCAGACCCACGTGCAAGTTGCCATGTAATGGCATAAAATTTTAGAAGATGATGCTAGTTTCAACCTTTAACAATTCTGTAGTAGTTGAAGATGTTACAATGAAACGATAGAAAGGATAGTTCTGTGTATCTTAAAAGGCAGTTATAAACTCAGAACAAAATCTGATTTCCAGGTAGATTCTTCAGATAGTTTGCGTTCCTTATCATGTCTCTGTGGTTCCACCCTTCTGGAAACGGCCTCCCACAAGCTGAGAGATGGGTGATTTCCAGGTGGATCTTCAGAAACAGCCATGTGACTGGGACGTACAGGGAAACCAAACGGAATGGAACAGGCCAGCCTTTTAAAAGAGAGATCGTCCATCTCCTGCTGCTGGCCCATCAGCAGAGTACAATACAAACTCCATTCTCCCCGCTTGTAAATTTGACTTGAGTTACATGAAGCCCTGTTCAAACAGTCCTACCGATTCGAGGTGCATGTCTTGAGAAGGCGTTCTGAATCATAGGTACACTCCACACATGTGTGTGTTCGTGTGAAACAGACATATGTAGGGATCGACAGACACGTATAGTCAGACCGAGGGAGAACTTTGCTGCCACACGTCTTTATCTTCTTTTTTGAGAGAATTTCAAAGATAAATATTACTGAATATTTTTAAACCTGTCATCAGTATAAACTGTACTTATAAACTGTGTTAATAAAATCTGTTAAGAATTATGGAAGCTGTATTTGAAACCTGCAGGGCTGCTGTTTTAAAACAATCGCTCCACAAATTGACATGAAAGTAGACAAAGATGAGCAGCATACTACATTGAATCAAAATAAATGAAATCCTTTCACTGGTTGGCCTGGTACACATATACAAATGCTTAGTAACCAGGGTCTGGTGTGTGTTTCGGTGAGTCCTCAACTCACTGATTCAATTAGTGACCTTACTATTAGAATATAGCAAATCTAGTGAAGAATAATTAATAGGAGTAAATTGAAACAATAAAGGATTTGTGGTGTTACCTTTTTTTTTTTTTTGATTAGTGTGAATTAATGTTATGCCTTAAACATCAAGAACTTCAAAAGGGAAGTGGAAGTTCTATAGACTTCATCTTTTTTCCTTCATTGAGTGAGTCAAATAGTTACAGACAGGCCGTCTTGAAGAATCGGCTTCAGTGTGCGTGGCTCTGCTGTACTCCTTGTACACTAAGCGGCTGGAACTGAGCCGCCAGCCCGGCATCACCAGTTGTTGCAAGTGTACCAAATTAAATTTTAATTGCAGTTAAGCCACTTATGTTGCTTAAAGTATTAGCTCCTATAAGGTTCCTCCGTTTCATTTCCTTCTTTCCCTCTCTTTATCGTTAGTTTGTTTCTCTTTATTTCCTTTTCTTCATCTGGGAAGAAGTGGGAGAGAATGGAATATATTTTTGGTCTAAAAAGCTACTATTAAAAAAAAGGACTACTTTGATAAGTAATATTAAAAATAACAAAATCCAAACATTGAAGTACACTCATGCTCTTATCTCAAGGCATGGATTCTGTGTACTTGCTTTTTCTAGATATCTGTCACCCAGGGAAACATTTGAATTAGTTTGATTGAATTCTTGAATATTTACTGAAGGCCTTGATGATATAAACGAAAGATTCTTGAATTTTTTAGCCATTGCCTATCAGTTCGTTTTCATGTCTCTCACCCCAAGTTCCTGAAATGTTAAGTTTGTGTAAACCATCTGTAAAACCAGCCTGTGTGGGTCAAACAAAACACCCGAGGCCTCGGGGTGCCAGGTGAGAACTAGAAGTTGGAGAGTCTTGGATTCTGTTGGCTTGATGACTTGATACGCCTTCTGAGTCACCTCAGTGCTCACCACTTGTCCACTTATTTGAAGTCTACTAATCCACGCAGAGTCATTGAAGTTTCTTCTCAAACCTGTTTTCACTTGGAATAAGGACGTGACATGGTTGTCCTTCATCTTAACAGTTAATGCTGGAAAATAGTTTTATCACTTTGGTTTCTTAAAAATCGATGTAGCCTTTCAGCAGAAACAAGATGAACTGTCCCCTGGCCCCCAACATTAATGGAAAATTGGTAATCATATGTCTGGTTTCACTTCACTTACATGCTTCTGTATTAATCAGATCTCTTATTACTGATCAGTGAATGCTAAATCATCGGTTTTGAACCATCACCCTCAAACGGAGTTTAACACTGCCCATCTCGTCCCCTGCAAACCGCTTTGTTACTGCGACACCGAAAGCAGTCGGGGCCGCCATCCGCATGCTTCGGTTTAGCTCACTTTCCCCCGCGATGCTGGATTTGCTCTCTGCAGGCGAGCCAGGTCTCAGGTCCCTAGTCCAGGCGAGGAAGTCCAGACCCAAGGCCGTTGTGATTGACTTAGTCGCGCAGCTGGCGAACGGCAGAACTATGCAACTTGAGATCTGCATCAGGTTTTTAAAATTCAGTCTTTGGTTTTTTCTTTTCTACCATGCTAACTTTATTTGTCCACTAATAAATATTTTTGTTTAGAGAGCTTAAAAGCTGTCATAATTTATTATAGCAGTAATAGATGCCCTGGCTGGTGTGGCTGAGTAGATATGACATGATGAAAGAACATGCTTACTCATCCCTGGCATCATGCATGGGAGATGTGTGTGTTCTCTTTCTCTTGTGCATTTTATACAAAGCTTATTAACCCTATTTGCTTTGACAAGATACTGTTGTCCTTGTTTTTTTTTTATCCTTGTGCTACCTTTTAAAAAAACTTTAAAATGTTAAGATTTGAAAATAGAGGTGCGAACCCTAAATGGTTAGGGTTTTTGGACTCCTCCAGAGTTGAGGAGGAAGTAGATTACAAACTGGAAAAATGTGAACATGTGAGCGAAAACGTGAGTGGGTGACTTGAAGACTGAAAATGACTGTGGGCGTGGACATGCTGGACCCTTTAATGATCAAAGAAGAACAGGTGGTCAGCATGAGGATGGGAAAGGAGTAAGTAAAGAAACCAGTGAAATGAAAAATAGAAAAGGAGTCGTTCTGATTTGCAGTTGAGTGCTTCTGAAAGTTGCTGGAATCTAGAGGCGGGCCTATTTAAATAGGCGCGCACCTGGGAGACCTGCCCAGGTTTCAGGTATCCCGACCATTGTGTGCTGACTTTTCACCTGGTCAGACTAAAGAATGCCCAGTAAGAGAATCAGAGTGGAAAATCAAATCAGATTTTGACTTTTAACAGTCCTTTCTGGAGCTTAGGTTTTTCTAGAAGTTCATAGAAAACATGTCTTGCTTTTTTTTTTTGCCTTGGGAGGGAGATAGGCTCTATCTAGAGTTTGGGTAAAGGGAGGCCCTGAGTTAGAAAATTTGGACTAATAGAATAATTAAGTCTTCGTATCATTGATTAGAATGTAATAGAAAGATGGGGCACTTTCTAAATCTGAGTTGAGAGACGGATGGGAAGCGGTGGGAACGGGAGGAAAAGTGAACTGGAGAGAATGAAAAGAATGAGACCGAGGAAATCAGTAAGCTGGGCTGAGCATAGGTTTTAGGGTGCCTGGTATTTTAAAAATTATTTTTAATGACAAAATATTTCACTTTCCTGATACACTTACAGATATCCTTTATTTTATTGAAATTCTGTGCATTTGTCATAAGGAGGGAAATGCATTTTAAAAAACAAACAAATTAAAACAGGTTTTAAAAAATAACTTATATACTAATTCATTTAAACAGAACAATTAGGAATGCATTGTTTTTTAAAAGTATATTTTGTTGATTATGCTGTTACAGTTGTCCCAGTTTCTTTCCCTTTGCCCTCTTCTGCCTGGTACCCCTTTCCCTCCCTCCTACCCTGCCCCCACCCCCCGCAGTTCATGTCCATGGGTTGTGCATGTAAGTTCTTTGGCTTCTGCCTTTTCTATACTATTCTTAACCTCCCCCTGTCTATTTTGTACTTACCAATTATGCTTCTTGAACCCTGCACCTTTTCCCCCTCTCACCCTCTTCCCCCTCCCAGCTGATAACCTTCCATATGATCTCCGTACCTGTGATTCTGTTCCTGTTCTAGTTGTTTGCTTAGTTTGTTTCTGTTATAGTTTTTATTTTTTAGATTCATTTGTTAATAGTTGTGAGTTTATCATTTTTACGTTTATAGATCTTTTTCTTAATGCATTATTTGTTGCTGCAGAACATATTTTTAATATAAAATTTAAATCAATGATAAAATTACTATATTTTCTAAAAATTAGTGAGAAGAGTGGCACTTTTTTACATTTTGCATGTCTGTCTGCCTTAATAGAAGATACTTATTTTCATACCTGCATCTGTATATACTGTATCTCGCGATATCACACACCAAGTAGGCCATAGAAAACTCCACTACAGAAAACCTGGTACAGTATAGTGAGAATGTTTTTACCTCATTGGTCCTCCCTGTGAAAGGGCCCCCTAGCCTAGACCACACTTGGAGAGACAGCTGCCCAAATAGGCGTGGTTCTAGATTCGGGTTCGGCTTCACATTCTGCATCATTAAGGCGCTCACTGTATCTGGTCATAGAGATTCCAGGATTCGTTGGTGGACTTAGGTGAGCCATTTTGCTTTTTAACAGGGTGGTACCAATGTTCCTTGCTCTTAGTAGTTGTATGCTTACTAGTTTCCCCATCTTTCTCAGTGTTCTATGTATTTTCAATTTTTCCTAACTTATAGGAAGAATAGATATTCATTGTTTAGTTTTGAATTTGATAATTGAGTCTTTTGATATTTTTCCACGTGTTCCTTTATTTTATCTATTGCTTACCAAATTCTCTTAACCCATATTTATTTGATTTCTTGATGACTTTTTAAATGAATTTGGACCAAATCTTTAATATATATTTAAAGCCTTTCTTATTCATTATAATGCTTTTTCCATTCTATCTACCTCTTACCTTTGGTTATACTGTCTTACAGGTAGTGAAGTAGTTGCAATTTTAGGTAGTCAAATCTGGTGATCTTCTTCCTTGTTAAGTCCAGACTTCTAGGAAAACGGAAAAGAGGTGGCATGTGAATTCGGAATCTTATAGTTGAAAGAATTGTAGGAATCAGCTGCTCTTGTCCCTTATTTCTCTGTCTCTCTCTCTCTCTCTCTCTCTCTCACACACACACACACACACACACACACACACACACACACGGTTAACTAAGATAAATCAGGGTTTACCCATCTTTACACAACTAGTCGGTACCCAAGTTGAGACTAGAGGCTGACTTTCCCAGTTCTCAGTCTTTTCCCCCTTCACTCTACCACCATTTCTAATAAGCACCTCAGTTAAACTTGGAATGAGATGAAGGGCTTTGTTTTTTGGTTAAAAGCAAAGATTTCTCCTAATTTTCTTACAAATGATGTACTTTGTGGAGGTTTGCTTCTTACCAGAGTACTATTGCAGCAGTTATACTTAGTGGGAAAAAAATACTATTATTCATTTTTACGTACTTTAAAATGCAGAAGCACTCTGAGAATTTCAGGTATGGTTGCCTTCTCAGTTAGAGTAACAAAATGATCCAATTTTGACCACTCTATTTTGCCTAACAGGAAGCCTGTCGACCTGCAGAACTTGGCTCCCGGGACCCACCCACCATTTATAACTTTCAACAATGAAGTCAAAACGGATGTAAATAAGATTGAAGAATTTCTTGAAGAAGTCTTATGCCCTCCCAAGTGAGTATGAAAGAAAATACGCATGGAAATACTGCCATCTCTGTAAAGCTTTGTCTCGTCTGCCCCTTAGAGGCCTTTCTCCTGATGGTACTGGAGTTAAATTCTCACAATATGAAGTTGGAATGGCTAGGACTTCTCTTCATTTACTATAAGTATTGCTCCACAGATGTCAGAAGTGGCTTCTGGCCAGGCCAACAGCCACACTAGGAAAGGCAGGGACGTGCTGATGCCGTAGAGCACGCGGTGAACGTGGGTTCAGGGCAAGCGCGATAGGCCAGGAAGGGCTGGTTGTCGGAGGATGCAGGCTCCAAAGGAGAGAGAGGTTTGGGGAGGAGCAAAGGTGGGAAAGGACAAGTTCAGCCTGAATCTAGCCTGAATGTCTAAGTAGGTGTGGTCGCAGGTTGCCGGGGGATTTTCTATCAGGTCATTTTATTTATTTACTTTCTAATTATAGTTTATTGTTTATACTACTACAGTTGTCCCAATTTTCCCCCTTTGCCCCCCTCCACCCAGCACCCCCCACTTCCTCAGGCAATCCCCACACCATTGTTCATGTCCCTGGGTCCTGTGCATAAGTTCTTTGGCTTCTCCATTTCCTGTACTGTACTCTGCATCCCCCGGCTATTCTGTAGCTACCCATTTGTACTTCTTAATCCTATTAGGTCATTTTAAAGGTAACGTTCTGAGGCTGCCACCCCAGGGAACTGACTTTTAGACTGTGTCCCCGGGATTCCTTTTCTATGTATTTCTCTAGAGCCCCAGGTCCTGCACGGTTAACAGAGTTAAAGCGCTGTAGCCCGTGGTGTAAGGTGCAGTTGAGGATTAGATGAACTTTCATGACAATTACCTGTATTGCAAATATGCAGTTTTGCATCGTACTGTAATCTTAGCATAGGTTTAAAGCATTATTGATTTCTTTTAGAATTTTCCAATTTCATTATCCTGAAAACTGAAATTTTTTTTTTCCTTCTGGCCCAAGCCTTTCTTGCTAGTTAATGTCACTTATCTTCCATGTGGAGGTAAATTTCCCAGGGATGGGATTATTGGGTCAGAGTGTTTTAAAATAATTACTCTATTCATTCATTCATTCATTCATTCAGCAAATCGTTAACGGGCAACACAGCCTTGCGGACACAGCAGTGAGTAAGACACACTTCCTGCAGCACGGTCAGGTGTGAGTGGTGGGGTGGGAGAGTGAGTGGAGTTGGGAAAGGCTTCAGAGAAGAGATGATACGTGAATTAAACTTTAATTTTAAAAAGTGGCATGAGGCATGTGAGCGGAGTAACAGTCATTTCCGGCATAAGAATTATTCTGAGTTTCTTTTGGGCCCTGAAAGAGGCCCGGAGGTGCGCCTCTGTCTACAAGTAGCCCATTTTTTACCATGAACAGAGTTGCGCGCTGTTTAGCGATCTCGTACTAAGCTTAACCTTTCATTTTCTTCGTCCTGTATTATGAAAGCTTATCCTCCGTCTTCCTTCCTGTCTTTCTAGGAGCCTTAAACTTCTTTTATCCCTACTCACCAGGAGTCCACACACCTTCCTTCCCTCCCCAGTAAAGTTGCTTCAGACCAACAGTAATAAAGCTGTATCTTGACTTTTCCTCCGGGCCTTGTATATAATAAGTACAATAACAATAAATCAGAACTGGGATCTTTGTAAACATAAGTTGAAGGTTTACACACATCGGTAAGGAGCTGTTATGAATATGTATTCAATTTAGTAGCAGTAGCTTCTGGGAGATTCCTGCATCATGAAACTACTAGGTCCCTTTTCATTCTTCAAAGTCCGCCAGCTCCGAGGAGAGTTCCACATCTGCCACCTTGTCCTCGGGCAGTAACGAAAGTGATATTCCTCTTGTGTAACCGGAGACCACTGTGTCAACAGTAAAGTGTACGCAGAGAAACAGTGGGAATTGCTTGCCAGTCTCCATGAAGAAAACTGTATTTTGTCTGAGGTGTTGAAGGTGTAAATTCTTTCCAGACATTTAAGTTTTTGAAATTAGTGTGCTGATAACGTTATGTATCATTTCAGTCAAATGGACATTTTCTCATATTCTTTTCTAGCTTCCTTCGACAACAATAACAAAAATAATTTTTATTATTCCTCCTTGTTATTTTTCTCAGAGGGACTAGACATTAAGATAAATACAGCTAAAGTCAACATACTCTGGTGTCCTGATGGCCAGTCCTCTGTAAGACGTGATAGCTTCGAATTGGACTTTGAAAATAGACATTTTCAAGCCCTGGCTGGTGTGGATTGAGCACGGGCCTGCAAACCAAAGAGTTGCTGGTTCAATTCCCAGTCAGGGCTCATGCCTAGGTTGCAGGCCAGGTCCCCAGTAGGGGGCGTGCAAGAGGCAACCACACATAGCTGTTTCTCTCCCTCTCTTTCTCCTTCCCTTCCCCTCTCTCTAATAATAAATAAATAAATTATTTTTAAAAAAAGAAAATAGACATTTTCACTTTGCTTTTTGTACACAGAAGTTTCAGCCACATTTTGTTTGGGCATATTCAGAGAGAGACTTAAACCAGAGATGGTCTTTTTTTTCTGTTTAAATAATTTAAAACCTGCAGATCTTTCTGATATAAAGGGTTCACAGTGTGCTAAATTCTCTCTAAGGGTAATTTCTCTGCTCTTATGTTAGGTGTTATAATCTAAAGAGAGCTTCTAAATAGTTTTGTAGTTCATTAACTTAGAAGGCAGTATTTTTGATGTTGCTAATGCCTCTGCTGTTATGAACATTTAAGTGCTAATTACATGCCACGTTCTGTGCATCGTGGATTATTTTGTGGCCAGTCTGAACCCTCTCAAAGACTTTATGGAGAAACTGAAGATGAGTAACCCAAATAATTTGTCCGGGGTTAATGGGGGCAGAGCTGGTGTACTTTCAAAGCCAGGTCTCTATCACTTCAGAAACCTGTGTGTCTTCTTTCTCTGTCTCATTTCACTGAGTTTGACTCTTAAAAATAAAAGAGGTAAAATGTGTCTTTAATTGAGATTGTGCTTTAGGAAAGCAGTGCCCAACTTTTTTGGCACCAGGGACTGGTTTTGTGGACAATTTTTCCACCAACTGCCAGGGCGGGTGGCAGACAGGAGGCGGAACTCAGCTGCTCCCCTCCTGCTGTTCTGTCCCCGTCTTAACAGGCCACAGACAGGGACTGGCCCCTGCTCCAGGGAGTAGCAAATTGAAGGCCAGCTGAAGCATGAAAGAAGGGTAGAAGAGAAATCCAAGATAATTTACTTTACTTGATGAGCAAGTTAGGCTGAAGGTGATTGTCAAACTGAATTTAGTAAATCCTTTTTAAAAAGTAGGTGAGGTTTAACTATGGTTTTTATTTATACGCATTGCAACGGCGAGTTTGGGTTGGGTGTGCTTTCTCCTCAGGGGGCTCTGCAACCCCCAGTGTGAAGTGCTCATCAAACAGTGTGGGCTGTGCTGTGCAGAACTGCATCCAGAGGGAGACCGGGAGGCAGGGATGTGTCTGGGACTGTCACATGTGTCCCTTTCCCTTTCCAATATTGCTCTGTGGCATTCAGGGACCATCCTCGACCACGCTGCCTTTTCTCTCTAGGACCTTGACTACTTGAAGGTCTTGACTTGAAGGTCTACTTGACCTTCGGGTCCTTAACTGTGGTTGATCTTCCTCACACTCATATCGCAAGCCCTACTGTTCCCAGATAGGTGGAGGGGAAAAGGCAGAATTGTTGTACAAGAATCCAGCATTTCTAGTAACGTGCTTTTGGCATTTGATGATACTGAGAACAGAGTGCTTTTATGTGAGCACTTAGGATTTCATCATGACAAATATAAATCCAGGCAACTGTCTGTCCTAGAGTTGTTTTGACTTTAGAGACTAACGAAAAGCTTAAATCAAGCACGTTTTGCTGGTTAAGGTAAATTATAGGTTTTAAGAAGAAAGTTTCTCTTTCTTCTGTAGGGAAAGTGTTTATGGTTTTTTCGTAATTTTAATTTTAATTTTTAGTTCCCCTTGCTTGAATGAAGTACTTTGCCTCCTCTATGCCCTACCCCCGCCAAAAAAAAAAGCTTTCAAAAAGGCTTTGAAACTTGGATTTTTAACTGATGCAGGCCTATATACTTGGCTAACTTACTGAAGGGTAGAAGGATAGAGAAAGCTAGATAATTTCGGAGAAGAGCTTTCTAAAGTGTTATTAAGCCTTTTCAAAAATGAAAAATACTGGCAATGAAAATTGAATTTACAAGGGTAATTTAATGTGCTGTATAAGCAGACTTTATTTTATATTAGTATGAGGACGGAAAAATGTTTGAGATCTTTCCCAGAAGGATGGAGGTATTGTTAGCTAGTCCACCATTAATAGTCTGTGATGTCACCCAGAGTAACGGGCTAATCTGAAGCCTCAGCCCTGGATGCTCACGTCCTACTGCTGACACATAGACTTTTATTCATTATTTACCTTTCTTTTGTTAAGTGCTAAAATGAATATTCACAATAATTGAAAATTATTGCTTTATCAAGCTGCCTGCTAAAACTAATAATAATGGATGAATTATTAAAAGCCAGTGTTGGGGGGATGCAAAAAAAGTTGGCAACTGAATTAGGAACTTCTGGTTTAGAATTGGATTTCTATTTTAGAGAGAACCTGATTTGCAAAACAAACAACAATAACCAAACACTACGCCTGGGGACAGGAAATCTGGATTTTAGCTTGGCAATACTTTTAACTAATCCAGTGACTTTGGAGCCAATATGTACATTTTCTGGAATATAAGTTCCTTTTAGGCCAAATGAGAGTTGAGGTGTTACAGTATTGTATGCATTAAATTAATAATACAAATTTAATGGTTTGTCTTGGAAGGGAGGAACAGGACACACCTAGCTGCTTTTAAGAACAGTGCTTTTAAAAAATTTTAATGGTATCTATTTTCGTATGAATGAGGAAATGCTGACTGACAGGCCTTCATTCTTACCTGTTCATTAAAGTAGGTCTCTAGTAACTGATTCCGTGTGCTCATCATTACGTCCCCAGCAGTGCTAGGCCTGACACAAAACAGACCCTTAATAATTAAAATAAAACTATACGCATGAAGACTGAATATACAAATGATCTCTAATTCAGGCCTGCCTTCCTGTAAGTTATTTTGAGACTTATAAAGTTTACCTCATTAGAAAAAGTTGGTACAACTAAATATTGGTTGGGGGAAAGAAGGCTAATTTTGGAAACTTGGCTAGAGAAAGACATAGACGTATCGAAGAGGCACTTAACGTTCCTTGCACTGTTTTTCTGTTGGAGTGAATCAATGAAGGTACTGTATTACCAGTGGTGAAAACATTTAAATGGGAGGTTGGTTGTTTTTACAGCCAAGGGAAGCCCAGGGTTGTGAAACAGGGATTAACTGTTGCAGCTCAGGCGGGAAGGAAGAGGGGTGTGTGGAGGTAGAGTTTTCTGTAGATAGGAAAGATATACATACATAACACACAAACTCAGGTGAAATTCATTTACTGTAATTGGCCACTGAAAAACTCAAATAATTTTGTTTATGAGAGAAATTTTTAAGCTTCAAAATTGAGAGATATTCAAAAGATAACTCGAACATATGGATGTTCAACAGATATTATGTATTCTTCTTACCCATATAGTTCTATGTCCAGTTTTTAGAAGGTATAGCTCTTCTTGAATTCAAAATAGTAATGTGAAAAGAAAAAGAAAATGATTATAAAACTAACCTGAACCTGCACCTTACAACTGAACTAAATTTCTATCTGTAAATACCTTATCTTCATTTTTACTTTAAAGAAAAATGGTAATACAGCACCTTAAAATATACAAATAAATCTAAATGACTAGTTCAATATAAGATACTTCTCTAAAGTCTCACTGCCCCAAGCCTGTTTTCCAGCGAAATTTGGGAAGGGCCTTTTAGCTGGTGAACCTTCCCCAAAGTGGTTTGACCAGTCCGAGTTCCTTTGGCCATGAGTCCCTGGAGCTGGTGCGAGAGGAAAGAGTGAAGCGCCAAGCTTTTTTTACATGTATTTTCCAATTTGAGGAAGAAATCTATGGGTATGTGCGTTTGAAATTGAAATGTGTAAAACATGCATTTGTGTGTGTATGTGTCGTAAAGCTCTCGTGTCACTAATGACTTCTCAAAGCAAGAGAGCTTTGTAACAACAGCAGAGCACTTGGCAGCAAAATTCCCCACCTCTTACTTTTCTATTGCTCCATGTCACCCTTACAAAATTTAGTATATGGCAGATTCTGGAAAATCCTGAGTGTAGGGTGACCTGACGTGCGTGAGTGATCTGCCTCGTGCCGTTCTTGTCCTTAACCTGCTGTGGGTGAACGAGACGCCGGGCCGGCCTGGACTTTTCGTGCTGGCAGAGTTCTGTGGCCCCGCTGCGCGGGGCTGGTCCAGGGCATGGCACAGCCAGCCTCTGGGGAGCGTTCCTGTTGAAGAAGGCTCTACGGTCGAAAGGTGGCTAGTGCAGCTGAGAGAGCAAGTTTTTAACTTGATTTAATTGTTATTACTTTAAATTCATATTCAAATAGCCGCACATCACTAATGGGCTACTGTACTGGGCAGTTCAGATATGGAATATTTCCATCATCACAGAAAGTTCTCTTCGCGCCGCTCTAGGGTTCTCTTTCTCCGACGCGCATCGGCTTGGCACAAGTCTCCGGACCAAGAGTCGGTTTCCCCGGCATTCTGGCTGATGAAATGGGGGGGCAGTGCGGCTGCCTTTTGCTTGCCAAGCATATTAACATGGGAACCAAAACTGCAGAGCTTTGTTTCCAAAGGAAAAAGCACATCTTAAAAATGTCATAGAAAACAGATGATGGCCTTTTCTTGATTAATAACTGTTAAAAGATGTCTAGTAACTGTGAGCACAATGGTTTCTTGATTGAGGGAATTTATGCTAATGGGTCTTCGGAGGATCTATAATCCATTTTCACTTTTTCCACTTAGGTACTTAAAGCTTTCACCAAAACATCCAGAATCAAATACTGCCGGAATGGACATCTTTGCCAAATTCTCTGCATATATTAAGAATTCAAGGCCAGAGGCTAATGAAGGTAAAAATTAAAATAAAGAATTGAATTAATACTTGGTGGGGGGCGGGGGGACTACCAAAAAAACCCTATTATGACAGTGATTATAAATGAGTACTTTGGAATCCAGATATTCCCGTAAGTGTTAAAAACCGGCATTCAGAGTTGATGAGGGATTTGATGATAAGCCAGGATAAGTCCTTAAGTTGCTAATTTTTCTGTGTATCTAGCTTGTGGGACAGTACTTAGCAGTATAGTAGGTGTGTGATAAAGTGCTCATCAAAAGAATTTGTTACCATATTCTTCAGAGAAGTTACTGCGCAGGGAGCTATACAAAGAATTAGTGTTGCATCAGAAACAGTGGATTGATATATTTTAGTTTAAACCATTACTAAATCTTTCGTTTATCGTTGGGTGCCAGCGTTCTAATAGCGGCCTCGGTGGGTTTTTCTGCTAATTATGCTTGAAGAGCAATTTTTGGAGTTGAATTAAGAGAGCCTTTAAATTCACCAGCCTTCCAAATTTCTCTGCATTCCTAAAACAAGGATTTTAATTTCAAGTCATATTTTCATGAGGAGAATTATTTAGGTAATATGGATGTGATTTTCTTCATTTATTAAAGGACACTCTTATTATTTTGTTTACCAAACTACCATTTGGTATATTAGAGGGAAGCCTCTTTGAAAGAGGTCCCATTGAGTGAACATTGTCCTAACCACACCATTCAGTGATTTTCTGTTTTCTTTCCTTTGGGATGTTAAGCATTATTTTCTCTGGAGAAAACTGTACAGAGAGAGCATTAGTATTTAATTAAGAGTAACAACAATAACCAAAAAAGCCAGCTCCTAAAGACACTTTAATCCATCTTTCACATATATTTCTTATTTGAGGAAGAAATAATGACTGTGTGTTATTTAGATAAGTAAAATATGCATTTGTGGTTTTTTTATTGTTGACACTATACAAATGTCCCCTATTTTCTTCTCCTTTGCCCCCCTTCACCCAGCCTCCATCCCCCATACATTTGTGTGGATTTTTAATTGTTTTTAGTTTTTTTCATTTTTATTTTTTAAAAGATTTTATTTATTTATTTTTAGAGAGAGGGGAAGGCAGGGAGAAAGAGAGGGAGAGAAACATCCATGTGTGGTTGCCTCTCGCACACTCCCTACTGGGGACCTGATCCACAACCCAGGCGTGTGCCCTGACTGGGAATCGAACTAGTGACCCTTTGGGTCACAGGCTGACACTCAATCCACTGAGCCACACCAGCCAGGGTGGAATTTTTAAAAAGAAGCTATTGTGTCACAAATGTGTCTTCTCAAAGTAGAAAAACTTTGTAACACAACAGAGCACTTGTTGGCAAAATTCTTGACATCTTATTTTTCTGTTGCTCACTGCCACCCTTACAAAGTTTAATATGTGGGACAAAGTTCTGAGTGTAGGGTGATCGGAAGTGACTCCCGTTGCTGTTTTCTGTCCCGGACCCTACTGTGGATAATCAAGGTGCTTGGCCAGCCTAGTGGGGTTCTTTTGCATAGACGTTTATGGCAACAGATGACCAAGAATACGAAAGGGGGTGGGGGGAATCAGTGCTTGTTAAGCAAGAATAAACAATTTTTTAAAAATTGAAATAGTTGCTGATTTCCTTATATCATGTCACTAAACGCATTTCCAAGCTATTCAGGCTATTATTTGTTGATTATTAAAATTTAAGATTGCAGCATTTCATAATTTAGTATTGAATTTCAATGCCTCCTAGAATATTCATTGAATGAAATGTTTTTCTGCAGTGAGAGGGCAAAGGGGTAGTGCTCAGGCCTGGCTCATATCGATTAAATGTGTTCTGGAAGCTGCCTTGGTTTGGAAGCAACTTTCCTTGGGAATTGGCTTTTTGTTTTCTGACTAATATTTCTGTCTTAGTACTTAATACACTGAGTAAACAGCTCGTTACACTGGAGCCCCCCTTTCCACAGGCGGTTTCTATTCTGTTCTGCCTTTCCTTTTCGTGAAACTGTCTTTTATACTGGGGCACTCTTGCTGCATAGTTCTTCAGACTCTCTTAAAGTCATAACGTTTTTATTTCTCTTTGTGCCTTTTGGAAGCTGGAGGGTGGTTGAATTTCTTTTGACACTTGGAGAGGAAAATAAAATGTGTTTGCTTAAAAAACTCGGGGTTTTTTTTTGGTGGATGGGGGTTGCTGGGAGAGAATAGGGGAGAAAGTGAGTCATTTAAGTATATGTTTGTATTCTACTTTTTCCTTCATTTGTTACTGTTTTAGTAGCCACCTACCCTGACTGTCCTTAGAATTTTGTAACCAATAAGAACAAACAACATAGTGGATTACTCAGTGCATAACTTAGAAGGCCTTGTATTAAATTACCTATTGGTAAATAAGAATTCCAGTTGCCAGGCAACTGCTCCCCACAGGGACCTGTCCCTGCCATGAGACTTTAGAAAACAAATGTTCAAATAATTTTGGACCTCAGTGGGATCTCCCTTACCTGTATGTGTTACAGGTCTCTTATGTGACTGTTTCATGCAATTAAATGCCTTAAATAAGCCTAGGAAATGAACGATCCACTTCCTTATTCCTCCAAACAATAAATATCTTACATAGAGATGGATTTGGTATTTTATATGGTAAATCATAATAGGCAAGTCTTTGATTAGTTTTACCAGCCTATGAAATGCTTTACGAAATCCAATATTTTACAAAGGTTTGGATAATTTAAGACCTCATTCTGAGCTAAGGGATTAGATGCCTAGATGCTATGCTGTTGGGCTAGTGAAAGTGAAACAGAAGGGCCAGCCCCGGCTGGTGTGGCTCAGTGGATTGAGTGCCGGTCTGTGAAGCAAGGGGTGGCTGGTTCAATTCCCAGTCAGGGCACGAGCCTGGGTTGTGGGCCAGGTCCCCGTAGGGGGTGCATGACAACCACACATTGATGTTTCTCTCCTTCTCTTTCTTCCTCCCTTCCCCTCTAAAAATAAATAAATAAAATCTTAAAAAAAAAAGGGCCAGTGCTTAGATTGGGTACAAATAAATAAGATGTAAAGAATAAAATAAAGGGAAACACTGATGATAGCTACATTGATAGATAAATTGATTGATGGATGGGTAAATGAAATATATAATTTGTTTATTTTATTTATTTATTTTTAAAGATTTTATTTATTTATTTTTAGACAGAGGGGAAGGAGGGAGAAAAAAAGGGAGAGAAACATCAATGTGTGAGAGTTACATCAATCAGTTGCCTCTTGCCCGTCCACAACTGAGGACCTGGCCCACAACCCAGGCACATGGTCTGACTGGGAATCAAACCAGCAACCTTTCAGTTCGCAGGCCAGCGCTCAATCCACTGAGCCACACCAGCTAAGGCTGAAACATATAATTCTTTTAGAACATGTCCAAGGTGGTTGGGAGTAAGAGTTTGTCTAGTATTTCGAAGCATTAAAAGATGTTAATGAGCCCTGGCCCGGTGGCCCAGTTGGTTGGAGTGTCCTCTCGCACACCAAAACATTGTGGGTTCGGTCCCCGGTCAGGGCACCTGTTGCAGGTTCAGTCCCAGGCGGGGGCGTGTACGGGAGGCAGCTGCTCAGTGTTTCTCACATCGAGGTTTCTCTCTTTCCCTCTAAAATCAATGAACATATCCTCGGGTGAGGATTAAAAAAAATTAAAAGAGATCAATGACTAATTCCTTTTATGAGGGTGGGCTGGGCATGACCTGTCCCGGATCTCCTAAGTGTTTTGCCAGTTCTGTGGTTTCATTAATTTATATAATTTATTAACCTGCCAAATGTAACTAATCGATAATTTATTAGTCTGGTATTTATAATATTCTTCAAATATCCATGAATTTAGGAGTGATGAAAATCTGCTATTATGTGCTCTGAGGCATGCATATTCAATCATGTCCAAATTCCTATTTTTAAATGGAGGAATGGAATCTATAGGTTCTGATCAGTAGCTTTTTATTCAAGACTCATTCCCCCACCCCGCCCCATGAAGTGTTTAGAATCAGAGGATGATTGTTCATCATTGTAGCTGTAAAATCACATGATGTATTAATCATCTTTAAATACTCAATTACCTCTCCCTTTCTTACTCTAATGTGTTACCTAGCCTTTAAAAATTGTTTATGTAAGATTTTCCTTTATTAAAACAACCAGTAGCTTTAAAATATAGTTTTTCCATGTTAAGTGTTTGTTTTTTTTTTATTTAAGAATTTATTTATTTTCAGAGAGACGAGAAGGGAGGGAGAAAGAGAGGGAGAGAAACATCAGTCCGTTGCCTCTTGCCTGCAGGCATGTGCCCTGACAGGGAATCGAAATGGCAGCCTTTTGGTTTGCAGGCCAGCACTCAATCCTCTGTGCCGCACCAGCCAGGACAGTGTTAAATGTTCGTAATTTTTGTTTTCTTCTTTGTGAATTGTATTGTCTTAAGATTTATTTATTTTTTTTTTAGAGAGCAAGGAAGGGAGGGAAAAAGAGGGGGAGAGAGACATGGACTGGTTGCCTCTCACGTGCCCCTCGCCAGGTACTGGCCTGCAACCCAGGCGTGTGCCCTGACTGGGAATCGAACCGGCCACCTTTTGGTTTGCAGTCCAGTACTCAACCCACTGAGCCACACCAGCTAGGGCTGTATTGTTTTTCTGCAACAGATATGGACTTGTTATATTTCATGGTTTCTGCTTTGTATTTACTCATTTGGTAATAAGAGTAATACCTGCTTATTAAAAAAGTTAAACTAGCCAGGTCCCCAATAGGGGGCACGTGAGAGGCAACCACAAATGGATGTTTCTCTTCCTCTCTTTCTCCCTCCCTTCCCCTCTCTCTAAAAATAAATAAATAAAAATCTTTAAAAAATAGTTAAATTAGTGTAAATATAAATTTTTAATAAAAATTCAGTGCTCCTTACGTCACACAATATGTAACCTCTTCCCCTACAGCATGCATCCTTTTCTCTATGTAATTTTGCCATGGACATAAATGTGTATTTATATATTTGCATTATGCAGTTGTCTTTTTCACATTATGTGGTGGAAGTTCTTAAAAGTATAGATCTACTTCATTTTTTTTAGAAATGCTGCTTAATATTCCATCATATGGATTTTTATTTAACCATATCACTATTGGTAGACATTTAGATTGTGTCGAGTTTTTTATTGTGACAAATAATACTACCAGTGAATGTCCTTGTGCCCGATTCCAAATAGGTTAAAACATTTTGTTCTCCAAAAGTCTACACCAGTAAATATTCCCATTAACACGAACGTGGTCGTTTCCCCACACTCTGGCCCTGGTGTGTGTGTGTGGTTAGTCTTTTCAATTTTACTGAGTTCTGATAGTAAAAAAAAAAGCTGTTTTGATTTTCATGATTAATTTAAAACTGACTGTATGGTCTATTGCACTTACTAATATTTTTGAGAGCTTTTGAAAGATCATCTTAGAGATACTGGTATTGTTACACCAGGGGTATTGGAGAGTAATAGTGCTAGACAACTGCAAGACAAGGAGCTACTTTCTTTGCTGGCCTGCTACTGCCCTCTAGTGGTTAGTGTGTGCATTTTCATTATTTTAACCAACTTCAAATTACAGGGTGATGGTTTGTCTTCAAAACTTATGTGTATTGCATGGTGCTCTTTAGTACCTTTTGGTACTTCTATTTTTCTTTGTTTTGTTAGCCATTCCTTACATTGATACATAAAAATTGTATCACACTAACTCAGTATTTTTTTTGTGTTCACTAATATACCCTTTATTCTGACATTCTTAACTATGAAAAAACACCAAACATTCTAGTCAGGTAAAGCAGTTCAGCGTCATTGCAGGGGCTGTGCTAAGTCCAAAATTACAGAAAGAACAATAATTGTGATGTTCTGCTAGTGTAATTTTAGTCCGTGCCTGACACCTGGGTTGATAGGCATTGTATGGTATAAACCTTGTGCATTTAGGATATTATTTTCCTGTTGCATACACTTGAGAATTAATTCAGAAGAAGGGTTGATTTAGAATAGGTGGGAGATTACTAACTTGCTCAAACCTGCCATAGCCCGTTGCAGGTATTATTTCAGGGTTTGCATTCACGCAGTATTATCTTCCTTACAGGCCATGCTTCTGTTCGTTGTAATCATACCAAGGACCAAGTCCTTACATCTAATGTGTATTTGTTCTGTATTCCCATCTTTGGATAATAAGCACATTGGATCTTTGTTCTTCTATAGTCCTGAGAGTCTACTGCCTCTTTTTTTCCTTTTCCTTTTAAGTATAGCCTTGAAAGGTTTGCCATCATGCCCTGGGCTCCTTACCAACCTAGCTATTTCTCACATTGCATTTTCTTGTTAATTTATAAACTTTAAACTGCAGCTTACTGTGTGCATTGTACATAATTATGTACAATAATTAATAGCTTGTACATAATTAATGAAGGGTGATGTTTATTATCTTCGTATTTTTCATCTTTTATTTTTAAATGGCCCGATTCCCTGTCACTATTTCATCTAAGAAATGAACTAGTTTGGCCCTGGCTATGGCCAGGGTGACCTTTTGTTAATAGGTAGTTCTTTGATCTTGATGTTGCCTGTAACTTGACCTACCACCATTCCAATTTCTTTGATATTCACCTAAGTAAAAATTATTACCAGTTCTTCACAGTTTTTAAATGGCTATTGTGTTCTATAGCAATATGCAGTACCTACCTCATTCTCAGTTTTCCACAAAGATGTAACAGTCAAGTGGAAATATTGTCACTCATCTGACTTTAAAAATGTCTTTCCTACATTTTAAAAGTGTCTATTCTACATTTAAAAGCATCTGATTTCCTTTTGAACATTATCCATACATTAAGAAATCAAAACTTTTGTACTCACTTATTGTCCTATCTCAGTCTGGGCCAGATGTTGCCCAAGTGCCCAATACGTGCGTCGGCAGAGTGCCATGAATTTTAGGGGTGTACAAAAGTACAAAAGTGGGAATTATACATGAATTTAATAACGAACTAGAAGGAAGAAGTTCATGATTTTGTAGACTATTAGTTTAATGTAAACCAGTCTTGAGTTTAAAAATAAAAAGCCTTTAAAATGTAATAGTAATAGAAAGTGCCCATATCAAGGACTGAACATAACTAATACATTTTTTAGAGCATATTAAAAACTACAAGGTGTTCCGTTATCAGATACTGACTCTTAAACATTTTTTTAAATGCATCTGTCATTTATTTTTAGCTATCATGTCAATTAAGGCAGTTGTAATCATTATCCCAACTTTTTTTATTGTGGTGAAATTGATATGCAACGTTACATTAGTCTCCGGTGTGCAGCATAGTAACTTGGTCTTTGTATATGCCACAATCGCCACAGTCATTCTAGGTACCGCCTGTCCCCGTGCAAGTGGCCTCCTTCTCTCATTGCGCCCACTTCTCGACCTCCTTCCCCCGATACCTCCCATCTCTTCTGTGTCTGTGAGTTTTGTTTGTTAGTGTTTTAGATTGTACATATAAGTTAGATAATACGGTGTAAGTATACCTTGGAGATGTGGCGGGTTCTGCTCCAGATCACTGCGGTAAAGTGAGTGCCTCAGTAAAGTGAGTCACATGAACATCTTGGTTTCCTAGTGCATATAAAAGTTAGGTTAAAACTGCAGCCTATTAAGCCTGCAAGTCTGTTATGAGTCATCATCTTTTACTGCCGGAGGGTCTTGACTCCATATTGACGGCTGCTGACTGATCAGGGTGGCGGCTGCTGAAGGCTGGGGGGGCTGCAGCAGTTTCTTAAAACAAGGCCGCAGCGAAGTTTGTCCCGTGGGCTGGCTCTTCCTTTCGTGAACGATTTCTCCGCAGCACGAGACGCTGTTTGATAGCATTCCTCCCACAGTAGAACCTCCTTCAAAGTTGGAGTCAGTCCTCTCAAACCCCGCTGCTGCTTTACCACCTGAGTTCACGTCGTCTGCTGAATCCTTGGCTGCCATTTCAGCAATCTTCACAGCATCTTCACCGGGCAGAGATTTCATCTCGAGAAACCACCGTCTTCGCCCATCTGCTATTAGAAGCAGCTCCTCATCCGTTTACGTTTTATCATGAGATTGCAGTGATTCAGCCACATCTTCAGGCTCGCTCAACTTCTAATTTTAGTTTTCTTGCTGTTTCCACCACATCTGCAGTTTTTCTTCCACTGAAGTCTCGGACCCCTCAAAGTCATGTGTGAGGGCTGGAAGCGGCCTCCTCCAAACTCCGTTAATGCTATTTTTGACCTCTTCCCATGACTCATGCACGTTCTTAATGGTGTCCAGAATGGTGAATCCTTTGCAGAGGTTTTCAATTTACTTTGCCCACATCCATCAGAGGAATCATAATTTATGGCAGCTACAGCCTTACAAAATGTATTTCTTACATAAGACTTGAAAGTCGAAATTACTCCTTGATCCATGGGCTGCAGAACTTCAAGAAGGTTTGCTTCGTGTGCATTCACAACTTGGCTGATTGTCCGGCACAAGAGGCCTCGCTTCGGCCTGCCCTGACTTTCTACAGGCCTTCCTCACTAGGCTCAGTCATTTCTCGTTTTTGTTTTAAAGTGAGAGATGATGCGATTCTTTCTTTCACTCGAGCACTTAGAGGCCATTGTAGGGTTATTCACTGGCCTTGTTGCAGCATTGCTGTGTCTCAGGGAACAGGGAGGCCTGTGGGGAGGAACAGAGATGGGGACGGCAATCAGTGGAGTGCTTGGGATGCACGCAGCATGGGCTGATGAGACACTGTGTGGAGTGGGTGCGGCCCTAATAATCGCAATAGTAACATCGAAGAGGACTGGTCAATCACCATAATGAACATGATAATTCTGAAAAAGTTTGAAATAGTGCAGGAATCACCGGAATGTGGCTCAGAGACATGAAGTGAGCTGTTGGAAAAAGGGCACTGATAAACTTGCTCGACACAGGCTACCACAAACCTTCACTTTCTGAACATGGTACCTGTGAAGCACAGCCAGACGAGTTATCTCTGCGTTTGTCTTTCTCTGTCCGACTGACTTAAAAATCCATTCATTCCTTTTTATGTCTGCAGCCCCTTACCTAGCTCAGACCACCATCTACTGTCTGGACTGCTGGAAGGGACCAGGGGCGAGCGGGTGGGAGCAGTTTGCAGGAAGAGGTACTGGGTTAGGCCACATCCGTGTTGCCGGTGAGGTACCTCACAGCCGCATGGGAGACTTTGCCTTTTTCCACAGTGGATCCAACTTTATTCAAATTCGTAACTGCATAGATTGTCACCTCATAATATTTAACTTTCTTTTACAGCCAAGTGCTGTAATCATTGAGAGTGTAAATCACTCTCATTTATTCTGGGAGTGGGGGCGAAGGTGGCTTGGGAAGGCCACAGTTAAGAAAGGAGAACAGAAGATGTGTCTGTTGTTACTCCATATTTCTAATGACGTCACCACCTCTGTTAAGGGTCACTAACTTAACTTTCCAGATACGTAGGGGTGGCTCTGTCCCACTTCTCTGTAAATCATAACAATTACAGCATTTTAATCTACGTGCCTAGAGAGACCTCAGTTCGGCTCTGATCTGACCTCTGTTTCTCGTCTTGTTATGTGATGCGCTGCTGCTGGCGACTTGTGTCACGTGAGACAGCATAAAACTCCAGGTTTTCTGTTTGCGTTGGGGCTTCTTAGCACATTTTGTGGTGAAAAATCCAAGTGTTCTCATGGGAGTCGGACTTAAACATTGAGAGTGAAAAATCTCTTTCGGCAGGATTTTCTTCCCTGGATTTAAAATAATGGGTTTGCTTGTTCTTACCCATTTTTCCAGTTTAGGCATCAACCGTGCTGGGCCATAATGCGTTTGTATGTGGGCTGTTTAGTTATCGACAAGATTTTACAGCAGCCACCCTCTGAAACTCTCACACTGTTTTTCGATCTGTCCGAACCGATTTGTTTGCCCCCACCCCCCCCACAGGAGAGCAGGAGCTGTCTGCTCTTAGTGCTTACTGTCAGAGGACGCGTTTGACAGACATTCACTGACCAGGAGGTTCGTGCTGTGGGGCTTGGGTGGTTTTCCTTCTTACCGCATTCCCACGTTTCTTTCAGCCCTGGAGAGAGGTCTCCTGAAAACCCTGCAGAAACTGGACGACTACCTGAACTCTCCCCTCCCCGACGAGATCGATGAGAATAGTATGGAGGACATTAAGTTTTCCACACGGAAATTTCTGGACGGCAATGAAATGACACTGGCTGATTGCAACCTGTTGCCCAAATTGCACATTGTCAAGGTAGGTCTGTAGGCTGTGGCACCACATTGCCACTGGCCCCGGGCTACTATGTACTGAGACAGCACTTCCTCTGTGTGTAAACTTTTCCCATCGTCTGACGTGGGACTGGGAACCCCCGGGTGGTGTAATTAATGCTAGTTAGGCTATGCTGAAACAGCATAGAGTTAATTAAATGGGAATTATCTTAAAGCTGAAGCATATGAGAAAGAAGAATATTCTATTTTTCTGTGACTGCAGTCAGAGATGTAATAGGTTACTTTGAATGGGAGTTTGCGGCACTGACATATCATTAAATTCTGCTCTGTGGTCACCTGGCTTTTTCTCTCCAAGGCGAAAATATTTGTTGAGCATTTATCGTGTGAGACACCGCTCAACAGAGAACAGTAATAAACACTGGCTGCGTAGTAGAGATTGAGATCAAGACAAACAGATCTGAAACAGAGTGTGCGTTTGAAAGTATTGATGTGCACCCATGGGCTCCCCTCGGCCTTCTCTCCGGTGGCCACGGCAGGGCCGGCAGTCAGTGCGGCGCGCCAGAATCTCGGTGCGGTTCGCTGTCCTCCTCATTATTTAAAATTCCAGTTAGAACGAGGGGACTTCTAATCTCAGCCTCCCCTTCTCTGCTGAATCAGTGACAGTGGTACAGAGGACGCTCAGCTTACTTTCAGATAGAAGCAGTTCTTAGAGATTCACAGGATCAGTTTTTCTTAAAATCAGAGATATTCTGGTTAACCTGACAAATAAATGTTAACTTTTGATCTCTTTGTATTGCAGGTGGTGGCCAAAAAATACCGCAACTTTGATATTCCGAAAAGGATGACCGGCATCTGGAGATACTTAACTAATGCTTACAGTAGGGATGAGTTCACTAACACCTGTCCCAGCGATAAGGAGGTTGAAATAGCGTACAGCGACGTAGCCAAAAGACTTACCAAGTAGAAGAGCACTTACGAGGGAGATGTCTTCACATCTTTTCCTGATTACGAATATGCTTTTCCTAACAGACTGATTCTCTTCCTATAAAGTAGAAATTTTATTTTGCATGAACATGGCAGTTACTCAAGATTAGGATAAAGGATAGATGAGGTATAGTAGCTTTCTTTAAACATACACTCCTAAGCAGTATTATTTTAACATTTTCTACCCTGCCTACCTCCCCCGCCCCGTATCCTCCTCCCTTCTAATTGGAGACACGTCACCACAAACTTTTTACTTTAGAGGTAGTCGGCCACCTCTCCAGAGCCCTCACCGTGGTGCCCATTCACCGTGTATAGACGGCAGGACTTTTGAGGTGCAGAGGTTAACTGTTAACATAGTAACCATGACCTCATCAGTCAGCCCCAAACTGGTGCATAATGCATGGTACAGGAATATTTATGTATTTTGGGGAATTTTGTAATATTTAGTGAGAGTATATGAAAGGATTGCTACTGTATCAAATACTGTACTCTGTTTCAGTTTAGTCTGTCCTGGATTTGTGCTAAAGGGAGTCGCCACCAGGGAAGAGAGCCTTCTACCGATGTCACTAGGGATTTTGCTGTTTCACTTTGCACATGGGTTTTTACTTTTTCTAAAAGCATCTATCCATTATACCAGTTACAGCATCTAACACTATGTAGGAGCTAAAAGCTTAGAGGGAGGGATGATATTCTCAGTCTTTCTCGAGAATTTTATCCGGATAAGGTAAACGAATGGGCGCCTGAGCTCGGTCTGAATGTGGTGTCTGCTCTGTGTGTTTTGCCCGGTGCCATTCATCTAGAACGTCGCTGCTTTCTTCCTTTATTTCAAAAGGCTCCTTTTTAGGTAAACGTAGACCTTGGTGTCTGCAGGTCTTCAGAGCAACACTACGTGCGCTGGTGTTTATTAGTTGATGTGGCTGTAGCAGGACAACAATTAGTGAGGTAGAAATTAACACAGAAATTAACCTAACGAACGGAGGGTGGGTTTGTCAAACGACCAAGTGGAATTTTGTTTCTAAGGCACATTTAATGTGGGTAATGGAAAGACCATATTATCCACCCTGCATTAAAAATAAGATAAAATGCACAGATTGGCAGCTTTTCCATCCCGCCCCCATTTGCTGTCAGACGTTGGGTAGAGGGTGGCTCCCTCCTTTTGGACTAAGTTATGGTTGTTAGGGTGAGTACGTATTTACTGCAGTTTTGCCTAATGTTCAATAATTGTTTCCTTCAATGGAATTTTTCTGCAGCCAGGCTGAGGAGCAGCACTCCGCATGTTGGTTCGTAGTTTAAGTGGAAGTCCCAAATCAGGAATGACTTGTGCTCTGACAAGGGAAGATGAACTTGGGGAAAATAAAACAAAAGCTTGCTGTGAATTTGTTCATTTCTTAAATAAAATTAGACCTTTTTGAGTATTGCTCCAAAGAGGGAGTTGTGACTAATAATACATTTTTTTGGTAATTTTTTATACCTAACTTGTTTAAGAAGTGCTATTTCTCATAGGTTGTTTTGGAAATTGTAAGTCTGTTGCTTTAAGGTGGCAATGATTTCCTCCCTTTGATACGCTAACATTGAGTAAGCACTGCCTTTATGGAAGCAGCCAGATTTTTATAAGCATACTGCATTTTTTAACCTGTCAGTAATTAGCTTAGTAGAGAAAGATAAGAAAAGCTCCATATTGTATCCATTTGGCTCAGGGAGATTTGCTTTACCTTTCTTAAAACTCCTTATTGCTGATCAAAAGTTTGAGCCCCCAGCCATTTGCAATTGAACATGGGATGCTGATTCATCTGGCCCCAGGAAGAAGCGCTGTCAGGTTATCTACTGAGATACTGTAGCAGTCGCTTCAGCGGGTGAAAAACGGCACGTCTGCACCAGTACACGGACAGCCAATCAGCACTTTTCATCTCTTTTAAATAGTGGTGGCTTGGCACTCAGGTGATACTGAACCTTGCCGCAGAGCTCAAAGCCTGAAAGAGATTCAGAGGAAGGGTTCTTCCCACTGAATGGTGAACTAAGGAAGGGGTGCAGAGTAGAGGGCTGATGGGGAAGGAGCAACATTCCTTAAAATACAGTGATGAAAAGTACATTCTGAAACTCAATTGTGAAGTATTTTTACCTTGGGTATTTATTCGCTACCTTTAAAAAAATATTTATCCCCTGAGTCTCTTGCCTGTCCTTCTCAATGTCCAAAGAAGATAGGTCAGTTAGGATTTTGATGAAGGCAAAGTTATTTTTCTGTCTAGAAAGACCTTACTACTCTATCAGGGAAGTTAGTCTGATGGAATTGAGATGAGCAAATGGACAAAAGCCAGAAAATAGGATGATCCCAGCAAATGCTATTTTAGCCCATCTTATATTTGTAGGAAGTTCATAGCTTAAATCTTAGGAGATTTGGGGATAAAAGTAACCATGTAGTGTGTGGGTTCACATAATGGAAATCACCTGATACTATTTCTGCAACTACCGAATCATCTCCCCCTTCATTTAAACCAACAAGGAGGTTGGCGTCTGCATGGAAGCTCTTCCTGTCTCCCAAGGGATTCTGGGAAGTTTTGTGTTTGACAGTCAGAAAACCCTCTGCTATTTCAGTTGATGACTTCCTTAAAAAAATGCAAATGCAAATTTTTGTATACAGTTCTGTTATCTTTTACTGGGATTGTTGACTTGTGATAAAATTCATGAAAGATTTTATTTCTTGGTAACTTTGGCTTACACGGTTATCAGTAAACCCATGAGCAATCTGTATGCAATTAAGAGATTTCTGACATTTATTCTCACCCTAAGTTGGTCACCTCTAGAATTTAGGCAGTTTTACTTCTGTTGAGTTTTGAATCTCCAGAGTTGCATGTAGATAGCTTTTATTTCTATGCATTTGAGGTATCCATTTAGGAAATACAAGGTAAAAATGATAAGAAATGGAAATGTATTTTTTCATGAACATTTTGATATACCTTTCACCAAGTTTATTATCAACCACTTTCTTGCACTGGTTGTAATTGTAATTGATTCAAAGAGAGGGAAGCATTCATTATTGATATGGGCTTTTTTATTCCATTCTTTACAAATTAGCAAGATTGGGTGCTGTCAAAATTATGTTTTTATCATGGAAAAAAATTCCAACTCCCTAAGACATAATGTTGAGCAGAATTGGAGTATTTTCTTTAGAATTACTTGAAAAGGCAAATGGAAGCTTATTATAGAATGCTTGTATTTTCTGTTGTCTCTCTGGAACCAGTATATTGCTGGCAGCTGTTGTATTAAAATAAAGTATATTTTCACTATCATAAAAAGTTCTTTTTTCTCCCCCCTCATGAAAATAAATAACAACTTGGGGTAAAAGTGTTGTATTTGAGACTGCTTTTTTCCACAAGTGGGTGATTCGGCACAATTAGTACATTAAAGGAGAAAAACTAGATCTTCTCAATAGGTGCATAACATAATTTCATAAAAACGTTCATGATACTCATTCTTAGCAAAATAGGACCAGACATAAAAAAATTTTTTAGCCTGATAAGGACATCTGCCAAGAACCTACGGCAAATTTCATATGTAAATATGAAACAGAAGCCCGCTCGTCGAAGTCAGGAATAAGTCAGGATTGCCCTCTGTCACACTGTTATCCAGCTACTTTCCAGAGCTCCTGTACTAGAGGCACCCGAGCTCATGCAGTAAGATCACGGACGAGAACTGACCACTGATTGTTCTTTGCAGATGAATACATGCACGTAAAAGAAATCTAACCCTGCTGTTAGAAGTCATAAGAAAGTTCAGCCAGATTACTAGATACAAGAATGAGGAACAAAAACCAATATAACTACTATATATTAATATTTACCATATCAAAATTAATAGATAAACTAGTAACATTGGTTTCTTCTGGAGGAAAACTTGGGTGGGAAATTGTCAATGTATACTTTTTTGAGCTTTTAAAATTTGTGACAAGTGTATTCCCCTAAAAAAATAGAGTGCTCTAAAAGATAAACAGAGATTTAGGAGTAAATGTGATAAAGAACGTACAGCTCCCTTAGGGAGGAAGATACACAACATTAAAGGACCCGACAGTAACCTGTTCAGTGGGTTGGTACGCCACGTTCCTGGGTGGAGAGCTTGTAAGCGTTTCCCTTCTGTCTCAAGAAATTTGTAAATTGAATACATTTTCCAACAACATCACAACGGGTTTTTTTCCCTGGAAAACTAGATAAATGGATTTTAAAAATTCACATGGAAGAATTATGTCACCAAATAGCTAATGTATCTGGAGTGGAGGGGGAAGGGAAACTTGCCTGAAGATAGACTTGAAAGCTTCAGTGAGTAACGGGTAGGAAATCGTAGGACGCAGCAGCACAAGGCTCCGCTGCAACTGCCAGAAACAGTGAAAACACAACTAATACTTCTCATCAGAAAACTGGAAGCAATAAAGACAATGAATTGAAATTTCAGAGGAGGAAGTCTTTCTGAGGCAGACCGATGGTCTGGCCATTTTCTCCCCGGGTGGGGGGGGCATTTGCTGATTCTGGGCGTGGGACTGAGGTTTGGGTTTGGTCTGTGCAGAGGGGCTCAGCATAGAGAAAGAAAATCCCAAGGCTCTTGGTTCATAAAGCACACGGGGAATCCGAGACACCTCAGATATGTGACAGGACACTTGCTGAAGTCCAGAGCTGCACATGGCGTGCTAGAAGCTAAGCTATGGGCTTCCAAAAGGCAGAGTGAGATCTCCCACAATCTCACAGTATTTAGGAGACGAAACTGAATTGGAGGGAGAGACCTTCCCGAAATAGCAGCCGTGTGGTTGCCTGGCAATGACAGTGGGAATTGACTGCAAACGGCATGGGGGCTCTTGGCGATGATGGAACTGTTTTAATATGGATTATAGATAAGGGTCTAGTATCCAGTCATATAAAGAATTCTTACAACTCAATGATGAAAAGACATCCCAATTAAAAAATGAGCAAAGGATTTGAATAGATATTTCTCCAAAGAAGACATACAAATGGCTAATAAACACATAAAAGACGCTTAATGTCATTGGTCATCAGGAGCTGTAAATCAAAAGCACAAAGCGCACCCTCTAGGACGGCTGTGATCAAGAAGACGGACAATTGTAAGTGTTGGCAATGACATGGAGAAATTAGAACTCGTACATTGCTGGTGGCAAATGCAAAATGGTGCAGCTGATTTGGAAGGCAGTTCGGCAGTTCCTCAAAAAATCAAACATATCCAGCAGCTCCTCTCCTAGGTTTATGACCAGACTTAAACCAGACTTGGGCTGTTTCATAATAGCCCCCAAATGGAGACAACCCAAGTATTTATTGACTGAATGGATGAACAAAATGATATATCCAGAAGTGGAACACTGCCCTGGCTGGTGTGGCTCAGTGGATTGAGTGCAGGCCTGCAAACCAAAGGGTCTCCAGATTGATTCCCAGTCAGGACGCACGCCTGGGTTGCTGGCCAGGTCCCCAGCTGGGGGCGTGCGAGAGGCAACCGATCAATGTATCTCTCACACATCGTTTCCCTCTCTCCTTCCCTTCCCCTCTCTCTAAGAATAAAGTCTTTAAAAAAAATAAATGGAATACTATTCAGCCATAAAAAGTAGAAACAAGCTATAATATGATGGCCCTTAAGAACATTATGCTCAGTGAAAGATGCCAGACACAAAAGGCCACATATTGTATGATTCCACTTGTGTGAAATGTCCAGAATAGGCAAGCGTATAGAGACAGACAGTAAACGCATGGTTGCCAGGAGCTGCAGGAGGAAGGGATGGAGAGTGACTGCTAGTGAGGAGGGGCTTTCTTTTTGGAGTGACGACTATGTTGTGGAATTAAATAATGGTGATGATTACACAACCTTGTGAATATACTGTACACCACTGACTTGTATAGTCTGAAAGGCTGAACTTCATGGTATATAAATTATGTCTCAAAAAAACTGCAAGGGGACAATTCTGCCTTGCTAAAGTTTTGGATAATCAGTGTATCGTCAGGTTGACTGGCAGAGTTAGTGACGTGCCTGAGTTAAAGTTCAAATTAAATGTCATCCAAAATATATTCTTTAAAGGGAAAAAGCAAAAATAAGAATTGTGCTAATGGTTGCTCAACTCTACAAATTTACTAAAACTCATTTAGTTTTGTTCACCGAAAAGGGATGAATTCTCCACAGTTTGTAAATTATACCTCAATAAAGCTCTCTTTTTAGAAAGAGCTTAAAAGCACAAATCTGAAATTAAGAATTCATTGTTTAGCTTCAAAAGGAGGGACACCGCAGAAGACAGGACGAGCTCTGGAAGACAGGCCAACGGAAAAAAGTCCAAACCGAAGCAAGGATAGTAAAGAGATTGCAAAAGCAAAGCAATAACAAATACTACCAGAAAAGAGCATAAGAGACGTGTGGAACACAATCTTAAGGTATGTGTGATTGAACTCCAGGGCAGAAGAGAACTGGGGCAGAAACTATTTGATGAAATAATGGCTGAGAATTTTCCAGAACTGTTGACATATCAACCCACACATTCATAAAACTCAGCAAATGCGATAATGGAACAAAAACAGAGAGACCAAACCTAAGAATATCATAGTCAAATTGCTGAAAACCAGGACAATTCTAAAGACAGCCAGAGAGAGAGAACACATAAGGAGTTCTCTCCTTTTTAGAAGGAGTAACAATAAAACCAATGTCTGGCTTTTCAACAGAAACTTCGGAAGCCAGAAGACGGGAATATTCAAAGCGCTGAGAGGAAGCCTGCCAACCTAGGATTCCATATGTAAGTGAAGTATCCTCACAAGTGAAGGCAAAATAAAGGCATTTTCAGACAGACAAAAGCTGTGAGGATTTGGCACGAGCAGGCCTGTGCTATGAAAACAGTAAAAGAGGTACTTCAACCCAGAGGCAAATGACCCCAGACGGATGTCTAGACCTGGAAGGAAGAATGAAGAGCATTGTAAAGGGCGAATATGTATGTGGGCAAATGTAAAAGAATCTTGACTGTTTAAACAACACTAATATCTTGAAGACATACTCTGTTATAAAATATATAATGTGGAGTTTGTATCAGTGGGAGAGGGTGGAAGGAAGGTAAATCAAGTACCTGTATGATCCTTACGTTGTTTGGCAAGTAAAAGTACTAATTTAAGAAAACCATAGTAAATCATAGATAAATATTATAATTCTAGGATAACTACTAAGATAATTACAAGAATAAATAACTTTAAAAATCTAAGATTCAAGGGGAAAATGGAATTTTACAAAATATCTCATGACTTCAAAAGAAAAGGTAAGAGGACTGGATGAGCAAAGGGTAGAACAAGCTGGAGAAGCGACGAAAGGTGCGTTATCGACCCTACGTCATTAGTAATTACATCAGTGTAAGTGGGCTAAACAATGCGATGACAAAGCAGAGTGTCAAACTGGATTTTAAGGAAGCTAAACCCAACACGTGACATTCCTAAGACACAAGCTTTATAAGGACACAGAAAGGTTGAAATGAGAGGTTGGGGTAGTCCGTCCTTTGGCAGAAAACGAAAGCAGATGTGACCATTTCTCACACAAAGTGGGCTTTGAGGCCAAAAGTATTGCTGGAGATGCAGAAGGACATTATATAGAACATTTATAATGTCCCTTTATAATGATGAAAGCTTTCTTCACGAGGAAGACAATAGCTCTAAATTCATGTGCATCTAGTAACCTTGAATACATACAGCAAAAGTTAAGCTAAAGGAGAATTAGACAAACACATTATCATAACTGGAGATTTTAACACAGCTCTCGCAGTAACTGTCCCAACAGGCTCACCCCCACCCCTCCACTCACGCACCCAGTAAGGAATGGCAGATCTGAATAACTCAGTTAACCCATTTGGCTGCATTGACATTGGAACGCTATCTGCTACAATGGCAGAACGCACATCCTTTTTTTCAAGCGCCATGGAAGTTTCAGCAAGCAGACCATTTGCTGGCCCGTACAGCAAGCACCAACGAGGCTCAAAGGAATGGAATCACACAAAGTACTGAGTTGGCCAAAATATCCATTTTAGTTTTTCTGTAAAATAAAGGACACAATTTTCATTTTCACCAATAATGTTATTGTTTTGGATATTTTGAGTATGTTGGCCATCTCCCGCTGTTGGCTTCTAGTGGGTAGAGGCCAGGAGCGCTGCTAAACATCTCCCAATGCATAAGACTGCCCACAGCAAAGAATTATTTGGCAAAAATGTCAGTAGTACCAAGTAGTACGCAAACCACTTTTGACACGTTCGATCAGTCGCAGCACCTTCTCCATACACTGCACAAATCTTTTTTCTTTTTCTTTCTTTCGGATTTTATGTATTTAAATAATTAAAAGGGAGGGGTAGGGAGGGAGAAAGAGGAGAAAAACATTAATGTGTGCTTGTCTCTTGCATGCCGCCTACTGGGGACCTGGCCTGCAACCCAGGCATGTGCCCTGACTGGGAATGGAACCGGCGACCCTTTGGTTCATAGGCCAGCACTCACTCCACTGAGCCACACCAGCCAGGGCTGTACAAATCTTTTATTGTGTTTCAGGTGCACTTTTACCTTTCTTGAAATAATGTTGTGTATCTTCTTCCATCTTCTGTATTAAAATGGCTGCACAAAAATTCACCAATTTGATGTTCTTTTTTAAAAATGCACTCTGATATGAGAGCTGTCACAATACAATCTAACAAAATTGTTCTGAATGAAGCTCAAGACAACCAAGCACTACGAGAGCCATCATACGGAAAAAACTAAACGAACTTTGTGGCCAAGCCAACATGTTCTGTGATCGCCGTGGAATTGAACTGGAAATATATGACTGAAAGACAGCAAGAAAGTCCCCAGAATAAGGAACCACTTACAGTCACTGCAACAAGCCCACTACCTAAACTGAAATTAAAAAATTTTAATCTAACAAACCTGTGCAAAATCCAGAAACTATTCTAAGCACGTTACATAGAACTCAGTCTCCAACGAGCTTGCAATAGAGATTCTGATTCCCATTTTATGGGTGAAGAAACCCGGGGATAAGAAATTTGCTCAGGGTCATACTGCTAGCGATAGAATCAAAATTAGAGCCCTGTAGCAACACGCAGATCGTGCTCTGCAATCTTTGGAAGTGCTTCTGTTCTTCTCGTTTGGATGGACTTGGCTCCCCTGACCCCTGACCACCAAGGTGTGGAGTGCAGGGTAAGCAGAGCTCTGGCTGGAGCAAAAACATCTTTGTGTGTGTCCTCTGGGGCAGGTTCTCTTGCACGGAGCTGAAGGCAGAGGCCCGGCGCACCCAAGCTTGGCATGCCCCAGGCCGGCTTACCCGCTTCTGCTGCTGGAGGCGTTAGCCCGCCCTCGTCCCTACAGCCTGTGCTCTTTTTCAGTTCACCAGATGGGTGTGGTTCTGCAATGACCAGCAGGGGGGCAAGCGCCCCTCCTTTCGGCCCGCGGCTGCAAACTTGTCGGTGACAGCTGCTGGGCCTCGTCAGTTTGGGGAGCTGTCAGCTCGGTTCCGCCGCGCCGCGGGTTTCCTTCCTCTTTATCAGATCGGTCAGGGCTGCAGCGCGATGCGAAGGCACCTCCGACCTCCTTCCCTCCTTCCTGTGCAGAACCGACGCTCCCCCGCGCAGCCACTGATCGACACCTTCGCTCCCGCCGCCTGCCAGGAACAGGACCCTCCGCCTCCCCCACCCTGCTTTGGCCTCCATCAGCCCTGAGCCGGAGTGCACCCGGTGCGTGCAGACCTTTCGTACTTCTGCACGCCCTTAGTTCTCGCTGGCCCGCAAGGCAGCTGGGGAGGCAAAACTACCCGGTCTGGGTGGAGTTGGGTCGAGGGAGAGCAAGGGGTGTGCTGCGTTAGTCCCGGGGCTCCTCCAGCTCCTCCCAGGCCCCGCGAGCGCAGAGGCCTCTTCACGACCCTGCGACTGAAGGCTGGTGCCCGGGACCCGCTGCGCGCTGCCACCGCCCAGGTGCTGGGTCGTGGAGCTCCGGCAGGTTGACCACGCCGACGCCCAGCAGGTCAACGCAGGGCGAGATCAAGAGCCACCTGGAAATCAGACAGGCAGGGAAAGCCTCTCTCGGAAGAGGGCTCTGCGCTAAGAATGGTGACACTGTCTCCAGGGAAAAGGTCCCCTTTGCAGACTTCCCCGGAGGGAGGAGTGGCATCGAGTAAGCCGAGCTGGCGTTGGGGGTCCTTTCGTGAAAACCAGGGGAAGCCAGTGACATACTTCGGATCCCATTTTTTATTTTATAAGAAATAAAATAACTTCAGTGTCTTCAAATGTTCCCTCTTTCTCTGATTTCCTCAAACAAGAATAAATAATTTTCATTAAACACTATGTGCCAGTTAATGTAACTGAGCTTATATGCATATATTATAAATACATTAAAAATATATAAGTGTTTCAAATCTTTTAATCTTGTCAACACTCTACTGAGGTGGGGATGACCAATGACCATTAACCGCCCCCCCTTTTCTAGATAAGGACATTTAAGCATAGAGAGGTTCAGTAACTGGCTCCAGAGCTTAACCACTAGGACGCTGGGTTCGATGCTGACGCTGTCACCTTCCCTGTGTGGGGAGGGGCTCAAGTGGGGATTCAGGAAGGCTGATCTCTTGGCCCAGCAGCGGAGCAGCCTGGAGGTTCCCAAGAAGACTTTTTCTAGCGGAAAGCTCAGGAGGTCCGCGGCTGTGCCCGCCCAGCCCCAGCCTCTAAAGCACGCAGAGTAGGGGCCATGCAAGCAGAGCTGGCCGGTTGCAATGCGCCAGGTGCCCCGGTGTGCCAGTGTCTGTGTAAAAGGGGTGTGTGTTGGGGAGCAATCCTGTTTGGTGAGAGGGGATCCTGGGAGGCGGGGAGAGCAGAAGGGGCCTGTCCTCAGCCTTAGCTCAGAGAGAGATGTGCAGCTCTCGGCAGCCTGCAGAGGTCGCTGTAAGCCAGCACTGGAGGACCTGGAGGTTTCCAGCCGAGAAAGGAGCAGAAGCCCACGTCCCTCTCCATTTCCTTCCTTCACTGGGAACGGTTATTTCAACGATGTCGTCTCATGCTCTTAAATAGTTCACCGCCAAGGAATTGTTCCTGATCTTTACTAATGCTCCAAGAATTCTACGCCAGAATCTCAAGATTGCCTATTTTAATTATTTTTAAAATCGGGGATAAAGACAAAAATGTAAATAAAGTGAATTGGATCCCAATTCACTACTGCACAGTATTGATTTGATTATCAGTAGAGTTTTTCTTTTTACTATTCTGCAATGTTCTAAAGATACCTTTCAACTTAATTTCTAAACCAACTTTCTCTCTCAGACGCTTTTTAGAAACCCTGGGGACGGCTAGCTAGAAATACTCCAGCATCTTCGCTCATCGGTGAAGGAACTGAGGGTGAGGGACTCGCCCCAGGCCCCGGAGGTAGCTCGTTGCAGGAAGGGGACTCCTCCAGGACAGAGTTCTCAGGATCGGACAGCAGATTTGGCCTAAACATGTGAAGACCACCAGGTAGGGGCAGAGTTGCTGCTGGAACTGCGTGTCGATCCCCTCTCCTTGGTGTTCAGGGAGTTCCCTGACCTCATGAAGAATCGGTTTAACAATCCTCGGCACCCGGAGTCCTTCTTTATCTCATGTTAAAACACACTTAACCAAATGAGACGCCCAGTTCATTAAAAATAACACTGTTGAGCAGCCTCCTGGGTACAAGGCATTGGCTGGGTGTGACTAAATGGAGTCACGTGATTTCTGCCTTCCAGGAGCTTCCAGGATCGCGAGGGAGAAAAGACAGAAACACTAAGAACCAGGCAATAAAAGCAGAAGGTCAGAAACAATTCACAAAGGACTTAAAAGCCCTCTGTGTCATTGCCTCACGGGTATTGCTGAGCCTACCTTGTGCCAACTCACAAAGGGAGCAGTAGCTTGGGCTTGTCACTAGGAGTATCGACAGTGTCTCAAGGAGGATGATTTCTTCACAGTTTTTAAGAACTGTTTATCGAAGTAATTCCGCTCATTGTAGAAATTTTGGAAAGTACAGAAAAGGGTAAAGAAGCACACACACAAATTCCCCCCCAAATTCACCACCCAAGAGGCAACCCATTTGTGTTTTTCAGCCTGTTGGCTAGGATTTTTTTTTTCTTTAAGAATTTTAGGGCTGACTTTCCATCACAAATTTATTACATCATAAGCATGTTTCCTCATCATCTGGAATTCTTGATGATTAGAGGCAGTTTACCCAATGCCATCCGTCACATGGACGCATCAAAATTGACTCACCCTTTCCCCAACTGCGGGACGTTTAGGTTGTTTCCAGCTCTTCATTATTACTCATTTCCACTGCAGTGGACATCTCGGTGCAGACACCCCACCCGGAGTTCAGCTGCTGGGTGTTAGAGGAAATCATCAGAAGTGTGGGCCGAAAGTATGAACATCTTAAGCACGTTGATAAATATCATCAAATTATTTGCCGGAAAGGTTTTTTAAAAAATAGATGGACAAAAAGTAGGAACATTGTTCAGGCTTCCGACAAATGTCACTAAGTGGCTTGTAGGGCGTATTTCGCCAGTGGGCACCCCCAGCATCCCCCCATGCGGACGCCATCTCTCCGTGCCTCCCCCAGCTCGGAGCGGCCTAATGTTATCCGATTGCTATTTGCATTTCTTTGGCCCTTGGAGAGACTGAACACTCTTTTCTTTCCCCCAAATGTTTATTGGCCACTTATATTTGCTTTTTATTATGTCCTTTGCCCTTTTATCTATTGTCTCTTTGTGTGTGTGTGTTTTTATTGATTTATGTGGGTTCTTTATCAATTAAGGGTTCTAACGTTCTAACCATCTTTCTGTGGCATTAGCTACAAAGATTTTTTTACCATTGTCTTTTAATTTTGCTTGCATTTTTTAATCACACTGGAATTTTTTGTTTTTCGGTAGCCCGGATCTGGTCAAATATTTCCTCTGTGGTTTCTTCTCCAGCTCTGAAGCCTGGAAAGCCCTTCGCCGTGCGAAGATCACTTGGTGAGCGGAGTTCCCTCCCAGGTAAGGGATGCACGGGGACCTTGGCCTGGAGGCCAGAGGTGACCCAGTCTCAGGTGCGTGGATTGCCTTGTAGTTTGGGGACAGATCAGGGACACCTTTTAAGGCTCTCCTTGGAGGGTGACAGGTTGGGGAGCCACTGACGGATTTGGCCACTGGCGGATGGGAGGGGCTGCGGATAGACTGTCTTCAGGACAACGCCGAAGTGTCGGAACGCTTCAGATCTTCGGAGAACAATGGGGAGCCTGTGCTGGTAAGCAGTTATGGGAAATCCAGCGTTCAGAGTTCAGGGAAACGTGAAGATTTCTCCACGTCCTTCTGAGTCTGCAGCCGTTTGGGGATTTGAGGGTGATGTTTCAGCTCTGATTCTGTTACTATCAGTGACTGTGTTACTATCAGGATGGGGAAGGATCCTCTGTGCTGCCAATTTCCGTTTCCCTTCACAGCAAATTGATACTTACTGCTCTGTTTGCCCACCGTGCGGCCGGCACCTTCTCTCCCTGCTTGGCACAGACCCAGCCAGACCGCGAACCTTGGGGACAGGCCTCCACTTTTCTGCTTTAATGAAAACGGTAGTTTCAGTCACTGATTCTGCAAGAGAAATCACACTTGAACAATTTGGAAAATCTCTGGGAAGCCGTTATTCTGGGTGGCCACACTTGTAGTGAATAAAAAGCTTACTCCTCAGAGGACTGTGTTTTCGTTTCTGGTTAGACACCCTGCGGAACTATCTGATACCTCTCAGCTTTTATTTCTTTCATTCTCCTTGACAGGACAGTCAAATACTCTGAAATGAAATACTTAGAGACTTTAAGATGACCTGGACTCCCTGCTCCACAATACGGACATTTTGATTCTCTCCTTCTTGCCTCCCCCGGGGGCGGGGGGGGAGTGCGTTTTACAGGCCAGCGAATCATCCTGCAGGCTCCCCTGAGGTTCGGCCCTTTTCATGGACCACATCCGGGTCATAGGTGTCTAGAGTTCCTACTATGCATATAAAATGGTCATTTAAAAACATTTTTGTAATGAAATATAGTGCACGTACAGACTAGCGCACCAATCACAAATGTTCAGCTTGATGACCTTTTGCAAACTGAACACACGCCTGACCGGCACCAAGCAGCCCGCACACCCAGCGGTAGAGGCTGTGAGCGCCCGAGGCCCTGCCGATGGCTCCCAGTCCCTCACCCCGCCCCCACCCCAAGGCACTCCGACAGCACAGATTCATTCTGAGTGTTCAACTTTGGAATCAATAAAGTCACAAAAAATGTCCCTTTGCTTCACATTATCATGGTGAGATGCACCCAGACTGTTGCAACCGTAGTTCATTCACTTTCCTCACTGTGTGGTACCCATGCATTGTTTGGGGCATCAGTTCTTGGCTGCGGAGCAGGCCACCCCAACACCCAGTGACCTAACGCGGTGACATTGGCTACCCCTCGGGGTGCCTGGGGGGTAAGAGTTTCGGAGCAGCTCCACGGCTCCCTCCTGAGGTGGTGCGTGACATGTCAGGCAGGGCCACCGCCATCCGAAAGCTTGACTGGGGCCTGCAAGTAGCCATCTCCAAGAGGACACGCGCATGTAGCCATGGGCAGCAGGCACCAGCCTCCCCACGTGAGCCTCTCCATAGTGTGGCTCCGGTTTTCTCACGACGTGGCAGCTGTCTTACACCAGAACGAAGGATGAAGAGACCAGGGTGGAAAGTGTTTATGGCCTCTCCTTGGAAGTCACACGCGGTCACTGTGACACATCGTGTTGCTCTCCGAGTCAGCCCTAGTCAGTGCTGAGAGGGGACATCAAAGGGTGAGCCCATCAGGAGGCAAAGAGCAGGGGGGCGTCTTGGAGACTGGCCGCACGTATGGACACACTGTCTGTTGTTACAAGATCGCTTGTCGTAGCACCTCCCGTCACGTGGCTGGATTGTAAATGATTGGCTGTTGTAGTTATACTGCCACGAACAGCTTTACACACGTGGCTTTCTGTTTCTGCTGATCATTCTCAGAAGTTGATTCCTGGGAACGGAATTCCGGAGTCGCTCCCGACCTGTTTACAGCTCTTGCTCCGCTGTCGCCTGCTGCTTCCAAAGGATTGTACCATTTTCAGTGCTGCTGGCCACCAAAGGGTAGACACCTCACCTTTATGTACATTGGGCATTAACGCCACCAGACAAAATTTTGTATACACAGAACATAAGACAACCCTCTGTCATTAAAAAAAAAAAAAAAAAAAAGGTGCCCAATAGTCATCGGTCACTATTCTGGGCCATAATACAGCAGTGACTGGAGGGCAGCTGTGTCGTGAAGAACCAGTGACCCCTCCCTAAGAGCCCTGGGTAATAGGTCCCCTGGATGTTTTAAAACACACTGGTTTTGAAATTGCACTTTCTGCCACCTCGTGGGAAGGCGCGTGATGAGTGGTCAAAGCGAGTCACTTTCCCTCTGCATGCCTCAGTATCCCGGTCTGTAAAATGGGCACGGTAGCGCCGCACCCCCGGGGTAGTCATTAGGATGTAGTGGCCCCAGCACCAGACTCACCACAGAAGTGGGCGCCCGACAAATGCTGGTCTCCTCCTCTCTCCTTCTCCCATTTCCTTTTCTTAGCTTAACGGGGGCCACACAGCTTATACTCACTGGCTGAAATAGTTCCTGGTCTTTGTTTTCTCCTTGAGAAAAAAAAGTACATTACTTTTTTTCTAATTATAATAGCGAGGCATATTCACTGAATAAAAATTTGGAAACTGTGGGAAAGTACAAAGAAGGAAATAGAAATTACCCACAATTCCACGCCCCTGATCTGCCACTGCGAACATTTGGGTGTGTCTCCTTAAGAGTGTGGGCTACTTCTCATTCTCAGAATTACAAGGTGTGGCTCTGGGACAGTGTGACGACTCTGTCCAGGCCCCCACGATTCTGGGGTTGGGACGAGCCCTGCAGCCATCGAGTCCCAGCTGGGACCGGGGTCTTCAGGCCGGACCCACCTTTCGCTGCACGTGTGAAGCAGATAGGATTCCAGACTCAGTCCTCACCGCCTGCAAAGAGCAGGACCGGGAGCCCCACCGACAGCAGGACTGGCCTTCACTCTTCCCCGCTCCCCTGCAAGTCCCTGGCCAAACTCATCCACACTTTGGGCACTTCCTGTCTCTGGGCCTTTCCGTGATATAATGGAATTGCTATGGCACTGTTGGTAGAGAGGGACTGCCCAGGTTCTAACCCTAACTCCGCCACTTTCTGGCTCTGTGACCTCGGGCAAGTCACTTAACTGTTCTGGGCCTCACTCGTCTCTAACTGGGAAAGACAGTAATAATGTGTGAATTAAATTATGTTGATCAAATGAGTTAATAGGCATGAAGCCTTTAGAACAGTTCTTGGCACACAACAGGTGCTTCGTGAGTATCAGGTAGCGTATTAGGCAGCATTGGCATTTCGTGTGACATGTAGCAAGAGCTCTGAGGCCCGTGCCATTCAGAACTGTAAAACAGATTCCAGCAATGCACGTGCGTTCGACGTGAAAAGCGAAAGATTCTCTTCGTCTTCACTCGCCACACGTGACCTCTGGGAAGGGTGCAGGGGACCACCTTCCAGACCTTTCTCTAGAAATACACAATGATCTTCTAGATCTGCTGTTTTCTTCTAAAAACATCATATTATACAAGTTTTTCTTCAACTTGCTTGTTCACTCAGAATAGCGCGGACAGAGCTTTATGTCAGAATATGCAGATACACAGCGATTAATGTATGCCTCCAACCCCCTGCCGATGGGCAGTTAGGTTCTTTCCATTTTTATTATGCAACATACAGCAGGAACATCTTTCTCTAGAATTTCTCACCCCAAAAGGAGTCACTTGAGAGTGAGGAGGTGATGGGGACGTGAGCTTCTTGTCACTGTTCTGAAGGATGATGGCCCACCCTTCTCAGGTCACTGGCTTCTGAGTGGCTCTCGTGTGTCACCCTGGGAAGAACTCCCACCCCCCCAAAGGAGGCAGGGGTCTGCCCAGGAGGGTCCCCCCTGGGAGCAGAGACAGAGAAAAGGTTGGGAGAGGACAAAGCAGCCACACATGGCCCCGGAGCCCCCTCCCCATTTCCTTTTTAAAAATTATTATTTCAGTTTTTATTGTGAAAAAGATGCCAGAATAGCCCAACACATATCTGCACGCCTCCCGTCTCAATGTGACAGTAGGTGGCACGTGGGCGTGTTTCTCTTACTTTCCTATGTTAGATCTCTAGCTCGTCATACCTCTATTTTGGCTGAAACATTTCAAAGTAAGTTGTAAATACCATGACACATCTCCCTAAATACTCCACCTTTTAAGAATGTGAATTCTCCTACATAACCAGTGCCTAAGGTACTTAACTCTAATATCATCTAATAATAAATCGGTTTTCAAATTTCCCAAGTTGTCCTCCAAATATATATATTACACACAGTTTTATAACCCTAGTGGATCACCATTCTCTTTGCCCCCTAGCCGAGCCTGCTCCTGCCACCCTCCTCGATGACCATGGCCCAGCCGGGCAGAGACAGCGAGGTCTCCGCAGCCTGCGTGCACCATGGAGGTGGGGGTGTGGGGCGGGGCTGCGGACAGGCAGTTCCTGTTTGGGAGGGACTGGGGGCCAGACACTGGGGGCCGAGCTGGGGCTGGACTATAGGGCTGGGCACACGTGGATCCAGAGCCCCTGATTGGCAGCAGCTGGGGCAAGCTGGGCCGGGTTCCCGAGCTCCAGTCATTCCCTGTAGGTGCTTTGGGGCATGTTAGGAAACTCGCCCCTCATGGCACAGCTCGCCCGCCAGCGTCCCGCCCGCCGGAGCAGTGGCGCCAGGTGGGTCTCAGCCCCGTCGGCAGCAACGGCACACTGGGCAGTTGCACCTGCTACGCGACCGCACATGGCAGCTCTGGCTGGGAGGGGCAGTTTAGCCAGGAAGGCAGGACAGACTGAGTCTCCAGCCTGAAAGTGGGCAAGGCAGAGGTTTGCAGCCGGCCCTTGGCCCTCGGCCACAGCGGTGCTGCTTCTGGCGTTGGCTGGGCATTTGCTCTGTGCCCAGCCCTGCCCTGAGTGCTGTCCCGAATTCTCTCGTAGTTTCTCCGTGCCGCCTGTAGGGTAAGTGCCAGTAGTATCCCCTCCTTGGGGACAAGAACAGAAACTCAGAGAGGTTCGATTATTTGTTCAAGGCTGCACAGCTCATAAGGGGCTGAACTGGGGCTCCATCCTGGGACTTGTGGCCCATGGGACTGTGCCCCACAGTCAGGGGCACAGTTGTCAGGGGCCTGGGAGCCCGACTCAGGGCCAGGGCCCTGGGGGATCCTGCATACCAGGTCTGGGGTGGGAGCTGATCGAGTTCAGACAGGTGCCTCCCACCCCACTGGGTGACCCTGACACACCCCCATCCCAGTTGAGAACCACTGTGTACAAGAGCACACGAGAATCCAAGGCCCCTGACCTCTCAGCCACCGTCACTGTCCAGCACTGTGTACAGACCTTTAGGTCCCCAAGGAGAAGTGTGTCACCTGAAGGTGAAGGGGGGTCAGCATCAGATGAAGGGCAGGGTTGGTAGGAAGGAGGCGAGGTCGGGTGTGTCCCACGCAGCACCTGGCGAGGGGAGCAGTCCTGGAGAGCTGGGGAGCAAGACTTGCCCTGGGCCCTCCCAGAAAATGGGGTGATATCGCTAGCTCTCAGCCTGGGCTGGCGGGGCTGTGGGGGTTGGCGGCGGATGTTGTTGAGGATTCCGGAAGCCTCCAGCTCACATTCCCTAAAGGAGCAGGGGGTTCGGGCTAGGGGCAGATTCTGAGGTGGCTGGCCCTGGTGACTCCCCCGCCCAGTCCATCCTCCAGACAGTGGCTCATGCTGCTGCAGGCTCAGACCCGCATTTCCTTCTGGAGGAACGTGCTGTTCACTCCGCTGCTCACTTTGGCAGACTCGCTGCAGGGGCCCCGCAGTTTGAACGGGGCTGGGGTGCACCCTGAGTGATTTGGAATCGGCCCTCGCCAGTCTGGGACCTGCCTGATGACCTGTCCTCCTGAACACACGTCCCGCTACAGCTGCACCAGAGCTTGGCACTGTTCCTCAACCGTCACACGTGGGCAGGTTTTGTGCAATTGGGCCTAAAAGAGTTCAGGCAGGGCTTAAAGGAGATCAGGCAGCAGACCCAACAGACACTTTGATTGTGAGTCCTGGCTTATTTGTTTTGGAAGGTGAGGCCATTAGTAGAAATTGTTGGCTGTTGCCCCAGTTATGGAGGCTCCGAGGTGAGGAGGGGGCAGCCGTGGGTGAGGCTAGGCACAGTCGGTAACATCAGATTGAGCCACAGCGTTGTGGGGGGATGGGATCCCCAGACTACCAGAGAGGTCAGCAGTGAGCCCACAGTCACACAGTTTGAGGCAAAGCTTCTACGCACGACTGCGTGGACACTGGGCATCTTTCCAAGCCCCCCCTCCACCCCTCCTTCTGGACACAGAACCTGCATTTTCCCGCTCCCACGCTCAGCAGTGAGTGCACTGTCCCCATCGTCCCCATCGCCCCTTCTCTCGTCCACATCCAGCTTCCCGTTCTGACTGCCCCTCCCGGTGAGCTGAGCGACTTCAGGCACTCACCCCTCCCTCTGCTGCGCGAGGCCCACCTGGTAGCAGACCCTCCCTCCCAGCTGCTCAGGCCCCGACACTGACACTGTGTCTGCTCTCCCTCCCCGAGCGCTCCTGCTCTGGCTTCCTCTGTCCTTTTGTTCCCTGTCCCCCCACCCCTAAGATACAGGCCCTCCCAAGGTCCCTGCTGATGATAATATCATGACATGAAAAATAACGCGGCCCATTTGCCAAGACGTGCTATAGCGGGCACAGTGCTTGGTGCTTACAAGCATCATCGGGCCCTCCTACATCGCCAGGTGTTGGGGGAGAAGTGTCTTCCACTGCAGCCCAGGGCTGGGGACCAGCAATTTTGGAAAACAAAGAAGTTTTGATGGTTTTGATGGTTGGTCAAGATGTCCTCCACCCAGAGGAAAAGAAATTAAAGTGGGGGGTGTGTATGTAGGGGTCAGGGGCAGGGGGACAAGGTCTTGTGCCAGGTTCAGCTCCCAGGCCCTGCGGGAGGGGGCAGTGGAGGACATGGAAGTGAGACCCTGGTGCTCCCCGCAGGTGGCCGCGCCCTGGGGAGTTTTGCGAAGCTGAGCTGAGGCTCTGACAGAGACCGCCTCTCCCTGGCTGCCCAAGGCCCCTGACCGCGGGAAGTTCGAAACCAAAGGACTTTTCCTGGGATGGTTCCTCGAGGAGTCTGTCTTCTCCCCCAGCTCCTTTTGTTTGTCAGAGCGGCTGTGGGCGTGTGAATGTGGGTGACTGTGTGTGCATATGTGTGCATGTGTGTATGAGCATGTGTGCGAACGTGCGAGGTGTGCGAGTATGTGAATGTGTGTGTGAATGTGTGTATGAGCAGGTGTGGGGGCATGTGATTGTGTGAGGTGTACAAGTATGTGAATGTGTATGTGTGAGTGTGGGAAAGTGTGAATGTGTGTGGGAGTGTACATGTGCGTACATGTGCGAGTGTGGGGGGGCACACATGCATTTTTGTCCCCCTTTTCCCGATTTCCTGCAGCTCCCCTGACTCAGTTCCCCAGACTTTCCGGAGTCTTCCTCCTTAGCGGGCTGTGAGATACGGTGTGTGGGGGATTTAGTGCTGCTCGTAAAACACCACTTCACGCTGTTTTCTTTTTTCCCCTTTTTCTCTCGGCCCCTCCACTCCGCAGCCTGGGTTTCTCCCCTCCGTTTGGCCAGATACATAAAATAAATACATCCACTGCAGGCGGAAATGACCTCTGGGTTTCGGGGCCTTTTTAATGGCCTGAGCTGCTGACAGTTCCTCGCTTCCCTTTTACCACTTCACAACCTGAGACTTTGCCTGGGAGCGGGTGTCTTAGATCCCAGGGGGTTTGGGGGGCCCCCTCGCAAAGCCTAGTCTCTCATTTGGCTTTACCTGGCCAGCTATGCTGCTGTCTGTGGACTTCCACTGGGTTTGTGTTTTTTTTATCTTTTTAGTAACAAAAGAAATGTGTGTTTGTCCCTAACGCTATGAACAGTGCAGGCATGAAGATGCCTGCGGGGAGTCCTCTCCTCTCCTCGCTGGAATCTGTCCCCCGACAGGAAGGACGCCACTCGCACTGTCTTGGGAGCAGCTATGGATTTCTCATCCCCCTTCTGGAATGTTAGTTGCTTCAGGCCAGTTTTAAACTCTACCTGAGCAGGAGGCCCTACCTAGCTGATGGCAGGCACTCGGCAAAGGCTGAATGAAGGAATGAAGGAATGAACGAAGGAAGCTGGGCCGAGCAGTCTGTCCCTGAGTGGGCAGCTCATCCCAGAAGACACGTCTTCAGCCATAACAGAGTCAAAGACCCTGCTTTGGGATGTGGCCCCACCCCTTCCTCCTGTGTGACCTTGTACAGGTGTCATTTACTTTTTGGAACTTCGGTTTTTCCATCTGTAAAATGGAGATATTGCCTTCCAGCTCTCATCACAGACCGGCGAAGGTCAAAGTGGAAGCAGGAGGGAAAACACAGGACATCTCGGAGACAGGGCTGAGTGGGAAAACCAAGTTAAAACCGCACTCGAGGGGATGGTGAGGCTTATCTCATCGCTCCCCTTATCTCTCCAGATGAGGAGGAAAAGATCTGGAAATCATCAAACCAACCGTGGTTGCCAGGAACTCTTTAGCTTTACTTGAAATGTTTTTATTTTTTATAATGAGAATGTACCGAGGTTCTACTTTCATGTTGGAAATACTTTAACATATATGTATATGAATAAAGTAACAATAATAGTCTCTGTTCATTGAACTCCGACTCAGTTGGAGATGGTGAGGATTATTTTAACCCCCATTTTGCAGATGAAAAAACCGAAGCCCAGAGAGGTGAGGAAAGGCGGACGTAGACTCTGAATGCCCTGTGGGGAACTGTTAGCCCCTGAACGATGTCGGCGACAGTAGCCACTGGGCCACTGGACAGGGATTCACACCAGGGGAGGAACAGCCCAAAGAATGTGTTAACAGGGACAGAACCTATGACGTTGAAGAACAAGGGACTCGGCGTCAGAAAGACACAGGATCACGTCTCAGTTCTGCCACTTCTTGTGATGTAGCTTTGTGATGTCAGGCAAGTCTCTTCACCTCTCTGGGGTTCACTTTACTCATCTTCAAAAGTGGGGGGGCAGCGGGGAGAAACCGCCAACCTTATAGGCTTGTGTGGACTGAGTGCGTTGTAGACTGGACAACACTCTGTAAGCTGTGCAGAGCTGCTTATTCATTCCTGAAGCGACTATTTATGCCACGCTCTTCTCTCAGACCTAGGGGCACGGCAGCAGACGTGACAGATGAGGTCCTGGTCCCTGGAGATGACTTTCCCGTGGGCAGGGCCAGACAATCAACTGGGAAACCAGTGAGGCAGTTTGGGGGTGGGGATGAGGGTGAGGCAAAGGAGGAGAGGAGCTGGGACCCTGAGGAAAGGGAGAGCTGGCGTGGGTGAGGGAGAGAGAAGACCAGGGTGTTTCCTGCTGGCAAGGGAGCCTGGGAAAGGCAGTCCACAGACGTGAGTCCCCTGCAACACAGAGAGGGAGTGTGTTGGAGGCTAGAGGCGGCAGTCCGTGAATGCCTCTGGCACTGCGGAGCCCATTCTGCAACTCTAGGGGGAGGAGCAGCAGGCTATTCACTACCAGCTGAGTACCAGCGTTGGCTCAGAAAGAGGAAGAACTTCGGTTTCCCTGGGACTCCCTTCCTAGGGGTTTGTCTTTGGAGCACAAGGCCTGTGAGTAGGACAGTTGGTTACTTTATGCCTCCTGGCTTTGCTCCTGCAGTCATATCCCCAGGAATGCCCTTCCCGCCCTCCTCTGTGCAGCTAACTTTTACCCATCTGATGTGACTCAGCTCTTCCAGGAAGCCCCTCGGCACCCCCACGTGGGGTGTCAGTACCTTGTGCCCTTCCACAGCACCTCGTGCTTCCCTCTCTGTTTAGCACAAACCGCGTCGCATAGAACGTGAATTTCCCTGTTGGTTCCACCGATTTTTCAGGGGTGTGGAGGATGGTGGATTTGGCTTTGTCTTCGCGGTGCTGGCACCACGTCAAAGGGATGTTCTCCAAGGCCCCTACAATATGCCTCACAGACATTATCTGATTCATTCCTCCCAACAGCCCTGAAAGTAGGTTTTTATTGTCCCCGTTTCTCAGCAGGAGAATCTGAGGTTCAAAGAGGAGAGTAGTCAAGGTCACTGGGCCAGAGAGGGGCGGAGCTGGGATTGGAACACAGCTTCTCCTGGCTGCGAAGACCATGTCCATGCCCTGGGGCCACGTGGTCTTGCCACAGGACAGCTGGGCATCGGGTGGGGCCACAGGTGGGGCCTCTCTGGGAACACTTTCAGTTCAGCTTCGGGCGCCTCTCTCGGACCCTCTGCCCAAGCCTCTACGTCAGTTCTTTACAGACAAAGAGGCTGTTCCCATGGCCACTTCTCCATTCCGAAACGACCAAGAGGCCAGGCTGGGACAGCAGGTCTAACCACGGATCGACAGATGTTTCCAAGAGTGGAAGTGGGGTTTCAGCCTTGATGCGTGTTTTCGCGGTTCCCTTTTCACTTTTTCCCTCCGGTGACGGTCCCGTCCTGGTCTTGCCGCCCTGACATGTTTCTTGTCTGTTGCCCACAACCTTCAGACCCTTCCTGACAACGCTTTCCGTGAGCAGAGCGGTTTCCCATCTGTAGGACCTTTCTACTGGCTCAGTGGGCTTTCCCAGCAAACCCGGGGTTTGGGGCCGTTTGCTGGAAGGAGACTTGGAGAGTCCAGTGGCAACAGCGCCAGCACGTAGCTGCTTTTGTTGAGTTCTCGGCGTGCTTTGCTTCTATCATAATGGCAACTACACACCGGGTCTCCTGCAGTCCTCCCAGCAGCTATACGAGGCCGACAGTGTCATTATCTCTATTTTAGAAGTAGAGAAACTGAAGCTCAGAGAGGACAACCGACTTGCCCAAGGTCACACAGCAGCAAATCCAGACCTAGAATTCATCTTTTGATTCTTAGTTCAGTGTTTAACCAACTCTTGAGAAGAGTCATAAAACCAAAAAAAAAATTACTAGATTTCAATAAATCTACAACACCATTAAATATGGACATGCCGCTATTTTATATGCCACAGGAAATAAAAGTACTGTCAAATAAACTAGGACAATGCTTTCTTATCACTTAGATTTTTTATTAATAAAAGAGCTCTTTTATTAAACTAAGATGCCTATCATATATATGTGTGTGTGTGTGTGTATATATCACTCTTGTGCATACGTAAAAGGAATATTTATGTGAAATGAAATGAAATTTATGTGAAAATAAACTTTACATTTAGAACCCTGCTTTCACTCAGAGTGCTCACACTTTTCACAGTTTTGTCTCCTGGGCCCGCAAGTGTTGATGACTCAGACTCCTCCCTCTCTCTGTTTTCAAAAACATCCAGCTAAAGCTGACGTCTAATAAAGCGCACAGATCTTAAGTACCTCTGATGAGTTTTTATCCACGTCCACACACCTCTGTGATCTGTGGTGTGCTGATTGTTAACTATTCAGGAATTTTGCAAATCATCTGTAAACTGTCAGTCACCTAAAATCAGCCACGCCGGGAATATTGACACCATGGAAATCGGCAAATGTTACCACACAGAGCTTTTTATCCCCTTCAATGGCACGCCACTGGCTCTAACCAGGGCTGGGCCCAACACCCCTAGAAGGCTCCTTTGTGTCCTCCCCTACTCCTCTGCACCAAGGGGACCACTCTGAAGTGCATTTCTGAGAAGAAAGCAGAGCTGGACCGGGAGCCAGGGCACTGGGCCCTGACCTGGCTTTGCCAGCATGCGGGGCCCCCACTCTGTCTCCCACGGGAGGAATGCTGCTGAACACGCCTGCTTCACCACCTCCCCACCCTGCACCCACAACCATGGTTGGTCGAGGTTGACAGAATACTTCTCTATTGTCTCCAGGATTTTCTTCGGAGCCACAGAAACCCACACCACACCACAGCGATGCTTGGCCTGGGGCGGAAATGACAGCTCCAACCGGAGGTTTCTGGCCAGCAGCCGTGATAAGACACACCCGATTTCAGAGATATTAAAGTGAAAACGGTGCCTCTCAGAGTCCCTGAGATGCAGCGCATCGCTACCCTCTTGAACACCTTCCCTTGCTGAGGTGGTTTCCTTTGAGAAGCAGTGTGTCTCTATGATTAAGCCCCAGGGCCAGGTTTCTTCTCAGCCAGCAGTCCCATGGGTCAGCTTGTTCCCCGCCAGGTGATGTCCTGCTTATTTTTTCTGGGGTCAGTCAGGTGCTACTACCTCTGGCCCCGACCTGGAAAGAGAGGGCCGGGACGCTGTGGGAAACCCCTGGTCCTCAGGCTGCTTCGGGACTGTCCTTCTGGGTGCAGACCAAGCCTGGGCTTGTGCCCTCTGGTGATTGAAGGTTCAAGCTGTTCTTTATGGGGTCGCACCTCAGACACACCCCTGGAAGACTGTTTCAGGGTCAGCGTTGCTTTCCTAACCTGGCTGTGACCTTGGGCGAATGGGTTTTAATCACCTTCGTGTTCCCTTAAAGCCCAGCACAACCCTGGCACAGAGCAAGTGTGCAGGAGGTACATGAATGAGCCCATGACAGACCAGGCCTGCAACCCTCCAGACCCACTGCCCTGGCAAAGCCACTTCTCTGTAAAACTGAGAACAGCAATGAGATGACCGTGCAAAGAGGCTCCCCATGAGCTCTGAGGGCTTCGCTGGGAGTATGTTACATGACTCCTTTGGAAATCTGGGGCCTGCCCCTCCTCTTCCTTCTGTGACTTTGTTTAGGCTGCCTCACTGCAACCCTGCCTGCCAGGGCCAAGGCCTGGGTCCCGGGGAGGGGCAGGGAGGGGCAGGGAGTGGCAGGGAGGACCAGGCTGAGACCTGCTCCAGGGCTGGGAACGGGGTGGCAGGAAGCAGCATCCCCAGTGAAATGGATCCAGAGCCGCAGGTTCAAATAACACCTCAGAGCAGCCAGGGAGATGGCAAGGAGTTTGCTCCGGTGTCTGGAACCGGCCTCACCCGACGTGTGCTTCAGGAGTGTGGGAATTCAGAGGGAAGTGTGCTGGCTCCCGGCCAGGGAAGAGTCTTCAGCCTGGACCAGGATCCTCAGGCCCCAGTCCCACCCCTGCCACCTCCAGTCCTGACAACTCCAGTCCTGCTTTCTCTGGGCCTCAGTTTCCCCAACTGAAAAACCAAGATAATAACGCTGGTCTGGCAAACCTCCTGGTTATGGTTGTGGGAATAATGAAAATGCGCTCAGGTGACGCCGAGGGCTGGATCGGGGACCAGGCGCAAAGCACTTCACATTAATTAATTCAGCGGTTCTCAGAGTGCAACCAGCAGGGCCCTGATCACTCAGGGATTTGTTGCAAATGCCAATTCCTGGGCTCCTACTAAATCTGAGACCCTGGGCATGTGGCCAGCAGCTTGAATTTTAACAAGCTCTCCAGGAGATTCTGCTGAAACCTAAAATTTGAGGATCACGACGTTACTCTGAGGTGGGTCCCATTAACATGGAGAGTGAAAGCCTCAGCCATGCCGGTCCCTGTTTCTCCAGACCTGAAGGCAGCTTTTCTGTAAAGATATGATTCATACACCACACAATAGGCCCTTTTACAGAATATACAATTCAGTGGCTTTCAGTGTATTCACAAGGCTATGCAACCACGCAACTAACTCCAGAATATTTTCGTTGCCCCTCCCTCCAAATTATACTTTGTAGCAGTCATTCCGCTTTCCCCTTTCCCCTAGCCTTTGTCAATCACTAATCTACTTTCTGTCCTTACGGATTCGTTCATTCTGGAGATTTTGTATAAATGGATTCATGTAATATGCAGCCTGCTGTTTCATTTAGCACGATGCTTTCAAGGTTCGTCGTGTTGTAGCACAAATCAGTCCTTCACGCACTTTTATTGCTGAACAGTAGTCTGCGGTACGGGTATATCACAGGTTGTTTCCCCGTTCATCCACTGATGGGTATTCGGTTGTTTCCCCCTTTGGCTATTGTGCATAAATATTCGTGAACAAGTACTTGCTTGCATACCTATTTTCTTTTCTTTTTTTAAAGATTTTATTTATTTATTTCTAGAGAGAGGGGAAGGGGAGGAGAAAGAGAAGGAGAGAAATATCAATGTGTGGTTGATATTTCCCCTACCGGGGACCTGGCCTGCGACCCAGGCATGTGCCCTGACTGGGAATCGAACCAGCAACCCTTTGGTTTGCAGGCCAGCACTCAATCCACTGAGCCAAACAAGCCAGGGCTGAATCCCTATTTTCATTTCTTCTGGGCACACATCTAGGAGCAGAATTGTTGGTCATGTGGTAGCTTTGTGTATAACTTTTTGAGGAGCTGCCAGGCTGTTTTCCAAAGGGGCTGCTCCATTTTACATCTTCACAAGCCATGTATGAGGCTTCTGATTTCTTCACTTTCACCAACACTTGCTCCTTTCTTTTGTTCTTTAATTCTAGCCATTCTAGTGGATGTGAAGTGGATGTAACGGTTTCCCGTTACAGTTTTGATCTGTACTTCCCTAGTGATTAGTGCTGTTGAGCATCTTCTCATGTGTGGCTGTCTCAGGAGGTCTCCCCTCTCGCTGCCACTGTGGCTTTGCTCACACATGCACACACGCACACACACACACGCGCGCACACACGCACACACATGCACACGCGTGCACACGCACATGGCCACTTCCATAACTTCTCTGGAGAAATGTTCATTTAAGTCCTTTGCCCATTTTTGCATCAGGGTGTTTATCTAATTGTTGTTGAGTTTTAGGAATTCTCTATATATTCTGGAATCCCTCATCGGATATGAAATTCATGAACATTTTTTCTCAGTCTGTAGATTACTTGGTCAATAGTGTCTTTTGATGCTCCAATATTTTTTTTTATGAAGTCCAATTTACCTATTTTTTCTTTTGTTGCTTGTGCTTTGGTGTCATATTTAAGAATTATTTTTGCCAGATTCAAGGACATGAAGATTTAACTCCTATGTTATCTTCTGGGAGTCCTACAGCTTTAGGCCCTTGCTGCATTTGAGCTGATTTTTCTGTACGCGGTGAGGTAGGGTCTAACCCCATCCTTTTGCATGTGGACATGTCAGGTTGTTGAAGAGACTAGAAAGAGGCAACGTTTTAAAGAAAAATGTTGAGGAAAACACAAGTTCGCTGATATGGGCCCGATGTGGCAAGAAGTGAGAAGATGGAACTTGAGTGAGCGAAGTTTGGGGAGACACCATTTCTAGTGGGTTCTTGCTCTTTGAGGTTTCCTCTGGCCTGAGAGACGCTCTGTTCAATAAAAGGTAACAGAATGGAGGCAATATGGCTGCTGGGGTCCCACCCAGAGAGACAACTTGGCAAGACCCTCCTCTGCTCTCCCTCGATCTGCATTCATGAGCAAGGGGCCTCCGGGAGCAAAGGGGAGCGACCCCTCCCTCGATTGTTCACCTGGTACCCAGCTGCTCCCTCCTCTTCCCCCACCTGGGCCTTGGTCCAGCTGCCAAGCCCAACGCCTCTACCATCTGGCCAGATATGGTTCCAAAAACAACCTCAGGAGCATTTGGGTATGTTTTCCAGCCTTACCTAATGGCACTGCCTGAACCCGGCTTCCTGTTGGGAGGGGCGGCAGCTTCTCACCACCTGGAGGGTAGTGGAAGAGTGTGGTTTTTCCTTTTCTCCTTTTGGAATGTAAGTATCTTCCTGAGTCCCTCTGGCCGAACGATGGCACGCAGGCCTGTTGACCTCCCTGGCAGAGTTCAGTGGCTCCGAGTGCTGTCTCTGTTACCTGTCACCAAGGTGGTCCAGGTATATTCATTTCCTGGGGCTGCCATAGAAATATGCCACACACCGGGTGACTTAAAACAACAGAAATGTATTCTCTCATAGTTTTGAAGACTGGAAATTCGAAATCAAAGGGTTGGCAGAGTTGGTTCCTTTGGATGCTGTGAGGGAGAATCTGTCCCGTGCCTCCCTTCTGGCTTCTGGCAGCCACTGGCAGTCCGCGGTGGCCCCTGACTTGTAGGAACATCACCCCAATCTCTGCCTTTTTCTTCATGTGACCCCTTCTTCCTGTGTCTTCATTACCTCCATGTCTCCTCTCCTCTCACGAGGACGCCAGCCGCATCGGATAAGGAGCCACTCTACTCCAGCATGACCTCATCTTGTCTGCACTACATCTGCAGTGACCCTATACACAAATAGGGTGACACTAAGAAGGATGGGAATTTCAGAGGGGACGCTGCAACCCAGGGCAGCAGGAAGCGTGGAGGGCGTACTTGGGAAGGAGGCTGGAGCTGACACCCATTTCTGTGAGCCCCTCTTTTGCTTCTGACAACCTGCACCTGCGACTCTTTGGAGATCTCCCCTCAAGCTCCCAGAGCTGCTTTGCATCCCTGCACACAGCAGCCAGAAGCGCCTGGGCATATGTGTCCCCTGGGGTCCACCTTCGCGTGAGAACGACTGGCTGGCGTGCGTGCAGGAGTGTGAAAGCCCAGCTCGCTTGCCTGTAGTTGGGAACAAAGCTCTGGGAGCACTGAGGGGTCTCCCACACATCAGGCAGGCCTCCCCCAACCACGGCTCCTAAGGTCTTCTAATCTTGTTCTTCATGCTGCCGACCGACCAGCCGGGAGTTAATGCTCATGTGTTGCCCTCCTTCCACCATATGAAGGGATGACATCTATTGCTCATCGTCCCATGTGCCAGCCCATGAACCAGACCCATGTCCCTTACTCCTCTGACAGCTGACTATTAGGAACTGTGACCAAGAGGCTACCTGTGTGTTGCTGAGGGATAGGTGTAGATGCAACGGAAGTAGGTGGCATGGGGACCTGGCGCCTCTTCGTGGGACCTCCTTAAGTTCTCAGGACTCGCCCTGTCCCAATTCCAAACGCATCACTTCCATCTGTAACGGTTGCTGTGGCGCCCCTTCTATGACGACTTGCTGGATCTGATAATACGCAGCTCACGATGGAAGCTCAGGAAACACAGCCGCTTGGTGCTGCATGGGCAGGCGCTCGGTCTCTATCACAATCCAGTTGCATGCCGAGGTTGTTTTTCAAAGGGGAGATAGTTCTTTGCTGCAGAAAATTCTAGCGGTCTTCACTAGCACTCTTCCACCGGGCTTTGCCAAAGACTCCGCCCAGTATTCCTGGCTATGTTCTTGGTCAAGTGGCTTAAAGACCAGGGAAGCTCACCCTGAAGCTCGGACCTCTGCAGGGTTATCTCTTGCTTTGTCTCAAAACTGGCAGCATCGTGTGGCAAAGGTCAGTGAAGGCGTGAGGAAACTGGAACCCTTGTGCACTGAGGGTGGGAATGTCAACCGTACAGCCACCATGGAAAACAGCATGGCAGCACCTCGAAAATTAAAAATAGAATCAGCATATAACTCAGCAATTCCTCTTCTGGGTATATAACCCAAGAGAGTGGAAAAGAAGGTTCTGAAGAGACACTTCTACACCCATGTTTATAGCAATGTTATTTAAAATAGATGGATAATGCAGACAATTATAACTGGATAACAATAAAAAAAAATTTTTTTTAAAGAAACCAGAGGTCTAAAAAACTCAGTGTAGTCTTAAAAAAAATAATAATAAAAATAAAGTTGTGTTCTAAACCTCCCCCCCCCCAAAAAAAAAGATGGATAAGCCCTGGCTGGTGGTAGGGCTTTGTAGATTGAGTGCCAGACTGCAAACCACAGGGTCGCCAGTTCAATTCCCAGTCAGGGCACGCGCCTGGGTTGCAGGCCAGGTCTCCAGTAGGGGGTGCTAGAGAGGCAACCACACATGGATGTTTCTCTCCCTCTTTCTCCCTCCCCTCCCCCCTCTCTGAAAATAAGTAAATAAAATCTCAAAAAAAAAAAAGGATGAATAGATGGATAAGCAAAGTGTTGTACTTCTACACAATGGTGTGTTATGCACCCTTAGAATACGAGGAGATCCTGTCACATGTGACAGCACGGACGAACCTTGAGGGCATTATGTTACATGAAATCAGCTTGTCACAAAAAGACAACACCGTGTGACACAGAGCAATAAACATCACCGAGACAGAACGTAGAATGATGGCTGCCAGGGGAAAGGGGAAGGGGAATGGGGGGTTAATGTTCCATGAACGCAGAGTCCCTGCTGTACAAAATGACCAGAGTGACAGAATGAACGGCGTGGTCACATAACGATGCGAATGGATTTAACACCCTGAACTGCACACTTGGATGGTCGGGATGGCGAGGTTTGTGTTATGAGCACTTCAACACAACGAAAAACCGACAGCTTTATGATCTCCTAATAAACAGGTCGGAAGAGTATCCCCAAGTGTGGCTTAGGCCACTCCAAACCTCAAAGAGGCCCGAGGGGGTGGCTTAGAACAATAGAAATGCATTCTCCCCAAGTGCTGGAGGTCAGAAGTCTGAAATCAAGATGTTGGCTCCAGACTCTGCCTCTGCGGTCACTTTGTATCCTCTTCTTTCTGTGTGTCTCTTACAAGGACATTAGTCATTAGATTTGGGACGTGCTTGGGTCATCCCCATCTTGACAGCTCTAACTTAATTACGTCTGTAAAGACCCATTTTCCAAATCAGGTGATATTCATGGATTTCAGGGATTAGAACACGGACATTATATTTTGGGGGGGGTGCATTTTTTGTCACCTTGCGTCAACTTGTCTTTTGTCTTAGAGGTGATGGCTTGGTGTGGGGGTCGTTTTCCAGCAGCATCTGCTACAGTGTCCTTGATCACCTTGTCATCCCACCGACATTGGCCAGGTCCACCACGTGGACATCACGCGAGTGTTGGCCGCTAACAGTTCGTATCTACCCCCTTCTCTGGAGCACTGAGCTCTGCCTAATAGTAGCGATCTTACCAGGGAAGTCACACCCCTGCAGGGGGCCGGCCACCCACACTGTGTGGCTGCCTGCCCTGGGGTGACTGCCCTGGGGGGCAATTCGTGGTCCAGAGGCCCTGTGAGGCCAGCATGAGGCCAGTCTCCAGCCCAAAGGCCCTGTGGGTCAGCTTTCTTCCCTGCTCTGTCCCACTTTCTGAAAGCCCATCCCACACCAATCCCCAGCTCTGCATCTGCTTCTGGGCAGCCTGACCGGAGAGAGTCCCTGGCAATGACCTTACGAGGGGGAACAGTGAGCAGAGCCCCCCTGGGCCGGGCTGTGAAGGTGCTCGGCTGCCCCTACCATGGAGAGGCATGCAGCAGAGAGGTCTCCTCTCTGCTGGTGGGCATCGGGAAGAAAATCTTTGCCAAATCAGTAGCAGCACCACAAATTCCAGACACCCTGCTGACCTGCCCCAGTTAAGGACACCGCATCTAGCACAGTAGCTGAAGTTGGGCCGTACCGGCTAAGCTCATGGGAGTCTGCAGTCACCTCGGAGAGGGACCATCTCTGCCCACCTTACCTAATGTCACCTGTAACCCCCGGGCTTCCCCCATCATGTCCTCCCATTTCATTTTTCATAGCCCTGACTGCTGTCTGAAATCACGTCACACCCTGTATTTATTAGTTTGTCTGTGACCTCTGTCCAATGGGGGGCGTTGACTAATTCACAGCTAGCTGCATCCCCAGCACCCAACGCAGGAGGAGGAGCTTCACCAGTATATGTTGAATAGGAGGAGAGCAGGCCCGCGTTCCTCCACTTGAAGTAGACAGGAAGGAAGAAAGAGGGTTTTCTGCGGAGACTCCAAAGTGAAGGCCATTTCTGAGGGTCACTGGGTGGGAGAAGACAGGTCACAGTGGGCCGTCTTCCAGGTGGTGAAAATCCCCTTGGCCCGTACCAGCCCCTCCCCGGCCGGTCTTTTTGTTGGGTCTGGCGCAGACCTCAAGGAACCATAACATTTTTAATAAAACCTCAGAGTCAATAAAGCCAAATGGTCTCGAGTGACCCTCCTGCCGGCCCCGGCTGTTGACTTTAGAAGTCAAGAGGTTGGGGTGTTGCCCGGTGCCCGTGTAGTTCAGGGAGATATAAGCTGCAAGGGCCTGGCCCGTTTTATATGAAAAAAAAAACAAAGCAAAACAAAACTCACTGGGTCCTGGACAGATTCCACCGCCAGCCAGAATCAAAGGTCCATTCAGAGCGACAGAACTCTTCACATTCGCTGCTAATGAAAACCAAATTTCTCGTCCCTCTGCGCATTTCCAGGGGCTGCAACTGGAAGGGGCTGCCGCGCAGCTCTCGGCCACCCCTCCTGCCACCGAGAGGGCCCCACTGTGTTAAAATAGTTTTATGATAATATGGGCCTCGTATTTTTCTAATTTCAGGCGTCGGTGATTTAGGACTGAGTTGTTTCCATGGAAAAAGAAATGGAACTTGTGTGAGATGGCGGGGGGAAGCTGCCACCTCTGCCGATACTCCCTCTGTGTGCGTATCCAGGCTGAGGGAGCCGGGCCGCCAAGAGGCCGGGGCCTCATACACACGGCGTCCCCTTGAGTGCGGCAGGGTGGGTGGGGGTCACCGCAGGGTCCAGACACAGTGAGTTCTGTATGTTGACTTCAAAATTTGTGGAATCTTGGCATCACAATTCAGAGAGGCAGACACAATCACTCTCAGAAGCAGAGAAAGGGCTGTAAAGACTGTGTCCTTTCTGCTTGTGCTTTAAAAAAAAAAAAAAAGAAAAGAAAAAAAGAAGGCATTTTTTCATTCTCTTTCCTTTCTTCTTCCCCTTGGTGATCAGTCTTTGTAGCGAGTACAGGTCATGGGGCACAGACTCAGGGGTGCAAGAAACAGCACCTGTTTTGTAAAGTTAATTTAACTCTTCCTTTGAGCCTCCAATAACCTCCAGCTGATGAGAAACTTAAGTTGGACCTTTTCAGGTATTGCTCTGCCCTTGTTCGGATTGAGAGGGGAGTCCGTCCTAATTCCTCAGTTTTCTCATCTGTGAAATGGGGGTAATGGTGGTACATACCTTAACAGGCTGAGCTAAAAATGATAAAATATTAATATAGTGCCTGGCATGCAGTATTAGTTGTTGTTATTCTAAAGATAAACGTACAGAGAAGGCACTGAGCCCAGCATGGGCTTATCAGGGAAAGCTACCTAGAAGAGGTGACACAGCAGCTAATGTCAAATGAGTTGGTCCAAGCATGCTCTTGAGCTCTTCTGCTCGGATACTTATCCGAGGTCTAACTTCTAGGTCTAGAAGTTAAATATACTATACCTTTAACAAATGTGCTCAATTTAGAAAACTTGGAAAACACCAAAAAATAGCCCTGGCTGATGTGGCTCAGCTGATTGAGCACTGGCCTGAGAACCAAAGTGTTGCCGGTTCGATTCCCAGTCAGGGCACACCCCTGGGCTGAGGGCCAGGTCCCCGCACCCCCACCCCCGGTAGGGGGTGTGCAAGAGGCAACCGCACATTGATGTTTCTCTCCCTCTCTTCCTCCCTTCCCCTCTCTCTGAAAATAAGTAAATAAAATCTTTTTTTAAAAAAAGAAAACACCAAAAAATATAAAGGACAAAACAACTATAACCCTATCTTTCCAGTGATTTCATTCTACATTACTTTTATTTCTATTTTTAAATTAGCTTAATTGACATACTGTATACACAATGTGTACCTGGCTAGAAAAATGTTTATTCCTATGAAAGTATTTACATATTTATAGAAAATAAAGATCTGAATGGGGAGAAAGCCCTGAAAATATTAGCGATGGTTATCTCTGAAGGGGTGGGATTATGAATAATTTTTCTCATGTTCTTGTTGCTAATCTATATTATCTTTCTCTCCCATAATTATGTGTTATTTAGTGTAATTTTAAAATGTGATTTTATAGGATTTTTAAATAGATTTTTATTTATTTTTAGAGAGAGGGGAGGGGAGGGAGAAAGAGAGGGAAAGAAACATCAATGTGTGGTGGTTGCCTCTTGCATGCCTCCTACTGGGGACCTGGCCCGCAACCTAGGTATGTGCCCTGACTGGGTATTGAACCGGTGACCCTTTGGTTCTCAGGCCTGTGCTCAATCCACTGAGCCACACCAGCCAGGGCTAAAATATGACTTTAAAACTTAATATATAGAACTTGGGAACCTCAGACTCAGGGTCTTGCAGTCATTACATCTTCGGGTCATGGATGGAGAAGAGTTGGGTGACTGGACCAGGGTCTGAGCCCTGGACCTTTTTGTAAGGAGGCTGCACGTGGCCCCAGGTGTGGTCAGGGGGTTGTCACGAAGCAGGACATGAAACTTCACTAAAAACCTGTGGGATGGGGAAGTCGGGGAGAGGGCAGGGCTGGTGTGACTGCACAATTGGCAATACAAAAACTATTATTACAGAACTGTGTCCACAGTGGTTCCATCAAATGCCATGGTCCCCGAGAAACCAAGAGACACTTAAACCTGAGGGTGGGGGCATTCGGTCCTTCCTGTAACTTCAGTGCTAAAGAGGCCTTAGGACCACTTAGCTCCCCTTCACACCATTTTGCACAAGCTTCACCCTCCTTTGCCTGGACTATTGCAGTAGCCTGCAAACAGGCCGCAGCACCCCCATGCAGCACACACTCCACACTGCCACAGCACTCCCCTCCCACACACACCCACCAGAACATGCCACAGCACCTTACCTGGGCTCCCTAGTGCCCCCAGGACCAAATCTGAGTCTCTCAGCTTGGCCTCAGGGCCCGTGACCTGGACCTGCTTGCCTCCCGTCACATCAGCATCATTCCACCTCCCCCGCCTGCCGTCCTCTCTAGCTCAGCCACACTCCTGCCCTCCAGGCTGTGTTGTTCCTTCTGCTTAGAAGGCCTTCCTGCCGCCTCTCTGGAATGTCTACTCATCTCTGCACACTGTCTCACCCACCCAAGCAGCCCATGGGTGACACCGTTTTCCTGTCTCTCTGCCCTATGAGCTCCTCAAGGGCATGGCTGTGACTTATGTGCCTTTTCTTCTCGCTGTCTGGCACCTGGGGGTGGGGTGCGGCTCGGGTCTATGTTTGGTGAATGAGTGAATGAACTCTGGCCAAGGCCTCGCAGAACCAGGCCCACAGTGCAGAGTAGGGTGGTGTGGCCCAAACAGCTGCCACCCATTAGGACACCCACGAGGCCACACTGTTTCCAGCAGTCGGCATGGGCACAAAGGAAGGGTGGCCCCAGAAAGCTGGCTCGAGGGCTGCTCCCCGCCCCTCCGCAAGAGGGCTTCCTACAAGCCGGCCCAGGGCAGGCTCTCTGCGGGTGAATATAAATATATAAAACAAACAGCACGCATTTAGCTGCAAAACTAAAAATAGGAAGCCTGGAATCCGGCTCTGGGCTCCTCGAGCTGCTGGACCACACAGTGTGGGTGCGAAGGTTGGGGATATGGCCCCTCACCCCCCTCCAGCTCCTCAGCCCTCGTGGGGGTATTGGGGGAACTCTGGGTTTCCACAAGGAACAGTTCATTCTTTCACTCTGGCTCCCTCCACCCCCAGCCATTTGACAGCTCATTTCATTAATGACCCCAAAATGAGCTGACCCGCTGAGGCGCATTCCCTGCTCATGTGGTCGAGCAGGGGTGTCTGGTGAGGTCGAGAGCTGGCCCCTGGGCCCTGCTGGGGGGACCTGAGTGGCTGTGTTTATGGGGTGCAGTCTAGGGCAAGGGAGGAATGAGGCCAACCAGGGTCTGTGTCCAGCTTGGTCCTGCCACATGACACCGGGGCCGGCCCAGCCCTGGGACAGCCCTCATTTCACAGCCGGCTCCTCAGACCCTCAAAGTTTTCTCCCTGGGCACACATCCTCTCAGGCCTGTAAAACCCTGCCAGGGCTTCCCTTCTTCAGAATAAAATCCAGAGCCATCCTTGGGTGGGGAGTCTAGCAGTGTGGGGTTGCTCCCTGAGGCCAGGGGGACAGGTCCGCCACTTCACCCCTCAGGAGGTGCCAAGCACAGCCAAGGGCGCAGGAGGCTGAGGTTGCTGGGCTGTAGATGCCCCAAGGCCTGTAGCACTCTCCCAGCCTATTGCCAGCCAATCGTGGGCTGTGGGGGCTGAGGGGGGGGGGCGCTGGAGAAACTTCCAGCATGGCCCAAAACAGAGGGACTCCTAGAGCCTTTGAAATGGAGTTCTGGGGTCCAAGGGCTCCCAGACTCTGGAACGAGGTGGCCTCCTCACCCTGCACCTGCGGCTTCCTGTCCTAGGCTCCTGCTGGAGGCTCAGGGGAGGCAGGACAGCAGGGCCAGGGCCAGGGCTCCTGGAGGCTGAGGCTGCTGGGCTATAGATGTCAACCTTCCTTTCAGGCAGGGCAACCCCATGTCCCAAAGCAGGGTCTTTAGGGACCATGGGACCTGTGATTCTGCCACACACCTGGAACACAACAGGTGCCCATGTAAGATTTGAATAAAAAAGGCTCAGAGGGCCAGGGTCCTCCCACAGCCACATATTGTAGCTAAAGGAGGGGAGAAAGGCCCTCTTCCACATCAGGATATTTCACCCACCCTTCCAGGGGCGGACCTTCTGAGGTTAGGAAGTTCTTCCAAATACCTAACCTGAATTCCGGCTGCAATCGAAGGAGAGGAATGTCCACTCTCCCTCTCCTGCTGCCACCTGCAGGCCACTGTGGTTACTGCAGTGCTTCCCCCAGCAACCTTCAAACTGTGTGACCCCAGGGCAAGTCCCCGACTTCCCTGGGCCTCAGTTTTCCCCTGAGGAAGCTGGGTGTGCTGGTCTGTGCCTGGTGGGGTGAAGATGATGGAGCTTTGAGTCAGGGGCTCTGGAGCACACAGTTCCTCTCCCATCAGCTGTGGCGCCAAAGTGTGGCTGGTGGGGAGGGGCTTGAACTGTGGTCACCTCATGATCTCCATCATCCCTATGAAGTGGCCCCAGATAAACAAACACATGTATGGAAGGAGAGTGTTGGCCTGCAGACTCTGTTTCAGGGCCAGCCCTGCTCACCCAGGCAGACGCGACTCACAGCACACCCCAGAGAGAAATTCTGCAGCTATGGCTGGGGTCCTGCTCCCAGAAGAACCGGTGGCCCCCTCAGGCAGAGCGGGTGCTGGGGGTGGGGGCAGGGTGGGCTGGGGAAATGGAACTTCCTGTCGGGTGTTGGGTTTCAGGCAGACCGACCTAACTGAACAGGGCTGCATCTGGGGATTAGTTTTCGAAGTGGGCACTTGCACTCGAAACTAAGGTCTGTTTTATGAAAATTCCCCTCCACAAGATCCAACTAGACAGGCATGGTGGGCCAGGCCTCCTGGCTGGCAGGGGGTGGGGGGTGCTGGCAAGACAGGCCCCCCACACCCTCACACCCACAGCCCCTCCACCAGGCTGCAGTCCTCGCTCGGCCACAACTCCCTGGAGGTGCACAGCCAGATGACACCTCATCTTTGCACCTCAGTTGCTTCATCTGCAAAATGGGGGAGCTGACATGGCTGCTGCTTAGCAGTTCTGATTGCCACTAACCTGCTGCCTGGCCAGCAAGCACGGATCCCAGAGGGGCGCTCTCTCACCGAGGTGGCCAGTGCTCCACTGGCCTCTGCCCTCCCCACCTCTGAGCCTGGGGACAAGCTGGAAGAGCTGCACTGTTTCTTCCCTTTACTTGTGAAAAATCACAGGCCACTTGTGACGGGAGAAGTGGTGGGGGCACCTTGAAGACCTACCCGCCATTCCCCTGGCGTCCCAGCCACAGCAGGAGGAGCCTCACTGGCTGCCCCGACCCTGGCTGGATTCAGCACCATTCCTGATGGAGCTGATGGGGCGGGGCGGTGGGGAACAGGGGGGACGTGGGGGCAGTCGGCCACAGTGGTGGGCTTAGTCCTGTTCCTGCCCAGAGGCCCTGCCCCACTCCTCCTCGGCCACAGTGGGGGGGGGGTCTCCATCCTCCCACACCCCCATGCACACAGCCCTAGAAGCCTGGTATTGGATTGGAATCCTTCACCATGTTTCAGTTATATTACTATAACAAATCAGTCAAAATTCCATTTTACAGTTAAATATCACAAAGGTATAGACAGTTTACTGTTCGAGCAAGTTGTGCATTAGAAACAAACACACCAAGCAAATTATAGTGCAAAGCAGTCCCCACCCTCTTCCCAGCTCCAGGGCGGTTCTTGAAGACGTGAGTGGGGCAGGCATCAACGCTCAGCATGACAATATGTCACAATGGATCTGCACCCTCCACCGACAGGCCTACAGTAGGGTGGTCTCGAACCCTGCGTTTTCTTGTGCTTTTCTAAAAATCAGTGTGTTTGCCTAGCATAACTTCAAAGTAGCCTTGTAAATAGGGAACCATTTCTACAAGCCCAGGCCCTGTGTACCCACCATGGGCCTTAAGACTCAGCACGACTTTTAGTCCAGAGCTGGGAGGAGGGTCAATTTATTTCCTGTCCCTGCCCCTATCAAGGCTTGGATGTCAGGAGGGGGCAGAAATCTAGGGCGGGGCTACAAAGTGCTGGGCGCTGGGAACCCGAGGGTGCCTCCCACACAGGCCTAGGCCAGTCCGCAACCACAGAGAACAGGAATGAAGAAGATACAGGACAATGGCTTTGCAGCTGCTTCCTGAGAAGGGGTGGGGAGTCCCCCTGGGTGTATGGAGTCAGCAGGACACCCCCAGCAGCTCTTTTGAAGAGGTGGAGACGGCTTTCTCCAGTGAGGGCAGGACGAGAGAAACTGCAGCAGGAAGGGCTTGGACAACGAATGCAATCACCAGGACTTCCTAACCTGCCGGTCAGGGGGTGCCCCGTGTGCTCATCTGGAGGCTCTTACAGGTTGGGGGCGGAGCAGCAGGCCGAGTGCAATGGCAGACAACCACGAAGGAGCACTCTGTAGGGGAGATTTCTACATCCAGAGGATGTGGCTGAAATAATTGCTAAAAACCACATGCTGTCTACCCCTTGTAAGTTTTGCCCCTTTCTACACAAGCCTTCCTAGAACTGAAGAATTCAGACTCGGGAATCCCTGCAGCCTGAACCCTCGGGCAAGGCTTGTTTTCCCACGTGCAAGCTAAAGGCGTAACACCTCGCCTCTGAGCAAGTGGGGTCAGAGGGGGAGGGGGCCTGAGCTCTTTCCACTGTTCTGCCATCACCTGGCCACTGCTCTCCACCTCTGGTACGTCCCACCCACCTGTACCAGAGCCCCCAGGACATCTTCTTGGTCTAAGAGCCACATGTGTGAGATTCCAGCATCTCACCAGCGTTTCCCTTGGTCCCCCCCAGGGCCAGCCTTTGGGGGATGTCGGCAGGATGCTGCTAAAGGAACATGACCTGCAGAGGAGGTACCCAGGTCCCAACGATGCCACGACTGGGAGAGGGGATCTTGTTCATTACTATCGGGTGTTACCTATAAGAGGCTGTGGGTTTGAAAATATTTGACTGAAGCTTCTTTTTCTAAAATCAGCTTAAAAACTTTTTGTTCAAGACGGCTTTTGGACCATAGATTGGTTCAAGGTGAGGGGCTGGAAGGTGCACTGGGGGGGTGCAGGGGTACACAGCTTGGCTGGACTTGGGTGGGACAGGTATGCTGACATTGGGCCCCAGAGCTTTCTGCTAGTTCCCGTCTGGTCCTTGTGCTCTCTCCAAAAATTGCAATTTTGAGACCAGCATAGGGTGAAGGGGGTCCTTGGCCCCCCACCATGAAAACAGCGGGTGAAGCCTCGGGCTGGTAAAGTGCTTGGAGGCCCATCTGCTGGTGCCGTCCCCGGTTGTAGGGAGCTGCTGCCACAAGCTAGTCTACTCCAGGGCTTGGGACCCCCGGGGCAGCTAGGTAGCCACAGGGGCTCCGTAGCTGTTAGAATTGCGGGAGGACTGGCTGGGGGTACCTTCATATCATCTCCGCCAGTGATTTTTTGGGAACTCTGGTGGGTCCCTTCCCCATCTATATAACGAGGAACCCCCTCTTAGGGTGGGGTGGACTTTTCAGTTCTGCCTCGGTTTGTGTAAACACGGAGGAAGGGCGGGGCCTATGGGTGTCTGAGGAAAGTAGGATGGGGAGGTCTTTCACGTGGGCCCTGCGACAACCCTGGGCCTCACTGGAGACAGCCAGGTCACCAGGGGAGGTGGCAAGAGGATACTTTACCGAGAGGGAAGTGGGGAGAGATGGCTAAGATGTGGGTGGGGGCCGTGCCACCCCTCTGTACAAAGCTGTGGCTGGACTGGATGCTCTCGGAGCCATTGTCAGCTCTGGGCCCGTAACTGCCCCAAGCCTTGTAGCTGGGCCAGCCACTTGCCGGGAAGGTTCCTGGGGTCCCTGCTTCCACTGGGAGCAGTCCACTCTGACCCGGGAGGTCAATAGGGCCTCCACACTGCCTCGTCCATGCGGCCCGGCGTGCTCAAAGCGGTGGGCGAGTTGCTGTGGCTGCCATCGGCCTCCACGCCGTCGCTCTGGCCACCCAGGCTGGGGTTCATGAGGTTGCCGGCGGCCACAGAGGCGGCACTGCTGGTGCAGGAGGCCAGCATGCGGGTGGGCGAGCGGTCACCCCCGCTGCTGCTGCCGGCCACCATGGAGAACTGGTAGGAGCCCGAGGATGCGCCGTAGTAGAGGTGGTAAGGGGACGGGTTGGCCTGGAAGGGCCCGCTCTGGTTCTGAGGGGCCCCTGGGTAGGGCGGCGGGAGGTAGGTGTGGTGGAAGCGGCTGGTGGCCGGCATGCTGGCCACGCTGAGGCTGCTGATGCTCGTGCCCGAGGGCGTGGCGCTGTAGGGGAAGGCGGCCGACATGGCCCCCGGGTAATGCATCCTGGGGTCCGGGAAGCGGCTCTCCGTGAGGGTCTGCAGCGCTGGGAAGGAGCGGTCGAACTGACGGGGATCGGAGAAAGGGTTCAGGTCTGAGGTGCCTGGGGGATAGCAAGAAAGACGGTCAGTCACAGCTGGACACCACCCCAGTGGCCTTTTTAAAGAACGACCTTGGTAAACAGGGTCAAATGCATGTGTCGGGGAGTGGGGGGGACTGGGCTTCGGGTGCTGAGCACACAGTGGAGTACACAGATGCATCACAAAGGTGAACACTTGAAATTTATATATCTTCTTAACCAATGTTGCCCCAATAAATTTAATTTAAAAAAAAAAGAACCACTTCAGGGCTCTGGTTCATAGGCCCGGGGTAGGGGGCTCCCCGGTTCTACATCTGCCTCTGCTCTTACCCCTCGCCTCGGCTGCCTGGGGGCGGAGCCCTCCTGACTCTGACACAGCCCTGCCTGGGAAGCAGGTGGGAGCAGGCACCTGGGCCTCAGGTGGCGGTGGGGGCCTCCCCGGGCAGATGGAGGAGAGAGGCCTCTTCTTTACCTCATGGACTGACTCCTCTTTACAAGCCAGCAGTGCAGAGGCCTGCCAAGGGGCTGAAGGTGGCCCCACCAGGGCTGCTGGGGGTGCGGGGGGCTGACAGGGACGGTGCAGGCCTGGCCTGGAGCTTCTGCCTCCTTCCCTCCCTTCCTCCCTCCCTCCCGGTGAAGAGCTAGCGAAACTGTGGGTGTGCAGGGCGTCTGCAATGGCCCTGTAGAAGGGGATTCAGAGCCTGCTTTTGCAGATAGGAACACTTAGGCCGAGAGAGAGATTAATTTTCCGGAGGTTGCAGAAAGGACTCAAACTCCTCATGAGGCCTCTGCTTTCTGCTCTTTGCTGGGGTGCTGTGCACGCCCACACCTCCCCTTCCTGGGGCAGGGAGCTCGGTGAACTTATGCCTGTGCGGTGGGGGTGAGATCCAGAGCAGCTCTGTGTGCCCCTCACCTCCCACACCTCGCCCTGGGCCTGTGTCTCCAGGGCTGCCTTGCAGACAGTAATGAGAGGCCACCAACAGCAGTGAGATGGCAGCCAGAGGGGCTTTGTGGCCTGAACCCTGCCCTTGTCAGGGAGAGACCGAGTGTCCATCCCAGGTCCTGCTCCAGCTCCCACAGAGTTGCTCCCCACAGGACTCTAAGACAGCCCCTGTCCCCCACTTTTGTATTTACCCACCCCCAAAACCTCAGCATCCCAGGGGCTTTGGGATTGACTCTAACTCCCTCGGCAGCAAAACTGAGGCCCAGAGAGGGTGAGACACTTGCCTAAGGGTCGCACAGCATACTGGACCTGGCACCAAACCCTAGGGTTCTAGCTCAGAGCCCTGCTATGGGCCTGATAGGTGGCTGTCCCATCTCTGAGGTGGCACAGCGCAAAAACTAACTGTGCGGTCCCTGCAGCTGGATACTTATCTGGGGTCTGATACTTCCTAGCTGTGTGTCCTTAGGCAAGTCACTTAACCTCTCTCTGCAGCAGCATTCCCTTGTGAAACATGGAGACAGGAACGGATCCTACGAATTAGTTAATACATGGCACATGCTTAGACAGGGCAGAGAGCAGAGACCTGTGCGGGTCACTGCTGCTGCAGCGGCTGTGACACTCCTTGCTCTGGGCCGCCAGGAGAGCCCGCCCACCCAGGGCTCTGCCAAGATGATCCCCCAACCCTGGGCCTTCCTTGTGCCCTGGCCAAGGGGGCGACGCTGCAGCAATGAGGGCGCGGATGAGCCCCCAGCAGTGGTCCCAAGGGAAAGTCTGTCTGTCCCAACCCCTCTGTGTCACCCCGCCACAGAGGGTTCAGGGACACCAGCCTCTGCCCCCAGGTGGCTCCCGGTCAGCACTGTCCCCTGTGACTGAGGCTTGCCTGAGGACGGAAAGCTGCAGCTGCCCTCGGGCCTCTTGTTTCCCCAGATCTGCTCAAGGTGCTGTGTGACCTCCGGTGAGACTTGCAACTTTTGGGGGCTTTGGGGTCTTCCCAACTCAGGTGAGGAGTGCTCAGCAGTGGGCTCTGGTCCTGGTTGTGGATCAGAATGGGATGATTCTCCTGGGCTCAAGGTGGGGGGCTGTGGGGGGCAAGAGTTCTCCTGGAATGCCTAGCACCTTCCCTACCAGGTTCCTTGGCTGCTCAGTGCTGCCTTGAAGCCTCGCGGGCCAGGGGTGACTGGGCTGCCCCTCAGAGCAGCAGGGGAGACAGCCTTGTGGCAGCACCTAGCACCCCAAACACAGCCGAGCTCGGGGCTGACTCCTCTGCTCCGAGCCCAGGAAGAGCGTGCTGCCTGTGCGTGCAACAGGAACTCCTTTCTCAAAGCAAAAGCAACCCAAATGGGGAACCCAGGATGAGACATCCGGGCTGTACCAAGAAACACAGGCCAGGCCAGGTGTGTGTAGCCGCTGGAGTTCACATGGGCCACAAGTTCTGAGCTGGGCCCGCCCAGAATGCCACTGTCCCCTCCGGCCTCCCTCCCAGTGTGGTGGGGAGGTGTGTGCCCTCAGCACCCCTGAGGCTCCTGCCCCAGCCCCTCCCAGCCCAGTAGCCCCAGGAAACCGGAGCTAGCCGGCTGTCGAGCAGCCAATCCCAACACTGGAAGGAAATGTTTATTTTCTTCTCCAAATTGCCCCAGCTGCTGCATGGTGGCTGAATGAGCCCTTTGAGCTGTTAGAAGCCCCCATTGTGGGCAGCCGCAGCTGGGGGGGCTGGGGGCTGGGGTATGGAGGGGACGGGGCCTTGGCACTGCTTGCCAGTGACCAAAGCCAGGGGGGTCAAAGCTATTAACAGGCACCAAGAGAAGTGGTGGGGGGGTCCTGAAGGGATCCTCAGGATGGAGTCTGAAGGTAGAGGCTAGTTCCACCAGAAAGAGAGGGACCATGACAGGGCCCCACACCCAGCCTTGCCAATGCCCCTCTATGGCAGGTACCTCCTTCTTCCCACTTTACAGATGAGAAAACTAAGGTTTGGAGAAGTGACTAGCCTAGGAGCACACAGCCAGTGCCTGGCAGAAGAATTCCAAGCCCGGTACATCTGACTGCAAAGTTCATCCTCCTTCCGTGGTCCTGGGTGTCAAGAGCCCTTCCTCTCACTCCAAAGGGGACTGGCATGGGCCGGGGAGGCCTGGCTGGGTTGAAAGGCCACCTAGGCAGCCTGAGGCCCAGTGCTGTGGGTGGTCAGGGAGGGGCTGGGGCCCTGCCCAGGGTGCAGCAGAAGGGGAAGGGCTGGGTCAGCCATGCCCTCCCTTCCCACACCCCAGGCCTTCCCTACCTCTCCTCCCAGCCCCAGAGTGGAGGCAGGGGCTTTGCCTGCTGCCCAGCTAGACCCTGTCCTTTGGGGCTGGACAGAGAGTGGGTAGCCTGCCTCGGGCTCCCTCAGGGTTGAATCCCCAACCATGTCCATGCAACTGTGGGAGGGCAGAGGTAGGCTCTCCTTCCCTGGGAATGCCACCTGCTGGATTCCAGGACTCCCTGGCAGGGGCCCAATACCCCACTGGGCCCCAGCTCTGCCCATGGCAAGGTGAGGCCTGCAGTGTTAGGCTGCTGTACCTTGATGAATGCTGGCCTGTGGGACACAGGAGCCCAGACAGCTTCGGGGCAGGGGTGGACATGAGCCCAGAGAGCAGAGTACCTCCCACTGTCTCTTAAGGTCAGATCGCAGCCTCAGCCTCCCCCCACCTCCAGCTCAAGGGCTGCCCACCTGCTTGGAGCAGCGGGACCTGGGGCCCTTCCCCCCCTACCAAGGCCCAGCTTCTCAGGCTAGAAGGAGAGGGACCTTCTCTTTACATTAAAGGCCTATATCAAGTCCGCCACCATCACTGATTTGTCAAATGGGTTCTAACCAGGCCCTGGAGCACCGAGAAAGAATGACAGCCACAGAGCGTGACATCAGCCAGCCCTCCTGCCTCTGCTCAGGACTGCTGATGAGTGCGCTCTGCTCCAGCCCGGCCCAAGGGCCAGCTGTGCACAGCCTCCTGTGCCCAACCCACTGGCTGACAGAGCCTGGAGAACAGTAAATATTCATCATCCAACCATTTACTGAGCCAGGTGTCTACCTACTCTGGAAGGCCTGCCTGAGATCTAGCTTCGATTGCACCTGCTGTATCCATCCAGGCAGTGGGGACAGAGACCCCTTCCTGGGCCTCAGCCCAGAGGCCTTCCTCCTCCCTTCTGCTTGGGAGGAGTCTCTGGGCCCATGGGGCCTTTCCCAGGAGATGCTGTGTACCTCTCCAGGGCTGCAATGTCACTTTACAGTTTACCAGGCTTGCCTGAGTGCAGTAACAGCATCTGCACGTCACCCCAGTCCTGGGCAGAGGCATTCACCACCCCATTTTCAGATGAGAAAGCTGAGGCTTGCAGGGCGGGGCATGCTACTGGGTACACTGTGAGACAAATGCCCCTCCCCAGGGGAGAGGGATCGCCTGCAGGACAGGGGTCGCATCCGTTCCCGCAGATCCCGGGGCCAGGCGCCAGCACGGCACGTGGTGGGTGTCGATCAGTGTTTGCTCTGTGAGTGAGTGAAGGGTCTCGTCCAAGCTCGGGCACAGAGCTCCCCTCAGGAAACATCATAGGAGCGAGTGAGCATGGCTGCCACCCTAGTAACATGAGGGCAACGCAGCCAACAACCTCTGGGGGAGCTTTCGGCCTGGAGCGCAAGGATCACATCTGGGTCCTCATTGACCTCCCCCCCCAGCCCCTCTGTCCCCCGCCCGTGGCCCCTGGTGTGCTGTACCTTGGATGGGGGTCTGGGCCTGGCTGTTGAAGTGGCTTGTGGTGCTGAGTGAGCCGCGAGGGCTGGGCATGCTTGGTGTCACCCGCATGCGCACCCGTTCCAGGTCCCCGAAGCGGTCAGAGAATGCCTTGGTCTGGTCCTCCAGCTTCTGCCGGTGCCCTGCAGAGCATGGGGAGCCCATCAGCGGCTGGTTTCCAAGAGTCTCAGCGGGACAGAAGTGCCTCGCTCGTGGGGAAGTTCTCCCTGAGGTCTAACGTTAGGCCACTGCAGGGAGAACCTTATACCCACCTCTTTCCTCAGGTTCTCCAAAGACTTTCTGAACAGACTGCGGTCCTATGTACTGCCCTGGGGCCACCATCGCGGTCCCACCCCTGCCTTCTTGAGCAGGAACACTCATTCTCACACCCAAACCTCCACAGCACACTGTTTGGCAGGAGGGGGCACTGAGGCAACCGGCATGGGCAAGCGACTCCAGCAGGCTCCGGTGGGGAAGAAGGGTGAGGATCCAGGAGGGCAGCAACCCTCGGCCTCCCAGCATCCCAGATGCCACCCCTCGCACCTGGGAGGCAGCCCTGGAATGGGTCTGGCGCCCACCCCTGCAGCCCTGAGTCCCCTGGCATCCACATGCTTCTCCTCTCTGGGCCTCAGACAGAAGGGAAAAGCCACCAGGATGCTGAGAAAAGGCCCCTCACTGAGGGGCTGGACTCCTGTCTCTGACTGGAAGCTGGGGACAGGGGACCAGTGCACCTGCCTTGGGACACTGCACTTGGAGAACGGGCCAGCATTTCCCATACCCCTCTGCCATGGCCCACACGGGAAGGACCCCAGCCTGTCTCCCAGGCCCTAGAGGTGCTGGAGGCGCAAAAGCGGCCATGCCTCTGGCTGCATGCAGTGTCTTGAAAGATACCGGGCTTACAGGTATACCACACACACACACACACACACACACACACACACACACACACTTTTCAGTGAATCATTTTACATTTCATAAGCAATACATGAACGTCTGCAAAAATAAAAACACTACAGGTAAGGCAATGGCCCCTTTGAGCCACCCAAAGCCCCTCCCAGAAGTCCCCACACGCGGTCTTTCCTTCCAGCCCTTTTTGGTTTCACATGCATGGAAAACAGAGAGCATGTTTCTCATGGAACTTTCTGGAATGGTGTCAGCCTGCCTGTATCATTCCGTCACTTGCTCCTCCAGCAGCACACCCTGGGGCACTGCCTCAGTTTGCTCATCTGTAAGATGGGGAGGGTAAGCCAGCCCCCTGCAAACAACAGTTCCTGCAAGGAGCCCGAGGAGGACCGCACTGCTCTGCCGGGGGGTGCCCCTCACTCCTGCTCGGCAAGTCCCCAGCAAGTCCCCTGGACACGGAGTCTCCTCAGCCGTTCTTCTCCGATGAGCACTTCAGTTGTTTCCAAATTTCCCACATTAGCCCCTCACAGGCAAGACCCCCAGGGACACCCTTGTTCACACCTCTGTGTTTCTGGGGATTTCTTTAGGGCAGACGCTGCCCAGCCCACCTCAAGGCTGGCCCATTCTGCCCCACCCGACCCCGAGGTAGGGGGCTAGGCAGGCACCAGGGCCTTTTCTTCTTTTCACAGGCAAAAGAAATTTTCAAGAGGTGAAGAGGCTTGCCAGAGATCACAGAGGGAGCGAGCAAAGGGTTTCCTGGTTCTGGGGTCTCTTGAAAAAGAAGCGTCGGAAGGGGCCAAGGGAGAGGGCAAGGCTGGCTTGAGTCCTTAGGTCTGCAGTGACGTGCAGAATTTTCTAGACTCACAGGGAGAGAAGAGAGAAGTAGGTGGGAGGTAAAACAGAATTCACTGGCCTTCCTGGGGCCTGAAAAAGTGCTGACCGCCCCTGGGAATGAGGGGCGGGAATGGGCCTGATTTCTGCTGGTTTTCACAATGGAATGCAATGGATTCTGGGACCCCCGGGGCCTCCGTGCTCTCTACACGCCCCTGCCACAAGCTCTAACGGGCACCTGAGATTCCTTAGAAACGGAGCAGGTAGTCCCGGGGGCCGCAGTGGGCTCAGCAAGTCACCAAGAACCGGGAACCCACTTTCTCCCATGAGGAGGCTCCAGGCCTAGAGCCCAGGGGACAGGTGGCCGCTGGAGTGAGACCACAAGGCCTCCAGCCAGTCCCCCCACTGCTGCCTCCCAGGACCCTTGGCAACAAAGAGAAAATGTGAGTCGGCTGGAGCTGCGGCCGAAAATTCAGATGCCTGTGAGGACTGGGCAAATCAAGTAAATGAGGCACACGGGATGGGTGGAGACTGGGGCAGACCAGAGACGCCGCTCCTGGTGAGAACAGGGTAGTTAGGGTAGTAGACCAGCTGACTGGTGCTCTGACAGGGGCCCGGCCCAGTGTTGCCAGAGCTTCCAACTGACCAGGAGAGACCATAAACCTGCTGTCATGTGAAATCTCCCATATTTTGTATGTTGGCAATTAACTCAAATACCGAACAACAACAAAAAAGCCAAACTGATCACTCTGTAGGACGTGCCCTGCCCAGGGGCTGCCGGTTTGTAACCTCCAAGTTCAAAACTTCATTATCTGGGGAGTTGTGCAACATCAGCCACCAAGAACTGGTCAGTGGATACCCCTCAGGAGGTGTTCTCTGCGGGGGACGGGGGGGGGGGGGGGGGGCGCGGGAAGGCTTGGCCTCAGCCCTGGAGGAAATGCGGCCCTTGCTGCTGAGGCCGCCGAAAATGGCAGAGCAAGGAGACAAACCGGGGAGCAGATGGATTCAGAACAATCCCTACAGGCAGGAAGGCGGCAGATGGACCTGCAGACCGCAGACTGACCTGACAGCAGCTGGGGCACAGGGGATCTGGGTGCCTCGGTCAACCACAAACCTGGAGGGGCCAACGGGGCCACACCAGAGCTGGTGCGAAACCTCAGGCCCTGCGACGATCGTTACCGGCAAACAAAGTCCCGTTTCTGAGTCACACTGCGCACCAAGTGTTCACAGGTGCTCTTGTGGCCCAGCAGGAGGAGGGCGGAGTTCACAGCAGGCTGGGGTTCCAGGATGGGCCCTGCTGCTTACAGGCTGGTGGCCTCCCTAAAGTCACACTCCCCTCCCTCCACCCCAGGCCGCAGCGCCCTGTTGCGGCGCCCTCGCACGTTGCGGTGCCGGCCAGACAAGGTGTGTGGACACTCCCCACCCACGCGGGTCACTGCCATGTTGACCAGACCTGCTACCCCAGCTCATTGCAAGGGAGGCAGGCTGATCATCCTCACCGCAGAGACCAGGGCACTGGGGCCAGGACGGTGCGTCTTGTCTGGGACGCAAAGCCAGGACAGCAGAGCCAGCACCGTCCTCCAGAACCCAAGAACTAAGAACAGGTAGGATCACTGAGGCTTCAGGATGAGGCCCATGGAAGCGCGTCTAGGATGTCAGTCAGGTCCCCAGAGCACATGCTCCCGCCAGGTGTTGTTCTGCCTTCACATAGGGCAGAGTTTCTGGAGGAGGGGAGTTTTAACAGCACGCTGGGAACTGCTCCCTCGTTGCTGTGGAAGGCGGGAGCCGTTGCCAGGCAGGGGCACAGGGAAGCCGGGGAGGCTCCCCGTGGCAGGGGTGCCAGAGAGTCTTGGTGCCCTGGGGCCCTAGCCCTCTCACTGGGAGCAGGAGGGAACTTCCTGTGCCCGAGGAAAGAAGATGGGCCTGCAGAAGAGACCGCTTTCATTTGGCCACCCACAGTGGGAGCGGGGCGGGCATCTCCTGCTATGCCACAGTTTCCCCTCTGCACAGGCTGCTCACCGAAGCCCCTCCAGCTCTGAAAGCCCCTGAGTTAAGATTGCAAGGATCAGCAACTGGCCTGAGAGGGGCCCCAAAGAAGAAGGCAGGGTTGCTTACTCCAGGGCTCAGCCACCGCCTCCTGCTACTGTTCCCAGGGTTTCTCGAGTATTCTCTGGCTCCCACACTTCGGAGCCACAGGCCAGGCACAGCCGGGCCAGGAACACTTTCCTGCCCTTTGGGGGCTCAGTCTGGGAGCCTCTCCCCCAGGAGGCCCCAGTACTGAGCCCTGCAGCCCCTCTGCAGACCGAGAGCAGCAGCAGCTTGAGTGGCACAAGACAGCAGCCACGCTTCCCAGATGCTTCCTCCACGGGGTCTGAGCTGGGTCACGCGCTGCCGCGGTTCACCCTGCGCCATCCCACCTGGAAGGTCTGCCTCAGTCCCTGTTTCACAGGTGAGTAAACTGCGGCTTGGAGACGGCCAGTGACACGTCTGAGGTCACACAGAAAGCGCCTGGCCCCCCTCTCTTCCTGGAGCCCATCCTGAAGGACAGGAGCCTGGGTTCTGAAAACCTGGGGCTCCAGACAACGGTATCGGGGCCCAGCCCAGGCCCAGGGCCCAGAGAGGCTCTCTGCAGCCCCAGAGGACGGGCCTGGGGAGAGGATGGCAGGGAGACCTTATCAGGCCCTGCCCCGCTCTGAAGCACAGCGCTGAGAGGCCGACTTGGATCACACGCCGCTCTGACCTGCCAGGCCCCTCTCCTCCTCCAGGACCCTTCCACACCTGTAAGATGGTTAGCACACCATCGACCCCCGAGAGTGAGGAGAGCTGAGGACAGACCCCACGTGTTTAAAAAGACAGCATTTTGGCCCTGGCTGGTGTGGTTCAGTGGATTGAGTGCTGGCCTGCGAAGCAAAGGGTCTCTGGTTCGATTCCCAGCCAGGGCACATGCCTGGGTTACTGTCCTGGTCCCCAGTGAGGGGGCATGCAAGAGGCAACCACACATTGATGTTTCTCTCCCTCTCTTCCTCCCGCCCCCTCTCTCTAAAAATAAATAAAATATTTAAAAAATAAAAATACAGCATTTTGCGGGGGAGATAGGGAGAACCTTGGCCCACGGGACCTGACTTAGTCTGCCCGTCAGCCTGCAGCAGCTGGGCTCAGACCACTGACAGCCCTTCAGAACGTCACCAAGCACTGTGCCAGGTGGCCCACGCACATTGTCTACAAGGGCCACGACCCGCTGAGAGGCTGCTACGGTCACCCCCATTTTACAGATAGGAAAGTAGGGGCACATGGTCAAGGTCAAACACAGAGAGGTTGGCACACTGCAGGGAGCTTGGCTGCTAAGGTCTTGACTTCCTCAGGCCTCCATGAGAGACGAGCTGGGTTGCCTGGCGAGGAGGTCTGACTGGCAGGAAGGCAGCTCAGTGTCCTGCCTCAGCTGGGTGAGGGGGCAGGAGGCCAGCAGGGGCAGAGAGGAGGGAGCAGAGGAGCTAGGCAGGGCCACAGGAACAGGGTTGTCTGGGGAACAATGTGGGCCCCAATTATGGGGCCCTTCACCCTATGAAGCCACTCAGCTGCCTCCTCGGCTGCCCGGCGCGGCTCTGGTGTGGCCACAACCCAGACACAGCAGCCACTGTCTGCCCAGCCGTGGGGTGGGGCACCCGGGCCCTAGGCCCACTCTGCGGCCTGTCAGGAGATTTACACCCGACTCTTAACAACCGCGTGGAATCTCAGGCGGGTGCTGGGCCCGGGGTGGTCTGCCGTGAATCGGCCCCCTGTGAGCAGATGAAAGCCGGTCGGGGGCTGGCGGGGGGCCAGCGGGCAGGGAGGCAAGCAGCTCCTTCCCAGGGCTGCAACTGGGGCTTCCAGCGGCCTGGGGTTGATTAGGGGAACCAGGGAGGTCTGAGGTTAACCCCTTCCCTCCTGCTGGGTGCACGCCCCTGGGGATCATGGGGGGCCAGGAGTGGGTGGCTCTCCTCCATTGGGGCATCCCTCTGCCCACACCTGGAGCTGGGGACAAAGCTGTGGCGACTCTAGAACCCTCAAAGGCCCAGCTGCAGGCAAAGGGTTGCTTTTCCTGCCCATGCTGTCTGGAGCCGCCAGCAGCCAGAATGCCTGTTTGTCCCTTCCCTCAGGGCCCTGCTCAGATGTCACCTCTTCAGGTGGTCTTCCCTGTCCCTGACCCTTGCCAGGCCCCATGCCCTACACTCTGGCCCCTTACCCCCAGCTTTGCTTTTTTTCATAGGACTTCACACGACCTGAAATTAACTAATCATTTGTTTATTCCACAATAGTTACCAAGCACCTACTAAGTGCCTGTGTCTGTATTCTGGGGTCTGTACCAGTGCCCGGCAGAGCAGAGGAAGGCACCTCTGCCCCATGGAACGTACACAATAGTGGGGAGCGGAGAAAGGAATAGAATCCACGAGTGAACTAGAGAGCGTCTTAGACGGGGCTGGGTGCTCGAGGCACAAGGAAAGCTGGCCAGCGCAAGCGCGAGTGGGGTGCTGCTGTGCGCCTCCAATTTGAAACAGGGTGGGGTCAGGAAAGCGCTCACCGCAGGGTCTGAGGAGAGACTCCAGGGAGGGGTGGAGGGCGCCGTCAACCTGGGGGTGTCTGGGGAGGAGTGTTTGGGGGGGGGCGGTCAGTGCAAAGGCCCTGCGGCAGATCTAAGACCAGCCAGGCGCCCAGGCCGGGGTGACCGAGCAGGAGGTGGTTGAGAGGGAGAGAGAGGAGCAAAGGCCCAGGTCAGGGGGAGCCCTGTTGCCACGGTGACAACAGAATTGTTTAGCATCTCTCTCCACCCCTGTGTGAGAGACCCGAGAGGGTGAGAGCCCATCTGTTGGGTTCACAGGGCTGCCCCCAGTTTCCAGAACAGTGCCTAACACATGGTAGGTGCCTAGGAAAGTATTTGTTGAAATCATTCCATGTAAATTTGGGGAAGGGCCCACAGGCCAGATGGCAGGGCTGCCCCCTCTCTGCCTCAGGCAGGATTGAGAACCTGGGTCTGACCTTTCAGGTACCATCACCTGGGAAGCCTGGACGATGTGGAGTGAACTGAGGTCCATGACAGAACTGCCAGGCCCTGTGCTGCCCCCGCCCAGCGCCTGGGTCCCGCTCAGCCACCTGCTTTGTTACTAGCCCTCAGTGACTATGAGGGACACCAGCCTTGAGAACCTCAGAAACCAAGGCCACACAGGCAGGAAGCCACCAAGCCAGCCTTCAAACCCAGCTGGCCACCTGGCTGCAGATTGGGCATGCTCTGCAGGGCACTGGAGGGGAACAACCCAGCCACAGAACCCACAGCGGCCTCAGGGATCTGCAGGCTCCACTCCTTGGCTCCCTGGACCGGCAGCTACTCCCACCAGCCCTGCCCTACCGCACAACAGGCTCCGCCCTCACATGGGGCTGGGGGTTACAAAGCAGGAAAAAGAGCCAGAAAGAAAATCCTATGATAATCCACAAGGGTTCTTGGGCACTTCCTGCAGGCTGGGCAGCTGTACATTGGTTTAATGCTCATAAGAACTCCCCAAGAAGATGCTAATATCACCCCCACTTTACAGATGAGCACACGGAGGTGAGAACGCCCTTCCAAGTGGCTGGCTCACTTTCCTGAGCCCCAGGCTGGAGCCCTGGGTGCACCAAAGCTCACCTCTGGACAAGGGCTTTGCCCCTTGGCCTGTCTCCTCCTGGGACCGCTAAGGATCAGTTAACAGCGACTTTGAACAGGGCCTGGCACTCCAAGAGGGCTTGATGACCGGCAGCAGTTAGGCTGATCTCTTATCTCTTACAGGTAGGGAAACTGAGGCCCTGAAAGGGGTGGATTTGTCCAAGGTCACAGGCTGAAGGCCAGGCTGGGACTGGAACCCAGGGTGCTGGGGAGACCTGCCCTCCTTCCACAGCTGCTCTTTTTGAAAAATGAGCTTCTGCTAAGATTTTGTTTGAACAAGTCACTTTAAAAACACTGAGCTGGCCTGTGCCAAGGCCCAGAGAGGGATGCCATCTGCCTTCAGGTCACGAAGCAAGCCTGACCTCTGATTCGGGCTTATCTCCAGGCCCAGCTTTCCCTTCCTCTTGCTGCCTCTTCCGGTGCCACCCCTCCCCCTCCAGCTCACTGCAAGAAGGGGTTGCCTCAGGTCTGGGGGACCCCGAGAAAGAAGAGCAAACAGGTGGGGGTTGAGTGGAGGCCAAGTCTCCCCCCTCAGCCAGGGGCCTCAGTGGGGGCCCAGTGGGTAGCTCTGGGCTGGGCCGGCTACACATGGAGGGCTCTGAGGGGTTCTGGGCACTGCCCAGGCCCTGGGAACTTTCCTGCCAGGTTCCAAGCCCACCCCCCGCTCACATGCCTCTCCGCACGGGGTGCTCACGGCTTTGTGGAGTGGCCCCTACGTACTGCATCATCATACTGAGCCCAACAGTGGCTCCTGTCCATCCTGATTCTGCCCCTGGAGACTCAGAGCAAAACATCACCTCCTTCAACAGAAGCTTACACCTCTATTGCCTCGGCCTCAGGTTCTCAGCAGCCACCCAAATGGTGGTGGTGGTGTTGGGAGCCCAGGGGGGTGGCCAAGTACCAGGGGTAACAGAACACCACCATCCAATGACTCACAAGGAGCCTCCCTCTGCTGCAGCCAGAGGCTACCCACCTGTGGGCACTGGCCACCAGGCCTGCAGGGTGGCTGGTACTATCCCACTTCCTGGAGGAGGCAGCTGAGGCCCTGAGAAGTCAGCAACTTGCCCAAGGCAGGCAAGCTGGTTCAGAATCTGCTCTCTGCACAGTGGCCTACAGCTCACAAGGGCTTCCCAGGCATCATCACCTCCAGACTTTGGGGATCACCGACCCAGTTAACAGATGACAAAACTGAGGCCAAAAAGGAGGCATGACTTGTCCAGGGCTGTGAAGCCCAAGGCCAGGGCATGGACACACCCACGTCCAATCCTAGCAGGAATCTGGTCAGAATGGGAGCTGACTGCCTTGGGGCCTGAAGACCCTGTGCAGGGACTCAAGGGAGGCTGAGGGAGGCAGCCCTGAGAGGCCTGGGCAGTGCTTCTGGGGCCACTGGGCCCAGCTCTGAGCCTCTCCCAGTAGCCAGATACTGCGGTGGGCCCAGGAATTGGACAAGCAGGCAGCCAAGCCTGCCCGATTCCCAAGAAAGGCCAGGCCCAGGTGGTCTCACTGACTTTGCCCTGGCAGAGTCCCTCTCCCGTTCTGAGCCTCCTGGGCACGGGCAGAGACCAGGAGCGTGTCCTGCCCCAGGCCAGCTCCATCGGGAATCAGGATCAAAGGCTGCCTCTGGGACCCTGGACGCACCCCTCCCCCACCGCCCCGACCCCCCCCAAAGCTAAGACAGTGTGAGGCCCGGGCAGGACCTCAATGTCCCCGGGCCTGGATTCTCTCCTCACTGGAACTGGGCGACTCTTTGGTTCTGGCTGTCACGAGGATCCCACATGAGACAGATGATAAATGCGAGAGTTTTCTAAACTGCAAGAGGCCACGGTTACCAAGAAAGAGAAGGACAGGGCAGCTCTCGATACAGCAGGAGAACATGCACGAGTGAGGGACAGTCCAGACGAGAGCTCTGCTCAGAGCTCAGGACGCAGGCAGTGCAGAGATGGCCCTCTGGTTCTTTGTTTCACTCACTTACTCGCTCACTCGTTCAGCCAGGGAGCACCGGCCTCTGGCCCACTCTCTGGCAGCTGCCCCTCCAGTTTCCCCACTCCCACTGGGCAAACTCCAGGTCCTTCAGCAGGCAGAACCAACTAAACACAAGCTCTCTCTGATGCTAAAATGCAAAACCAGGGCTCCCTACACTTAGCAGGTGCTCAATGAATATCTGCAGAATCAAATTTGCATTCCTGATCTTGACAGCGTGGGTCCTGGGGTGAAAGTGCCCAGGCTCTGTGAGACTTGCGTAAGCCCCGTACTGATTCAAAGAGCGAGCTGCCAAGGAAGGGTCTGGCCTCCCGCAGCCACGGGCAGAGGGAGCTGGGGTGGAATAGGGCACACCTGGCCCAGCCTCCAGCCCCCCCAACACACATTCATATTCTCTCTCTCTCTCTCTCCAGCCTTTTCCAGACTCTTTTTTTCCTTAATGGTGTAAGTCCATACCCCCCAGCAGGCCCCCAAAGGCAGTCTCCCACTGGAGAGGGGCTCCCCTGATTCTGCCGTCTCTCTATCCCAGCCTCTTTACCAGCCTCCCCAAGTCCCGGCCAAGCAGAGAGGGTCTGGGGCTTTGCTGGCAGGCACACAGTGTGTGGAGGTGCAGGGCAGTGGACCACAACCCCCACAGGGGTGCTTCCAGGACCTGGTGCCATCTGGCCATCTGTCTGACCTCGGCAGCTGCCCTTCCCGCTTTGGACCCTTTCCCCCACCCAGGGGACTCAGTGGCTCTGGCACTTACGTCTGGGCTCTCGGGGTCCATCCACAGTCACCTTGATGGCTCGGTGGTAGGTGGCCACCTGGGTGGGGTTGGTGAACACGGTGATGGTCAGTGTGAAACTCTTCCCTGGGGGGGGAGAGGGAAAAGCAGGAGGTTAGTACCTAGAGCCACTCAAAATATGCAGGTCTTCCACCTTGTTTGCCTCCCCAAGAAGCCCCCAACCTTCTAGAAGGGGTAGGTCTCTGTCCTTTGAACCTGGGGAGAAGATGGGGTTCTGGGTAAAGTTCTAGCTGCTGGGGTTGGCATTCAAGGCCCCGGCAAGGCTGGCACCAACTTTATTGCTCCCACCTCCCCTGCTGCTCTGGCTTCTTTCCTCTCTGTTTCTTGTCCCGTTTCTGCTGTTCTTCTATCCAGAGACCATGCAATTTTGGGATGGGGAGTAAGGATGGATATCTATTTTTTCCTCAAAGTAATTAGTGATCTTTAATAGAAAAATGTGAGAACACAAAAGATATAAAATAGAAGAAGAAAATACTCATAGGTCTCCTAGCCAGAGATAAACCCTGTTGCTATTTGGGTATTCTCCCCCCTGGTCCTTTTTAGGTGTGTGTGTGTGTATTCAAAGAGTTGCAGTGATTCTAAAATATATATTTTTGTACCGTTTTTTTTTTCACTTAACATCACATCATAAGCACTTTCCCGTGTCATTAAAAATTCTTCATAAACTTCATTTTTAATGGCTGCAAAATATTTCAGCTCACAGGGGCCTCAGCTTTTATTTATCCATCTCCTTGCTCTCGGGGAGTTAGGCTGCGGCTAATTCCTTACTGGCGTGTGCGGCTGGGGCTGGAAAAGGGCTGATTTGGGAGCTGCCGGCATTTCATTTGCAGACACAACTGTTATTTCCAGAACTCTGTTCTATTTTTAAATAGACAGTTGGCTCCAAAGTCTCCATTCAAAATTCCTGAGAGGGGAAAAAAACTTTTAAAATAATAATAATTTATTTTTTACCATTTGAAATAAAATGAAATGACCTTCTGTTTATAAAAACCTTTGTCCACACCTCTGCACATTTCCTTAGCATAGATTCCAAGAGGTGGTGAGTGACTTCATCACCTCAGAGGGTGGGGGCGCAGTTAGGGGCACTGATCTCTCCAGCGAGATGACTTCGGAGAGAGGCACAGTGACTGGCGCAAGGCCGCGGGTCTGTCGAGGTGGAAGATCTTTTAAACTCTCCCGACTGAACTCGCCTTTCGTCTGTTCCCAGCGAGAACGAAACTTTTTGCACGTTTATTATCAGCCCTAACGCCACCCAAATTACGGCTGGCTGCGTGCGTACTCATGTACCCTTCCCCACCGAGGCTTTAGTGCCTTTCAGACGTCAGTCCACGTAAAGCTTGGTAACACTTTCCACCTCCTGCTTGTGGCCGCCAGTTTCCCAGTTCGCTTTCTGACTCTGCTTTGCATTCTCAGTTCTACCTCTGGCTCCTGATTTCTCCTCTCGCTTCTATGGTTGGGCAGGTTGCTCCACGTAACGGGGAGATGAAGGGTTACCTCTCACAAACTGTGTTCTCTTTCTTTTCTGCACCTAATTCTTTGATTCTCCTGGGTTGAAGGGAAGCATTTCTCCACCAAGGGCAAGCCCGGTTTCCCGGCGCCTTCCCCGGAGCGAGAGCACCCCGCCCCCACTGCTCTCTGGTGTCACGAAAGCCTCTGCACAAATGCCATCGGGAAGGTGTGGAGGAGCTTTGCCGATCCCCAAGTCCAGCTTGGGCTCCGGTCTGTGCTGCCTCTCCCTGGACCCCAGTTATAGACTTGGGGACTCCCTGACGGCAGGGGCCATTGGCTCAGGGCCCCTGTGTCCCCCAGGGCTGGCTCAGGGTGGGCACCGGAGCGGGGAGCCGCCCAAGTGGGCCCCTCTACTGTCCCTGTGCTCCCAACAACTCCGCAAGGCAGGCAGGTGGGTTCTGCTGTCCCCACTTCACAGGCGGGAGATGACCCCTCAGGGCGGGGCTGATGGCACAGTCGTCTCTGTGTGGTTCTTTCTGGGTACTTGCTGGTCCAGTGATCCAGCGATCAGCCCCAGGAACAGGGGACTCCAGAACAAAGTAAACCAGCAGGGTTGCTGGGGCCACACCGAGGAGCCCAGGGCTCTGAGATATCAGGGCTAGGGGAGGATGGTCCTCAAATTGAGGTGTGACTGGCACTAGAAAGAACAGGACCGCTCTGGAAGGGTTTTCCTGAGCCAGCCGGCTAGAGGGACAGACATGGCCCAACTCTCTCAGACCACAGGGACACTTTCCATGCAGATGGTCTAGGGGATGCTGGGCAGGTGGGCTCTGGCTCCCTGCCCACCCCCTCCAGGGCCCCTCCTCCTGCTTTCCTTCACTCTGAGATCATTTCCCTCCAAGACACCCCTGCCCTCAACCAGTAAGGCACTCTCTGGGGGCCCTTGGGCCTCTCTGTCCCTTACCTCCTTGGTGCTGCAGCGTGCTGAGCCATGGGGAGTTTAGGTGGATGGCCAGAGGGCCGCCAGGCCGGATGGGCCCTGACCCCCTCCAAGTGCTCCTGTTTGTCACCTCAGCTCCCTCAGGTCTCCACTGAAAAGTGAGGCCCCCTGGTCACTTTATCTAAACTAGGGGTTTTTAACTTGGTATCTGCAGCCGCCTCTTAGAACTGAGTGTGCCTCTGAACTGGGATAGGACAAACAAAACAAAATGGCGATTGTATTGTCCCTAACCTCCAAATGAAATTTAGCATCTCTCCTGAGTATGAACATAGGCAATAAGCCACAAAGCATTCCAGAAGTCCCCGTGACCTTGTCACAGCAGACGTCATACGTAGTTACATATCACATTACAGGTATTGCAGATTTCTCTAAATATCTCTTATGTTCGTCACTGCTCCAAAGTCACAGTCGTCATCAGCCCCATTGCTAGACCTCCCTATTTAATATGCTAACAAAGCGGCACATTTATAACAATTTAAAAGACATCTTGCTAACTATGTTTTCACATAATTGGCCTTCATTGTAATCCTTTGTATTTTGTTTTGTTCCCTAAAAAGCATTATTCTGAGACTGTCAGAGGGTCCGTGGGGTGAAAAATGATTAAGAACCTCAATCAGAAGCATCATAGACCCCCCACTCCTGCTCTCCCTGCTTGAATTTCCCCTAAATTCTTATTATGTCTAATAATTCATCAACTTACTTATTTTGTTTGGTCTCCCTCTACTAGACTGTAAGTTCCCTGGGGGCCAGCATTTTTGTGTTGTTTACTGCTGTTTCCCCAGCCTCTAGGAGAGTATCCAGCACACAGTAGGTGCTCAGTAAATGTTTACTAAATGAATTAAGGACAGAGGTTACTGCTCCCATTTTATAGATGAAAAAACTGAGACACGGGACAAGGAGTTGTCCAGGTCACCCAGTACCCAGGCAGGGCGCAGAAAAGGGAGAATGTGCCGGGGCCAGCCCCTCCACACAGATGCTAAGGACCCGCCGTGAGACCCGGCAGCACAGCACAGGCCACTCCCGAGGTCACCAACCCTCCTCTACAGCTTCCTCCCAGTTTCTAGGCCTGGCACTACCCCTTCCGGGTACTCCCAGACAGGAGGGAGGGGGAAGTGGGGGAGGCAGGGCCTGGGACCAGGAGCAGGAGTGGGAGGGCAGAACAGGGACCCTGCGAACCAGGGCTGAGGGAAAGCTGTCTTTCTGAGTGCCCCCTGCCCCCCTCGGTGGCCTGGCAGCAACCCCATCTACCATCTCTCTCCCCCTCTTGGAGGAAGGAGCTGCGAAGACAAAGGAGGAGGACAACTTTGTGCAGGACCCCTGGGAAAATGTGCAGTCGGCCCGGAGTCTAGGAATTGCAGATCCAGGCACCCCAAGGGCTGGCCCTGCTTGCGGGGTGAGAAGTCCCAGTCTGGAAATAGTTGTCCCTCGGGGCTCTGAGTGGCCCCAGACATTCCCGCAGGACCTGGGGCCCTGGACCACTCAGCACGCACAAGTGGGTCTGACAGTGTGACCTTGGGCAAGTCCCTGTCCCTCTCAGCCAGGGTTCCCATGTGGGATGTCCCAACCATGGGGCTCCTGGATAGTGGGAGGGGACATGTCTCAAGGGACCTCTGGATTTTCTTAACACTGGCCAAGAAGCCGTCTACCTTCTCCTCACCAGTGGTCCCCCCAAGCCTGCAAGCCACACGTCACCCCCAATCTCTCTCCACCTACTACGATTTCTTTTTAACCATTTATTGACAGTTCGAGAGCCCCTGCTCTTCCCACTGTGGCCTAGGCCTGTGGCCGCCTCCTGGAGGGGACTTTGGGGGTTTGGGGGCGATGCAAGCGTGCAGGGCTGCACTGGGCAGTGAAGCATTCGTTCCGCCTGCGTGTGAAAAGTTTGCTCGTAAAGACCCTCTGAGCTATGAACCTAACTAAAGTTTGCATAAAACAAGGCACTCCCCGCCCCCGCACGCTTTTAATGTCTACTGAATTTTCCAGGAGGAAAGACAGGTTTTAAAAAATTTTTGTTCAGAACTTTGCCAGGAATTGTTCCCAACTCCAGAAGATCATGTCATTGACGGCAGCGCCGCATTCAGACCCTGAGTCGCGGGCACCTTGCCGGTCTGGCTGGCTGTGGCTGTCACCGGGCTTCTGCCGGGGTGTGAGCGTCTGCCCACCGAACAGTGTGGTCTCACCCAACGTCTGCATATTCAAATAGATATTTTATTACAAATTACTTTCCCCCTTTTCCATTAGAGCTAAAGAATTATACAGATTTTGAAACTGCACATAAGCAGAGAGGCTAGGTTATCTGCGCATTTCACTGTGAGGCAGTAAAAGGTGCATTTCAAATGACTTAAGAAGGGGGCACTGCATCTGGTGCGGGGGGATCTTGGCCTTAATCACTGCAGGAGACACCAGTGACTTGGTTTCCTTCCCTCCCTTTTCTCGTCCCACATCTTCGGGCTAACCGTGAGCTCTGAGGCGGTGGTATGCGTCTGTCTTTCACAGAAAGGCATCTTCCTGGAATTGAGACAGAATCAAGGAACGAAAAGCAGGGAAGCACGCCCAAGTTCCCGTCCGTCTTCTTAGTCCTGGCAGAAGTCAGAGAGCCAGGGAGAGGCTCTGGCTCCCCAGTGCCAACCTGTCCCTACTCCCGAAGCGGCCCAGACTGTGTCAAGCACTGATTTGTTCTCTCTGCGGGAATTTCCCAACGGGCAGGCCGGGCACAGCAGATGCGCCGCTGCTTGCCACAGGACCCCTTCGCACTCCTTCCTCGCTGCCACCCGCCTCCACTTCTCCCACTCAACAATTCACACCTTCTGGGTTTCCCCCACCCCCGCCCAAACCGCACCAGAGTCAGAGAATCAGTGACAGTCACCACTCAAAAGGACTTCAAAGATCTCCTCTAGTCCCAGGCATTTGAAGTAACAAAATCTCTAACACGCAGCCAGCTCTCAGCATATGCCAACTGAGACACTTGTACCAAGTTCCTTAATCCTCCCCAAATCCCACAAGGTCGATATCATTATGATCCCCTTTTTTACAGATGAGGAGACGGAGGCACAGGGAGATTAAGCCATTTGCTCAATGTCATCCAGCAAGTCACTGGTGGAGCTGGGCACTGAAATCCAGGTTTTAGAGCCTCTGAGGTCTGAAAGCCTCATCAAGTTCCGTAGGCGTCAGAACTCCCACTCAGGCCTCTTCCTGCTGCCCAGGACTACTGAGGCTGGTGAGGGAAACAGCCTCCTGCATCCACTTTCCAGAGCCACAATCCAGCCTCAGACAGCTGTGCCCGCTCCAAGGGTGTGCTGTCCAACAGCGCTTTGGAAACCCACCGCCCTCCTGGCAGGCCCTGCGGGGTGGGTGCAGGTCTGTGGGCATTAATGCCACAAGGAAATCATTTTCAGCAGCAGGATGGCCAGGCAAGGTCTCAGGTAAGTCAGAGAATCATCATCTCTTCTATGTCGCACCCCCTAGAAGAGGGGGATCTGGTGCCACATTCCTGGTGCCGTCCAAGGCTCCGGGGACCGATCTTGCCTTCTGCCTGCCTCCCAAGGGACTGAAGCTACGGAGGGCCTCCCTCACTGCCACCACTCCTGGGCTGGCAGACGGGGCCACCACCTCGCAGTCGAGCGGCACTCAAGCAAGCCACCACCAACCAGTGGCAGCTAGGGACTCTCCATTCAGGGCTGGGGCTGGGATTAAGTTGCAAGAGGCTTGAGATATTGGGGATGACAAAAGGAGCTTGGAGACTAATTAGGAGCAGCAATGAAAGCTTAATTCATAAAAGCAAACATTTTCCATCCATCAACCTGCAACCAGTTACGGGCAACGTTTGAAAGAAATCTGTGCGTGGGGAAGGGAGCCAACAGGAACAGGAAATGTTTGAAAGAATGTAAACTATTTCAGTTTCATAAAAAGTAACAAGTAAACAGTTATTACATGCAAATAATGCCCTGGTTTTAATTAATGCTGAAAAGTCAAAATATGTTTGACATTTGTATGTATACATTGAACGGCTGAAGAGGGGAAAATGGTGCCCAGATGCCCACTTCTGAGCAGGGCTGGCGGCTTGGAGGGAACTAAAACCTTGATAAGGTCTTGTTTGTTGGTGTTGAAAAGTACAATTCTGCCTCGGCCTCTGTTGAGACTGGGGGCAGAGGGAACCTAGCTTACTTTCTTAACAAAGCTGGACAGGCAGGCCAGGTGCTTGGGAAGGGCACCCCCCTGTTTTCAGCAGGATGGTCTTAAAGGGCCAGCAAGTCCTCGATGACCCATTTCTCCAGGGCAGGGTTTCTAGGACTTCTCAACCTGAAGTGGTGAGGTGATGGGTTTCAGGTCCTAGCAGCCCCTCCTACTCAACAGCCTCTGGTGGCAGCCATAGTGAGTCTGGTCCTACCTTCCTTCATGCTGCCCGAGGTGGATCAGACAGATAGGCACATCAGCCTTGACTGGGTGGGGGCGGGGGGGGGGGGGAGATGGCAGCCTTTGAGCCACACCTTCCAGTATTCGGCATCCTGTACTGTGTTCATTTCTTTTCTAAACCACGTTAAGGCTCAAAGGGCTGGGGAAACTGTGGCTTTGGGAGACCACAGCTGTGGAGAGGCAGCCTCTGAGTGTGGGGAGAATCTGCCCCAGTGGGGAGAGTGGCTGGGGTTCTTGGGCCCTGCAGACCGAGGATTTGTTCTCTAAACCACCTGCCGAAAAACTTACAAGGCCCCTTTTCGAGCTTGTTAATCTTCCCCCAGCATCTTTTGTGAGAGGGGGCAGTTAATCAGGAGAGGGGAGGCAAGACAGGTTCAGGAGTTAGTAAACCGGAGAAACTAGGAGAAAATCGTGGCTTTTTTTTTTTTGGCAAGAGACCCTAACATTCTTCACATCCTCAAAGGGGTCTGTAACACCCTAACGGGTTCCAAATTGTTGTTTCAGACAGAACTGGGCCTGTTTCTGGGGCTCCCCTTTGGACCCCAAGGCCTCATTCTCAGCTTCTTTCCCCCAACCTTTGCTACTGGCAATGCTGGGCTAGTGCGGTCTCCCTTCCACTCACCTCGCCCACTGCGGCCCACGAAGCGGAGGTCGTTGAACCTGGCCACTTGGTTCTTCATGACGGCGGAGGCATTGCGCAGTTCAGCAGAGTAGTTCTCATCGTTGCCTGCCATCACAGTCACGACTGTTCCATCTGGCACCTCCCCCAGGGCCACCACCTGAGGGCATGGGGCAGGGGGACAATTTAGAAAGGCAGGGGGAGGCAAGGGAAGGGGGGAAGGGCTGGGGCAGGCAGCTCCCCTAGGTCCCAGGCGCACTGCGGATTTCTCAAATGCAGGGTGGAGAAAAGGCTTAAAAACAATAGAGACCTTCCCCCAAACATAACAAAAACAACGAGATCTCTACCACCCCTACCAAAATCCTAGAGAAACTGGTTAAGCCATGCCCTGCGAAATTATTCTTTAATTCAATTAAATCTAAGCGAGAGCTGGGGACGAGCTCAGTCATGATGTAGAGTACAGTTTCCTCCTTCCCTTTGCTTGAGCAAAAAAAAAGGAATCAATATTACCTCTAGCAAAGTAAAAATAATATCAACAACAATAAAAATGGGACTCAAATAATGCAAAAGCCGTTTGGGGTATGAAATTGGGCCATGAAATGTGGCTCAGGCCCAGTTTATCAGCTTCTGCATAGCCTGAATTCGTTATGCAGGCAAAACACAAAATGCAAAACAAACTGGCGTTTTGAGAGGGTTTGTGCAGAAAACCTTTTAAAGTGGGAGAGGAGCTTTTGAGAGCAGGAGGGTGCACCTGCTGGGGATTGCAGGATGGGGGTGGAGATGCCCCCCTAGTAGAGTGTCCCCCCATGCCCGCCCCAAGGAGCATGGAGAGGCAGATGCCTTTTGAAAAGGAATCAGACTGCAAACGCAGTCACAGCCATTTAAACGTGGCCACCGCGTGTAGGGACTAGGGATCCAGATGGTAAAAATTTCAAGGAGAAAATGTTTGGGGTCTGATTAAAAAGGCCAGATTTCCTGTCAACATCCTGTCTTCTTTTAATTTCAAAGATTCCTTTTAAGCTCCAAGTGACAGTAAAACCTCCGATCTGAGGATTAAAGTCACACGGGCCTCCCCAGCACCCCCTCCCCCCCAGGAGATTTTCCCCACTGGTATTTTAAGATGTCACCCGGGAGACCTCAAAGAGCCACTCATCCTTTTTTCCAATTTGGAGTCGTCTTAATGGGAGCAAGGATGGACTCAGCTGCCAGAAGCCGCTGTTTCCAGCCACCTCGGGCACCGCCACCCCCAGCCGCTAGCCCTTCCTGCCCTACTCTTTCTCACGGCAGCTGCGAGAGGTTTAGGGGAAAACCAAGGCGTTTTCGTTTCATCTCGCTGCCCCCTTAAAAAAATGAAAATGAAACAGTCGCCTACTCCTTGGCAAAGAGAAAAAGATCCTCTGAATGACTGGGGGCTGGCAGGGGGTGCGAGCGCCCCCAATCTTTGCCTGACATTTGGGATCCCAGCCGCAACCGTTGAGGGACAGTGTCTCTGATCGGGGCCCACAGTCGCCCGGTGTAAAATTCTGAAGCCAGAGTTTGAGGGTGTGAGCAGGAAGTGTTTCTGAAGCGGTGCAGAAGGAGGGGTGCGGGCAGTGGAGGGTAGGCCCTATCCACCCTCCACACCCCACCTCCGCTGTCCTCGCCCTGGTCCCCGGGCTCCTCTTCTCCCCTGCCCGCGGCTGTGTCCGTGCGATCCGGGTTGGAAGGGAGCCCGATCCGCCCGTTTCCGTATCAATGTTTCTCCGCAGGGCTCCCGAAAGGTGGAGAGGGACTAAGCCTCCTAAAAGTAACCCGTGCGGGGTGTATTCAAGAGGGAACGCCGAAGAAGCCTCGGGGCGGAACGCCCAGCCAGACGGAAAGGGCCCCTGGCCCAGTTGCCTGGGTCTCGCTGCGGGGTCGCAGGCACGTCCCCTTCCCTCTATTTCCCCGCCCTGGCTTCTGCAGTTGAGACGCCCGGAGGCTCAGGGCCGGCGTCCTCCCTCCCTGGGTCCCGTACTCACCTTAAAGGCGACAGGCAGCGTCTTGTTGCAGCGCCAGTGCGAGGGCAGCACAGAGCAGAGGAAGTTGGGGCTGTCGGTGCGCACCAGCTCGCCCGCGTGGTCCGCCAGCACGTCCACCATCGAGCGCACCTCGGGCCGGGTGCGCCCTCCGGGCCCCACGGCTGCCTGCGCGCTCAGCGTTCCGCTGTTCTCGCCCATCTTTCCGCCGCCGCCGCCGCCGCCGCCGCCGCCGCAGGGGAAGGCCGTGGAGGGAGGTGTGAAGCGGCGGCTGGTGCTCGGGTCTACAGGAATACGCATAACAGCGGCCGTCAGGGCGCCGGACGGGCGGCGGCGGCGCGGCTCCCTCCGGGGCAGCCGGCGCGGGCGCCTCCGCGGCCGCCGCTGGCGCGAGAAGCGGGAAAGCAGAAGCGGCCGAGCCGGGGCCTCAGATCGCAGGGGGCGGCGCCCGGGGACGCCCCGCCGGGGTGGTCCTGCAGCGAGGCCTCGCAGCCCCGACGGCCGCGCGCTGCCTGCCGGCTAGTCCCTCATTCTGGGCGCGCGGCCCAAGCGCGGCCACCCCTCGCGGCGGTCCCGGCTGCTTCGGCCGCGGCGGGGCCCGAGCGGACTGTGCCGCCGCCGTCTTCCGCCCCCGCAGCCCGCTTGCGGCAGCCCCACCGACTACGCGGCCGCAGCCCCAAAACAAATCCTCGAGAATCAAGTGGCGGCGTAGCGGCCGCCCGCGCGCGGGGTTAGTACCCCGGGGCCCGTGGGGCGGGGCCGCCCGAGCGACGCGTTGCGCAGCCAATCGGAGCCCCCATCGCGGGCACCTCGGCAGCGCTCGCGGGGGGGCGCGGGGGACCGGGGGCCGCCGAAGGCCGCCCCACCCGGAGGGGCGGAAGGCTTCGCCTCTCGGAGGACACCCGGGGTTGGGTACCCCCGCGCGATAGCCCAGGGCTCCTCAACGGTTCCGGGGAACCGGGGCCGAGGCTGAAAATGTGTTTGAAACGTCCGAGTCCTACAGAAGGCTCCTTTGCCGCCGTCTCCAGGGCCGCGCCTCCTTTTCTGTCCCCCTTCCCCGCCGCCTGCGGTCGAGCCTCCCCATCCCCAGCTGCTTTCGGCCTGTACTGCCTGCACCCTCACTGGGGAGCCGCAGGCGTTCCGAGGCGGGTGACATCGCGCGCAGAGCTGCCCCAAAGAGGCTTCTCACTGCCCCGCCCGGAAATTAGTTTGACCCAAGAGCGAGCCTCCACCGCACCGGAGAGTACGAGCGCGCCAGCAGCCTCTGCAGCTCCCAGCCCTGTGCGGCTTTGGTCCTGGCCTCGGAGGCCCCGGTGCCAAGCCGGGGACAAAAGGAAGGGTGTCCCCCACGGGCCCGCATCCGTCTTGGGGGCAACTAACCCCGTTCCTCTTCACTCTCCCCTCAAAACTATGGTCAGAGTCGCTCAGGCCTTTTTGCGTCGTTCTTCGTTGTGGAGGCCTGTGGCTTCTTGTAAAACATGACGGAGCCTGAAAAACGCGAGTGCTTTTCCCTGATCCCTGCCCCATCCCCAGCCCCCGTGCTTGTAACCACGGTCGTGAATTGTGGAAGAGGACGCCAATTCGTGGCGAGAAGAAAACTGTGCGGAGAACGGGACTGGCCGCAAAGCTAAGGGCCCCGGCTTCCAAAGGAGGAAATTTCCTTCCTCCACGGGGATGCAAACCGGCTCCCGCAGGTCCAAGCCCACGTCTTTCCCCGCGGTGCGCTCCGGCTGCGCCGCAGGAATGCAGACCTCTCTGCCGAGGTAGGGTCTGCTCGCTGGCTCTTGGCCCTCGCTCCCAGTCACGGCAGCGCGGCCCAACCACTCCTGGGGCTTCACGTCAAACAATCCCTTCCTCCCCTGCATCCTAGGCCGGGCAAGCGGGCCTAGGGAACGGCTACAGAGAAGAGGGGAATAGGAAAAGATCAAGCCCCGTTCACTCTGGATTATCGCCCCAGATGCGTTCCCTGGCGTCTGGGGAACGAACTCTAGCCGAGTGATCCCGCAGTTCTGGAGACTGGGTTGGATATTAGTTGTTCCCGGCCCTCTCTACAGGTGCAAAACGACGAATTCCAAGGCTCGAGAGTAAAGAAGCATAGGGTCCGATGAGGACTGCAGGATCCCGCCCTGGATCTGACCTCGGCCCAGTGTGCGCCATTTCGTCGCCCACAAACGAAATCAAGCCCAGCGTGCACTGCAGAGCAGAAGGGACCTGGCCCAACCTCGACCACGGGGAGAGCTGGTCTCTACCGCTCTCGGAGCCTCCCGTCAGCTCCTCGGTCCATTTCGAAAGCGAGGACGGCGAGGGCCCCTTACTGGACTTTGTGTAGAGCCTACACCAAGGCCCGCGCTCGCGGGAGCGCTGGCACTAGCCCGGAACCAGAAGAAAGCGAGAGACCCGAACCTTAGTGTGTCCGACCTCTGGGAGCTTCCCAACAAAAGGCCCAGCGTGTCGTAGCCAGGTAGGGCCCGGGGCCTGGGCGGGCAGGCCACGCGTGCTACCCTGGGGCGGCTGTGGGGCCAGGACTCGCATCACGGGGGGTTTGTAAATTCGATTCGTTTAATGGTTTCGGTTTGCATCTGTGCGCTTACTTGCCCCTCCGCCTGATTTCTCCCTCTCATCCGACAGCGGGTTTACAAACGGGTTTCCTGAGGATGGGGCTCATGTGGGGGTCCCGGCACTTGGCACAGGACCGGGATTGGCACCAGCCCTCGGGAGGGCGCTCGCAGAAGGTCGGAGCGGGAACCAGAGGACTCTGGCTTTTGGCGCTTGGGTCTCCAGCCCGAGGTCACCTGGGGCCGACGCAGCCTGAGCAATTCCTGCAGCCACCGCTAGTTGGCGCCTGCACCCTGCCAGCGGCGGAATTGCCCCTGCAGGCCCTGCGCAGCATGCTTGTGCGCCAGCTGCGGCCCCCCTGTCCAGGAGCCGGGGGTCATCTCCTAAGAGCTGCCCTTTCTGGACAGACGTCCTGTCCGACTCCTCAATATCTGTGCGGCCACTCCTCGAACAAACCAAAGGCATTGTGTTATACCGAAGGCTGACCTCCTCCCCCTTCCGTGGACAAAACACTTTGACACTGGCGCTTTTTGCATTCCCATCTCAGACATCCGAGGGTCCCTGCACCCCTCGACCCACAGGACATTCCTCCCGACAGAAATGCAATCCTTTTCTGTCCCCTTCTTGGGTCGGGGTTGAGGAGGACGCACGGAACAGACCAGCTCATTCCTTATTTTGACCTACTTCTCCATCCTGGACGGACAGACGGAGGGCTGGCTCTCTCTCCCATTTGGAAGACAATCCGACAGTTCCCACTCCCCTATTTGGAACACAGGGGTACCCTCTCCCTCCCCCATCTTAAATGGACAGCCATCTCCTCTCTCTCTTCCAGGAGACTGATGGGCAAACACCCTGCTTTCTCTCAAACGTCTCCCACCTAAGAGAGCCCCAAGTTGTCTGCAGCAGGATGAGGAAGCTGGGAAGTCTGAGCCTACCTTGGCCAAGAGAGCTTTCAAGGGAAGATCTGATTGTTGGAGAGTACTGGTGCTTGGGGAGGGCGAGGAACCCCTGTATGTGCCAGAAAGTGGACATCTATGCTTTGGAACACCTTCTAGGAGGTCCCCTGGTTGTGAAGGGAGCTTGGGCCTGCAATTCCACTGCCTGAGTTTTTCGTCTTCCACCACCTACTCTGGTCTAGGGAAAATTGCTGAAAACCTCTTCGAGCCTCATCTGTGTTATCTGTAAAGTGGGGGCCATAATAGTGGCCTCCACACGGAACCCTGTGTAAAGGGCTTAGCACAGACTTGGCACATAGGGGGTGTTCCACCCATGTGAGCTGTCACTGTCATCCTGTAAAAATGAGGCCCCATCACTCCTTGTCAGGGGCCTTTGGCAGGTCCCCTGCCCTGTCTGGGCCTCATACCTCCTATTGTGAAATGTCCAGTCTTCATGTCATCCTGCCCCCTTAGTTCGCCTAGGGGCCGCCTGGGGAAGTAAAGACTGTGTCCTGGCTCCAGGCAGAGGCAGCTTGCTGGAGGGCTGTCAGCATCCATCACAGGGCTGCCTGTGGATCTCCACTTTCCTTGGGCATTCACGCCCTTACTCTGGAAACCCGCTGGCCCCCATCTCTTCTCCCCTCCCCCACAGGCACTTTCCTGAGTAGGAACCGGCCTCAGCGGACCCTGTCAGCCACCTCCCCCCTCCTGCCCTTCCTAGGAGGCATCTGTTCCCTTTATCCCGGGTCTCACAGGAGCTGCAGTCCAGCGACCAGTACAGAGGACTGTCTTCTAGAAGCTAATGGTTTCTCCCACTCTGGTCTCCACACCCCAACTCCGGAGGGACACATGTCATCATGTCACCCTCCAGCCTGGTGCCCTGGAACTCAAGGTGGGACACTCCTGTCCCTCCCTGAGCCTGAGTTTCCTCTCCCATAAATGGAGGTCGTTCTAATTGCTCCAGTTAACAAATCCAAACGATTGAAAACCCCATCTAGGAGGAGAGGGGCATTGAGTTTCACGGATTTAAAATACCATCGATTGTTCCATGTGGAAGAAAGAAAAAGAACAAAACTGCTAATTAAACCAGCATTTGCCTGCATCCTGGTTTTAGATATACATATTTACACAGATATAATTATACATTGTATTACATATGTTACATATTATTATGTATATTACATACTAACTATATATAAAGTTAGGGTCATGAAAAAACTGTATTATGTTCGATGGGTTGTTGTTTCAGGGTTTGGGGCCCTCACCCCAGAGATCTAGCTCTGAGCCATCCCTCCTGGGCAGCCTCTGGAAGGCTCCAGAATGTGAGGGCGGACAAGTGTGCTTCTCAAATTACCTAGTTTTGTTTTGCAAGGGGCAAGACTCCGCAGGGAGGAGGGGCATGAGGGAGAGCACTGTGGTTAGGGTACAGCTCCTGGCTCTGCCATCGGCTGGCTGTGTAAGTTTTGCACCTCCCTGAGCCTTGGTCCCCTGGCCAGTGTAATGGGAAGAACAGTGACAGCCACACTTGCTGAGGTGTTACCAGGCCCAGGCCCTGTGTTTGGGCTTAAAAGCGTGTCACCCCATCCTCAGAGCAATTGTATGTGGTAGGTGTTACACCCATTTAAATAAAGAGGAACGTTGCCCAGGGTTTTCTGGGCTTGGGAGAACCAGGGCCAGGTTAAAAGCCCCACCTGACTCAAGATTTGGGGAGCTGCGGCACCACCTGGTTCTGCACACCCTCTTCCCTGGTTGAATACAGTAATGGGAAGAGCCAGGTAGACCGATGTTTGCCGTTATGACGGTGGTGGAACTAGAGGCAATAAAATAACTGAATAAAAAAAAAAAATCATTGAACAGCCACCCCTCTAACCCAGGCTGGGAGACAGGAAGGGCGCTTCAGGGGTCACCGGTGGGGCCCTCCCACCTTGTGCTGTCCTGCAGCCTTTGAGCCACCACTGGGGAGGAGGTAGACTTAGCCGCAGTCCCTGATTTACAGATGGGAACACTGGGGCCCAAGAAGGGGGAGAGATGTCACCTGAGTGACCAAGGAAGAAGCGAGACTGAGACTGAGCTTGGGCAAAGCTGGGGAGCAGCATGAGGCTGCCCCCAATGGGGGTTCTGACCTCTGCCTGCCTGGGCCCAGGTGCAGCCTGGGCCAGACCCTCACTATAGTCCGGAGGGTGCACCTCATGGCAGGAAGTGACCCCTGAGCGCCCAGCACTGGAGGGGGAAATGCCAGAGTCCCCACCTGAATGACAAGAGTACACTTCCATGGTCCCTCTAGGCACCAGGCAGGCTCCCAGAGGGATCCCAGCTGGGTGTCCCGTGACTACAGGTTGGAGCTCCCCCAGACCACTCGCCACCTCCTCAGGTGGCACTGGCTCCCAGCATCTTCAGCGGAGGAACCCACAACTCACACCCCCACACCCCTGAAGGTCCATCACTAGACTGCGCCCAGCTCCAGGAATGAGAGGGGAAGGAGGCAGAGAGGCAGTCTGGTGGGAGCCTGGCGCAGGGAAGGGAGGCAGGGAAGTGTGTTTTGGTTAGGGCTCCCTGCACGGAGCCCGGCCCTCCTGTCACCGGCCCTGCTTCTCACGCTGGCCATCCATAAAATACAGAAATAGTTCTGGTAGAGCCCTGTGGTCTGTAACTAGTAATTGTCCTGATTTGCTGGACTACGGTCATGTGCTGGGAGTTTTACCCCAATTATCACTCATCCTCGTGATTCAGATTTTATCCTCTGCATTGTAAGATGGGGAAATTGAGGCTTAGAGAGTGAAGAGCTTCTTGGCTCTGGGACTCAGAACCTGAGGGCCCTTCTTTCTATTGGTCCAAGGTCCATCCCTGCTTGCCGGCGGGTCACAGAGCCGTGGACTCTCCACCCACAGCTGTGAGCAGGAGCAGAGCGACCTGCAGGCAGAGTTGTCAGACCAAAGGATCCTCCTGTGGGCGAGGCAGTGGGTGGTGAGAGGGGCCTGGGCAGTTTGGGGCCCAAGTGGTTCTGGGATGGGTGTGGCCTTTCCCAGCCCCGGGATGGGCCCCTCTGAGTGGCTGTCATCTCTCACATCCCCGAGAGTGGAGGAGGGACAGGAGGATTTCCAGGTTCAAAATGCCTCCAAATCGTAATCACATAGTAAGAATAGGGGCCACTCAGAAACCAACTTTCGAAGGTGGATTGGAGCTGTGGGAGGTGAGCCTGGTCTCTGCCAGATTCTCGGACAGCAGCCTAGCTCGTACGGCGCTCCAGGCCTCACCCCACACCTCGTGCTTACTCACACCTCGTAGTAATCTCAAGGGAGAGGTACAGTTATCGCCCCCATTTTACAAGTGAAAATACTGAAGACAGAGAGGGTAAGTAATTTGCCCAAGGACACACAGCTGGGGAAGTGCAGAGCTGAGATTCCAACCAGGCAGCCTGGCCCCAGAGCCCACGTTCCTGGCCACCACGCTCTGTTCTCACGGACGAGAATCAGATGCTGGAAGTTATAGTCATGGAATAGAATTAGGATCCTGGCAGGAGACTTGTGGGCAGGAGACTTGAGACTTGAATTTTATAATGTCAGACTCCACAGGGCTCTGAGATATCATATCTAAATCTCCCATTTATCAAATGGCAGAACCCAGGCCCACTCCAGATCATAGCCCGGGCCAGGGGCAGAGTCTGGAAGCCCCTCCCGGCACCTCCCACTGACTCTGGCCCCAGATGCCTTCCTCTCCACGGCAGGCCCTCCTCACCCCACCACCCACTCAGGGGCTCCCCGGTCCTGCCAGTCCCATTAGGGATTTTCCACCTCCCCAAAAAGGTCCTAATGACTGTCAGTCCTTGTGAAGCCTTAATTAATCTCAGAGGCCGATGGCTCAGAGGAGACCAGGGGCTTTGGCTTTACGCAGATGAAGATTGCGGCTCCATTTCATGTGGTGGTGAAGGAACGCCTCAGACATTCCTCCCAGCAATAAAAGCCACATGGCTTTCCAGCGTCGCCCTTGGAAAAGAAAAAAAGCGCAGCCCTTTGCAGAAAGAAATCAACTATGTGCTGTGTGCATGGCAGGAGATAAAAACGGGGCATAAGGGGGTGGAGAACAGTTGGTCTTTTATGCTGCTCTGATGGCCACCGAGAGTGGCAGGACCCAGCAGTCACCAACCCAGCTGAAGCCCCGGGGAGAGGGGTGGCCCCGGCGCCGTGATGGAAGCCACTGTGGAAGGGTCTCAGCCCCTTCACGTGAACTGGCTGTGTGCTGCCCCAGATGCCCCACAGGCAGGACCAGCTCCCCAGCCCGGGACCCACGCAGCCACAGTGAAGGGCCCCGCTCTCAGCGGGTCCTGCACAGGGGTCAGTGCTCTGCCGTCGCTGCCTTACGTTTCTGAGTTCTTTTTGAACAAAGGGCCTGCCATTTCATTTTACGCTGGGCCCCCAAATTATGTAACCGGTCTTGCCCACAGGTTACCCCACCAGCCAATTGCCACGTGTCTCCCAGGCCATACCACATGCCCGAGCCTGGAGAGTAGTGTATTTAAGCACCTGCTTTGCTTACGTTATCTGAGACGAACTTCAAAATAACCTTGTGCATTGAGTAGCTGTGGAAACTGAGGCTCAGAGAGGCTTCCGGGTGGGAGGAAACTCAGGGACCTCTGACTCTAGAGCAAGTGTCTGAACCACTCTACATTCTGCAGTATCTCATCTTCACCACTCCCCGGGGCACGGAGATGCATGCGGTCAGGCCTTTTTGTTCCCAGATAACGGAAGGGATAACTGAGGCCACAGAGGCCAAATGCTGATGGTCACACACAGTCAATGACGAATCAAGCTCCCAGTGCCAGGCTGTGCAGCCGTGAGCCCCCTGGGCTGGGGCTTGGATCCGTAGGGCTGGGGTGGGGGGGTTGTCCCAGTTTTATAGTGGTTTGTTCCACTTACAAATTTATTAGCACTCTCGATGTGGTTCACAGTCTCACTGTCTCCGTTGGACGGAGCACGAGGCCCGGCCCCCGCAGCTCTCCTTTCTAAACGTCTGCAAGGCCACCTTTGTGACCCCTCCACTCCTTCACGCCCCGCTTTCCTCTGCCACCCTCACCAGCTAGGGACACAGTGGGCCTTATACTTTGATGGACTCAACCGAGTCCCAGTCCCCCATGAATCGTAGAGCGCTGGGGCTGAGTAGAGCCTGGAGACAGTGGTGACCTGTGGCCTGGGCGGGGCCTGGGGCTCACAGCCTGGCTGCTGGGCCCCGGGGAGTGGTCCCTGTTTCTGGCTGGGTGGCCCTGGGAAAATCCCTTTCCTCTCTGAGCTGTGGACGCCTCATCGGGGAGACGAGTGCATTGGACCACACAATTGTCCATCTTCTAGAATTCCATGCTAATCTATAACAGGTCTGGGAAAACTGAGGCCCCGGAGAGGTCAGGGACTTGCTCAAGGTCACACAGGATGCTCAGTGGCAGTTGGACCCAACTCCGAGGCACTGCCCACAGGCCCAGCTCCCCTCCGCAGAAGCCTCTGGGGGGCCTTGCCTGGGTCTTGTCTTCCTCCCCCACGCCCCAGCGCACCTTGGCCTGCCCGGTGCCCTCAGTGCCCATGCCTGGGACCCACAGCCAAGGGCCCCTGGGAGGAACTGAAGTCTCACATTAGAAAACATGTGCCCAGTGACGGCCACATCTTTATTTTCCCCGTTCACATTTAGGCCTCTCCACGCCTCCGTTTCCTGCGTCATCGTTTCTGTAATAAAGGCCCCTTGTCCACAGGTTATAATTTGGCTGGAAAATGGGGAGGAAGAATCAGACTCTGAGATCTGAGGGGCAGCTGAGGGAGGGAGTGCTGGGAAGCCAAGATCGAAAAGACTCCACTGGACCCCTGGCACCGGGTGGACACATGCACACACAGCACACAGTCTCATGGGCTCGCTCACACACACTCACACGAGCCCTCGCGGAGGCCAGCGCTGTTGCGATGCGGCCACGTGTGCAGACAGCTACGTGTACATGCGCGCACTCACACGGAGACACGCACAGACATGGAGGTGCAGGTAGGCCCCCGTGTAAGGCTGTGTAGACACACACACGGCAGAGACGCATGTCAAGGTTGTGTCGGCACAGACAACACCGCGGAGGGACCCACACACAAACTCTGAGGCAGGTGTGGAATCAGGGCCCTGAGCTCGGGTCTGTAATCCAGGTCAGCCCTGGCAGGCGTGGAGCCCTGGCCGCGGAAGTTTCCGCTTCTCCTTAATTCAGGGGCATTGACTTTCTAGGTAGTTTGCCAGCCTCGGGTTTCCAGACGCTTCCCCAGCGTCTGACTCTTAACCTTTAAGCCTGCCCTGCTGGTCCAGAGAACAGTGGCTATAACAGGAGGGCTACCCATGGGGTTTCCTGAGGCAGCCAGGGCTGGAGGGCAGAGCATCAGCCTGGGGGCCCCAAGCTCTGGGGTCAGGGGCTGGCTGAGAGGCCCTGGGCAGGACACCCGCCTCCCTGTGCCTCAGCCACCGCACCTGGAAAATGGGGGTAATTACTGCTGCTCAGAGAGGGTGTTAAGGGGCTGCTGGCGTGCAGTGGGAGCTCCAAAACAGCAGCTGCCACCATTCAACCACCCCTGGAGGACAAGTCAGGCCGAACCGCCCTGTTGGGGCCTAGGTGACACCTCCAGGGACCTCAGTGTGGGGAGTGGCATTGAAACCATGTCACATGATGAACTGCTGAAACACCTGGGGACTCTGTCCTAGAGAAGAGCAGGCCTGGGGGCTAAGAGTTCCACTTTCAGATCTGTGAAGGGCTCCTGGGTGGCAGGGGACCCTGTGGATGCTAGGGATGGAACTGGGGCCAGTGGGTATGGGCAACATACAAGGAAAAGAAGCATTGAAAGCCAGCTAGAGAGAGGAGACACATCCCTCCGGAGGTAGATACTCAAGGTGAGGCCAGGATATCATAGAGGGAGTTCAAAGTGTTAGAAGGGGCAGGAGGCTGGACCTGATGCTGGTGTCCAGCCCAGGGTTGGCTCATAGTAAATGCTTATCGATCAAGTGAGACAGCGAAACCAAGGCTTCATGGAGTACCTGGCAGTCTGCAATTCAGTGCATGCCAGCTCCGAGTGCCCACCCTGGTGTCGTCACCTTCCGGCTGTGTGACCTTGTGCCTCCCCAGGCCTCAGTTTTTTCATCTGTAAAATGGGGAGAATTAACCAGCTTTCATCCTCTCCCCCCCATGTAGACTTCTTCAGTAGCTTAATAGCTCATATCCCCTACTTCTGGCTGTTGGTTCCTCCCCCAAATTTCACTCTTATAAATGGAAAATGAAAGCAAAAAGTGTACAGACGTGCAAGAGAATGATTAATACAAAGACCAGGAGAGTGGTCCTCCCGCACGCTCCCCCTACCGCCCACCATAGCAGGAGAGGGAGGGTGAAGGAGGGATGTGATTGTGGCAGGGGCACCTGGGGAGCCCTAAGGTCCTATCAGTGGGGTTCTTTAAAGCTAGGGGGTGGGTATATGAATACCTGCTTTATTCTTTTTCTCTAAACAATGTTTATACTCATATACTCTCTGTTACTATATTTTACAGTAAAATATTTAAAAAGAAAAGCAAAAGATAAAAAAACCAGAAAAAGCTCCCTTCCCCAAACCTCAGAAAAAAGAATAGACAAAAATGCTTACATTTGCATACAGTCACAGGGCTGCCCGGGGTGCATCCGAGTTGCGGGGTGTTTATTCTTGGCCAGACCACTGTGTTAACCAGGCTGTCGGTCCGCCAGATCGCTCTCAGGCAAACCACCTGGCGGCCCTTCTAGCCATCCTCGTTCGGGCTGCCCCCACATGGAGCATTTCTGGATACCCAGCCCCTGCTGAGCCCGTTCCTCCCTACTGAGCCTCTTCAGTCTTACCAACGCCTTCCAGGAACATGTCATTGGGCTACTTTATAGGTGAGGAACTGAGGTTCATTGAGTAAGTCTCCTGAACCCAGATAGGAAGGGGCAGAGTTGGGACGTGAACCAAGGTCTAGTGATGCTGAAATTGTGCCCTGCTGCCTGTAGCAGGGCCAGGCCCCTGCATTTAAATAACTAATGCTGTCTACACTTCACATGTAATATTTTATTTAATTCTCACAGCCACCATTAAATTATCACCCCCATTATAACACTAGGAAAACTGAGGCACAGTGGGGTTAGTAACTTGTCCCAGTTCACACAGCAGGTGAATGTCAGAGCCGACCCTTGAACCCAGGCAGCCTGTGCTGCCCAGCCTGGCCCATGGGGAACACAGACACCATGGAAACAAGACACAGTTATGGCCCAGGGCCCACAGATGACCCCCAGGGACCAAAGGCCAGCAAGGGTGGGTGGCTGGGGTTGGGGGATGCAGCTAGGCAGATCTGCTCCCAGAGTGACACCAGCCCTGTGCAATGAGCTGTGTCCCCTCTCTGCTGACGAGGCCTGTGGCCCTTGGGGAGGTGCTGAGGATGTGGGCAGAGCTGAATAGACGCTAGAGCAGGCTCACAAATCCCTGCCTGGCATGTCTAGGCCACAGGCTCAGACACGGGGCACTCTGTCACTTGCTGCGGCCGTGAGTTTGCCACTAGCAAGAATGTATGCATCTCTGGCTGCCCCTGAGTCGGCTTCTGGAAGGGGACCACAGAATGTGCTCAGCCCCAGGGTGGGGGCTGGGCCCTCTGACTGCCCCATTTCTGGTCCCCAGTCAAATCAGGGGTGGGCTTGAGAGTCTCGAGGTCCTTCGCTCACAGAGGCCTGGCCCCAGCTCAGGCACGCTGGGGAGTCCTGCCCCTGGGGAGCCCTGCCCCTGGGGAGCCCTGCCCCTGATGGGGGATGGAGAGGAAAAGGAGAAATAACGACAGATGGAGGAGGCACCAGATTCATTCAGTCGACAAACGTTCATTGATCACCTACTATGTGCCAGGGGTTATTTTCGGTGTTGGCTTACAGAGAAGGAAAGGAGAGCCGTGGAGCTCCGTGGAGCTTCGATTCCAGCAGAGACAGCAGAAGGTAGACAAGGAGGCAAATAAATAAACATGCCGAAAATTGATAGCATCTTTCGATGGTGAAGAAAACAGACGGGGCAAAGGGCTAGAGAGAGACTGGGTGGGTGGGTGTGGTGAGGGGGTGGTCACTGATACTTTAGACAGGGGGGTCAGTGATGGTCTCTCAGAGGAGGTGACCTTGGAGCCGAGACCTGGAGGTGAGAAGGACATGGGTAGAGGAAGGGACCTGGCAGGAGGATCCAATGCACAGTGGTGGGAACTGGCTTCTCCACAAGCTTTCTTCCCCCTCTTCTGCATCTGCGCAGCCACAGTTTCTAAAACTTTGGTCTCCCTTGTATCTCTTTTGCTTCTCCCACAACAGCCCCAGGTGGGGTGAATTTAAGTAGCCCACTGGCAGCTGAGGAAACTGAGGCTAGAGATGGAAGGGGCTCGTGTATCATTACTTGGTGCCCAGATGCCAGGACCGGACCCGACTCCCACCTCTGGCCGGGTGCTGCTCGGGGCCCCCCCATCGTCCAGCATGTTCTTAAACTGCCCGAGTCCAGGCAGGCTGCAGCCAGTGTGGAGTCCGGCTGTGGGCACCTCTCCTCAGGGGTCACAGGGCTGGACACGTGGGCTGCTGGGCAGGGCCCGGGAGGGGCTGGGTGGGGGTCCGGAGCAGAAGGCGCCCAGCGCTGATTGGAACAAGGTGGCGGCACTGGGAGCCCAGCCGGGGTTCATTGATCTTGCCTGGTGTTCCAGCCACCGGGCGGGGCCAGCACCGGGCAGGCTGCCGGTTTTCCCAGGTGTGGGGACACCCTGGGGGAATGGCTTTTCATGTGGTTCAGGAGTAGGCCTGCCACCCAGCACGTGGGGGAGGCCAGGGCGTTGGGGGCATGCTAGCAGTGGGGGTGCTGGAGACTTGGAATCTCACAGCCAGCAAATGTCAGGCTCCTGGAGACCGGGCTGGGGACTCCGGGCCCAGGCCCCGAGAACGTTAGGGTCTTTGTCGTCAGAGCCCGCGTTTGTCTGAGCACTCACCGTGTGCCAGGCCCGGCCTGAGCACTCTGGGGCTCCATGCCTTTCATCCTCACTCCACCCTAGGACTTGGGTTCTATGGTCATCCCCGCTTACAGATGGGGAAACTGAGGCTCAGCGGGGTTGAGCAACCTGCCTGAGGTCACACAGACATGAGGTTTTGTCTAGAATATCCAATGCCTAGATTGGAGAGTCTTAGAGGGTGGGGAGCACCGTGGTCAGTGCCGAGAGAACCTTGAGGGTCCTTGAGTCCAACTCCCTTGTGTTGGAGAAACAGGTCTGGGGGGAGGACATGGCTTCTTGAGGTCACAGGAGGACCAGTAGCCAAGGACGGCCCGAAGTCAGGACCCGCCACTCCTCCAGGTCATCTCGGGAGCTTGGCCAGTCCCTGAATGAGAGGTCCCTGGGGGCACCGGCCCCCTGGGCCCCCAGGAAGACCTAGTCTGCTGCGTGTTACCATTCTTTCTGGTCGGTAAACGACAGTTTCCTGCTAGCTCACCAGAAGGCCTTTTAAACGTCTAATCTGAATCCCTCACGGTGCAGGGAAGCCCTGTTCTCTCTCACGTTGCGATGTGAAGGATTTGGCTTTTGATGTGAGCACTCTTGGAGTGGGCGTCGGCTCAGCAGGACAGGAGGGGACTGGGGGCAGGGGCTGTGGGCAGTTGGGAACCAGGAGTGGGGAAGGGCATCGCCAATTCTTGCTTCAGTCGGCCCTATGGGCATCTGCGGGACCGGCCCCCCTTCCGTCTCTCTGTCCACATCTCCTTCCTTTCTCCCCGTCCCCCGTCCCACTGTTGCCACACTGGCCTCCTCCCTGGTCCTTGACACACCAGTCACACCCTGGCTGGACATCCCGTCCTTCACATCCGTCTGTATGGCTCCACTCCCACCTCATTCAGGCCCCTGCACCCACTGTGACACACCTTCCGTGAGCTTCTGTGGTCGGGCAGAGTAACGGCCCCCAAGGATGTCCACATCCTGACCCCTGAGACCTGTGAGTATGCCACCTTACACGGCAAACGGGACTTTGCAGATGCAGGTTAAGGACTTTGAGATGGGGAGTGTGTTCTGGATGGCCCGGTGGGCCCAGGGTGTCATGAGGGTCCTTACACGTGGGAGAGCAGGCACGCAGGACAGTCGGGGTGATGTGATGTAGAGGCCAGTGGGAGAAGCAGAGAGAGCAGGACTTGACCCAGCGTTGCTGGCTGTGAGGGCAGAGGAAGAGGCCACCAACCAAGGAGAGTGGGTGCCCTTTAGAAGCTGGACAAGGTGAGGAAACGGATTCTCCCAGGACCTCCAGAAACACAGTCCTGTCAACACCCTGCTCTTAGCTCAGAAAAGGTCATTTAGGACTTCTGACCCCCCAGACTGTAAGATGAGTACATTGTGTTGTATTAAGCGTGGTGGTCTGTTATAGTAGCGATAGGAAGCGGATGCACCCCGCCTCCCTGATTTATATTTCTTCAGCGCATTTATCGCTGCCTGAGAAGTTATACCTATACCTGTGAATTGTTATCTCCCTCCTCCGTAAAAGAAGGGCAGGGCTTTTGTTTTTTCATTTGGTATTGCATTCCCAGCGAGAGTTGCCAGATTTATTAAATAAAAATACAAAACACCCAGTTAAATTGAATTTCAGATAACCAGAAAACACTTTTTAAATTATAATATTGTCCCAAACGTTAGAATTATTCATGGTTTGTCTCAAATTCAAGCAATTTGAGTGTCCTGTATTTTGTCTGGCAACTCTCTCCCTGGTGCCTAAAAAAGTGCTTGGGTTCATACTAGGATCTCAATAAATATGTGTGGAATGAGTGAAATAAATAAATGAATGAATGAACATCATTTCTAGCTTAAAAATCATTTTGGCAGGTATAAGTGTAAATAACAGCAAATAATAAAAGCAAACAGCTTCATAGCCCTTCTAACACACCAGGCACTGTTCGGAGTGCATTATAATTTTTCATTCACTCGGTTCTTGCAGGGGCCCAGTGAGATCATTTGCCCATTTCCCAGATGAGGAAACTGAGGCCCGGGAGGCTTAGTGATTTGCTCAGAGTCACACAACCATTAAGTGACAGAGCCAAGCCACTCAAGGCCTCTAAAGAACCTGGTTCACACAACATTCTGGCTTTATCTCCTAACACACTCCCCCGAACACATCGGGTGCTTTCTTTCTCACAGCCCATGGTGCCTTTGCAAGGGGTGCTGTCCCCCATTCTCTGGCTGCAGAACTCTTGCTCATATACCAAAGCCCTGTCCTAATTTCCCTTTGTCATGAGACCATCCCTGATACTCCCCGAGGACTTGGCCCCCCTGTGGCCCTTTGTTGGAGTGCACTTTAAGGACTTGCTGTTGTGTCCTTTACTTCCCCAGACTGCAACATCCCTGTGGACAGAGATGGGTCACTTCTAGCTCTTTGGCCACGGAACTTAGAACTGAGCCTGGCTCTGGGTGGGCCAGGGGGTGGGGCTTCCAGAAGCATTTAAGAAGCATTTAAGGAGTAAGAGAATGAATGAGCAAGTGAATGAATGGACATCTTTCCCACTCTGGGCTTCAGTTTTAGAGTCTGTGAAAGGGGAAGAACAATCTCTAGCTCCCCATTTCCCATCTCTTAAAACAAAACACTTTTCTTTTCTGATTATAAGAATAATACACATTCAGCCCTGGCTGGTGTGGCTCAGTGGACTGAGCACCAGCCTGGGAGCCAAAGGGTTGTTGGTTCGATTCCCAGTCGGGGCACATGCCTGCGTTGTGGGCCAGGTCCCCAGTTGGATGCACTCGAGAGGCAACTGCACATTGATGTTTCTCTCCCTCTCTTTCTCCCTCCCTTCCTCTAAAGATAAATAAGTAAAACCTTTAAAACAGAGTAATACATATTCATTAAAGAAAAATTAGAAAATAATAAATTATGAAGAAGAAAATTAAAATCACCCAGAATAATTGTTAACATTTCAGTTTTTAGCCTTCTGGTATTCTCACTGTACGTATAGATTTAATTTCTTCTCTCCCTTCCCTCCTCCCTCTCTTCCTTCCTTCTTTTACAATATTGGGGACATACAGTACATGCTTTGAACCCGCTTTGAAACTCACCAACATTTAATGTGCATTTCCCCACGTCATTACTCCTCTTCCTGAGGGCAGGGGGCATGCCTGTGCTGACTGGGCACGGTGGGGGTGGGGGGGTGGAACCCTCGCCCCCCGCCACACCAGCTGGACCACTGTGGTGTCCCCTCGTGGGTGACTCTGTAGAGAGTTTCTGGATTTCAGTTATGAAGACACTGCCAGGAGTACCCCGGTGTGGACGTCTTAGCCACGTCCCTGATTCCTCCCTCCCTTAGGACGAGTTCCGGGGGCACCCAGTGTGGACACTGTGGGACTCTTCAGCCCCACTCCCACTGGGATTGGCAGAAAACCTGTGAGGTGGTTTGTCCTCCTTTGGAGAAAAGCCCCGCTTATATCTAAGACCTCATTGGTTGCATCTCAGCCGAAAATACCGTTCATTCAGCCACTGGTTCACATTATGGTCTAAGGCTCCTGGTTTCCGTGTCAGACACTCAGTTCCAACCAAAACCGCCTCAGAGATGGCCACGGACAGAGGGTGCGCGTGACCGCAGCCCTGTGTGGACCTCACACTTGTTAATAATTCATTGGCTGAGCTCCCCTCGGACCAGGCCCTGCGCATCTCCGCATGCCCTCGCAATCACTCTCAGCCCTCCAAGGGCTGCAGACCCCCTTGACTGCCGACCACGGACTCTGCCTGCATAGACCACTGAGCTGTGGGCCTTGTAATTGGGGGGTGCAAAGACCTTGCTCTGCTATACCTGCTGCCTGCCACCTGAGGTGGACACAGTCCCAGCAAAGGGGAAGCAAAGACTGAGCTTTGGCCTAAAAGTTGGGCGACCAGATCCCGCCCCCATCCTGACTCCGTGTGTGTCCTGGGAGGTCAGCGTGCCTCACCTTCTCCCTCTGTAGTGTGGGAGACCGGGGGCTCAAGCAGTGGCCGCTTGGGTCTGCGGCTACTCAAGCGGAGTGGCGGTGGTACTGAGCGCTGAGTCAAAAGGAGAAAGGACTCCGTCAGAGGGGCTGCTTCGCCACAGGCAGCCACACCTGGTCTTCAGGGGGTTGGAGCAGGCTGGTCTGGGTCCCAGGCTGGGCTGGGAGGACCTGACACCCCCAGATGGAGCCAGCCCCTCAGCCCCTACAGATGGGAGGCTATTTTTTAACTGACCCCACAGGAAGAAGCAGACAGAAATGAGTTTAAGGGGTTAACCCAGGTCCCTGGGGACCCTGTCTATTTGCATCCTCTTTCCCCTACCAGCCAGGGAGCTGTGTGGCCTTCACTGGAGCTCCCCCGAGCCTTCCAGAGCTACCAGCACATCCGACTGTTGGAGCTGGAAGGCTCCTGATTGGCCCAAGTGTGATGGGGGAGGAAACCGAAACCCAGAGAGGTCTGACCAGGCCTACCTTCCTCACTGCCATCTCTAGGTCTGCCTCTACCTTCATGAGGAGACCCTGCCCCTCCCAGACTCAGTTTTCCCACCTACCAGGTGATATGGCCCCTCCAGGCATCCATGAGGCCTCTCCCAGGTAGGAGACCTCTTTGGAGCCAGGGCCTCCACTCTGTCCCATCAATCCTGGGTTTCCTCCAGAAGCACCAGCCCCGTGGACAGGGGCCAGTAGAAAGTGTCTGGGGACCCCCAGGAAGAAGAGGGGCTTCCTAAGCAGAGTAGTGGGGACCATGGGTAGGAAAAAGCAGCTTCCCCCTGCGGCCTCCCTCAGACCACACCACCAGGTGTCCCTTGGTCCCCACAGGCAGAGGTTCCTGAAAAGTTGGCTGTCTGCCACGGTGGGCGCGGCCTCTGAGGTGTGTGATCCTGTGTGAGTATGTGTGTACACATGTGGGGTGGCGGTGGGTGGAGCATGGGGGTTGGTGGGTGCAAGGTAGAGGCCCCACCACACCCACAGTTTCTACCCAGGACCTCTCTGCAGCTGGTGCTGGTCTAACCTGAAGGTGGGGTGCACAGGGGGGAGGGGCGCATGTGGGAAGGTGCATGCAGGGGAGGGGTGCATGTCGGGAGGGCACAGGCACAAATGCTGTGAGGGCCTCTAGGAAGCTATGACCCCTGTGAATGCTTGAGGGGAGCTGACTCCGGCTTGCTTCCTTTTTAAAAAAAATGTGTTTATTTATTTATTTATAGAGAGAGGAGGGAGAAAGAGAAGGAGGGAAACGATGTGTGAGAGAAACATCCATCAGTTACCTCTCGAATGCCCACAACTGAGGCCCTGGCCCACAACCCAGGCATGTACCCTGACTGGGAATCAAACCAGCAACCCTTTGGTCCACAGGCTGGTGCTCAATTCACTGAGCCACACCAGCCAGGGCAGCCTCCTTTCATTTGTTGTCCATTTAAAACAATACAGTTAATAAATGACATTTATTGAATATCACACACACACACGTGATACAAGTAATATAAGCACAATGAAAAATACTTGGAAACTACAGAAAAACACTTAAGAAATGCTGAAGCCTAAAATCATGGAGCCAGAGCAAGTATCTTTGAGGGGGTAGGGGTCTTTGGGGTCTTATACAGTCATATTAAACATTTCATCCGGGCTGCCGGCAGAGTGAAGCACTTTAAATATTGTCCTATTTAATTCTCTGTACTGTTATTTTCCCCATTATACAGATGAGGAAACTGAGTGAAAGGGAGGGGGAATATCTCCCTGGGGGAGTAAGTGGCAGAGCCAAGATTTGAACCCAGATCTGGCTGATTTGCAGGTACAGCCTCTCTCAGGGTCCAGGTCTCAATCCCTGGGCAAACTGTGTTCTTGTATCCATCCCCCCTATAGTATTTACCAAGCACCGCCCTTGAGTCAGATCTAGCTCAGCCCTGGGTACTCGACCGTGAACGAGACAGACAAGGCGAGCTTCAGACCCAAAATGTCCACAAACCAAGGCCAACCTTGACCACAGCTTGATCCCAAGTCCAGGTTGTGGCTGATGGAGCTATGATCCTACCTCCCCGACTCAGCAGGAACCTCTATGAGCTTTTCATCGGCCACGCTGTATCTAAAAGCCATGGTCAGGTGATCCACCTCACCAGGTCCATTGTACACGTGGGCAGGGAGCCCATCGGCCAACACCTCAGGCCCGTTACTCTGGGCCAAGACTCCCAGGGGCAGGGGCTTGGCTGCAGCTGGGGGTGGTCTGGGGCCTGGCCTGGCCAGGGTGGGTATGGAAGCTCAGCCCCTCTCTTGCACTTGGCCGGACGAGCCCCTGCCAGGAACTGCCCTGGGAGTGTGAGCTGGTGCGTACCTCCCAGCAGCCCCAGGCAGCCCTGCTGAGCTCAGGGCAGCCACTGGGGGGCTTCCATGTGCCTGGGTCCTCAATCTGGGTCTCCTCTTCCTGGCAAGGCCCCCGACACCCAAGGACACCTGAGGAACTGCGACTCCTTCCACTCACTTGGAAAAGCAGCACAGTGGGTCTGGCTGGACTCCCCCCCCCACCTGCACCACATATGGGGGGCCCTGAGTGTTCCCCCCATCCGCAGTCAAGGCCAGCTACCTACTTTGTGACACCCAGTGCAAAATGAAAATACAGGGCCTCTGTTTAAAAAGAAGGAAAAAAGCATTTTGCTTTCTTCCACAGTTTCTAGACCTGCCATGGCGTGCTGTATTTGCTATTTAATGTCACACTTCCTTGGCGAGCGCAGACCCTCACGGATACCTGGGTTCCCGCCCCAAACTTGGTGTATGGGTCACAAGCCCCTGTCTTCCCCAAACCCCTACTCATGCCCAGGCCCTGCCCGTGGTAGGGGTGAGGGCACTGTTGCGTCAGACTTCACTTACAAAACACCAATCAGATGATAAAATTATTCAGAATTTCAAGATAGTAGCCACAGAGCATTAAACCCACGTGTGGGGCTCCCTTCTGAGCTGGAAGCCCTGTGACACCCCCTGGGTTGTAGCCTGAGAGGGGGACCCAGCTCAGACAGGAGGGTCAGCCACCCAACTCCCAGCCTGCAGGGGTGCGGGGAGCGTGTGTGGCATGTAGTCAACCACATGTGTTCAGGAGCTGGGGGACCCTGTGGCAGTGGCGAACAGGGCCTGGGTTTGGACCCCAGCTCCAGCACTCATGTGCTACGCGAACTCTGGCTAGTGGCTTCACTTCTCCAGGCTTCACTTTCCTTTTCTGCAAAATGGGGACAAAACACTGACCATGGGGTTGTGGGAATTAGCAGTGATGCATATAAAGTCCCCAACAGATGCTGGTACACAGGTGATTTCAGAGGTGACTCGGGGAGGCAAGCATGGGGGTCCACGAACGGGGCAGAGGGACGTCTGGGTGCATGTCCCTCATCACAAGTGGGGGACCTGGGAAGGGAATTCCAAGGGACTTCAGCAGGACACCCAAAGGCAGGAGGCCTGGGGCTCAGTGCCGGAACACACAGAACCCGCACTAGGTGGGAGGGGCCCTGGGAGAGGGGCCCAAGGGCAAAGGCCCCCCCAAAGTGCTATTATGAGGAGGATAACATGGGCCGCTGCCCACTGAGAAGCCCCTTGCCGTGGACCTGGGCCAGCCACGGGGTTTTTGCCAGCGGGCTCCTTGGGGTGCTCACCAAGCTCAGCTCTGACAGTGCCCTCCTCTCTGTGCCTCAGCTTCCCCAGGTATGCTCTGGTGAAGGAGAGCACCCCCACACATCAGTGCCTGCTGAGTGGGCCATGCCCTGCGTTTTACTAATCTCCCCTCCCTTGCCCCTCAGTGATCGCTGGTCCATGTTTCCGATGAGAAACCCTACTCTGATCAGCCAGGCTCAAGAAGTGCCAGCTTCCTCCAAGGAAGGGGCCGGGGGGAGCCAAGGGGTGTTCCTCGACCCAGGAAAACCCGGTTAACTCTAACTTGATTAGTTCCTGTGCCGTGGCGAGGCACACAAGCGCCGGATGCAGGCTGCCTGGGTTTGAACCCCAGCTGGGTGAGCTCAGATGGGGGTGTGACTTCTCTGGACTTCAGTTTCCTCATCTATAAAATGGGCTTCAGCCCCTTATGGGGCTGTGAGGACGAAATGACCAAAGATCAGTCAAGCACTTAGTGCCTGGCGTTAGCGAGAGCTATTGAGTGTTTGCTGTTAATTTGATAACTAATTCAGAAGTGAGTAGTCATTATTTATGTTTTCTAGACCAGCTGTCTTCAGTTTGCCCCAAGAATTTTTAAAACATGCACTACCTAGCTATTCAGTCAGGGGCACTGACTTCTTTTCCCTCCGGTTGTCAAATAAAAAATGGCAACAGTCAGCACAACAATAGCCGTCCCATGTGAATGGATGAAAATTTACCTATTGTTTATGTCAGATTGGCAAAAAGTATAAATATGTTTTGGTGTGCCACAGAATTTTAGTAATTAGTTTATATGAGCCATGAAATGAAAAAGGTTTGAAAATCGCTGTTCTAAACAATTATGCATTTACTAATTACAATTTTGTACTTCTTGTATTTAGGACCTATAAAATTTTCCTTTCATCTCATACAATTTCTTACGTTCTTGAAAAGATAATTCGCTGCCCCCACAGCCGTGGCGGATTCCACAGCTCTCCCTAGAGCAGTTTTTCCCAAAGTGACCACCCCTCCAGCCCCAGGGAGCCTGTGAGTGAGCACCCCTCCCAGGAGGAGAAGCCTGCAAGCATAGCATAGCAAAGGCTCTGGAAAGTTCTGCAGCAGAACGGTCTGTTGAACAGTTAGATGCAGCCATTCCCATTCTTGTCTGGTAACCGAGCCCCCTGAATTTCTGCTCAGCATCTGACGGCATCTGCTGAACACGTGCCGGGAGAGATGCCCCCCATTTCCTTGTTTCTAGGAAATGCAGACCAGAGTGAGCGCTGTGAGTAACTCCCCCGCGGAGATGCGTGGTTTCCCTCTGCAGAAGTCATCTCCAGTAACAAGTGCTTCCTTCCCTCTGCTGCTGCCCGGTGTTCTCGCCTTCACTGTCTGATCTGCCCCCCCACACCCCCCACCGGGGAGGTCAGCAGTGCCAATACCCCCATCTTCCAGATGAGGAAATTGAGGTTCACGGAGGTTAAGTGGCCACACAGCCAGTAAGTGGCAGATCCGGGAGACAGACCCACAGCTTCTGATTCTAAACCCCACACTCTTCCTTCTGGACATTAATAGGGAAAATAAAAATAGATCCCATTCTGCCAGAATCAATCTTGCCCGGTGACATGCTTTTAAAAATCTGAAGCTTCCCCCCCCACCCCCAGAACATTGACTGTGTTAAAAACTTAAAATCTTCAGGAGCTTTTTTCTGATGACTAAAAGCATCCGTTCTTGTTGTGTATAAGACTTTTCAAGCCTTTTGAGTTGGAAAACGAGAAACTCCATGATCTCATCCCAAGAGATAACCCGGGTTAACCATTGGCCAAGTACCCTTCCAGATGCACGTGGTTCAACAAGGTAGCCATTACCCTAGGTGGCTGTTTCAGCTAAAATAATGAAAATGAACCGACGGAAAACGCAGTCCCTCGGGCGCACACACTGTGTCCCTGTGCCGGCACCCTCTGAGCACTGGGTCTCCACACGCAGCCAGTGGCTGTGGTGTTGGGTGGTGTGGACGTAACCTGTTTCCGTCATTGCAGAAAGTTCCATGGGACAGGCTGCTCTCGACTCTTCCCAGACCTGCCCCGACGCAGGCGCACAATGATCACCGACATTCTCGGTGAGGTTCCTGGGTCATAAGTCTCTGTAGGGTCTGCCCCACAGAGGCCAGAGCGGCTCCACTGGCAAAGAGGAAAACAGACCCTCGGAGACATAGTCTGGAAGGAAATAGGCCGAGCAATAGCGGTTTTCCCTGGGTGCTGAGGTGACAGACTCGAGTTTTTTTACATTGCCCAGGCCCTTCGGGTGAGCTCCGACACAAATGCAGGTGTGGTGGGGGTGTTTCCCATTCATGTTTTCCCTAAGTTCTGGCTTTTCTAAAATCTTCAAGGTTGGATCTCGCCCAAGGTTTAAGTTATCATTATTAAGTTTAAAATTGCGGGCTCGTGAAGAACAGAAGCCTGCACGAGTCAAAGAAATAAAGAAAGAAAAGCAGATGGAGACTTGTTTCCAGCCTAGGCCGGCAGGGCCGCTTCCTGGGCGCACAGGCTGTGCCACCGCCCAGGGTCCCTTGTTTAGAAGGGCCCCGCGCTCGATTTAATGTTTCATGTCCTGAAATCCTTACAGGTTTTTAACAAGGGGCCCTGCACTTGTCTTTTGCGCTGAGCCCTGCAAACTGCGTCACGGGCACTGTCCTGGGATTCTCCCCTGGATGGGTCTTGTTTTGACCGCTCTGCTCCTCTGCCCTTGTCCCGGTCAGACCACGGACGTGGTCATCCACGGGGCACTGTACGTGTCCGAGGACGACGCACTTCAGATGCCTATCTAGAGAGTGATAAAAATAGGACTTGCGAGTGGGTGCAGGAGGGCCTGTGGTCTCTGTCCACACACGGACACGCACTCGAGGTGCACGTCTACACTGACCTATTTCGGAGAGCGGCACAGTGCACCATGGGATTCTCTGCTCCACACCACTTCCCAGCTCAGAGCCTGCCTGGATCCCCACTCCCTGAAGGCCAGGCCCATGGCCCCCCCAGACCTCTTCTGTATCACCCCCCCCCCCCCCCCCCCCCGCCACCATGCCGTTCACTCTGCCTGGACCACCAGTGCTTCTTCCTTCCCCGATGGAGCTATTTTAGACCCGTGTCAGATTCCGCCCCTTTGGGGGAAGCCTTCTGGAAATATTTAAGAAGGACCTGAAGGTGCATCCAGGAGGATATGAGTCACCTTGCCTAGAGGAATCAGGGAGGGCTTCATGGAGGTAGTGAGTCTGGACCTTAAGGAAGAAAAGATGGCTGCCAGGTAGAAGGGAGGGTTTTGTTGGGCTGGCTTGGATGTCAGACAGACCCTGGCATGAATCTGGGCTTTGCCTGTTATTAGCTGCATGAGTTACTTCCCTTTGCTGAGCCTCAGTTTCCCCAACTGTAAGATGAGGATATTAACAATAACACCTACTGCATGGATTATTGTAAAGATTTACTGAAATGAGATGTGCTTGCAAAGGAACCACCATAGTACCTGGTAAGCCAGCAACAAATGTTCCCTTCTCCCTCCCTCATTGCCCTTTCTTCCCTTAAATGATAGTTTCAGCAGGTCGCCACATCCCTCTGAGTCCATCTGTTAATCCCTCTCTGCAATAGAGGTGATGATGCCCGGCACACAAAGCTGTGATGAGGATTTCAGGGAGTAACGGGATCATCTGTAGAAGTTCCAGAAAGCTGAGATTCTGCATCGATAGGAAGGGCACAAGCCACAGGGCTGCTGGCCTCTCTCCCTGGGGTGCTTTCCTGAGGTGAACTTCTCCCACACGTCACTAGAACCTCAGCTCCAGAAGCTCTTTGTTGGTTTTGTTTCCTCCTGACTCCCCAGTGGGTAGAGCAGTGTGTGGCATGCAGTCAGTGCTCAACAAATGGGCAGCACCAACTGGCCCATATCACATCCCAAATCTTGAGCACTGGGAATGTGAGAATCCAGGGAGACCAACGCTTTCCAGGGAGACTGTCTGCAGATTTCGACCACAATGCAAGCCACAGCATTTCCTGAGCACCTGCTGTATGCATGGCTCTGTCCAGCCCAAGGCAGATCCTCGCTCCACAGCTCAGTAGGGCAGGGCCAGGGAGTAAGATGGCGGACACAGCCCCTTGGGAAGAGGAAGAGAGGGGGGGGAGTGGCTCAAGGGCCTGTCTGGATGGGAAGGGGCCCACTCCCAGCTGCAGTCCGGCCAGGCAGCAGGCACAGCTCACCTGATCCTGGGAGGGTGGGGCTGCCTCTTCCTCTTTCTTTCTTTGAAAAATAAAATAGTTTCCCCCCTAAATCTACAAGTCATACATGGTCAGCGTTTACAGGTTTGGAAAACAATGACCAAAAGAGTTAGAAATCAGGCATTAATGCACCGTGTAGCATTAACTACATTTTAGTGTTTTCCTTTCGCCTTTTATCTAAGGTGGCTTTGTTCTTCCCGCCTTGGGAAGGGATTTGGCTGCTTGCAGAGGAGGACCAGGCTCTCCCCGGGGCCTCTTACGACCCTGACATGGGGGCTCCTTACTCCAGTCATTCTGAACTTGACACGTCTTCCTAAGCTGTGAGGGCGCGCAGAGCTCCGGAGGGGTCAGCAGGTCTAGCCTCCCGCCCCACTTCCCCCCTGGGGCGGGAAGGAAGGTCTAAACTCCTGCTCCTGCCCACTGCATGGGGAAGGAGAAGGCCCAGCCTCCTGCCCCCCCCCCCCCCCCCCCCCCCCCCCCCCCCCCCCCCCCCCCGCTTTCCCTGTGGAGCAGGCGCAGAGCTTAGGTTCACTGAGCGGGGCTCAGGGTAAACCCTCAGGGAGGGGGCGCTCCTTGGTGCCCTGGTCCTCAGCCATTGGGCACCCGGGCAAGTTGAGGTGGGGGCAGGGGCACGACCCTCTTTTCACCCTTTTCGTCTCACCCTTTTGTACATTTGAGCATCCCAACTTTTCCTTCCCTTAATACTGGCCACCTTTCCCCTGTTAACAAAGGTGAGTAGACCAGGTGAACTCAGAGAAAGTGAGGTGCGCATGACTAGAAAGGCCCTGCGTTTTTAAAAAGCCCCGATGTCCAAAGGGACTGCGTGCTCACGGTGGTATTTTAGTCACTGTGTCGCAGCAAAGGATGTTTGGGGGGGGGCTGGCTTTGGTCACCTCTGCAAATCATAAGTTATGGCGTCTGCCCTTTCCGCCCACACATACGTCTGAACCTTTTGCCAAAAACACTTTTCCCAGACGCACAAGAAAACCCCAAAGAGGAACCTAAACCTTCAGGCTGCTGCACCGATTGGACGATAGGACGTGAGAGCGCAGGCTCTCGCCAGCAAGCGTTTCAAAGAACAAGCCAGACGGCGAAGGGGGAAGTGAGGGGAGAAGCGAGAAACTTCTGGGGCCGGTCAGTCGTCAGTTCATTCATTCATTCATTCGTCCATTCATTCTCCCTTTCCTCCGTCCGCTTAGTAAGAAACGCGGCTGCTCCAAGGGCCTGCCCCCCTGACAAGTGGGAGGTGAGGGATGCATGAGGACAGGGGTGGCCTCTCCAAGGCCCGGAGGGGAGGAGGGGAAGGACCTGGGAAGGCTCCCCAAAGACGCTGTGCCTTGGGAGAAGAGGGGCAGGTTTCTCACCTTCTCCACTCTGCTTGCAGCCAGAGAGCCTCTTTTACCCCAAGGAGGGAGAACATCAAATAGTAATTATTAAAGTGTAAATATAGAGTTTACGGAGGGCTGGCCTGTAGTAAGCACCTAATGTACATTATCGCATTAAATCCACCCAACAAGTCTTGAGGTGGGTACTGTTTGTTCTCCCCACTTAACAGATGAGGAAACTGAGCTTCGAGAAGGGAAGCACTGTGTCTAAAGCCACACAGTGAGAAAGTGATGGGGTCTGGGTCTCAGAATGGCATTTCACGTTGCTTCCTTCCCAAAGAGCGCCCCCTTCTTCACCCCTATTTCCGAAAGCCACTGAAAAGGGCCTGACAGTGTTGGAGAGGGAGCAGGGACTGAAGCAAGGGAACCTCTGCCACGTGGCAAGTAATCAAACTGGAGGCACGCTGAGCGGCCCAGGGAGGCTAACCATGCCGCGTGCGCACTCACTGCGTAGGAGGTGCCATGCTCGGGGCTTCAGGGCAGGTCGTGTCCACTCTGTGCAAGTAACCTTTGAGGTCAGTGCTGCTAGCCTCATCTTATAGAGGAGGGAACAGACTCAAAGGGGTGAATTAACATGTTGGGTAACCCAGGTATAAACACTTAAATCTGGTCTGACTCCTCGACCATGCGCACAGCAAAGGGTTGGGGTCCAGGTAGCCGAGAAAAGTCAGTTTTCCTGCTGCTGAATTAGACCTCATACAAGACCACCCCCGTCTTCAGAACTCAGCACCTCTCCTGAATTTGCTCACTGTTGCTGATTCTTGTGATTTCTCAGGTGCCACCGAGCCTCACTCCCAGCCCCAGTCCCACAGTTCCTAACCCCCGCTGTGCACAGGCGCCTCCTCCACCCGGATGGAGGCCGGGGTTCCGAATCCACCCAGGGCTAGTGTCTGCTCTCCCTGCCCTTTATGTTCACCAGGGAAGACAGACACTCAGCACGAAGGTGGGAACAACTGGCTGAGTCCCAGGCTGGCTCTGAGACTGAAGCAAGAGGAGGCCAGGGCTCCCTTGTGGCTGCAGGTGGTCCCGGGGAGACTCCTGGCAGAGCAGGGATCAAATTCCGTCTCGAAGGTTGGGTGGGACTCACCAGCCACTGTGGGTGGTGCATGTGAGGACCAGTCTGCAGACAGGGCCTCCCCAGGAGACAGGAGCAAGAGCTGGTGTCTCAGCCGTCCCCTGAACCTTGGGCCCGGGCCTCAGTCCCCCATTGATGGAGAGGTCTGTCTGGACTGGCGAGAGTCAGGACATGGCACCATCTCCCTGCTTCTCAGAGCCCTCTGGAAGGTTAGGCTTTTAGGCCCAGTTAGTTGCTCAGGGTCATCCATCTCCCAGCCCCCACCCCACCCCCCGGTGAGCTCCCCACCCCCTCAGGTAATGGAGCAAGCCTCAGCTTTGATGCGGCCACCTCAAGGCCTCGCTGTCAATGGGCCCTCTATGTGACCAGTGGGGCCGCTGGCTGTAGTGGGCGCGGTGAGGCCTGGACACACAGCCCCACTGTGTGGGGCCAGCCCATGCCCGCCCAGACCCTGTGGCTGGTGGGGGGCTCCCAGGAATGCCCTTCCAGCCTGGGGGACACTTTGGACAGGCAGGGTGGTCTGGGGAGACGGGCGTGTGCGGGGTGGCCTCAGGAGCCGCCATCAAAGGGCCCAGCAGGGGTGGCGCCAAGCAAGTGCCATAGTGGTGGCGGGCCGGCTGGCGGTCAGTCCATTCAGCTCCCAGGGTCGGTGGGGGAGGGGGATGCAGAGAAGTGGCCGTCATGGGCACACCACTCAGGGTGACCAGTCGTCTTGGGGTGCCTGGGACTCGAGACTTTCAGTGTTAGAACCAGGAGAGTCCCCGCTGTTGGCCACTGCCCAGAGTTTAGAAAAGGACGCAGTGACTGACCTCCCTGGTCTGGGTAGCTTCCTTCCTGTCCAGTGACCTCTGAGTCAGCCCAGCCCAGCGAGATCTGCCCAGAGTCATTTTGTCCTCCACTGCCTCCACACAGGACAGGCCTGCCTCACCCCGCAGGCCATTTTCCATTTCTCCTGGGCATCTTCAGGGGAGGACCTGCTGGCCACCTACCCTCCCAGCTGCTGCTGAGAGAACCTCAGCCAGACAGCCAAACCATCCCAATCTTCGCCCCGCACCCCCACTTGGCACGGTGCCCTCCAGCCCTCGCAGGGGGCGCCCACAATCTCTCATCCTTGACAACCTCCACACCTTCCCCAGGCCATTCCCTCTGCCTGGGACAACCTTTCCCCCATTGTCAGCTCCTCGCCCTACAAGACTCAGCAGAGTGTCGCGACTCCAGCGGAACTATTCTCTCTGCCCTGAGGTGGGTCCGTGCCCCTCTTTGATCTCTGGCCCCTGGTTCTCCCGCCCATAACATGTACCACCACAGGGTGGTGTTCCGTTCATCCGTCTCTTTCCACACCAGCCCATGCACTCCCTCCACCCAGTCAGTCACCCTGGTACCCGAGCCCCCAGCACAAGGCCAGGCTCGTAGTCATGGAAACATTTATCGAGCACTTATTCTGTGCCAGCAGCCTGCTGGTTTAATTCTTTCCAGAGCCCCGTGAGGCTGGTGTAGTTATCACCCCCCTTTTACAGATGGAGAAACAGAGGCACAGAGAGGTGAAGTGACTTGCCCCAGGCCACACAGCTAGTGAAAGGCAGAGTCAAGGCTTGAACCTGGGAAGTCTGATTCCAGAGCCCAAGTGTGAACCTCAACACTCTAGTCCTCACTAAGCTTTTGTGGAATTAATGAATAAATGAAGGCCTTTGCCTCTCCAGGGCCTAAATCCTGCATATGGAGGGTGAGGGCCATTTTCTCGGGTTCCCTGTCCAGGGGAGGGCACTTTTGCCTGTGGGAGCGAGTTTGGGGGTGCCATGAGGGGGACCTGCTGTGAAGGGTTGCCCCAGGGGATGCAGAGAAGAGCCTCAGGGGGCTTCTGGATGAAGGTGCTGGCCCTCACTGGAGCTGTGGCCAGGCGTTCAGGCATCCTAAGGCCACTGCCTACATTTGACAGCTGGGGAAACCAAGGCCCAGAGAGAGGAGGGGACTTGCCCATAGTCATGCGGTATAGTCAACTCACAGACATTAGGTCTCAACTTCCCTATTTGCCAAAGAGAGGAATAGGTACCCCTTGTCGGAGAGTGCCAGGCGCAGAGACGGGAGGAGGATGAAGCGCCAAGGGCCCAGCAGCTCCCCAGGAGGCCCCACGGCCCCCTCAGGCCTGCCATCCCAGTGTCTGGAATTCTGCCACCAGCCTGCCTCTCCTTGTCTCCTCCTCCCCCTCACCTGCAGGGGGGAACCACATGCCTCCCCTCCCTCCTCCCAAGCCTCTTCTCCACAGTGAACTGAGAGGTGTTCTGGTCCTTGGCTCAAAATGAATGCTCCCTACTCTCCTAAGTCAGAGCAACCCAAAAGAGGCGTGGGGGGAGGGGAGGCAGATGTTGGATGTCCCTCACAAGAAATCAGACTCTTCGGGCGATCCAGGGCTCTGCCTGCCTTCCTGCTCCCAAGACGCCCCTGAGCAAAACCCTTGTCTCTAGTGGGGTGTAGATGCAGGGGATGGTTCAGCCTCACCCTGCCTTTGCCAGTGCAGGCAAAAGAGCAGTCACCTCCCTTTGGTCTGTGGGCACACAGGTAGCAGGAGCTTGGTGCTGGTGACCACCCTGGGTGAGTGGGGGAGTGGAAATAGTGAAGGCCACACTGGGGGCTGAACCACATCCAGGAGCATCAAATCCAACTCACTCATTCCCTTTTACCTATGAAAGAATAGCAGCCCAGAGATGTCAAGTGACTCAGAAGGGGTCACACAGCACATGGGTGGCAGAGCCAAGCAGAGTACAGGGCTCCTGGTTAGTGGCACCCAGACCTGCACAGAATCACCTTGGGGGGATGCTCAAAACCACACGTGCCCAGGCACCAACTCAAGAGATTCTGATTCCACAGTCACAGGTGGGAGTTGGGAATCCAGGTGTTTAAAAGTTCTCTGGGGGTCGTGATGTTCCGTACTCATTGGCTCCATCACCTCCTGCTGAGCAACTGGAGTTTCTGCTCATATAGAATTCAGGGGTGTCCATGAACTTGGGCAGGAAGCACACAGACTTCTTTCCTTCCACTTATCTCTAACTGAAATTTAGCATCTTTTTCCTCTGTGACTCTGCCACAGTGGAAATCACAGATATTCTCCAGCCTCATTAGAGCTGCCACAGAGGATCCCGAAACACTGTTTATGCCCTTCACCCGTCACTGCTGCGTGCCGGCAATCGCTGGAGCTGCTGTGAAATCTTTTCACTCACTGTGGTGCTAAAGAGTCACACGGTCACAGTCTTACAACCTGGCTTTTTTATAGTTTGCTAACTACATTTCCAAAGATTTGGTTTCCTCTCTAACCCTACGGATTTTGTTTTATGCATTTAAAAACACGATTCTGAGTCTGTGGACCTCCTGAGATTCTAGAAAGATCCATAGACCAGAATAGGTTAAGGACCCTGCGTGGGGCAGCATGAAGCCGAGCTCTGCAGGACCCAGGGCTTGGATCTCTATAGGGACAGAATGGGTAGCTACAGCCCGGTGAGCCTCCAGAGACGAATCGGGGAGACAGGTCCCCTGAAGTGAGCTGCAAGTGGAACATGGGGAACAGACCTGGGCAGGAGAGAGGGCACCAGCAGGGTGGCCAGAGCTTCTCCATGGGATTGCAGGGAAAGCCTCAGACCCCAGACCCACAAGGCACATCAGTGTCCCTGTTCACCAGTGGCTTCCTGTTTCTGGGCACATGCTGGGCCGCCATCCACCAGCTCTCCTCTTCCTCTCCCTCTGTGTTGCCGTCTGCCATCTCCCGGGCTACATACACAGCAGCGTCAGGAGCCAGCTGCTACGTGGGTCAGCCCTTTAGTCCCGTCTCCCAGTGTTCCTTTGTTTTAAACTCTACATTTCTTCATTTTGCTCATGGAGAGAGAAATACAGATTACAAAGACCCAGCAAATGGTTTTTATAAACTCTTATTTTCTTGCCACAGAACAGCCTTTAATTAGCTATGAGGACTACAAAGGGAACGGCGTTATAATGGGAACAGCTTAAAGGGAAGAGCCCACAGCTCTCAGCTCCTGAACTGGGGTGCCGCTGCCATCAGCCACAACCAGGTTTGGTGGGAGTGGCCCTCCTGCCGGGGTGGCAGGTTCCCCTCTTCCCCCACTCAGTCCCTGTCTGCAGCAGCACAGCCTGCCTCAGCGTTTCTCCAGAGAAGCAATTCTGCCATCAGGCAAGCCCTTTGAACAAGAAGCACCCAAATGTGCCTCGGTCCCTGACCAAAGGCAGCCGCCCAAAGACTGTTAGCCAGCCCCGGGACAAGCGGACAGGCAGAAGGGCAGACGGACAGTCAGACTAACTTCAGTGTCTCACCTGGGTAAACGGTGCAACACCAGCCCCCGGAACCCTGGAGTTCTAGAGCCTACTCAGCCCCTCTGTTCGGGAGAAGAGCTGGTCTCCGTGTTCAGCCCAGAGGCACTGCCCTCAGACCCAGTCCATTCTTAGCCTCAGACCATCAGCATGTCACAGCCAGAGGGGCCTCTGTTAGGGGCACAGAGAGGTTAAGTAACTTGACTAAGGGCGCTCAGCAAGGCAGCACCTGAGTTAGGACTCAAGCTTGGGGCCTCTGGATCCCCAGGCTCAGGTGCCTCAGGCCCATCTGGGCTCCTGCTGGAGAAGGGGGTAGGAAGGAAGTAGGGGGTTGTCTGAGGTCACAGCACAGCAGCCCCATGACCTAAAGAGCAGGGCAAGTCTCCTCCTGAGTTCCAGACTCAATCAGAGGTTCTAAGTTGGAAGTCCCGGACCCCTATCTGGGTCTCTGGGTCCCTTTAGGCCATGCATGGAGGCAAAAGCCACCCAGAAACACTTTCTTGTCCCCTGTAACTACGTTTGCAAAGCTTCCAGAGGCCCGTTCCCCCGCGCCAATCCAGTTTCACTGCCATCCAAGCTCACAAGGGCGCAACAAAAGCCGGTAGCCTCCTGCTCCTCTTGCTGCGCCCCTCACCCCAGGAATCATCTGGAGGACATGGGAGAGGGTCCCCAGGGGTGTCTCAGAAAGGGGCAGCCTTGCTTCCGCCTGCTGCGCAGCCCTCTGAAGCTGGCCTGGCTCCGGGAGAACTAAGTCTCCTTGAGTCCGGGTCTGCCTGAGCCCAGGTGGAGGGTCCAAGCTCACCAGGAGGGCCAAGGGTTGGGGCCGCAGGACCCAGAAGCCCTGTTAGTGAGGCAGGAAACAGTGGGTCACAGGCACACCCCCCAAATCCTCTCTACCCCAGGACCCTCTGAGATCTGCCCTTTGAAGTCTTGTGGTATCTATTGCCCCTACCACTAACCGTTCCCACCAGCTGAGGACAAAAAAAGTACACTTCGCTCCAGGAGGCCATCAATCCCTCTTCCCACCTCCGGCTTTCAGGGACCAGTGGGTTTAGGTGGACAGGCTGTGCCCTTGAAGGCAGCCAGCGTAGTCGGTGGAGGGACGTGGTCCGGGGCCTGGCCACAGCTCCCCACCCAAAACGACCAGCCCAGAGCCCAGGGCAATAGTTAGGTACTCACCACGGATGAAGGTCGGAGTGTAGGTCGGGAAGGAATCGAAGATGCTGTTTGATGCCATGCCCCGCGCTGAGGAAGGCGAGAACTCGACCCTTCGGGGGGGATGGGTTGGGATTGACTTGGTTGGCTGCTGCTATATTTTTTCCTAGCTACTTTTGAAAATAAAGGGGTGGTGGTGTGTTGCTTTTTGTTTGTTTTTGTTTTGTTTTGCCTGTTCCCCCCCTACTGCTACAAAAAAGAAAAAGGAAAGAACGCGAGAGTGTGTGTGAGCGAGAGAGAAAAAAAATCCTCCCCAAGGAAAGTAAGTTTCTGTTTGTACCCAAGAATTTGGATTCTCGGTCCCACAGGAATGTCTAGCCACAAATTCTCAACAGAAGCGCATGCAGAGTATATCATTAGATGGCGGGAAGGGGCCTTCGGCAGCCAGGGCGGAAGAGCTGGCAGGGCAGTGAGATCCAAGCCAGGCCAGCATCAGCGCCACGGGGAATGAATGAATGAGGCTCACCCCCCGACACAGCCCAGGCTTCAGTGGGTGCGAGGGTGGCCCCGGGGGTGGGGAGGACCGGGAGCCAACCAGCTCCCGCGCAGGGCCCTGAAGGCAGCTGAGGGCCTGGCCTTGTGGTTCTGTGGTTGAGGGACCAGGCCTTCACAGTGTCAACCCAACCTCAGCTCACAGGATGCAAGAAGCCAGCTCGCGGCCTTGGCCCATTGGCTGGGCTGTGGTCACCTGGGCTGTGATGTCACGGCCTCTTAGCTGATCTTGTGGCTGTCTTTCTCTCTTTTTTGGAAAAGGAAAAAAAAAAAAAAAAAAAGGAAAGGCAAGGAAAGAAAGAAAGGGAAAGAGAGAGAGAAAAGTGATGGCTTTTATTTGTGGGGCTGGCCTCAGCACACTGCCCAGAAACAGAACTGAAAGCAGTTGGAGAGGGGGCGGCCGGGGCCGCGGTTTGGATCCTGTGGGAGACTCCTTTTTAATTAAGGCCAGCGTTGGCCTGGGAGGGCTAGGAGCCCTGGAGGGCCCTCACTGGGCACCGGGGGCCTGGGCCCACCAGTGGGCGGAGGGCTTCCCTCCATGCCTCCCGCTCCTGGGCTGCAGCCAACGCCACCGTTGTCCACCACCACCGATGCCAGAGAGAGGCGTCCACATGTGTGGCTGGGTGGCACTTCAGGGGGGTTTTATGGGAGTCGGGATTAAGTACAAATAGGAAACACATGAAGCACCATCTCCAGTGCTCGCGCCTCGCTGCAGCCTGCCCACCGAGAAAGGCTTCCTTGTGAAAGCCGTCAGCACGGGGTGCCTCGGGGCCCCCAGCAGAGCCTGGGGCCTGAGGCCCGAGCTTGTCATTGAAGGCCTTTTACTCATTTTGCTCACCTGTGCATCCCCCTTGGGTTTCCTCATCCAGTCTGATGTGCCTGGGCTTTCCTGCCTCGTGACCTTTGCTCGTGCTGTGCCCCTCCGTGTGCCTTCTGCCAGCCCCTTCTTGAACCTTTCTGTCCCAGAGGGTTTGAGGCTCAGAGGGACTCAGAAGTAAAAAAGACATGGAGGATGATTCAACCCCACACTTTTATGTTCCCAGAAGCTAGGTCGGCACGGAGGCGGGAAGGTGGTGGCTTTTACTCTTCCCCTGGCAAGCTCTATTGTCCCATTTCACAGGCCAGACCATTGAGGCCCAGGACATTGAGGTCAGTTTGTGCCAGGCCTCAGGACTCTGAGTGGGATTAGCACACTGGGCTCTGACTCGCCAGCCCTGACCTCAGCCACGACCACAGCACCTTCAGTGCCCTCTGACGCTAAGTCCTGAGACTTCAGAAAACCCACCGCAGCCCTCGCCCCACTCCCTGGGGGCCCTCACTGGGGGCCAGGCCCCAACACCAGCCTCAGGCTCCTGGTGGTCTCTGTAGGCCAACACGGAGCCGGGGAGGGGGGGCATCCAGGAGAAGGACAGGCCTGTCCAAAGTCCCACAGAGATGTGTCTCTGGCCACAGTTACACTGAGTCACCTGGGAGCCGGACGCCCTCAGACACTCGCTGTCTGTGCCACATGCATTGCTCCATGAAGGCTCAGTTATCTGTCCCTGAGTGGAGAGTCGGTGGTGGCAGGGTTCTCCTTTGCCCAGGGAGGAAACAGGTTTATGGTGAAAACCACAGGGCTCTGGAGTCGCATTTCTAGATTCCAGTCCCAGCTCTGCTGACTTCCACTTGCAAGACAATGGGGCTAGTCACTTCCTTTCTCTGGGCCTCAGTTTCCTTCCCTGTAAAATGGGGATAACACATTTTGCAGAGAGACGGGCGACTGGGTGAGGATACAGTAAACATTGGTTTCCTTGCCTGAGTCTCGGTGACGTTAGTTTGGGCTCCGTTATGAGTAAGCGCAGGTAAGGAACCATCACAGCATGTAGGCGGACAGACTGTCCCCGGTTTAAACTCATCGTCTGGCCAGGCCTGGGCCAGGCCGTGGGCTCAGCGGCCCAGATGGGACCTGCCAAGGGGCCTCTGCCTCCTGGTTACATTCCGAGAGTTTGGAGCCTGCCACGTTGTGGATGAGATCAGAGATGGACGCAACTGGAAAGACCCCTCTAACAGAAGCAGAAGCTGAGGCCCCCCAAGGAGCAGAGACTCAGCCCAGCTCATGGTGAGTCAGTGGAACCTAGGCCCTGCTTCCCAGCCCAGGAGTTCTTTCCACTTAACCAACACCACCTCCAGTTTCGAACGTGTGCACTTCGCCGGTTTTTTCCACACGTAAGAATGGGCCCCCAGTAACACCTATAACTTGGTTCCCCCGAGGGACTCTCCCTCCCTGGGAAACTGAGTCCAGGCCAAGGAACGGGAGGGGGCCCAGGAGGCTGGGGGCCCAGGGGTACATCTGCCCAGTGGTGGTTTTAGTGCATTCCTGGATTAAGGCAGCAAACTCGTCCTGGGTACCAGGTTTCATCCTTCCCTTGAGAGGCTTATAACATCCACATGCCCCCTCAAAAGCATGTGCCAGACTTTGAATGAACCCCTGGAGCCTGTCTGGAGAAGCAGAAAGAACATTCCAGAATCCTGACTTTGGTGCTTATAAGCTAAGAGATCATGGGCCAGAGACTTTATTCTTCTGAGCCTGCTTCGGACAGAGCCCGTGAGTGGCGCCAGTGGCAGTACCCACCTTCCAAAATTACAGAGAGAATCAAGTGAGAAAGTGTGGAGTGTGCCCGGCACACTGAGGGTGCCCAGTTCCCAGGACCTCCCTTTCCTTCACCTGCTGACAGTGCGTTTTCATGGCAGGCAGTGGGCAGTTGGGCCTCCTCTTGTTCTCTGTTGGAAAAAATTATCTGATGCCATAGAAATATCTGAACCAATCAGATCAGGTGAAACCAAACACTTGGTTGAAAAAGGGAATCATAAAAAAAAATAGTATTTTGTTCCTTAAAATTTTCATTTTAAATTTCAACTTATAAATGTGCCTTAAATGGCCTTCCTCTGGTTCTTCTGGCTTTAGCCAAGCCAGATGGCATCTCCTACAATTTCCAGGTTTGACTTCTTTCGAGTGGAACATGAATGTAAAGATGCTTAAGAAGCAATCAGCATTGAGTGGCATCTGGATTTTGCTATTTCCCCCAATCCTTTACAGTGTCCCACCCATACTTAATTCAACTTATTGTTTAGTAACTTGCCTTTACTGAGTCTTTCCAAGGTATTCAACCTACTTTCCATAGAAACAGACTCGCCGGTTTTGCATCATATCATCATTAACATAGTATCACCATCAGAGAGGGGCCAATCAGGAAAAGAGAAGCCACTCTTGAGTATTGGAAACGGAGGCAAGTTAAATCGGGGGTTATAGGCAATGCAGATGATGGGAGAGCTCTTCCCCTCAAAGATGGTGAGGAGCCTCAACATTAGCCACAGCAGGAAGTCACTGCCACCCCTTGTCACGAGGAACACAGGGAGGTGTTGCCAGGGACCTCTTGTGGAAGAAGGATCACAGTAGAAGAGTTTAGCATTTGCTGGAGCCACAGAGGAGACTCAGCCACTATGAAGATGCCCCCAAGACTAAGAGTAAAGGGGTCTTCTCTTCTCTCTTCTCCCATCTTTCAACCCCTCCCAGTGCCTCCCGTTGGTCAAGTGGAGCTGGAACCAGCTGACTTAGTGGAATCAGAGCCCTGAGTTACAGAGCCAAACAGGGGAGGGCTAGACTGGACCTGAGGGCAAGCTGTCCCCAGACTGGCCTAATATCCAAAGAAGCTCTGTAGCCATGAAAACCAAATGGGCATAAACAGGTTTGGAAACAAACCCAAGTGATTTTTGGCAAGTTGACAGCTCAGGGAGCTGGTGGAGCAGAAGGGGTGGATCCCAGTGAGGGACCTGCTCTCCAAGGGTGTTGACTGGCGTGTTATACCAGAGGGGCCAGGGAGCCCCTGAGCTGGTTGCATTAGGGGTCAGTGAAGAACACACTTACTGTAAATGGCGACGAAATCTATTTTCTTAACCTGTGTTCAGGGCTGATCTTTCCACCATGGCCTTGGGTTACTGGGACTGGGGAATTAAGTCACCCGTCACGAGCATTGGCTGCAGGGCCCATCTGTGAACGCAGGCGTGTTCAGAGGTGGCACGCCTGCAAACCCATTGGGCCCTCCCAATGACCGGTGGAACAGGTGTGGCTCTCTGTACCTTACAGGTGAGGAAAAGACCAGCCCCAGGACTGACCCCAAGTTCTAGCTGCAAGATGACTCCTGGCGCAGCCAGCTTGGATCAAGTGGGAAGCAGATCTGAGGTAAGTCCTGGTCTTGGAACCCAGATTCTGGCTTTCCACCAGAAAATCACAGCGCTGGGCCCAAGAAAGGTGCGGGAGCAATATGGCTACCTGCTGCAGGCTGGCAGGGGGCTCTGCCTCAGGGCCCAGCACAGAGACACCAACATAAGGTGTCCCCTTCTGTCTCCCCACCCCCGAAGCCAGGCCCACCTTCTGCTCTGCTAGAGCTCAGGGTGGGGGATAAGGCCTACAGGCCACATGGCTCACCCAGGGACTAGGATCCTCAGGCCCAGCCAAGGGGTCATTAGCTAAGGACCTACCATGTGGGATGCACATGCTGAGAGCTTTATGCACAGTATCTCCAATGGTGGGCTCTCGGGACAGCCAACTGTGCTAAGTGGTCTTCCTGCTGGTTTCCAGGGCAGTCAGAGAGGTGAAATACCGGCTCCAGGGCACCCCGTCTGCAGGTGGTGGAGGCAGGATTCAAACCCAGTCTGCCCTCTGCCTGCTTTCTGGGCTCCTCTGCCCTCCTCACCCCCCAGCCTCTCTCTTTCCTGCTCTTTGTTTTGAAAACTGCTCCTGGTGCCCCCTTCAGAACCAAGCCCCTCCCCCACTTCCACTCCACCTTCCTGCCTCTCCCCCTTCTCCAGGACCCTCCCTTGTAGGCCTCACTGCTAGCCCATCACAAATCTTAGCTTTGAGGACCCTCTGATGGCAGTTTTTAGCCTTATCAGGGACCCCAATAGCTCCACTCATGGCCTTTCCTCCTGCCTGAAATTCCACCATTAGTCACATTTGGGTTTGGATACACAAATCCAAGTATGGGTTTAGCCCTAAGTCTTCTATTGAAAAGACACAGGAGCCTCTGAGGGGCATAAGCCAGCTTGAGAGAAGAACACAGCCTGGGTGCGTCACCCAGCTCCCTGCAAATGGACATGCTGGCTCTCTCTCTGCAGACTCCCACTGCTTAAAATGACCATCCATGTGCCCCTCCACGCCACTACCACTACCCACAGAGCAAACCAGGCAGACGGCAGAGACGGCTGTCCCCGTGCTACAGCCAGGGAAGCGGAGGCAAGCAGAGGGCCTCGCACACAGGCACGCGGTGAGTAAGGAGATTCAACTGCAGGAGAGCTGCTGCCACACCCAGCCGCCCCAGGACACCTCTAGATTTCCCTTCTCTCTCCTTCCGAGGCTGAGGAGCCCGGGCCTTGGAGTTAGGGGAGCTGGGTTCAGACCTCGGTTTCGGCATTTCCTAGCCGTGTGATGTCAACTGAACCTATCAGAACCTTGTTGCACTTATCTGTCAGACGGGGACCGTCAAAAGCTTCTCTTGCCCTGACCCATGTGGCTCAGCTGGTTGGGCTTTGTCCTGCAAAGCAGAAAGTTGCCGGTTCAATTCCTGGTGAGGGCACATGGTTGGGTTATGGGTTCGGTGCCCGGTGAGGGCACATAGGAGAGGCAACCAATCGATGTTTCTCTCACGCATCAATGTTTCTTTCCCTCTCTTCCTCTCTCCCTTCCCCTCTCTCTAAAAATAAATAAAATCTTCAAAAAAAATTAAAAAGCTTCTTTTCTTCCAGGATGTGCAGGTGGGGAGGGAACCCTGGGCAAGGCACGCAAGCTCTTCTGCTGCTGTTTGGTCGCTAACAGCCCGGAGCCCTGGGCAGCATGTAGGGGCACTGGGAGGGCAGGCGGCTGGTTCACAACTTCCCCAGGGCCCTTGGCGCCCCCACCCAGCTGCCCTCCCACCCAGTCCCACCAAGGCCCCAACTCTCCTGGCTTCTGGAGGCTGGCCCCAGCACAGGGCAGCCTGAACCTGGGTCCCAGGCTGTAGGGCACTGGAGAGACCACCTGGCCACAGTGCGTCCTCCCTGAGATGCCATCAGCCCAGAGGCCTCTCATGGTCCCTGGAGTCCCAGAAAGCCTCCCCCATCTTATGCTCCCTCCCTCAGAGTCCAGGCCCCTCAGAGGAAGAAAGAAAACCCCAAGCTGCAGCTCCTTTTGGCTCATAAAATGGATCTTTCTCTGGGTCTTTCGGTGGAATAGTCTATTTTTAGCATCAAAGAGCTCTGCTAGGGGCTCAGACCTGCTGAGGGACCAGCTTCGTGTGACCACAAACCCAGGGGAGGCCGGCACTTCTCTTGGGGTGGGGCTGGAGGGCAGCCACCCACAGGGCCGGCAGGGCAGGAGGGGCCTCCGAGGCCCAGACTCTGGCCCAGAGCTCCTGCCCAACCATTCAGGGAGCACTTGTTTGGGGCCAGACCAGTGCCTCAATCTGCCCCGCCTGCCCCCATTTCCTCTCAGTGCATTTTCCCCATAAGCCAAATAATAATAACCATAGCGAGAACCATGAACTGGCACTTACCATGTGCCAGGCACTCTTCCAAGGACCTCACACAAATTAACTCACTTCATTCTCACAACAATCTGATCTTTTAACAGATAAGGAGACTGAGACTCAGAAGTTAACTGACTTTCCCAGGTCAGCTCAGACAGGATGGCACAGGGTGGGAACCCAGGCATTCCTTTTTATGCTGATTTCATCTCATTTCACAGCTAAGGAAACAGAGGCTCAGAGTTCCTCAAAATGACCTCGATCACAAATGGCAGGGCCAGGGTCCCTGCCAGGCCTGTCTGGTCCAGGACCTCGGGCCTGAACACTCACCCCTATTGACCTCTGGGTGTCCCGGGCACGGCACCTGTGACCTCAGCCAATTCTCCCAACAGAGGGTGGGTGCGTGTGCACGTGTGTGCGCATTCTCCCACCGCCCCTTTGAGCGGGGAGGAAACTGAGGTTCCAAGAAGAGAAAGGACGCTCCTGACATTGCAGAGCTGAGGGGCGGGGGGTGGAGTCGGGATTGAGCCCCTCTGCTGGAATTCCTGAAGCCTTTGCTAGGTCTCAGTCCCCATCACCTCCAGCCCCTGCTGCTTTCCTGGAAGGGGCTGGGCCCCAGGAGAAGCACAAATTGGGCTGAACTTTTCAAAAAGTGATTTAATGTTCCCCCCCCCCTCTCCATCTCCCTCCCTTTCTGTCTTTCGATCATAACGACCCTGTTTGCAGGGGTGTGCCAGCCAGCAAATCTGCTGAGCCAGGCAAAAGGAGGGGGGTGTCATTATGTGGTTGGGAAATGGTGGGGCGTTTTGTACGCCACCGATCTAGCATCCCAGGAATCTCAGCAGCCCTCAAGAAAATTAGAGAATTAGCTACCACACAGGGCCATGGCTTCCTCATCCCGGGGTATGTGTGCTTTTGTTGATTTTTAAACTAGGACGCTTTAAGATCTGCACAGAAGCCACATTGTAGGAACAGGAGCTGCCTAGGGTAAGGAGAGAGCTCTGGCCCCTGAGGAGGCTCAGGCCAAGGCTGACACTTGGAAGAACCAGGCTCAGAGAGGGGCACGAACTTGCCCTAGGCCACACAGCTAAGGCCAGGCTCTGCAAGTAACTGGCTGTGCGAAATCATACAAATTCTTTTCCCCTCTCTGGGTCATTTTTTCTCATCTGAAAGGAGGGGGTGAAATTATTGTCTTAGTTTGGGTTTCCACAAAGACAGACCTGAGTCTAAGGAATAAGGGGTAAGCAGTTTATTTGGGAGGTCATCCCAGGAAGCAGGGGTGAGGGAGGGGAGGAAGTGACACAGGAAAGGTAAGGCAGCCCATACAAGGTGCAGGAGCAAGTAGCTTACCGCTCTGGGCAGCTGGAGCTCCACCCACTGTGGCCCCTCTGAGGCATTGGGTGGGGCACCACAAGAAATGCCACCCTGGGACAAGGTGGTGGGGTATGTACCACTAACTCCTACCTGTCATTGGTTGTGGGTTGTTCTAGGAATGATGACTCTACCAAAATTCTAGTCTCTGCCCTTGGGCAAAGCTCACTGGGCCAGAGAACATCCTCAGACCAACCTGCCTTTTAGGGGAACTTTCTATTCTATTCAGGCAGGGTGTTTGTATGATTTCTAAGGTGTCTTTCGGCTCTGATAGGTAAGGGTCCATCATTTCACAAGCATCTTCATCAGAATCATCTTTCAACCCTCTCAGCGGCCATGCTGCCGGGGGTAGCGATGTGTTGGCACAGTAAGTGGGGTACAAAATCACCTCCTCACTACTTGTGCCAGGGCCACCCCTATTCATGCTTCAGCATGTTGGCCATTGGTTTTTCAATAGTGTTGTTGTTGGGACGCCTGGGAGGCAGTGCCGTGGGGTGCCCCCTGAGGAGGGAGGTGCCAAGGAATGGGCTGCATGGAGGGAGGGGGGCGCTGTCCTCTCCACTACTTCCACCAGAAAAGCCTGCCTCATTTGTGTTTTCAATTTAGCTTTTTTCCCATCAAAGTTATACATGCTCATAGTTTAAACAGTCAGATGTTTTTGTAAGGCCCTCCTTTACCACTCCCCAGAGAAAAGCACTTCCGACTCTTTTAACTGTTTCTTTTAGTATTTACACTATTTCTCCAAATAATGTGCTTACCGAGCTCACTGCCATTTTTTGCTTCGAGGTGTTATCTATTGACTACTCGCCATGGGAGAGGATTTGGCTTCTTTGGCCCAGCCCTGTCTTCACCGTGCGCCCTTTCTGTCCTCCCAGGGTCGTAGTTATTTGGGTCAGATTGACCGTTAATGTTTATCTTTTTACAGTTGGAGAAATACTTCTCACAGCTGAGTCACGGCACCTACTCTGATCACATTCCCTTGATCGCACAGCTTTTTGTTTTCCCTGGAGTTGTAATTTGTTTAGCTTTTCATTTTCATAATTTTCTGTGTACTTACCACTAATTCATCCCCAAACTGTCCAGTAGTTGTCCAAATGTCCTATTAGGAAATTCAGTCACATCAGGTGTTCAATAATTTCTTCTTTTCGGAGTCATCCTTCCTGCAGTTCCCTTACCAGCTTCAGTCTGGACTGGCTTCTCTCCAACCCACTGCTCAGCTGGCAACCCGGAGCAATCCCCCTTCACTGTCTTCCTGGGATTCTCTTTGCCCCCTCTTACCCTGGAGCCCTTGTTTCCTGGGCTCTTTCTAGTTCACTTCCTTGTTTTGATGGAGTACACCTTCCAGAAGCTTCCTAATAAAGGATGTATAGGAGGTAGATTTATTTGTGAGCTTGTTACATTTGATGATATCTTTAGTTATAGTTCATGGGTAGTTTGGCTGGGTATAGAAATTGTGGTTGAAATAATTTTTCCTCCTCAAAGGTATTTTTCCATTGTCTACTTGCTTCTTGTGCTGCTGTTGATAGGTGTGGAGACGTTCTGTTCTTAATCGCTGAAAATAGCTTATTTTTTCTCTCGCTCTCTGAAAGCTTTGACGACATTTGTGTGTGTGTGTCCCAAGTGTTCTGAAACTCCACAGTGAGATGCCTTTGTGTGAGTCTGTTCTCACCCATGGTTCCAGACATGTGCAGCCCTGGGGTCTGCGCAGTCGTGGTGACCAGTCCTGGGTGGTGCCCATGGATTACTTCCTTCGTCATTTCTCTCTTCCTTTTCCACTGTCTCCTCTTTCTGCCGAGACTTCTACAATTCTAAATAATTGAAGATTCCAATAAATTCTAAAATTCTTATCCTTTTTATTGTCTGTTTCTTTATACTGTGTTTTTATAGTCTTTTGGGAGGAGATACCTTTATCTATTTCTTTTAGTGTCTCTATTGAGTTTCTCGTTTTTGTTGTAATAATTTGAATTTATACTTGTTGGTTTTCTAGTTATTATATTTCTAACTGCCTATTCTTATTATATAGATGAAGTACCTTCTTCCTCTTATCTCTTTGAGAATATAAATGACAGAATTTTTAAATAAGATTTAATCTCCCTGCCTAGTGTGTTTTCTTTAATTTACTTTTTTCCCTTTTATTTTGTCATCTTTCCCAGTCAAGGCTTTCTTCATATGGCTGATGCTCCTTGGTGGTGGGCCCTACTTAATAGCAGGGTACTGAACTCTGGAAGCTGTGCAATGGTGTGGAGCTGCCCAGCTCTGGACTTCGGAGAGGGGGTCTGGCTAGGTCATTTACTCAGTCAGAATCTTCCCTTTTAGCCTGCACCGATGCCCTGAGTAGACTCCTCTACTCTGCTTGGAAGGTGTTGGACTGGCTGCCAATGTTCTGGGGCAAGAGGGTTGGAATTGTGTGAGTGTTGTGTTCGCTCGACCCTTTATTTACAGAACAGTAGCCTTCACCTTTTACGTGTCTGGCCACCTGCTATCCAGAGACCCTCTTCCCCCCCCTTCTCTCTCTCTCCCTCGCTCCCTCCCTCAGAAAAAAGCAAAACTTTAAATGGGTGGGGGGAGAGCATCTGGGGCTGCAAGTGCTTCCTATACACTTTCTAATATCCCTCTTATTCTCACTCACTTCTTCGCCCCCGTTTCTGAAAATATCTCGTACTGCCAATCCCTGGGTCTTGGGTGAGTTTGCTGAGTTGCTCTCTGGCTTTCCCCACGGCTCTGTCTGTGGGGTTCGCATCTCTCAGGCTGGCCAAGTCAGTGGCTTCTCATACAGACGCTTTCCAGGCTCCTGCACTCTGTTGCTGTTACTGTCCCCACATTCTCGCTGCCCTCACAGACTTATGCCTTAAAAACACACCACCAGAAGCCATCCAACCAGCAACACTTTATGCCATGGATAGGGAACAGAGGTGAATGCATGCCCTTGACCTACCGCTTTCTGCTTTCTAGGTTGTGGGGAAGATTTTGCCTGAAATAAGGATTCCAGAATATGTCTTGGTTGTGTTTGAGAAGATTCAATTTTTAAAGAGGTGAATTCTCCCCAAATTAATTTATAAAGTATATTAGCAATTCCAATTAAAACCCCAACAGGATTTTTTTTATAGAACTTGACAAACTGTTTCTAAACTTCATGGAGAAGAATAACTGGCCATGAAAAGCCAAGGCAAATCTGTAAAACAGAAGCAAGAAAGGGGTGGGGGTAGGTCTGGGGTTACCCCACCAAATATTGGCATCCAGGATATGTATAGTCGTGACGTCAGAGAGGGACCGTATGAGACTATACAAGTAGGCCAATGAAACAGAATGAAGAAACCAGAAACTGACTCCCCTAAAAGGGTGCACCAGTCAGGATCCTGCAGGAAATAGGTGGTCCCCTCAAAGGTCTAACTGGGGAGCGTTTAGTGTAATGGCTCTTTATAGATGCGTGGGCAGGGTTAAGGGAGCCAGCAAGGGATGCCGATGCACCCAGATACTACAGCCATGGGACACCATCACCGCATGGTACAGGAACTCCGCAGCTCTCGGACAGGGGCTGACTCAGGGAGGAGAAGCAGACACAGACCAACCAATGGCTGGCCCAGTGGGGAAGGAGCACCTCCTGTAGTGCCTCCCCCTGGCTAAGCCCAGATGGGAAGCAGAGACCAGTCGAGGCCCACCATAGACATCGGCCTGCAGGTGCACAGAGCAGGCAGAGAAAGGTGCAGAGCAGATCTGAGGGGGTGGGGGTGGAGAATAACCGATACATATGGAAATAGCCACTCAGAGGTCCCACAGACAATACCAATGTCACAGCTCCCAAAGAGACTTTATCAGCTCCCCCTTCTCCTCCCATGAATGGCACTGCCATCCTCTTTGGCACCAAGCTGGATCTTGGGTCACTCCCTACTTTGTGTTTACTATTTGATTTACCTTCAAAATAATCCTCACACTGCCTCATGTCTGGTGGGATGAGCTACTGATCCCGGCTCATAGCAGGAGGGATCAGTATCCTGTCTAAGCATTCACCTTCCCATTTCCTGCAGGAAAGCCCTGGTCTATCCCTCAGCCTGTCCCTCTCAGCTCAGACCACATGTGGTGTCTCCAGCGCTCCGGTCAGCTTCACATCTCCGTGACTTTGACCCTGCTGCCTCCCCCTTGCACTGCTTCCTGTCCATGGAGAAGTCACTCCATGAAACCTCTCCTCCTCCAGGCTCCTTGTCCTCTCCATGGTTCTTGCCACTTTCATTCCTGTGCCTAGCCCCCTCCACTGGTCTGTGAGTTTCCACAATAGGAAGTGTGTCCCTGTGTCTGTGTGTTCCCAGCTGCCAGAATAAGCATCCATGAATGTTAGTTGAATGAATATACAATTGGATGAGCAAATAAGGGACCAAATGAATGCCCCTGCTTTTCGGAAACAGTGAAGAAAAGGGAGTGCAGGTAGTTGGACTTCACATTCATGTCATTTACTCAACAGTTACATGTGTGCTCTTATGATGGGTCATACCCCGTGCCGGTGCTAAGGATACAGCAGTTAACACAACAGATGTGACCTACGTTTTAGTGGAACCTAGCATCTGATGGGGAAACAGACATTCAATAACAACTTCACCAATAGTTATTTTAGTCATGAAGTCTTCACAGATGCAATGACATTTCATCCATGAGTCAGGAGTGGTGGCAACCCGAGTGCGGGGGCAAGGTCTCGGCAGAGTGGACCTGGCGGAGGGAACCGCATGGGCCAAAGCCTGGAGGAGGGCAAGAGGCTGGCCTGACTGGGGAGCTGAGAGGAGGCAACTGTGGGCCTCAGGGAGAGGAGAGGCGGAGCGGGTAAGTGGGGGCCAGCCCTGGGCGGGGGATGGGGGGTGTTGAAGGCAACAAGAGGCCTAGAGTGTTGATAAGTCTTGGAGTGCAGACATGACATGATCAGATTTGCATATTTTAAGTTCTCTTTGGAGAATGAGTTGAAGGGGGACTGAGGGCTGGGGTCCCTAGGCCTGTGGCCCCTCACAAGACCTGGTCGCCAAGGACCCTCAGAAAATGGTCCTGTCCCTCTCGTGGAAGGTGCCCTCTGGGTTTCTTGAGACACTGAGGGGAAGTTGCCCACCCCCCATCCCTGACTCCCACCCCCACCCCTGCTCCTCCTGCAGAGTTTTATTTCCCCCTCTTCAAGGAAACAGATCAAAGGGGCTGAAGTTGCCCCCCTGAGGCCTGGGGCAGGAGGGAGAGCTGACAGGTGCGGGTGAGCTCTGTGTCCCCGAGCCCTGCACTTCACCTTTACATGCCTTTTCCCTCGTCCTCGCCCCCACCTGCTGACCAAAGTGTCACCACCTGTCTCTGTTTAGAGGGTGAGAAACTGGAGGCTCGGGCCAGGCAAGTCCATACCTGAGGGCTGGGGTGAGAGTGGGAGTGGGGGCTGCTCCACTGGCCTGAGCCCTGGGCCTCCCTCCACACCGAGACTCCTTCCTCCTCTCCCTGTAGTTAGGTTCACCTTCCTCCACAGTTACAAAAGTAACACATGTTCAGTGTTGAACAGTTGAAAAGACAGAAAAAATGTCAAATTATCCCAGTCCTATTACTATGCAGCATTAAATACTGTCAATATTTGGGTGTGTACCTTTCTCCGGAGTCAGTGTCTGTCTTTTTCTCTCCTTCTTTCTCTCCCCAAATAACATCACTGTGCCTAAATTTTTGTGAATCTTCTTCCATATGGATAGATACTGTTCTTCAACAGGCATTCTTACCTGAAATACGAGGTCCATCTGGAAAAAGTCCAACCACTGTTAATATAACAAGAACGGTTTGTGTGACACGGAGAGTGGACTGGAATGCGCATGCATGAACAACGATGACTTCACTGCACTAGTCAGTGGGGGTGGTAGATGCCACCAAGTGAGCATGTGTACTGTGTGGCTGTCACATTCAAAATGACTGAGCAAGTAGAGCAATGAGTCTGCATCAAATTTTGCGTCAAGCTTGCATATTCCTCCACGGAAACTACTCAGATGATTCAGAGGCCGCCACTATGGACAACTGGTGACTGGCAGCTTCATCACAGCAACGCGCCTGCTCACGCATTACGTCTTGTGCAGAGTGTTTTAGTGAAACATCAGATCACCCAGGTGACTTAGCCTCTCTACAGCCCAGATTTGGCACCCTTTGACTTCTGGCTTTTCCCAAAACGAAAATCACCTTTGAAAGGGAAGAGATTTCAGACCGTTGATAAGATTCAGGAAAATACGATGGGGCAACTGATTGGAAAAACTGTGTGAGGTCCCAGGGTGCCTACTATGAAGGAGACACAGGCGTCATTGTCCTACGTACAGTGTTTCTTGTGTCTTCTTCAATAAATGTCTCTATTTTTCATATTACATGGCTGGATTCCTTCTGGACAGACCTCGTACACCAGCTTCAGGAGGTCTGGGGACCCATGAAAACCACAAGTAAAATCATCCAAAAGATGTAGTTTCCCAGGAGGGAGTCTCCAGCTTTTATAAAATTCCCAAAGGAGCCTGGGACCCAGGTGAAGGTTCAGATCCCCTCCTCCGCCCTCTGGCTGAGGCCAGTGATGTCCAGCAGTGGGTGTCAAGGCCTGAAACAGGACAGTACCAGTGAGGAAGAGGATGAGATGGATTCAAGAGGCATTTGAGAAGCGGCATTGAATGAGCCAAGAATGACTCTGGGTTTGCAGCCTGGAGATTGGGTAGACGGCGGTGAGGAGCACGGGGGTGGAGCCTGTGAGGCGGGGCCATGGGGCTGAGCCTTCAGGAACATGTCGTCCCCACATCTGAATTTTCCCAAACCTTCTCCCATGTGGATAGACACTTCTCTCCAGCTGGCATTCTTACCTAGAGTGCACAAGCTCTGGAGACTGTGAAGTCCAGAGGTGTGAGGGGGCCAGGGTAGCCCTGCCGTGCATGAGAAGGCCTCCTGGAGGAGGTGTCCAGCAGATGGATGTACAGCTCTGGAGCCCAAGAGAGAAAGCAGGACTTCGGGCATCACCTGCCCACACACGGCCATGGAAATGTTGGGGTAAAGAGATCCGGACCAAGCGCAGGAAGCTGGGATGTGCCAGCCTGAAGGATGGGGGAGCAGGAGGTGAGCTCAGAAAGGTGACTGGGAATGTAGGGCTGAGCCCAGGGGAAGGTTTGGAAGAAAGGTGTCATCACTGGGGGGTGAATGCTGCAGAGAGAATCTGAGATGTGACCATTGGATTTTGGTGACCAGGATGTTTTTGGTGATTAATCAGGTGCAATTTCAGGTGAGTGGGGAGAGGGGCAGCAGAAGCCAGATCTTATTCATTCATCTATTCACCGGTTTATTCATTCTTTCAGACTTGGGGCTGAGAGACCAATGGCCCTCCAGAAGCGAAGGGCTGGAAGGGATGAGCGGGTGTGACCAGGAGACTGGTGAGGGGTCACGGGGAGGGTTTGGCCCAGAGGAACAGAGGGTTCAATAGAAGAAGAGGGGGGAACTGTCTGGGACAGCATCTGGAAACAGCCTGGACAGTGGAGAGTGGACAGAGGGGTAGCCTCTTCTGGACGACTGCATGGAGGCAGTGTCCCCTGGGAAGAGCCAGGTTTGGGGCAGGTAGGAGGAGAAAAACCACTCCCTGAAGATCTCGAATCTTCAGGCAGCTGGTGAACCTTGCTCTGTGGCAAGGTAGGGAGAGGGGCTGGAGGCACAGGAAGCTCCAGTGACTGGCAGGGGGCCCCTGGGCCGAACACTGGCAGAGATTGCTTTCAGGAGTCCTAGGGCCCTAATCTGTCCCTTACCCTGCCTGATTCTTCCTGCTCTCTCTCCTCCAGAATCCCGGTGCATTTCCATCCTTCTCCACCAAAATCCGTTCCCAGAAAAGAAGAGAAATGCCTTCCCTTTGAGGCCTGATGGACCACAGAGCTACCTTCCCAGGCACCCTCCACCCCCTTCCCCATTCTGGCAAATGAACAAAGTAGACATTAGGCTGAGGGGGAGGCAGCTGATGTGAATCGATTTTAGGCAGTGGGGTGCAGAGAAGAGAGAAAGATCTTTCCAGCATTGCAGAGTCAGCTACTACAATGGCATTAGGGGCCTGGCCCCGATGTAGTTCTGGGGCCTGCCACTCCTGGTGGCCCAATAATGACGGCCCAGTACACCCCCCCTCCCCAGCCCCAACTGAGGCTACAACAGTATTTCCAAGGCAGAGCAGCCAGAAACAAGAGAGAAATCAAGACAGTTCCCTCATCTGCTCTGTCAGCTCTGTACATTAAGGCACATCAGATAAGCATCCTGTCTTGTATGTGGTCGAGGTGTCAGACGGGCCGGCCACCATCTGCTTCCCTCCGTGGTTCTCACTCCTCCGCTGGGCCTCAGGGAAGCCAGGGGAGGGTAGGGGAACGTGTGGATCTCTCATGGAGCCTGGGCTGGGCTGGAATCTGCAGCCCCCCGTCGCAGCCCCAGAGGATGCAAAATACCTGGTTCTCTCCTGAGCTTCAACCTCTCGCGGCTCCCTAGGGCCCACAGCCTCACCTCCACGCTCCTCCTCTACCCAGAGGCCTTCCGGGTAGTCCTGTTGCTGCTTCTCATCACGCGCCTCACTCGCGTTGGCCAGGATGGAATACACTCTGCACTTTTCAACCTCCACATCTTTGTTTGCAGGGATTTCTCCTCCTGGAAGTCCCTCCCTTCCTCCTGCCCTGTCTGAACCCTGCTCAGCGAGCTTCAGCGCCCCCCCCCCCAGAGGTCTCTACCTGCCGACCTCATTTTTCTGTTCTTTCTGCAGCCGAGATGTTGGTTTCTGCTTCTGTCCGCCCCTCGGTTCCTGGCACAGTGTGGTGTGTGGCATGGGTATCAGTGAATGCTTTCATTGAATTTTCTACCCTGTTCAGAATTAGCTCACATATACCAAGCACCTACCACATCCAGGTCTTAAATTGCACATAGTCAGACTCATTAAATCTTCATGATGATGTGGTGATGTCTGTATTACTCTCCATTTTCCATATCAGGAAACTGAGGCTCAGGGAGATGAAAGAACACCCCACAGTCACTCAGCCAACAAGGACCAGAGCTGGGATTACCCTGAGACCTTCCTGAGTTCAGAATCCGGGCATTTCTACTCCACGCTTTTCCTTCAGCTGGAATGCCCTGTGGGTCTCCTGCCAAGTGGGGTCTCAGCGGAAGCAGTGGTCTGCTGTTTCCACACTGATTTAGATTTCAACCTATTCTTCTTCTTTCTTATTTTTTCTTGTAACAAAAGAAATGTGTGCTCTGGTCTGACTTTTGAATCCAGTGCTCTTTCCAAGGCGCTCCGTTGTCTTCATTCCAGGTGGGGAGCCCTTGAGCCAGAGAAGGACAGAAAGGTCGCTTGGATCATCCCCCTGCCTGCAGGCAGGACTCCTGATTATTTCAAGTGACAGAAACCCAACTGGGATGATTAATATCCTGTGTCCACTTGGCTAGGTGATGGTACCCAGAAATTTGGTCAAACACTGGTCTAGGTGTGGCTGGGGAGGTAGTTTTTAGATGGGATTAACATTTAAGTCAGTAGCCTTAAAACAGATTGCCCTCCATAATGTGGGTGAGCCTCATTCAATCGGTGGAAGGCATTAAGAGAAAAAAAGACTGACTTCCCCTGAGGAAGAGACAATTCTACCAGCAGACTGCCTTTGGATTAGAGCTGCAACATCAGCTCTTCCCCGGTATCCAGCCCGCTGACACACCCTGCGGATGTGGGACTCCCTTCACAATAGAGTGAGCCGATTCCTTAAAATCAATCTCTCTCTCTGCTTCTTCTGCTTTCCTACGTGTTGGCTTCATCCACGCACAGGATCTCCTCAGGAGGGGCAAAGAAAGCTGCCAGCAGTTCTAACATTGTCTAAGCTTGGCAAACCATAGAAAAGGAGGGCTTAAAAAAAAACAATTCTAGTGAAACTTCTGGGGTTGACGCTCATTGGCTTGGCTCAGGGCATGTGACCGTCCTGGAGCCAACTGCTGAGACTCTGACTGGCCAGGAGGCCAGGTGGCCCTCTTTTCTGTCGTCCCACCAGGATTCTACATACTTGCTTGCTTCCTGCCTCGAGGCAGATCCAGGGAACTGAATCAGCCTGAAATCAGAACTGCAGATCGGAGGAAAAGGCAGCTAGTGTGAAGGAGCCCAGGGGTTCCTTTGAATAGGGTCAGGGTGGAGCCAAGCTTTAAACACGCCTTTGGAGAGCAGTTTGACTGAAACCGAAATCTCGGGGGAACTGGTTCATGACTCCTCCCCACCCCTCATGGAGCTCAGGAGCCCTTTGGTTCCTGCCTCTGCCCAATGCTTGAATTCCTTCCATAGCATTCACAAGTGTTTTTATACCTCCAGCGACAGGGGGCTCATTACCCACAAAGGCAGCTCACACATGTTTTGCTGGCTCTAACTGAAAGCTCTCCCTCAGGTCAAGCTGAAGTATGGCTCTGTACCTTCACTTGTCAGTCCCATGTCTGCCCCCCACCCCCCGTTCTCCCTTCCTGACCCAGATCAGCACTGTGCTAATCCCTTATCCATGACCCTCCAGGCCTCCAAGTCAGCAATTCTACCATCTGTTCTCCAGATGCTGAGCTGAGCACAGTACTCATGTTATCTCATGGCCACCCTTTGAGCTGGGCACTATCGTTGCGTCCATTTTATAGAGGGGGAAGCTGAGCCCCAGAGATGTGAAGGGGTTTGCTTAGGGTCACCTGACTAACATGGAGCTTAGTAAGAGAACTTTTTTTTTACTCCAAAGCCCATTTTCTTTTTGCCACTGGGCTACCCTGCCTTCAGCTGGCCTTTAAATGACATGGTTTCGAAAAGTCCCTGCTGTTCTTAGAAACTTTCTTCTGGTCATGGTCCAGTAGATAAAAGCTTGTCAACGTGGGGTGCCCAGGACTGAATGGTATTGGTCAGGGCTCTTGCAGCTCCATATTATGGAAGTAACTCTCCAGCTGGACCCATTATTGTCTCACAGAATTAAAAATTCAAGGGAGATACAGCTTCAGGTATGGCTGGCCCCAAAAGCTCAAACGCCATTAGTGGAACTCAGACTTACTCACCTTCTGCAGCTCTCCATAATGCTATTCTCTCTCTTGGCCTCATTTTCAGACAGGCCTGTCTCCTTAGGAGCCTTCAGAAACCAAAGTTTTGCATTTTATCTGTTTAGCCATTCCAGGAGAAAGAGCTTCCCCTTTTCATAGTTCTAGGCAAAGTCTCAGGACTGGTCCTCATTGACTTGGCTTGGGTCATGAGCCTCACTTAAACCAATGGCTAGATGCAGAAGCCAGTGCTCTGACTGGCCAGGCCTGGGTCATGTGCTCATCTCTGGGGCTGGGAAATGGTGTCATTTCCATCCAAACCACAAGGACTAAATGTATACATGTGGTATTTAGCAGGGGCTCTTCCCCAAAGAATAAGGGTGCTGTTTTCAGAAGAAGTGAGAACGTTGGGCAGCAGGCACAGACACAAAGGCGCACTTATGAATCAAACCCTCCTTGTTGCTGGGGCCTGGGGTATGTGTGAGCCTGGCAGGGGAGAATGTGACTCTCACCTCCTTCCTCTGGGAACCCTACCTTCATTAATGCAACCAAAACTTTCAGTGTCAATTTTAGCAACCGTGTCACCCACTCAATGCACCTCCAAGTTCCGATGCCCTGCCTCACATTCCACAGCTCAGGCCAGCCTCTTCCTGCTGCGCGTTGGGCCCAAGTCCAGCACTTTCACATGTGTCCCTCTGACATTCTGTCTTGTTACACTCAGATGAAAGCTCCACACTGGCTGGGGTCTTTGCCTATCTTACTCTCTCCTGTGTCCCCAGCACCAGAACAGTGCCCAGCCCATATCGATACTCACTGAATGCTTGTTGAATGAATGAAGGAGACCAGCTCGTGGCTCCAGCCAGGTGCGACAATGCGGCCACTTTGGGCCTCTGTTAGCTTGGTCCCTCCCTGTCAGGTTGCACATCACAGTTGAATACCGGCAACCACCACCTGGCCGAGCACAGGCCACACACTTCATGTCCACCATCTCCCTTGGTCCTCCACCCCTCGGAGCCCCGCGAGGCAGGTGTCACTTTCTTCTTTGGCAGAGGAGGGGCTCAAAGGGGTCATTCAACTTACCCCAGGTCACATAGCCAGGGTGTGCAGAGATACAGTCTGAACCCACACAGAGGGACAAGGCTGGACCCCCACCCCACATGGCTGCCGGTGACAACCATGGCAAACACACATCGCGTGTCCGCTGTGTCAAGCACCGTACTAAGGGCTTCACCTGTATCATCTCAGTTCTTTGTTCTTTACACAACTCTGCAGGGTGGATGCTATTCTACCCCATTTCACTGATGAGGAAACCAAGGCTCAAGAAGGTAAGAGACATGCCCAAGGTCACATGCTGGTAAGTGGCTGAGCTGGGACTTGAATCCAGGATTGTGTGATTCCAGGTTCTTCACAGCCACCCTGTGCTGTGCTGCCTCCCAGCAGTGCCCCATCCCCCCACGCTACAGCTGACCCTGATCTGATGACAACACGCACTGTCCCAGACACTGGAGACACAGCCAAATCCCCATGGCCTGTCGGGTAGACAGCACCCCTGCCCTCACGGACAGCATGAGTTGCAGAGTCAGAGAGAACTAATGAACCGCAAAGCCCAGACGAAAATGCAATGTGTCAGATGGCACAGAGCACTGAAGAGGAAACGACACGCAGGGTAAGAGGACTGCGGGCTGCAGAGTCAGGAAAGGCTTCTCTGATGAGGGGACATTTGAGCAGACACCTGAGCGACATGAGCGCGTGAGCTGTGCTGTGGGATCATGGGATCAGGGGGAGGGCTTTCTAGGCAGAGGAACAGCACATGCAAAGGCCCCGAGGTGGGAGCCGGCTCGCTGTGTTCCAGGGACAGTGAAGAGACCAGTGGGACCTGAGCGGGAGAGGGGGAGGGTGAAGGGGAGGCGTCGGAGAGTGACACAGGCCAGACCATGCAGGGTCTGAAGCCCACGGAGAGGATGTTGTCTTCTCTTTCCAGGGTGGTGGGAGCCACCGCAGGACTTTGAGCGGAGGAGTGGCCTGATCGGACTCACATTCAGGTGATGGAGCAGCACGTGGAGGGAGCATGGAGGAGGGGTGGTCCCTCACAAGAAAACCCAAAGATTGCTGTCAAAGGGAGGATGGATGCTGAGGGTGCCCAAACCACAGGCGTCCATGGCAGAGGGGTGGCAGCAGCCTGGTTCTGCAGAAGAGGGCTGCTGTGTGGGACAAGGGGCTGTTCTGGGGTAAGAGAGTGGGTTCTCCAGTGACTGTCTCCTACTGGCTTCCTGTCTCGGGAACTCAAGGGCTGACCTCTCTCCTTCAGCTTTCCTGACCACTCTCCGGCCACTCGGGCTCCTCATTCATCTGCACACGCTCTGCCCAGTCCAGCCTCTGGGCCTTTGCTCTCACCATTTCCTCACCCTTCAATGTCCTCCTTATGGTCTCCACGTGTTGCAATCCCACCAGCCCTTATGGGGAGCCACACCACGCCGGACCTGGCTGCTGTGGGCCCATCTCCCCCACTGGCCTGTGAGCTCCTAGAGGGCAGGGGAACATGTTGTTTTTCTGCATCCTCATCACCTAGTCTGGGCAGGAAATACTGACTGAATAATGAATGATGGATGAATAAATTATAATTGAATGATAGAAGGGAATGGGAAGGGAGGGAGGGAGGGAAGGGTAGGGCAACCCAGTTCCATCGTGACCTTCCTGGAGCCCCCAGGTTTCCATGTTTCAAAGTCGTATGTCATTTATTTCTTAGCATCATTTATGGATGCGCTGCCTTAACCTCTCCTTCCTGGGATTCTAGGAAATACATCTGAATTACCTCTTGCCTCCCCATCCCGTCCCCATGGCCTCTGTGGCATGGTATGCACACAGAGGGCTTAATAACTACTGAAGTGACACGACTAACGGCCTTGTAGACACACCAGTGTCCACCCTCACCAGGAAGACCAGTATTTTTCTACTGAATACGTCAGGGCTTACGTCCATTTTTCCGTAGCAGGGGAAACCTTAGACATAAAGGGGCAGTGAAGATGGCACAGGACAGCCTCCTGACTTCTCCAGGGGAAGAAGGGGATATGTGCTGGGTACCTGCTGTGTGCAGGTGCTTCATTTAGACGCCAAGTTTATTTACCCAGGAGCCCTGTGAGATGGGCATCAGTCTTCTAACTGCACAGGTAGAGAAACTGAGGATCAGAGAGGGGGAGTGACAAGACCAAGGTCACCTGTCAAGAAACACGGCTGGAGTTGGACCCCAGGCCGTGGTATACTGGTAGTAAACTGGCTCTCAAACAAACCAACAAAAACAAAAAAGCTCTGATCTGCAGTGTTTGCCAATTTCTATGGTGTAAATACTCCCCCCAAGACCAATTTCAAGCTACCAACAACAGGCCTGCAAAATTCCCAAATATTTCTCAACTGCCTCCTGCAAGCTAGCAGCAGCCAGCACGGGCCCTCTCCAGCACACCACCGAAGGTCTGTCTGACTCCCAGGTAACAGTCCCCACCTGGTAGAGTGTGCCTGACCCCCAAGGGAGGTGGGAGGACAGGCTGGTGGAGCTGAGATGGGGGTGTGGAAGGCCCCATGTCTGTCTTGGTCTTGCTCACTGGGCTGTGTACTCAGCTGTCTGTTCCTGATACTTTCCCACACTGGGTCTCCCTCCCAGAAGCCTCTCTGCTTGGTCTCTCTTTCTGATTCTTTGTCCCTCTGGTATGTTTTTCCTCCCATTTCTATCTGCAGGTTTCTCTACCTCTCCTTTTCTTGAACTCTCCCTCCCTCTCAGGAAACATTTCAAAGTCTGTTTAAAAAAACAACAGGGTGACTGACTTTACAGGTTTTTTTCCCCTCTTCTTGAGAACAGGACGTGAGAAGGCCAGGTTGAGTTTCCTGTGTGAAATGATGTGTGGGGTTTCTGAGCAAAACAAGGGTCAGGCTGTGGTCCTGAAGGAGCCCAGGCCAAGGTCACCTGGAATCAAGCCTGAGACGGTACAGCCCGTGGGGGGCCCGGTCGCTCCCACACACACGTCTCAGGGACAGGCGTTCTGGACATGTGCTGGGACATGTGTTGGGACAGGGCTGGGACGGGCACAGAGCATTCCACCATGCGCCGCAGCTCTGCCACATTTACTCAAGCCTGTCCAGGCCCTGCTCCACCTCTTCCCGCTGTGGGTGTGGCCCAGGGCAGGCCACTCTGCCTCTTGGAGCCTCCATTTCCTCACCTGTAACATGGGGATGATGAGATCGACTTCAGGGTTTTGCTAGTGAGACTAAGTGGAGGTAACACACCCAGCAGAATGCCTGGCAAGTAGGTGGTGCTGAGGTAACATCAGTAATCTGTCCAGGGGGGAGGAAACGGAAGGGAGGTGTTCTGTGTAAAGGCTCACTGAAGTCTACGGCCTTGGGCGAGTTCCTAAACCTGTCCCTGCCTCAGTTTCCTAAAGTTAAACTGGAGTTTATAACGGGACCTACCACACAGGGGTTTGCATGAATTCAGTGCTTGAAACAATGCAAAGTGCTTGAAACAATGCCTGTTATGTAGTAAATACTTAATCAACATCAGCTGTTACTATTAGTTTACACATCCCCAACAGCCATTCAGCGTCACAGAACATCGACAATTTCTGGTTATATTTAAGGAGGCCTGTGACGGGGACAGTCCCCATACATTTTCCCTTCACCAGACATCCTCAGGAGTCTCTGAACCTCTCTGTGCTGCCTCGCCTACCGACTTGGGGGTAGTAACGGTCCCCACCTGATAGGGCGTGTCTGAGCAGCCCTGGCCAGTGCTGGAAAACAATGGCGATGATTATTCTTTCTCTTCCTGGTGGCTCAGATTCTCCGTGCTGTGAACACTAGGGTGTTGTCTCTCTGTGCCACATCCTGACCGGGGTGGTCCAGTTCCTGGCGCTCAGAAGGACCTGGCCACGCCCCCACGTCCAGGGGGGCAGCTGACGCAGACCTGGCCACCCAGGGCTTCTCTGATTGGTTTGTGGCTGGGCATGTGACCCAAGCTGGGCCAATGAGAGCCCAAACCTCTGTCCAGGTGCAGGAACCCAAGCAGGCTGGCCTCGTTGTACCTGGCATTGTTCTAAGCAAGTTTGTGTATGATTTTGTTGATGCTTCTCAGCATTATTCTCCCCATTTTACAGATGGAAACTGGAGTCAAGAAGCCTCATTTGTGCCACTGACTCCCTCTGTGATTTGGGGAGGTCCTCTCATTTATTTCCCCATGGTTACTTGCATGTCAAGTACTGGGGAATAATACCCATTAACATTTATTGCCCAGTGCTGCTCTAAACACTTTACACCCAAGAGATATGCTATTATTCCCATGTTACTGGTATGATAACTGAGGCACCGAGAGTTCACACAGCAGATAATGGTAGAGCTGCGATTTGAACCCAGGAGTCTGGTTTGTCATCCATGCCCCTAAACTACTATCGATACCACCTCTGCTGACCTGGGGACAGCATCCTTGCCCTCACAGAGCAAGGGTGGTAGCTCTTGGCCCCTCTCTCTGGTTTCCTGGTTAGCTCTCGTTTTAAGGAGGCAGAAGGAACTGTGTCCCAGATCTGGGAACCCTAGCACTGGTCTCACTCCCATGTGGCCCCTGCAGGCCTTGGCTCCTCTCTGAGCCTCAGTTTTTCTTTATCAATAAGATGGGTTCTCAGTGAAGATGCTCCACATTCTTTCCACCTCCTTGGAATGGCTGAGCTCTTAGCACCCCTCCACCAGCCACCCCTGCCCCATGCTGTCCATTCCTCCCCTCCCCAAAACCTTGTCCCTCCTCTGAAGACTTGCTCTTAGAACTAGTGGGCTGTATATCTCCTGGCCTCCCTTCCTTAATGGGGAGAGGCAGACAGCTGCAGCAGGCAGGATCCAAAGGTCCAGGGTTGGTATAGATCCACCGCCCACCAGCCATGCAAGCCTGTCTGGCCTGGTGATGGGCAAGGCTGTTGCTATTGATTGGTGCTGTCAGCGTGGGGAAAGCAGTTGTTTTCCACCAAATCTGAAATCGATGGAACTCAGCTTAGTGGATGAGGATGGAGGGCTTGCAGCCAGGAAATAGTTACCCTTGAGTTTCAGAAACAGTTTGCTTGGAGGGTCAGCTGGTATGGCAGGACTGCAGAGCATGCTGGGAAGTCCCAGAAGCCTGGGCCAGGGGTCACCTTCCCAGTTCTGGGCCAACTGAAATGCTTTGATAACTTTCTCCTTCAACTCATTGCTACTCTCCTTCAGCCCTTGAGCCTGGTGAGTAAGCCTGGTGATACGAGTCTGACAGCCTGGGCTGGGGTCACCAACCTGGGAGTGGCCCCAGCTCTGACATTGACCTGCTGTGGGCTTTGGCATGTGTCCATTCCTCCCTGGGCCTCAATTTCCCCAGGGGCCAAAGGAGGAGGTCAGACCAAAGGAGGAGGATAGTCCAGCTCTGCCCTCAGTGACGGTGGTGGCAATATTTCCTCGTGTCTGGGCATGTTGCTCTCCCGTGTTCATGGGTTCATGGGGTGGGCATGTCCTTTGTGAGGGGCATAACTGGGCCATTCCACATCCTGGCCTTTGCATCCCACAGTGTCAATTACTATCCCCTTTCTGCACACGCTTATCCCCTCCTGGCAAGTTCCCTTCAAAAGTCCTTACGATATCCACCCTGCGTCCTCCATCCCTGAGGCCTGCCCATGTCTCCCAAGGAGGCTGTAGCCCCCACGGGCCGGGGACTAAGCGCTGGGTCCTTGGCCATCTGTGAGGGTGGCGCTGCCCCTTCTGGAGGGGGCTTTGGGAGCTGGGCCTGCAGACAGGGTCCTTACAGTGGCTTTCGGAGTTGGGCTCCAGTATTTGCTGGGTGAAGAACACTGGGCTGATGGGCTGGGCTGGGTCCTATGCCCTGGACACGCCCTGGTTTCCGGCCCGCAGTGAGCTTGGACAGCGTGAAGGGTCCTTCCGGGCTGCTGTTCTCACAGGCATTCTCTCTCTCTGTCCTCCCACATTGTCTTGACTCTCCTCCTTTCTCCCCTCTCTGCTGCTGCTCCCAGTTGACAGCTCCTCTTACATCCTACCTGCTGCATTCTCATGGCCTCCTGACCCACACTAGCCCTTCTCTTCCCTGTTCCACTCTATACTTTAAGATGAACCTTTAAAAGCACGTGTCTGATTATATCCTACCCTGCTCCCCAAGAGATAGACATCCAGCCCTCCAGGCAACATTCAAGGCCCTCTATGCTCTTGCCCAGCCCGCTCCTCCATTCCTATCCCCAGCACGCCTCCATCTCTCCAGCCATAATACAAGGCTCCCTCTTGTCAAGTAGGACCTGGGCTTTCCCACCTCTGGGCCTTTGCTCTTGCCCCTCCATCTGCCTATAACACCTTTCTTCTCTTTCCTTTCTGTCCCTTCTTTGAGACCTGCATGTAGATCATGTCAGCCATAGTACCTGCTGTGCCCCCCTCAGGTCTCCCCAGACCTGGCTGTAGCCTCTCCCACCTTGCGGGCCTGGGTCAGATTCAAGGCAGCCCCCACAATAGGGGATCTCTCTATGGCATGAGACTGCTGTCTCCTCCCAAACTCAGGCCCTCTACTTCCTCACTCCCCTCGGGCTCATTTAATATTGGAGAAAAGTAGCTGCTTAATAATAATATGTTGAGGGCAACTGGGCTAGGGTGCCCTTTCAAGAGAAAGGAACTGGGCTGAATTAAACAGGAATGCTCTGGTTTGGGAGGATTTGTCCTAAACCAGGCAGATTTAAGTTGAGTTAATTGGGATGGTCACCTAGTCAGGGTTAGGCTGGATTATCTGGGGTCAACTGAATTAGTCAAATTGAGTTAATGGGTTTGAGCTAGTTAGTAGAGTGGGGTTGGCTCACTTGCTTTGGACTGGTTAGGGGAAATGGCCTGTTTAGCTGCATTGTGTTGAGTTACTTGGATTGGGAGAACTGGGTTGGCTTAAGCTGGGTAAATTGGGTTGGTTTGGGCTAGGTGAGCTGGGCTATTGGGTTGGCTTTGTTTAGGTTAGTTCAGTTGGGTTAGGTGAGTTGGGTTGATTTGGGCTGGTTTGATTGGATTTGGCTGGTTAGTTGGATTTGGCTAGGTTAGCTGTGTTAGGCTGCTGAATTGAGGCTTAGTTAGTTTGGGCTGCTGATAAGAAAATGCCACAGACTGAGTGGCTTAAACAACAAACATTTATTTCTCACAGTCTGGGGGACTAGAAGTCCAAGATCAGGGTGCCAGCAAGGTCAGGTTCTTGGTGAGAAGAGGCCCTCTTCCTGGTTATAGACGACCATCTTCTTATCGTATCCTCGAAAGATTGAGAGAGAGCTCTGCCTCTTCATCCCCTTGTGGGGAAACTGATCCCACTGTGAGTTTCCACCTTCGTGATCCAATTATCTCCCGAAGGTCCCCCCTCCAACTACCACCACATTAGGGGTTTAGGCTTTATTTAACCTAGGAGTTCAAGAGGGGAACACAAATATCCAATCCATAGCAACTTGGGTTGGCTGAGTTGAGATGGGACATTTGAGTTGGGCTAACTATTTGAGTAGTCTGGAGTAGGTTTGTGGAGCAGGGCTACTTGAGTTGGTCGGGTTGGTTGAATTAGGCTTGGTTAGATGGGCTGAGCTCATTACTTGGGTTGGGTTAGTCGGTTGTGTGATTGGTTTGGGTTGGTATGGTCGGGGTTAGTTGGGTAGAACTAGTGGGATGGGATAGGTCACTTGGGCTTCTAGAACTGGGCTAGCTTAGGTAGGTTGGGTTGGTTGGCTTGTCTGGCTTAGGATAGGCTGGCTTGGTGGCTGGATTACGGGCTGGCCTGGCCTAGTCTGGCCTGGGTTCCCAGCCGGCGGGAGAATAGCCGCAGTGCTCTGAGTTCTGCTCAGTCTCCAGCGCCGAGCAGGGCGGGTGGGGGTTGGGGGGCGCCTTGGCCACAAATAGCTGTGGGGAACACAAACAGTTTGGTGTTCAAAGACCTCAGTGGTGGCGGCTGTAACTTTCCACACGGCCCCAGCAAGCACGTCTCTAGGCCTCATGTTCGGGCCCAGCTGCTGCTTCCTCTGTTAGTAAACCACAATGTGGGGGGCGGGAGAGGTGGGGAGCATGGGGGCTCCAAGCCTCTCCTTGCCAGGCATCCCCAGCTTAGACACCAGGTGTTCTCTGTTAGAGAGAGAGAGAGATTGACCCATGCGGGGAGCATTCCCTCCCTGCAGCCCTGCACAGTGGTTGTGCCAGGCCTGGCAGAGATGGGTCAGACTTAAGGAGACAGGAGCCAACGTGGGTGATGGTTAAACTACAGGCCTGAAAGAGCTCAGGGGTCCCTGGGACATTGGTTTTTGCATAGCTGTGGTGGGAGCTGGGCTGGACATACACTTGTTATTCATTCATTCATTCGTTCGTTCATTTAAAAAAAACTATTTCTTGAGCACTCACTAAGGGCAAAGGCCTGGCAGGCAGAAGTCAAAGGAAGCCGTGATGGCGATGGCTACAAAGACAGGCTGAGGCTTCCTGAAGGGCTGTGCGACCTTGCCAACCCTTGTTTCCTCTCTGCCTCTGCTCAGCCCCCCTCTGCTCTCCTTTGAAGGTGCCCACTGTGAGCAGCTCAGAGCCCTCCTGTGCCCAGACAAGATATACTCTGTGGGCAGAGGTGTGACGGTGGCCAAACCTAGTCAGCAGGCCCTGGCACTCACCACCCAGTACTCCCCTCCCCCGCTTACCGTCCCCCCAACCACTTCCCTGCCTCTGGCCTTGCAGCACCACCTCTGACCTTCCCACCCATGCCAGCCGGTCCCTGGGAAGGCAGAGCATCTAAACCCAAGGGGCCTCACAGGTTGCCACACTCTAAGGCCACACTTTAGAGATGAGGAAATCAGGCCCAGAGCTGGGGAGTGCCTTGCCTGGGACACACAGCACATGGGAGGCAGAACGAGGGCTCCAGTCCAGATATCTTGCTTCTCAGGCCAGGAGCAGCCACATGGCTCAGTGGGAAGACCATGTGTTTGTGATCCGAACAGCCCTAGGTTTGCTGTTCACCTCCCTGTGGCCTTGGATCAGGGTCTTAGCCCCAGCTTCAGTTTCCTCCAGGACAATTGTTCTCAAACCTGGGTGACTTTGCCCCTCAGGGGGACATTTGGAAAGGTCTAGGGACATTTTCAGTTCTCACAACTGGGGCGTGCAGCTGGCGTAGAGGCCGGGAGTGTGTACAAACACCCGACAGTGCACAGGACAGCACCCCCAACCAAGAATGAGCTGGTTCCAAAGGGCAGCAAGTGCTGAGGTCGAGCAGCTCTGCTCCGTGATGACCAGCTACCTTGGGACTGAGGGTTTCCTGGGACATGAGACTTTCTGTCCTAACACTTGGACAGTCCAGGGCAACCAGACGGTTGGTCACACTAGCTTGCCCCCTGGAAAATGGGACCATGATTCCCTCCCCACAGGTTCTGTACACTGAGGGTCTAGCACAGCTCCAGGCCCAGGTCAGCACTCAGGAACTGAGTGGGCATCACTAACAAGGCACGTTGCTTACCAGACTCCTCCCTCCCGAGGGTCTTTGCTCCGACTTCCCCTGCTGGACACTGCTTTTCCCTCCTCTATGCCTGGCCCATCCTCCCAAAGCTCCCAGACTGAGCTCCTGCAGGAGGCTGTCTCTGAATGGTGCATCTACAGAGACCTCTCGCTCCTGGGGCTTCCTGCCACTCTACTGTCTGTCTCCCCTAGCAGAGCACCAGCGCGTTGGGTGTCCTGTTAGTTGTAAGGGGTTGTGAGGGTTAAGGGTCTTTCTTCTTTCCAGGTAGTTTAACCCATTGTCCTGGAATTGTCGGAAGCCCTGCCCATGCCCTAACCAGCCTGAGCACTCCCAGGTGCAGGGTCTGCATCAGGTGGGTGTCTGTGCCCCATGCCCAGCTCAGGGCCTGGCACAGATGAGATAAAAGCAAAGGTCCGATAGACAGATCTCACCAGTTGCCAGGTTCCACCCTCCGCAAGTCCTGGAGACACTGTCTTACCTACCTGTCTTCCCCGCTCCTGCGGTCCTGCCTGGCATGTGGCTGGGCACACAGCGGGGGCCCGACCAGGCCTGGGTTCTAGCAGCTGTAAGAGATGTCAGAATTGAGGTCAGTAATGTGGCGAGAGGTGCACAGTACACCAGATGGGTGTGAGCGCATCTCAGTAAGTTACATTCACAGGTAGGGCATGTTTTCTTTATATAAAAATGTACTTTGGCTCTTGAGGGCAGAGGTGAGAGCTAGACGAACTCCCGGGCTGCGTCCCTGCTGTGTAACTCTGGACAAGTTTTTTAACTTCTCTGGGCCTCAGTTTCCAGCCTGTAAACTGGGGGTTCAAAGAATGCCTCCCACCCTGGGGAGTCGGGAGGATCCAACAAGATGAGGCTGCAGAGGGCCAGCACGCGCTCAGCGCTCCGCGGGGGTCAGCAGCTCTGATTGTTACAACTCTCAGGAGATGCTCAGGGGCCGTGAATTCCTCTCCTTCTCCATTTCCCACCTCTCATCCCACCCTGCAGCTCCCTCAATCCAGGCCCTCCTCAACAACAGACATCCAGCTCTGAGTGCTCGTGTGGTCCCTGGCATGGCACAGGGGCTGTGGGCTCGTCCTTGGGCACCTTGAAGAGGCCCCAGGACCTCCATAGCATCTGCCCTCATCTCCCAAGTTTCCCCTTCCTGGTGCTCCGCCATGCCCACCAGAGACAAAGTGAGCCTCTCTGCACAGGCTCGGGCAGGGAAAGGTGGATTTATTTACTTTCTTGCCTGTGCTGGTTTTTCTGTCCCTGAGGTGAAGACCTGCTGGTTGCCCATGTTTCTGGCCCAAGGCTGGGTTGACACGTCTTCCAGCCACCCCACCCTGGATTCCCTCCACACTTGCCACAAGCTCTCCCTCTGCGCCCCCTCCCTGGCCACCGGAAATCAGACTCAGGAGCCTCGAAGGGCCCCTCAGGTCTTCCTTAGAGAAGCTGGCACCCACAGGGAACTCGCTCAGGCCCAGCCACCCTCTGGCCCCAGCTGAGGTGGCCGCAGACTACACACTGGTCAGCTTCACGGAACACAGCAGAGACACTGTCCTGCAAGGTACTGCCAGGCAGCTAGATCTACAAAGAGATGCTTTCTCTGTCTCTGCCTCTGCCCATTGTTGGGGAAGCGGGTCCTGAACTTGGCTGGGGGCAGGGACCCGTCTCAAACTCCCTGACTTTTGGCTTGATGACTCAGGAAGCAACAGAGCCACACCCACAGCTTTGGGCGGCGGGCGCCACTGTGGTGAACTGTCCTCCCAAAGATGCTTTTTTCCAAGTTTCAGTCATTCCAGTAAAAACTTCGAGACTTTCTTTCTCTAAATTCATATCCTACATAATATTCCTTGCATATGGAACACCTTAATATATGTTTTTAAAAAGCATTCGTTCTTTTTACTTAAATACAGTCTTATCCTAAGAAATCTTGCCTGTGGAATCACAAGTTTGATTCACTAGACTTTCCCCCTAAAACCTATTAAATAATTATGAAAGTAGCGAACGCTGGGCAGGGCACCCTTTGGAATGCCGTCCTTGGAGGACAATTAGGAGGGGTGTCCCTATGGGGGATCCCTGAGCCCATCTCTGGTCAGACCCCTGAGAAGACACGGCCTGGCCTCTCTGAGCCACCCCTAGCTATGGGAACTCCAAAAGCTCCTTAATGTCCTAAGAGGTGACTGGGAGCTGAGCTCCCTTCTCCCCAGCATCCATGAGCACCCAAAGAAGCTAGGAAGTCCAGCTTGGCCTAGCTCCTACCTAGCTAGGAGGTAAGGCTAATAATCATAACCCCATATATTAGCACAGGCCTTCACAGTTTGTGGAGCCCCTTCTCAAATCTTAGGCTCAACACGACCAGCCTAAGCCCACAGAATCAAAAAGGACGGAGCTGAGATCGACGGGCAAAGTCACAGAATGTTATCCCTGGAAAGGCCCAGCAGTCGTCTGCCAGTGCCTCCCACAGGCTGCTCTGCGAGGTGATTCGGGTGGGGCACTAACTCTCGGAGTGAGAATAGGGGGCCTTTACCATTGCTGCTCCTGCTTCAATTACCCTCGGGGCAGAAGTTGCTGGAAGGTCTTTAACACCTCCCATCTACACAGAAAGCCTTGGGGTCAGACCATGGTATCTAGCTGGAGTTTCATAATGTTTGTGGGAGACAGCATTCTAAGGTGGCCCCCAAGATCCCCACCCTCAATATACAGGCCTGTGTAATCCTGTTCCCTAGAGTGTGGGCACAGTCTGTGATGTAACTGGTTCATCGAAGGGAGTTTTTCCTGGGTGGGTCTGACCTAATCAGAGGAGCCTTTAAAAGAGGGGGGGTGTCAAGGGGTGCACTCCTGCCAGCCTGGAGGACAGCCCACAGCCACACTATGAGTGGCCCATGGTGAGGAGCTGCAGGAGACCTCTAGGAGCTGAGGGCAGTCCCTGGGCGACAGCCAGCAAAAAACCAGAGACACCATCACACAGTCACAGCAAACCGATTTCTGCCATCACTGAGTTTGGATATGGAACAGCAGCCCCATCCGCTGCGCCAGTACCTTGGTTCCAGCCTGGTGAGACCCTCCCTGAGCGGAGAGGATCCAGCTAATCCGTGCCTGGACCCCGGACCTAGGGGAACTGTGAGACAATAAATCTGTGTTGATTTACTGATACATTTGTTGCACAGAAATAGGAAAGCTTTTGTTTCCTTACATTTATTTGGTAGTTCCTTGACAGTGGTGTGGACATGACTATTTATTGTGAAATTAGAAGGCTTTCTTAAATTTTTAAAAAATTACATTAATTCCATTGGAAAATAGTGTGGCAGATTTTAAAGTGGCCCCAATTCTTTGACACCCATATCCTCCAGAGGGCTACATAGCTCCCCTCCTTGGATCTGGGTGGGTCTGTGTCCACGCCTGCTAATCAGGTACGATGAAAGTGACGCGATGTGACTTTCATTTTAGGTCATAAAAGGCCATGCAGTTTCTGCCTGGTTCTCTTGGGAAGATAGTGTTGGAAAAGCCAACTTTCATGGAAGCCGTCTGACTACCCTGAGGCCACCATGCTGCAGAGGCCACTGGTGCTCCAGTTGCCAGCCAGCTGAGCTTTCAGCTGACAGCGGCGTCAGCTCCCAGCTGCGTGAATGAGCCAGCGGGGACGTCCAGCCCAGTCAGGCCTTCAGATGAATGCAGTCCCAGCCGGCGTCCGACTGCAACCGCCTAAGAGGCCCCACGCGAGAAGGGCCTTGCCATGCCCTTCCTGAACTCCTAACCACAGCACCAAGAGCAAAATAGCATGGTTGGTTTAAGCTCTTACGTTTTCGGGTAATTTGTTATGGAGCAATAGCAACTGGAACAATTAGTGACACATTCATGTGGTTCAAAATCAGAAAGTTCAAGATTGTCTGAGATCAGCTGTGGCGGAGGCCTGTTCAGAGGCTGGGGCTTTGATGAGCTGCTGCAGCCTCTTCACCCTCCTCTCCACCCACAGTACTTGCTGAGCCTGTACTGCGGGCCCTGTCTTGTGGGCAACGGAGGCATTCCTGACAGAGGCATCACGGAGGTGGGTTGGGGAGGCTCGAAGCCTAGTTTGAGACAGGGCGCAGAGACGAAGCTAACGAATCCCAGCGTGGGGTGCACTGCAGATGCTCCCTCAGCGTTTCTTGCAGTGAGCTGGCTTGCAGGGCAGCCATGCTGAGTACCCATTCATTCATTCATTCATTCATTCATTCATAAGCCCTGCGGGGCACTGTGCCAGGCACTGTGTTCACTGAATGAGAGGCCTGTTCCTGCCCCGGCACTTGTGTCCCGTGTTGTATGGAGGGTCCCTTCTGCTGAGGTGGGAGCCTCGTGGGCTGAGTAGTCAGCAAAGGCGTGCCACCAGTGGAGACTGTGTGGACCGTATCATTATTTTTAGTAGCTAACGTCTTAAAATTATGTGCATAATATATCCCAGACACCATTCTAAGTATGTCAGCAAAACCAGGGGATGATGTTACTATGATCTCCATCTTCAGATAGGGAATCGAAGCTCAGAGAGGCGAAGTAATTTGCAGGAAGGTGGCAGCGGAAGGACTGGAACCCAGGCCTTTCTGAGCCCAGAGCCCAAACCCTTATCCACAACCCTGTCCTGCCTTCCCAAGGACGAACAGGACTGAGTCAGCAGAAGAGACACTCCAGACGGCGGGAAGCTGCAGGAGCAAAGGCTTGGAGGCTGGCATCTGCTTCCGGGAGCATGGGGCAGGTGAGGAGGAGGAGTGGGAGCTGGAAGGGCTCAATGCCCAGTCCAGTTGCCTGCAGGTGGCTGTGATGTTTACAGAAATGCCTGAGTCACCAGAGTCCAGTTCTTCTCCTTCCCTCTCCTTCCTTTCCTCCCTCCCTCTTTCTCTTTTTCTGTTTCAATCTCTCTCTCTCTCCTGGAGCCTGCCTTTCTTTGCAGGAATGATTTTTTAATATAATGTAAATAAGTCTATATACACGTGTATATATGTGTATGTGTGTGCATATATGTATATATGTATACATGCACATATATACATACATATATTTAACAAAGTAAGTGTCTGGAATCAAAACTGGCATCCCCCCACTTTAACCCTCCGCACCCACCCTGCCCAGCCACCATCACTCAGCAAAGGTACTTCAATTTGTCATATGTATAAAGAAACTGGAGTTGTTTTCTGGTTTCCAGCTTACAGATCACTTTGGCCCAGGAAGGCCTTTGTGATGGTTGGGTTTATGAGAAACGGCCTCCCTGGAGGCCAAAGCCATACTGTCCAAAAGGAGGGGGCTCGAGCATCGGGCCAAGGGGTCAGGCCCTCCAGGCAGGGCACGGTGGGGCCCCTTCTCCACCCCCAGGAGGCAGTCCCAGGCCTCCCCCTCTCCTGGGAGGCATGAATGCGCCTCATATATCAGAGTTGGAGGGGTCCCTTGATTTCCTGTGCAGACGAGGCCCAGGGAGGGCGAAGGGCTGGTCCAGGTCACAGAGTCAGAGTAAGCGACTCAGACCCCTCCAATCCAGGGCTCTTTTCTTGGCACTGGGCTTTTTCGCACTTAGGGGTTAGAGCTCCAGAGTACCTCCATGTCCCCCACCCCACCCCGCTGAAGGATTACATGTGAAGAGGAGTAAATGTCCTGGGCCAAAGGGGTGGGGAGACAATGGGGAGGTTTCAGGCGGGAGTTTCTAGGCTTTCCCTATTTGGGGCCACACTACCAGGCAGTGGTTGAGATCAGACCAGCCTTGAAATGGGGTCCTCCTGATGCCTCTGTGAGGGATGAGAGGAAGCGGGGAGGGAGAAAGTGAGGCATCGCTGGCCTTGGGAGTCATGAGAGAGCCGACGAGCACTGGTCAGACTTTCAGAGGGACACCTGGGGCTCGGGGAGTCGCGCTGGACGGGGAGCCAGTCGTTCAGGGGCTGGTGCAAGGAGGCCGCTGCCTTCCTCTGGGAGTTTAGGCATCCACTTCGTCTACTCAGTGAGCAGCTGCTGAGGACCAGTGTGCTTGGCCTGTGCTTGGAAGGGGGGTGCAGGGGAGAAAAATGAAGCAGACCTGGTCGGTGACAGGAGCCCACTGCTCAGCAGGGGAGAGAACACTTGGGGATGCTGTTAAAATAGAAAGTTTGACTGGAGCCAGGGGAGAAAGTAGAGAGGGAAGGCTGAGGGGGCTGGGCGGGAGGGGTGGGAGAGAAAGCTGGTTGGTGCGGTGTAGGGAGTGTGACCTGGGCATGGGCGCAGCAGGGGCAAAGGACTGGCAGGGGGCAGGGGCGGCAATGTCTGGTCCTGCGCTGCTGGAATGCAATCCTGGGGGAGAAGTGTGCTGGGAACCAGGTGAGAGTGGGTCTCGAATGACCAGCTGTATATATATTTTCGGATTTATTCTTTAGGCAGCAGGAGCCACTGAAGGTTTTTGAGTGAAGACATATCGATACCATGTGAAGCGGGAGGAATAATTTTTTTTTTTAATGTAATGCCCCTTTACTTCTTCCAGGCTCAGCTTCCTTATCACTAGATGGAGGGACCTGGACTAGATTAGAGATGGCAAATACCTGGCACATACCGTTACTTCCATCCACATCGGCATCCGTAAAAGGCAGCACTAGTCGATCCCTGCACTTTCTCGCACGGAGCTCCACAGTTGCAGCTCCACAGTTGCAGCTCCACAGCACCCCTGCCGGTCTCTATCTGCCATCCCACGGGATCAGCGGGAATGATGGTGCTGATAGGCCAGCTCTCAACAAGATGATGATGGGGGTGCGAATTACAGTGAAGGCAGCAGCACGTTCCTCATACAGAGGAGCTTTTGTGCCGTCTCACTCCTGATCGGCTCACCACTCAGGGCACTGTTACTGGCTGCAGGGAGTAGAGACTTACAAAAGGCCACTCACCTTCTGCAAAGCCTCTCCCAGGGTTACATGCCAGCACCAGGGGCTCAACCCCACTTCTCAGCTAAACTCCACGACCTCCCAGGCCAGAGGGAGGAGGGCCGATTTAGGGGGCACCTCCAGCCTCACCACTGTCCCAGGGGCTGCGGGGGGCTCCCTCAGGGCTCTGGCTGCAGCCCTGGTGGTCCTAGACACAGTGTGAGGAGCTCCTGGAATTGTTGGCACAGGACAGACGCCCAGTTAGTTAGAAAAACATGTGGCTTACTCTTCCCTCTCGGGCCCCCTCCAGCCGCCACCACCTTCTAATTCAATTTCCCTTGAAAAACAATGGTTTCAATGAAGGGGGAAACAAGATTTTCCGAAACTTCGTAAAGTTTTGCAAAATAATTACCCCCAAAACTGGCAGACTCCCCTGCCTTCCTCCTCAAATAAACGCCTCTAGGACAATTTTACAGACCTCAAATTCCAGCTGGATTTGCCTGTTGCCTCCCCCCGAAGTTGCCCACCCCAGATCAGATCCTGGGCATCAGCTGGGCATGGGGCCCATGGGGGTCATAGCCCTCCCTCCTGGTTGCCCACTTCCTCTTCTAGTGAGGACTGGCCTGGGAGGAGAGGAGGGAGGAGAGGGTCTGGCGGCCCCCAGGCCTGGCCAAAGCAGGAGCCAAACCCTTGGAAGAAGCTCCCTGAGTTGGCTCCCCCATGATGGTCCCCTGACTGTTCCCACAGATGGGAGCTGAGCACCAGGGAGGGGGAGGAGTCTGTCTGGGGTCTCAGTGTGACGCAGCAGAGGGCAGAGCCAAGATTGGACCCAGGACCCCAGATTCTTTCTTCGTCCCAACTGCCTCTCCTAGAAACTTTTAGCAGTCCTCCATTGTTGGACTGGGAATGTGGCCTCTTGGTTGGTCATTTTCCACCTTGGGTTGTTGCCAACTCCTTAGGCGAAGCATGGCGGGGGGCCTCCCCTTTCTCTCTCCACTTCCTCCAGGGCACTTATCGAGGGGCCGGGGACAGCGCCACTGAAGTGTTGGCTCTGCTGGTCACTAGGGGGCGTGGGGCCCACCCCTCCATCAGACACTGGCGGCAGGCAGCCTGCCATGAGGGCCAGAGCTGCTCTTTACCGCACCTTTCCACTTTCATGCCCTCTGCGCTCTCCTGATGCCCTCACCTGGGCACTTGGTGATCCCCAAATGATCCCGAGCAACGGGGAACCTCTGAAGTCCTCCCTGCACTGTCCCCCTTCAGGGTCCCCATCCGTATGCTGCCTGAGGTGTCCCTTTTTTAATGCTCCCTCCAAGCAGTCCCTTCTGGTCCTCCCCGAAAAGGCTTCTCCTAGCTGCTCCCTGCCAGGGACTCCCACTAAATGCCCTACTTAGCCTTCCCTCCTTACAACCTTGACCCTGCTTCTCACCAGCTGTCATCCCAAATCCCATTCTTTTTCTACTGCCAGAAGGTGAAGACGGATGAACTAATTCATACCAAGGTATGACTGACTGACCCGCCTAGTTCTCCAAGAGGAAGGCTTGGTTCTGGCTTGAGATTCTTGGCTTTTGCTCTATAGACGTGACCAAGTGCTACAGTGAGAGACTTTGAAGCAGAGTCACCTGCCCTATGCCCTTTGCAGTGTGGCAGCTGAATAGGAAGCATCCTGAGCAGCGGGGCAGCTGAAGACAACTTTTGCTTGCTACCTGCACCACCCACAGCTTTTGGCTCAGAGGACCTTAGAGGTGCCCAACCACACAGCTGTCTCCAAGATGGCCCCAGTGACCTGGCCTTCTGGTAGTCACCCCCTTGTGAAGTCCCCACCCACGTCGAGCAGGCTGACGCATGTGCAGTAGCCTATTGCGGAAATGACAGAGTGTAACTTCTGAGCCTAGGTCACAGACAACACATCACTACTTCTGCCTTACTCTCCGGGATCACTGAGAAGCCGGCCACCATGTTGTGGGGCTCAAGCAACCCACAGAGAGGCCCACCGGGCAAGGCCTGCTCCCAGCCTACAGCAGCCTGCCATCCGTGTGGGGGTGCCGCTTTGGGAGCAGAGCCTCCAGCTGCCGTCGAGCCTCCAGGTCAGTGCAGCCCGAGGTGACATGTGACTGCAACCTCAGGGGACACCCTGCCCCAGAAACGTGCAGATAAGTGCTTCCCGATTCCTGACCCACAGAGACTGCAATGTAAGAAATGGTTATTGTTTTAAGTCACGAAGTTTTGGGGGTGCTCTTTAGTCAGCAAAAGATAATCCACTAGCCAACCTCTCTGCCACCGGAACTCTCCTACAGCTCCTCACTAAAAAGATAATCTGCTAGCCAATTGCCCCGCTTTGTTAAGAGAAATTAACCAACACTTGGAACCAGGCGAAGACAGGGCAACGTGTCTCTTCAGTGTCACGTTGGGCTGTTTATCAGACACCAAGAGCGTTTACGTATCCCGAGGAAGGTGCCTTTGACTGAGCGTGTGCTATTTAAAGGCCCGACTTTAGAAGTTGTATGTTAATGTACAGATTTCTGTCTAGTAGAAAACCCCAAAAGGTTATGGATTTTTGACCCTTTAGGACAGTAACCAGTTTTGTATCTAATTGAGTCATTTTAGTCCAACATTCTTTTTCCAAAATTCTGTAACTCTTCCTAGAGTTCTCCTTTGAGTCACCATTACTGTCTTGCTGGTTGTCTCCTTCATGCGTTAGACAAAGTTTTGACATATGTTCAATCTCTGTCAGAGTGAGAGTCATGCATTCTTTTAAATTATACTCGGACAGCTTACATACCCCCAGGAATGGGGAACTCAATACCTACCAAGGAACACAGGAATCTTAAGACAGCTCACAGAACAGGCTTAGGAGCTCTTTCTTTTCCTCATAACTACATCCTCTAGCCCTGGTTTTCCATCTGAAGAGAACCTCAGGAAGTGCACTAACCCTCTGATTGCAAGAGCAGCCCTTTACATGCGGTTATTTCCCATTGGTCTGCACTGTGGAGTACGTGCTTGGTAATCAGAAAAAGAAGTTATTACAGTTTTTAAAAGACTGTGATCTGAAGTTTCCTTCTGTGAGTTGATGGGGAATGGACATGGGGGAAGAGCCATTCACTGATGCTCTGTGCCCAGGCCTGTGCATTTGGAGGAATTGGAGACAGGCAGGGGTCCACTCTGATCCTCTCTCTTATCTCTTCCCCTCAGGCTTCGGAGGGATCTCACTAGGTAAAACCTTCACCCTGGTTTCCTTTTCTGGCTTTGTGGCTTTTGGGATGAAGGCCAAATCCTACACAACTCCTTGTATGGCTCAGCTCACACCAAGCGCCCCTGCACCCATTTCCAGGCACACTTCCACTCCCTTAGGCTCGCAAAAATCCCTTGGACCAACTGGCCTTTGCTTATGCTGTCTGTTCCCCCTGCCGTGCCCCCTCATCTCCTCCTGCCCTCGACCATTCCCACCCCCCACAGAGGCTCTCAGAGCCCCCCGTACCCACCCCTCCTCCAGCATTCATTAAGTGACAATTTGACATTTGCTTATGGAAGGATCTATTAGAGCTGGCTGCGCTTCTGGACTGCAGGTCACAGAAGGATGGAGGTTACCCCTGCCTTGTCCTATATTTTGTCCCCCAAGACTCATGCTGGGCCTAGTGAGCAGTGGACACTCAGCACCCAGGGGGCTAAGGGCCTGGCACTGAGGGGGCATCAGGGAGAATTTACTGAGCAACTAAGTGAAGGTCTCGGCGCACGTGACGGCAGGAGGGGAGGCTAACCTCTAAGTCGTTGAGCTCGCAGCCCAGCGCTCCTCCTGCTGCTCCGAGCAGGCAGTGGGGCGCAATTGTTTCTTGTTAAACTGGATGGAAATGCCTTGGCCTCTCGCACACCCACGAGCCGTGACTCAGGTTATACAAAGTACAATCAAATGCTCCCTCTTTTTTCTCTAAAGAGAGCAACTTATGAGCCACAAGAGACCTCTTGACGCCTACTCACACCTCAGCTCAGCCAGAGGGTTTTCTTTATTTAAATATGTGTATCACAGTAGAGGTAAATGCTCATTCAAAAGATGTGAAACGCTCCTGCAGCCTGGTGAGTGTGGAGTGGCAACCCTCCCACCCTCTCCCTCCCAGAAGTAACCGCTGCCAGCAACTTCATGGGCACTCTCTACACATGTAGGATAATCAAAGCGATCACAGATAACAGTTATATGGGGCTTGCTCTGTGCCAGGCTACTTGGTATATTAAGTGTCATAAGAGCCCCATAAGGTGGGTACTTGATTCCTACCCCCATTCCATCCATGGGGAAACTGAAATACACAGAGAGGTCCAGTAAGTTGCTTGAGGTCACACAGCTAGTAAGTGACAGAGCTGGGATTTGATTCCTGGCAGGAGGCTGGAGAGTCTGGGTGCTTGATCCAGAGACCTCTTGGTTTTACACAGGTGTCTACACTGAAGTCTTAAGGCACAGCTGTTCAAGTGTGGAGTCTGGACTTGAACCTGGACTCTCTGCTCCTTCCTAGCTCTGTGACCTTGGGCAACTTACTACACCTCTCTGTGCCTCAAGCTTATCTATCTGTAAAATAGAGGCCACGGTAAGGTTGTGAGTGAGTGGATGGGAAGTGCTTGGAGCAGAGCTTGGCACGCAGTAGGTGCTCAGGCCATGTCACAGTCATCATTGTCACCCACGCTGGGCCTGAGATGTTCTCCGGGCACGAGGACACACACTTCCCACTCACCTGCAACACACCTCAGCCCAGAGCAGGCAGCAACAGCCCGTCTCCTTCTCTTTCCTGCCAGCCCAGGGCCTGAGCCCAGGCTTTCTGAATTCCGGAAGGTGTTACCTTGAAACACTGCAACAGGTGCCACCTGTGCAGCACCCACCACGAGCCAGGAGCCCTGCTGGGCCTTTCTGACGATTTCTGTCAACCTGGGCTATAACGATTCAGATCCTGGCAGTCTGACACTCCTGTGCCCAGATGTGGGCTCTGGTGCTCGCTGCTGTCTCACCTTGGACAGTGGCTTTTCCACGCTGAGCCTCGGGGACAAAGGTGCAGCAGGCAGGCAGTGAGCGAAACAGGCCTGGCTTCCTCTTCTGCGGACAGGGATGGAGTGCACAGGGAGCTCTCTGGCCTCGTGGAGTCCAGACGGTGAACTGAGATGGCGCACGATGCTTGGCCCTGAGCCCCCGCTGTCAACGCCGAGGACCTAGATTCTAGAAGATGTCAGCTGCGAATGTGATCTCACTTTCTCCCCACCACAGCTTCATGAGTTAGGACGTAGCAGCCACCATTTCTGGTGAGGAAACTGAGGCTTACCAAAGGCAGTGACTAGTCCAAAGTCTTATTTCTGTCATTCAAGTAGTTCAAGCAGGAACTCAGGTCTGCTGGCTCTGAGGTGTGATCAACCCAGCCCCCCTGTAGCCAGCAGCCTCCTTCACACCTCGGGACAGGCCCCAGCCCCTGCCTCCAGCCCCACCCACCCGTCATGCCAGGCACCTTCTGCCAGGGCTGCAACACCCTGGGCCCACAGGGACACTGGGGGCAGTGAGGAGGGGGTGGGGGCCAGAGGCTGCGGCTGCCGAGAGGGAGAGGCCCTGGACCTGGCCAGAGAGAGCCTAGACTCTCCAGGTATTGGAACTGGAGAAGCGGACATCCTTGAAAGGTTGGGCCCCCATCCTTGTCTGACCCTCTTTGAATATGCTCAGACCAGCTTGCCCCGTCAGCCAAGCGGCCCTCAGCCTCTGCTTGCCCAGCCACCAATAGGAGCTTGGTGCCCCCTGACCCCCCACTGCACTAGGGGACAGCATTGGCTCATGGGACCACAGGCCTCAGGCAGGCTGACAGACAGGAAAGCATCAGCCCCAGGAAGCCCACTGCGTCCTTCTTGTGCCCAGGGACACGCAATCAGCTGAGGCCCCCGTCCCCGAGCTGTCATCCCCACGTCGCCATACCAACTCATCCAGTCTTTCCTGTGCGTGTGCCAGACCTTCATGCAGGCAGGTTACGAGACGCTCCCAACAGCCTCGAGCTTGTGGTTAGCCCCCGGTGGAGAGACCGAGGCACAGAGCAGCGAAGGGGCCTGCCTGAGCACACACGGCGGTAGGAGCAGAGCTAGACGCCATCCCCACACAGGACCTGGCCAGGTCCCTCAACCCTGGCCGCTCAGCTGAATCACCTGGGGTGGGTTTAAAACTTTGCTTATTTATTTATTTATTTTTAGAGAGAGAGGAAAGGAGCGAAAGAGAAAGGGAGAGAAATATTGATCAGTCGCCTCTCGTATGTGCCCCAACTGGGACCAAACCCGTAACCCAGGCATGTGTCCTGACCAGGAATCGAACTGGCAATCTTTTGCTTTGTGGGACGACGCCCCACCAACGGAGCCGCACTGGTCAGGGCACTCGGGGTGGGTTTAAGTGGTGCCCACCCCAGAACCTTAAATAAGTGTATGTGTTAATATAAAAGCGCAACCAGTGTTGCGAATCTCTGATAGACCCAAGACCTCCTTTTAGAGGTGGGGTGACAAAGGCCCAAAGAGGCTAAGCCTCGTGTCCAAAGTCACACAGTAAGTCAGTGGCACTAGAACTGGGTCTTGGGGACCCTCAACCCAGCAGGACTCTGACACCTTTCAAGACTGATGCACAACGAACTAATGGAATTTGCCTGGTCAGTGGGCTGCCCACTCCCACCCCTGGCCACTAGCCCCCCCCCAACCCTGGGCCACAGCTGCCCAGCCCCCCGCCTGACCCCTTCTCCAGATTGGCTGGCTCCTCTGCACTCAGAAGCAGAGGGAAAATCCACCAGGGGAAACGGTGGCAGGTGTGGGGTTGCTTCGCCTGTGTCTGTGGGTTTGTCTTCCTCATACCTCTCGTGAGATGGGCCGCAGAGCAGAGACCAGAGTTCCTTGTGGAACAAGGAGGGGCTTGTTCCATACTTCTGCAGAGATGCTGGGGTGAGGGGGGCTGGGCACGAGGCCGCCCTACCCAGGGGGCCCCCTGGCCTGGGCTACTACTGCAAGTGAGGCTGGGGGCGCTTGGGGACATAGGCTTGGTACCCAGCATTCAGGCTCAAATCTCACCTCTTCCGCCTGCCAGTTGAGTGGATGCAGCCTTAACCACCCCTGAGTAGACACCCCCTAACAAGATGAGGCTGGTGGTCTTATGGCCGTGTAAGGGTTAGGGGAGACAAGACGTGTGGCGGGGGACTTCCTGCAGATACACATGGGGCCAGGCATGGGCTTGCACCTCATGCCTGGCCAAATCCCTTTCTATCCTGAAGCCTCAATTTTCTTATCTGGAAAACAGGGGAGGGTGATTTCTGGGGTCCCTTCCCGCCCCGTCATTCCGGTTGCTTTTTCAATTTTCAGAAGGTGTGGTGGTCACGAGTTTGGAGCCGACGAGGTTGAGAGCAACACCTGGAACCACATCCTGACCCTTTGACAAAGTGGAGGCAGGCAGTGCCACCTGCCCTCTGTGCAGGATGGGCTGCAGGGGCACCTTCCCTTGGGACACGAGTTGGGGGCCCAGGCTGGCTTGTCCTCCCCGAGCTGTGCAGCATCTCCCTGCCCTGGAGCCTGGTGCTGCAGGCCTCCCGTCCGTCTGGACCTTCGAAAGCTCCCTCTTATTGACCGTCCACTATGTCAGGCCACATGATGAGATGTGACCTGCTCGAAGTCTCAGTGGCAGGGTCAAGCCTGACACAAAAGCCCATGCGACCCTGAGTCTTGGCACTTCTCCCCACACTGCCCTACTTTGCTAAAATAGTGCCAGTGATGCCTTTTATAAATGCCTCACTGTGCTCCCGGGAGTATATGGCAGTCGGTTAGGGGCATGGGCTCAGGAGCCCAAGTATCCGGGTTTCGATCCTGGCTCTGGCCTTTGCTGTGTGACCTGGGGCAAATTACTTAACATCTCTGTGCCTCAGCTTTTGCACCTGTAAAATGAATGCATGACTTCCTTCCAAGAAGAACAGTACGGAAAGGGAGAGGTCTGAGGGTGGGGAAAGTAAGTTTGCAGTGGAGAAACCTGATGGACAGTAACTCAGCTCGTGTCCAAGGTTAACGTCTACCGTAAAAGGTCGTGTGGGTAGCACGTGCCCTTTAGACGGTGTGCCCTTTAGAACAGTGAACAAGTGGCACTGTTCCTCTGTGGTCTTCCTCCTCAGATCCCCGAACGCCAATCTCATCACGGGAAAAACAGAAATTCCAGTAGAGGGACATTCTACAAATCACATGACCAGCACACCCCGGAATTGTCAAGGTCACGAAAAGAGAGGGAAGTCGGAGGATCTATCAGAGCCAGGAGGAGCCTGAGGAGCCCTGACAGCCAAATGGGATGCGGTGTCCTGGGTGGGACCTTGGAACAGAAGAAGGACCTCAGGTAAAAACTAAGGAAGTCTGAATAAAGGACAGGTGTCAGTCAGCGATACCAGTGCCCGCTGTCACAAACACCCCATACTCACGTGAGATGTTGCAACAGGGAGACGGGGTTTGTGGGGGGACATTTGGGAATTCTCTGTAGCAACTTCTTAATTTTTCTGTAAATCCACAACTGTTCTAAAAACTAGAGTTAATTTTTTTAGTGGAATTAATAATAGTGCCTACACCTCCTAGGGTAGCTGGAAGGATAAAATAAGTGAAATCATGGAAATTACTTTGAACAGTACCTTCTACATACTAAGCACTCCAGAAACGCTTGCCGTTATTATTGTTATCGTTATCATCATCATCACACTCGGGCGGGATCCTCGGCACTCACTCTGCAGGCCCGTAGGTCGGCAGATCACACCGCGAGGCGGCCCAGGCTTGCTCCCTATTGCCAGCACAGTTTCTCCCGTAACTCTGAGAAGGCAGGGCTGGCTTTTCCTTGGCTGGGCATGCTCACCTCGAGCTGTTTCAGGGGGTCAGCTGGTGTGCTCTCCCCTTGGTCCCAAGACAGGTAGAGGAGCGAGAGGGAGCTGTGTGTGGAGTGGGTATGAACCCAGCCCATCCCTGCCAACTAGTGGCCTTGAGCAACTGAAGACTCCTGTCTGAACCCCTGCTCTCTCTCCCATAAAGTGGGGTGTGTGCCTCAACCTCCTGTGGCCTGGCATGGTGGTGTGTTCAATGAAAGGAATAGTTCAGGGGACCGGGTGGGCTTAAGGATCAGATGAGGGTCTGGGACTGGAATGATGCCTATGATGGTTCATCGCTCAGTGCCCCCTCCCCGCCCTGCAGAACTGCCCTTCTCCTGGCCTCCAGATGGTTCCTCTCCCCTCAAATGGGGCAAGACTAGGCTCTGAGCACAGGCGGGCCCTGGAATTTGGGGGCAGATGGTTCTTCTCATCCTGTAGGAGGCAAGTCAGGAGAGGAGGGGCCTGACTGTAGGCTGCTTCTCCCCAGGAAAGGGGTGGGGCTATCCTAGAGGGGCGAGGGTATCCCCCCCAGGTGCACACACCTGGAATCAAGCAGGGGTGGGTGTGGAGGGGAGAACCCCCATCTCCTGCCTCCAGAGCCCCAGCTTTGCACCTCAGTCCAGCCCTTCACAGCCTTAGCACCCTGGTCTTTGGGGTTTCCAGCCCATTTAATCTTCTCCAGTCAATTTATCTTCTTATTCCTCCTTGGCCTCGAACCCCAGCCACAGACCAAGCCCTGATTCCTGACACACAGCACCAGCCACACACCAAGACCTGACCCTGGTCTCAGATGGACCCATAACCACAGCCACCATGTCCTGACCCCAAGCAGCCATGTCAGAGATGTGCATATGGATCCTGGAAGAACCCAGGCTCTTGGACATTGGTCTGCTGGGCCAGGGGCATCATGGGAGGCGAAACTGTGGCTGGGCCCTGCACCACGCCCTGTATGACGCTGGACACGTCCCACCTGGTCTCAGTTTCCTCTGTGCCCTACAGGGGACGAATGGATGATCTTCGAGGGCCTCCACCATTGACAGTGGGTGGTTCAGGAGACACTACATGCTCCTATGGGTGTGTTTCCAGATTTTTCCTGGCTCTCACTTCCTTAGTCTGAATCCCCTCCACTCTTCTCTCTTGGCCTCAGTCTCACACCCCAGTGGTTACGAACAGCCCTTGGGGCCTCACAGACCTGGCCTCAAGACCCAATCACCACATCCTAGCTGGGGGACCTCAGCTGGGGGACCTCAGCTGGGTTCTTAGCTCTCAGGGCCCTGGCTGCTCATCTGCAACATGGGGGTCTCGAGTGCTGGGAAGACTCACGCAGGCAATAGGTGGGAAGATTTGGGCGCAGAGCCTGGCACCAGTAAAGGGTGAGTAACTCGGAGATAAACGTAGCTCCCTTGCAGAGTTCCTGGGTTTTACTTAGCTCCAATGGTGATTCAGGATGCCGTAACTGTAACACCCCTTTCTTCCTTTTCTCAGTGAGAAAACTGAGGCCAAGCTCCTCACCAGCAGAGTAGAAGCAGCAGAGTCCCATGTCTCACCCCCTATCCCTCTTCCTCTGCTCTCCATGGAAGCCACCGGAATCCATCATAAGCCTGGGCAGGTCACGGCCCCTCCCTGAGCCTCAGTTTCCTCTTCTAAAAGAGGAGGGAGTGGAACCAGGGGGGTATCCTCCTCCAGTTCCCACCCAGCTACTGAAGAGGACAGAAGTGTGCCAGGGTTGGAGGTTATGGCTGGATGGCAGGCCTTGAGAAACCTCTGGAATGTGGGTTTGAAAGTTTGGGGCCCATTTTTGCTGCAAGAGCCCCCCTTCTCCCCCCTCCTTTCTTTTATGCCTTTTCACCAACTGTTTCTCCCTTAATCCAAACCATTGTTTTTCCAGGGTGAAGTTTAAATCGAAGCCACATGGCGCCCCCAGCACACACACCATGGGCAAATGGAAGCATGTTCCGGGGAACCCATAAAGACCCTGTTGAAGGGGATGCTGATCTCTCTGGGGGGACTGCCAGGCAATGAGAAGACTTGGGGGCTTCAAGTCAGCCTGACTGGGGTGGGCTCAGAAGGTTCTAGGTCTAAATGTGTCTCACAGCAAGAGCAGAGCAGGAGCCCAGCTCCTCCACTGGGAGGGCAAGAGCCCCTTTCCTGAGTCTGTGGTCTCTGCACCATGAGCCATGGGCCTACAGGGTGGGGCCCAGGCCCCTGAGGCCCATCGGGAGGGGGTGGGTTCATGAGGTGAGCCCAGCAAGGCTTGGCCATATAGGTGACTTGAAGCATGACAGCAGTGTGGTCTAGTGGGTAAGACATCTGGATTTGGAGTCTGGTTCGTGTCTGACTCTCACTTACTTGCTGTGTGACCCTGGACAAGTTCCTTAACTTCTCTGAGCTTCCGTTTCCTCATTGGTAAAATGGGGCTCTTGCCAGACCTCTCTCTCGGGGCTGTGGTGAGAACGATGCAGATGGATGACTAGCGTGAAAGAGGTAAAGCACCAAGCTTCATACTGCAGCTCACAAAAGCAGCTCAGGAAGGTGCGGAAGTGAAGGCGAGTCTCAAAGAGGAAGGAGGGAGATGCCAAGCACAGCATTCAGAGAGGAGGCAGAGCAGGAGGGGCAGGGGCAGGGAGACAGGGAAATCCGGGTGTGTGGCATCTGGCAGTGTAAGGGCCCTGGGGTGGAGGGTCACAGGACTTTGGAAGGAGCAGACTGCTCTTCGATAGGGAGTGGGGGTGCTGGGGTGGGGGCACCTGTGGGGAGGAGGCCTGGCCAGTCCCCAGAGGCCATTCTCCAGGGGCTTCCCCCAGGCCTGGCCTCTGTTTTGCATAGTCTGGCCCTTCCAGGTGGGCCCCTGGGTTAGGGAGAGGTCAGGAGAGCAGGGGGCAACCTCACACACACCCCGTACACAAAGAATTACTCCCCCAGGTGTATGTCTGCATAAGGCTTGGACACCTGTGGGTGAGCACACTCATATGCAGAGGTGTCCAGGCACACGGACTGAGACATACATGCAAATACACACATGCTAGACCCATATGCAAAACAAAGACCCAGATGGACTGGGCACTGAAACACACTTCCACACGGGCTCAGACTCACAGAAAGGAGCGTGCGTGCACAGAAACACACACATGCACACATGTGCACACATGTGCACGCAGTCATGCTCCACATGGGCCAAGGAGGCCTTCTGCAGCACAGGCTCCAAAGGACTGCTGTCCCTCTACCCCTGCGCCCCCTCCACAAACACAGAGTGGACGCCTGCAAGGGTCAGACTCTGGGTCAGGCCCCGGAAACAGAGCAGGCCCCACTCCCAGAATTCACATTCTAGTAAGAAAAAAAATCAATGTTTGTTGAAATAGTGATTGCTCTTCACATAGTCACGTGATTCGGTCATGTGATCCTCACAAGGAACGTCTAGAATTGGAGGTATCTGCCTGACAGATGAGGAAATGGGGGTCCAGGGAGGTGGCTGGACCTGCCTGAGGTCCCACAGCTGGCAAGGACAGCCTCACTCGGAGGGGTTGGGACAGGGCTGTTTCTTGCAGTGACCTCCCCACTGGTTAGAGAGGCTCTGGGGACGTGCCCCAGCCGGGGGCGGGGCAGGTGGTGCAGAGGGGCCTGCAAAGGGGCCTGGCCACAGCTGTTAGCCCAGCTGTGACTCTGTACCAGCACGCTCTTCCCACTCCATCTGCACCTGCTGGGAGAAATAGTTCTGCCTACTCCAGAAGGGGACACAGAGTCTCTGTGAGGAGAGGAGCTCTTATGAGGACAAGGCCACAGGGCTGGGTATTGTGGGCAGGACCAACACCCTCTGGCCCCAGGGCCAGAGACAGACAGGGGAGCACTTCCTGCTCACCCCAAGGTTCCAGCCACCCCAGGCTCCCCCATCACCACAATCAATCAATCAGTCAAGGAATCCTCCCTGTCTCTGGTCCTGGCTGGACACAAGGCTGGGCACAGGGGCAGAGTGAGTGACAGACTTCAGCACACTCCTGGTGCCAGCCAGCCCCATTCATTCCAGGCTCTGCCCCAACCATCAGGCAACCCAGCCTGTGAGCTCCACATCGCTTCCCAAGTCACCCAGAGAGAGGCCACCAAGCACCCCCGGGCCTGAGAGAGCCAAGCTCCTCCAGTGCCAGGGAAAGAGCGAGTGAGCATTTGGGCTGCAGATGCTGGCTCCCACCTCCACTGCAGCAGGGAGGTGCAGGGCACCCTTCATTCAGCCCGTCCCTTGGTGATGCATCATTTCTGGGGCTCTCTGGGCTGGGTGTGTGCAGGGAGGTTGGTGCACAAGGGGAAGGCTGGGGACTGAGCCTTCCATTAGAAGCCCTTGGAAATCACATTCAAGCCCTCACAGTTGGCCCCAGAGCTTCTTGGCCATCTGATCAGCTTGAGGAATCACCTAAAATGCAGATTCCCGGGCCCCCTTCCCAAACTGCTGTATTGTCATCCCAGGGCTGGAGTCCTACAGTCTGTGTATTTTCAAAGCTAGTGCTCTAGATGAGAAGCCAGCCCTGAGCACCCCTGGTCTACGGCTCTGGTGACTGCTAGTTACATTTCTGACTCTCATGAAATGACTCCTGGTTTAATCCTGGGTCCCCCTTAAGGAGCGAGTAGGTGCTCAGTAAATGCTTGATGGTGATACTGGTGGCCTGGCCAGGTTTGCCGGCCCATGGAGAGCTTTGCCTGGACCAACGCTGACCTTGGGCAGGTCATTGCCTTCTCTGGACCTTGGCTCAGATGGTCCCTAAGGGCTGACATCTAGCCGTTGCTGGCCCCTAAGGGCTGCTTGAACAGCAGGAAGGTGCTCTTACTCCCACCTGGGAGGGAAGCAGACAGATCTCCCAGGCATCTCCGGGATTCCCCAGTTTACCCTCTGAAAAGTGGGCCCAGGCCATTGGGGCCTCCTGAACTAGTCACAGCCTGGACATAGAGAGTATTCTCCCACATCTAAGAGGAGGAACCTTTGCCAGCCTCGGAACTCTAGCCTGGGCCTGAGGGCTGAGCTGGAGAGAGGTGAGGACCCCTGGCCCTTCCCCAGCCCCTCCCATACCCCCCACCCCCACCACCAAGATGGTGGGCGGGGAGCAGGTGCTCAGGCCTCGACTTCTTAGAATCCCTTCAAGGCCTGGGTGGGTGAGCTCATTTACGGGAAAGGGGGATGGGGGGCTTGCTCTTCTCACCCAGCCTTGCTGGGGGGCGGCAAGTGCGTCAGCAGCCCCAGCTCCTGGCCTGCCTCCGGAAACGCCGCCCAGGGCTCAGTCACGAACCCAGGCAGCAGCAGGGGCAGCCTGAGCACTGAGGGGGAGTCAGGTGACCTGCAAGGAAGCCGGGCTGGGGGCCTGGAGGCTGCACCAGGGTGCAAAGTGAGGTCAACTTCCCCCTTCCTGGGCTTGCACCCCAACACACCCAGCTGCCTGGCTGGATATCTCTCCAGCTGTCTGTCAATCCCTCCACTGTTCCCTGGCCCACCATGGACTCTGGACCTCTGCTGAGTTCCACTGGTGTCCGTGAGACCTGAGTTCCCATCAACAGCCAACCTCAAGGGGGTTTCAGGTCCTGGTCCAGCAGGGGGTGGGGTGGAGACCCCAGCCAGGGCCTAGTGGGGAGAGCCCTGCCTCCCACCCCTCCCTCCTCCACTTCTCTGCTGCTATTTAAGGCAAGTGGTGGCGTGGGAAACTTCTTCAGATGTGTGGTTTCGTCTTTTTCAGCACAGGGACCAGGCGTCTGTTCTCTCAGTCTGGTGACTCATCCAGAGTGAGAAAAGCCTTTTTGTTGTTTGACGCTCGCTCGAGGCTCTGTGGTCTGAGAAACTGGCCCGATGGGACCTTCCCTTGCTGAGACTCCTGGAAGGCCTTGGAAGTGCCTGGAGAGGCCCCCTTCTCCCATCACCAGATCCAGGGAGCCCAAGGGCTGAAATGTTCTGCTGGGGTCAAGGGCTGCCAGGCTGGGAGGGTGCCCATCCTTAAAAACTCATCACAGCCACCACCTCCTCCAAGAAGTTGCCCCAGATTCCTCCAAAAACTCAACCTTAGTGACTTGGTCCTCTGCCCTCGGTCTTCTCATCTGTGAAATGGGACAGTGAATCCAAGTTTGCAGATCTGTGTGAAGATTAACTGCAGAACGGGTGGCATGGTGTCTGACACACAGTAGGTGCTCAGTGGATGTGGCTTATAATTAATGAGTTTCTAACCCTCGTTGAGTGCTTATTTTGTGCTAATCATTTTATATGAATGATCCCATTTAATCCTCCCAAGACTCTAGGAAATGCTTACTAGTATTATTCCTATTTTACAGATGACAAAACTGAGGCACAGAGAGTCAAGTAACACGCATGATCTCATAGTCAGTGCAAAATGTGATTCAAGCCCAGGGGATGTGGCACCAGAGCCTGAGCCACCAGCCGCCATGCCAGCCTGTCCCGGGAGCTTGACAAGCGGTGGCTGATAAAGTTTGGACATCAAGAGCTATAAAGAGCATACGCGTCCACTCTGAGCCTTTATACCTGCTGCCCCCTCAACCTGAGGCACTGACTCCTCCCCCACTCGCCTGACCACGTCCTCCTTAAGCTGGGACCTCAGTTTGAAGGTCCCCTCCCCCAGAACCTTCTAGGACTCGCTCTGTGAGGTGCCTCATGACACAAGGCAGCCCTCTGCATGCTCACCCTGGCTGCAGTTAAATCAAGATTTGTGAAGTTTTCTGCCTCAGTCCCTACTTAGTGTCCTCAGGAACATGTTTGGCCCTCTCCTGCTCAATCCCCAAGGCAAGCACAGTACCTGGCACACAGTGGGTCCTCAAGGTTGTGGACTGAATAAGTGTCACCCAGGCGTCCAGAGGCTGGAAGAAGGCACAGCAGTCACAACACAAGTTTTCCAAGACCTTCTCTCTCCTAATCCTGGAGCCCTTTGGTGACCTCTGGGAAAAGCAGGTCCTTAGACCTGCTGCTCAGACCTGTAAGGATTTGGGGGTGACAGGAAGGTCTCAGAGGGGCCAGGTAGAGGACCTGTTTTTGCAAGACAGTAGGTAGCCACCCTTCCATGCACGTAGGAATCCTGGGCTATTTGCTTATGGCTGTGGAGGATCATGGAATAAGGGGGTGTGTGTTCTGTGTCCCTACCACTCCCAACCACCCTGGCAGTGGCTGAGGTCCCATGAGGAAGGAGCACTCAGCCCCATGCTGGGGTTCCAGAGATCACAAGGGCAAGGGTGGACGGGGTTGGCCACAAAGTTGGGCTGGGATCAGAGAGAGGTTCCAGGGAAGAGGTGAGAGCCTAGTCTTGGGTCTCTGGGGTCTGGGGGAGTCAGGGTGCCCTGAGTGATGGACGTGGAAGGGAGGCCAGGCTGCCCAGCTGAAGGAGAGACAGTCACTGGCTGGTAGTGGCAGGTGGGGCCTCGAACACAGCCACAAACGCAAAGTCGTAGTCTCAGACCTGGGTCTGGAAGCCATGCCAGTGGGGTTGGGGACAGCTCTCTGACCATGGGGGGAGCTGTGCCAGCATAGAGCAGAGGGGTAAAGGACAGGTGACCACAGAAGAGGCCGCGCTGGCAGCCCCCTGGGTGGGAAGCGTGCAGAGGATCAGAGTGGCCACGTGAGTGAGGGTGCTGCAGCTGACCGCAGGAGCAAGGGTTCTCTTTTGGCATCAAGTGCTCCAAGTGCCCCTGAAGATGCCCACTGCTGACCATCACTCTTCCAGTGGCCTCAAAAGCCTTTTGAGAGGCAGCCCCAGCCCTTGGGGGCTTGAGGAGCACCGAGAGGAGGGGAAACCACAGGCAGGAAGCTGACGGGTGGCAGGACGGTGGCCTGGAGCCCTGGAGTGAGGAGAAGGAGGGCCATCTGGGACATTGGTGTTGTCCTTCCCAGTCCCATGGGGCTTCTCCTGCCCTCTCCTGCCTCCAGTCCTCACCCAGCTGGGAGCAGAGACTCTTGCTCTCTCCCTGCACACGCAAGAACACAGGGGCTCAGAGAAGTCTGAGAACTTGAAAGCTGGGGAGCCAGGCCCTGAGGCCCAGCCGCAGGCCTCTTCACATGGTGAGACCCACCCCGTTGCTCCTCGCTCAGAGGCTCTTGGCAGAGGCAGGAGGAAGGGTGAATGGGGATCGGGAAGCTGCAAAGAGCAATAGGATGCGAGGAGTGGCGATACCTGGCCCAGAGCAGGCCTCTTTCGGGCCTCGGTGCTCTCATCTGCAAAAACAGACAGTCAGCCTCCACCATCCCCAGGGCTCTCCCAGCTGGTGGCTCTACAATGGGAGGAATGGCAGGTGGCCAAAGGGAGGGAAGTGGGTGACAAGGACAGGGTGCTTCTCTTCCAAGCAGCTATCAGCCAGGCGGGTTTGCACCTCACTTATCTGCTGGGTCCTTCAGGCGGCCCTCGGCTTTGGCAAGCTCTGGGGTTTGAAATTTGGACAGAAAAGCTGAAGATGTCTTTCCCCCAGATTCTGCTCTTGTGTTCATTTGTTCATGCAGCAAGCACTTACTGAGCCCCCACCAGCAGCCATGAGCCCCCCAGACTCCTGGCATGTCACCCCTGTGAGCATGCTCCATGTCTGTCCTCTGCTTGTCCCCTCCTCTCTCCAGCTCTGCTAATCCACCCTCAACAGCCCCGGGAAGTGGGGAGCCGGGGTGGGACTCAGGGGGGTCATGGTTGTCACCCAGAGGGAGACTGACTGGTGGTCTTCAGCTGTGAAGTCGGCTTTGGTTTTTCGGTTGAGAATCACACCCACACTGGCAACCCGCGGGAAGGAAGACAACTGAGGCCAGATTCTGTGTTTTCTGGAAACACCGCAGGTGGTGAAAGGTTTTCCAGGCCCTGACCTCAAGTCAAACAGGCAAGATTCTAATCACTGAACTGTCATTAGGCGTCTTCCACGACCCGGATCTAGCCACGGCAACCTGAGCACAGCGGGAGGAGGGCCGTCCTTGGCACGAGGCCCCGCCACCCACAGGAGTGTGACAGCATCTCCGTGGAGCACCCTGCGCTCCTTTCCACGGGTTTACCCACTCAGGTCTCCACGCCATCCTGTGACGGCTGCTGTGGTTCTCACTTTGCAGATGGGGAAGTCGAGGCTCAGAGAGGTCAAGTGATGTCAGCTATGACCACACAGCCAGAACTCTGCTGCAAAGTCCAGCCCTGAACTGCTGGGCCAGAAGCCCACCTTCTCCCACACCGGCAATGCCTCTGGAGCACTGCCTGGCAACACGGGACTGGGTGGAGAGCCAAGAAGAGGGGCCTGTGGGCCAGGAGGGCCAAGCGTGGCCCCCACCCCCATTGGGGGCTTAGGAAATACAGGTGTGTCAACAAACCATCCTGTTTTCATAAAAACAAAAGTGTCGGGGGTGTGCATATGACGGACAATGGAACACAATGCACCCAGGCATTAATATTCATTAACAAGGGTAAGGGGGGGGTTTCTTTTCTGTGTATATCTGTGTTCTCCAAACTTACTACAAGAAGCTGGAAGAAAAGAAAAACAGTAAAAGGGAAAACAGATGCCCACTGCAGAGCTGTCCAACTGACTTGAAACTCAGGGGGCTTGCGGGAGGGGTGGTCTGGGATGGCTGCAGTGCAGGACAGGCTCCCCGGTGGGGTCTAGACCCAAGAGGGGACAAGGACCAGCAGCCCTGACCGGCCTCCCAAGTTCTCATTCAGGGTCAGAAAGCGCCACTCTGAGTCTTGGTGCGCAGGTGGGGAGGGGAGACACGGGAGTTTTGTGGGCTAGTGGTCAAGGATGAGGACTTTGGGGCCAGGCCAAGCCAGGGGGCCCCAGCTACCCCTTTAACTCAGAGTACAACTGAGGGCAAGGTTATCTTCTCCCCGAGCCTCAGTTTCCGCATCTGCAGAAGGAGGCTCTGGGAGGCTGCCATGAGGACTGAATTAGATCACCCGCTAAGACGATCTGCCCGTCCCTGGCACGCAGCAGCTGCGCAAACAATGGCAGCTCCTGGTCTTCGGTCTCTTCTTCCAGGCCCCAAAGCCCTGGCACTCCAACTAGGTGTGGGCTAGAGGAGACTTGGGACCAACCCCCTTGTTTGGAGTCTCAGGTGATGAGTTTGAGGTTCAGGGAGGGGAGGGTGTAAGGACAGGATGGGACTCCTCCCTCCACCACACCCAGCTGCCTCTCCAGCCTCAATGTCCCTGAGAAGAAAGTGTGGGGCTTAGGTGCCCTGGGATATCTGAGATCTGACTCAGTGTCCCCATGTGTGGTCTTAACACCTTCCTTGTGGTGGCCTCTCCCCTCCTCCCACCACGCCCAGCCCCTCCCTGGCCAGGCTCAGGACCCATGGAAACCAGGAGGATCGACAAAGTTCTCCTCTCTCTCCTTCTGAGTCAGCCCACCACACCATGGAGGTGACTCAGAGACAAAACTCCAAACCACACCCCATCCATCCCAGGCGAGTGGGGCTTCACCGCAGGGCCAGCCGGCTTTCCCAGAGTCTGCCCTGCCCCACCTACACCTCTCAGACTCCCTAGAAAGAGATGGCGAGGGGCTGGAGGGATGGAGGGAAGGGGGAGGGGAAGAGGAGCAGGAGAGGCCTGGGCACCAGGCCAGGCCGAGGCTTCCAGACCTGTCTCCATGGCAGCCAGGAAGTCTAGTGCAGAGACAGCGAGCGGTCCGGAGCACCCCATTATCCACGTTTGCTCAATGTGCTCATTTGTCCAACAAACATTTGTGAAGCGCTTCCTCTGTGCCAGGCGCTGGGCTGGGCTCGGGGGCACAAGATGAGTCAGACCTGGTGTCTGCTCTCTGGGGACTCCCCGGCTGCTGGAGGAGCCAAACATGGAAACAAATAATTAATGACAGGAATGAAACTCTGGGACATAAAAATACACGGGACCTGTGAATACAGAGGGGCCACTGAAACTAAACTCCTTACAATTATCTAAAGAGAGAAATCAGTATCTCCCCTGAGTGGGGTGGGCGGTGGGAGGCCAGGGTGGGGGGAGTGTGATCATGAGGGGTGCTGAAGACCCCACCCACTGCCAGGGACCTTCCTGCCTGCCGCCTGCACACCACTGTTCCTCTAGGAAGCGTGGTCCTTCTAAAATTCAGGACCAGGGAGAGGCCCTGCAGAATGCAGGAATCAGACTTGGATTCAGGGATCCCTTTCCTAAGCCTCGATTTGCAACCCACTCACTTTGAGACGCCGTGCAAGTTACCCGTCCTCTACGCCTCAGTATTCTCATCCACCGGGGAAGGGGGTGGGGGAGCTGGGCTTGGAGATCATTAAAATAGCTAATATTTGCTGTGTACCAGACAGCGCACCAAATGCTTTGCATACGGTACCTCTTCAGTCCTCACATCTGCCCTGTGAGGTAAGTACTATTAATAGAAGAAATCTCTTATCCAATGAGAGCAAAGCAGGTGGTTTGTTAATAGAAGAAATATTTAAAGCAGGACATCTTATGATACATAAAATAAGCACTTATTGAACGTAATCCTTGTGCATGTACATTTATTAGATGATCTTTTGATGCAGAGCCAAGGCTCTTTGGGGCCCAGGCCTCTGGCCAAAGTTTTACCTTGTATTTCTTGCATTAAGCAAACCTGTGCAGCTACGTTTATGGTTCCCATCTGGGTTTCTTTAGAGTGGAGTGAGACTTTACAGATGCTGGGGAAGTGGTCTGCAGAGAGAATCCTTCTGAATTTTTAATAATTTATCCAAGTTGTAACCTACACCTAATTCAATATAAATTTTTGGTGAGGTTTCCCAAGTGTTTTCCCCTGTCCGTTGTCTTTTACCATGTCTTGCTCACATCAAGTTCAACAGCACTTTTTTCTTTTATTGGATCTTTCCAAAGCCCTTTCTTAGTTTGCAGGGACATGACAGCTGTCTGTCCTGCTCTCATTTGGGTCCCATTGGTTTAGGAATTATAATGGGCGTCTGCAGGATTGGGGACAGACCTCACTGAACCAGCAGGAGTAACTTAACAGCACTGATGGGAGCTGGCCAGCCTGGAACATTCGGAATGCGGTGGCATATTCTGGTCTGCTTTTCAAAGGAAGGGAGATGTTTGTAAACCCAAAGCCTCAGCTGATGGAGGCCAGTTAAGGCAGGTCCTACTGTTTCAGCCCCATTTTACAGGTGAGGAAATTGAGGCAATGAAGTCATTTTCCCAAGGCCATGGTAGGCTTGGCAGAGCCAGGATTTGAACCTACGTCTGTCTGGCTCTACATTCTGCTGCCACCTGAACGTGCTGAGATCCTGTGAGCCTCTGGCCTCCCTGCCAGAGGACTAAAGGCTGCTGTGATCCCCCACATGGGAATTGAGGTGCCTTTAAAATTTTCAAGCACTAGAACAATAAAAAAATGCAAAAAAAGAATTTATATGCAATACTTTGTAAAAGGCACCAATTAAGAAAACCTAATTTTTCATAGGACAATGTTTGAAAAAAATTATTCTTCCTTGAAATTCAGATAAATTTGGGGAAAATGTATATTTTCAGTATCAAAGTGCCAGCATGTCCATATGGACGGGGCTCACAATCTATTCACTGAAAATAAAACTGTAGAACTAGAAAAAATAAATAAATACAATAAAATAAAAATTTCCAGCACTGTGCCCATATAAGGAGGATGGTCACTACTATCACAAGGGACGAGGGCCACGTCCCCCTCAGGTCTGTGTCACCAAGCTCTGGGCTTTTCAGTGTCTGTGAGGCTGGATGGGAGCAGACAGGGGCTGGGGGCTGGGATGCAACAGAGAGGAGGCACAGACGCCACCGCTGCCCTCAGAGAGCTCGGGGTCGGGTGGGATCCCTCCAAAGCCTCTCACGCCCGAGCCTCCTCTGGCTCGGACTTCCTCTGGGGGCCCATTAAATGTGCAGAGGATGCAATTTGGGAGTCATACATATCTGCGTTCCGATTCTGGCTAAGCCCCTCACTGGCTGTGTGACCCTGGGTCAACGCGACCTCTCTGTGCCTCCGTGGGAATATTAATGCCTCCTTCCAGGCCCTCAGGGAGCATGCTCGTGCATCCATGGGTGCCCAGCGCACCGGAGGCCTGGGAAGGACATGCTCCCTTGAACCTCTGGGACAGAGGCCCACTGGCTGGGAGGCACTCAGCTGTGGACAGGGGACCGGGAAGGCAGCTCTGAGCGGCTTCCGACCGTTGGTGGCTGTGGAAAGGGTCGCGGTGAGCGGGGGAAATGAAAAGAGGCCAGACATCGTCCAGGCCACAGCACGAAAGGAGTGCCTCACTGAGCCACCCGGCTCAGAAAGGGGAAGGCGGCCCAGACCGGGAAGTGGTCGGCTGCTGATGACCACCTCACGGGGACCGCGCCAGCCCGAGCAGGAAGCGGTTGGCCCCTTCCCACCCCCGCACCAGGCCAGGCCCTGCCTGAGCTCACACTTGGGAAACAGCTGGGCCTGAAAGTCCCTGTGCCTCGGTCTGCTCTGGGAGCAGCACTTTATTCTTAGAAACCCAGCTCCAGCCGGGCCCCCCTACTTTGGGGGGCGGTCTGCAGGCCTAGGTTCTCCCACCGGCTCTGCCACTTCCGTGCACTGAGATCTTGGCCGAGTTGCTTCCCTGTCTGGACCTGTTCCCCATCTGTCAAATGGGGTGATAATCCCCCACCTGCTACCTAAGAGGGACAATGAAAATTGACATCTGAAAAGGTCAGAGCTGGAAAGTCCCCCAGGGGCTCCTCAGGTCCGAGGTCCTTATGGCCGAAGAGACTGACGGAGGCTGGAGAGGGAAGGTTGCTCGAGTTAGCAGTCCCGGGGGCCTCGCCCCTGGGCTCCAGGAAGAACACTGGGTTGGGAGCCAGAACTAAGTTCAAAGTCTCACTCAGCTCCTTCCTTGCCATGGGACCTTAGTCAAGTCAACCAGCCTTTCCGAGCCTTTTCCTGCAACAAGAGACCAACTCTTAGCACCCACGGTCCTTGTGGGGCTCGCCTAAAATGACACCCATGGGGCGCCTCATAGACCGTAGCTGCTGAGACATAACCAGTTTTGTAACTGAGTTGGTTTGGACTGGAATCCCGATCTCACAGCTTCCTGATCTGTGCTGACCGCCACCTAAGGCTCCCCATACAGGGAGTGGCATCTGGGCCCCAGGGAAGCCTCCTTGGGGGGAGGGCTTCTCTTTTCTACCTTCTTTCTGGTAACAGGTGTCAAATCTCTTTCTCTGATTCCACTGAGTCACTGGAGAGGCCAAGTGTGAAGAACTCACCTCGCCCACGTCAGTAGCCAGAGATATTATCGCCACTGCTACCCGCCAACTCCACCTTTCCTGGAGGCCAAGAGGGCCCTCCTAGGAGGTCAGAGCCCAAGCAGCCTTTGTGATGGGGGCCTGAGCGGGGAGAGGCCAGACCAGACAAGGGTAGCCCTTACACACCAGGGCTCCCCGAGCCACCCGGCACAGGTCACTCAGGCCAGCCTGGGCTTCAGGAGAGAGGACCTCAGACAAGGGAGTCCTGCATGGCGGAGCTGGCAGAGAAGTTACAGGTTAGCCCGTCGGGGGGGCAGAACTGGGGTCCGTGAATCTGCGGAAGAGCTGAACCCCTCTAGATCCCACACAGATTAGTGGTGGTATGTGTGCACGTGCTTGTACGTGTGTGTGGCTGTGGGTGTGCGCTTACATTTCCTGAGTGCAGGGTGCAGATCGAACCTCCAAAAGCAAAATGTGCAAGCCCAGGACCAATGCGCTTTCTCCCCTTGCCCATCTTACAGACGAAGAAGCCAAGGCATGGGGAGACGAGGTGTCTCACGGCACGTGTAGGCCGGATGAGGCAGGGCAGGGGTGCTCCTATCATAACCACCTCTTTCTGGCTCAAAAATAGTCCCTGCAAAGTTCAGAGGGAATATCTATCCCATCCCCCATCCTAGGATTTTGAGAGTGACTGGGCCTGAGGGAGAGTGGGCTCACTTAGGACAGAGGGGGCAGGTTAAGCTCCTACCACCACCACCAGCACAACCCCCAGCCTCCCCACCACTAGTCCTACCATCAGCGGCCACTTTAGCGGTACCACCACCACCAGCATCACCATCACCACTACCATCAACAGCACCACCAGCGGTACCCCCGTCACCTTTGGCACTGCGGAAGATCAGCACGGGATAGGCCTTAAAGGCTGGACTTTGCTCCCACCATCCCCCTGTAGTTAGGGTGTGCCGGTGAGAGTCGGGGTGCCCAGCTCAGGCCTCACCTAGGACCCCGGGGGAGATGCATCCCGCGGGTGGGGTGAAAACCCACCTCTGTGCTCTAAGGGGGGTAGGGGCACTCTGAACTAGAGTGCCCACTGCAAAATGAACACAACTGACCCAACCCTCCAAGAAGACGTTCTTAGAGCCGGGTTAACATAACTCTCATCCAATTAAGACTGGGAAAATGTGTGTGTTGTTCCTTCTGTCTTTCCAGAAACATGTGCTTACTGTTACTTAGCTGACACCTACCCAGCGCTGACTGAGCGCTATTCTGAGTCCTTTAGATATATAAACTAAACTATAGAAAATCCCAACTTTGCAGCAGCCTTATGAGGTAGGTAGCATTACTATCTGTGTTTTATAGTTGGGGAAACAAAGGCATAGAAAAAGTCACATAACTTGTCCAAGGTCAGACAGCTCGTAAACGTCAGGGTCAAGATTTGCACCCAGGCATCCTCGCACCAGGGTCCATGCTTTTAACCACTACACTACCCTGTCAGATCAGAGAAGTGTGGGGTGGGCCGAAGCAAACCGCAGCTGCACAGCTCCTGCAAATGACTGTGATCTCTTTGAAGGCATGAGCTGCACCCTTTTCACCTCTGCTTTCCCAGGGCCTAGCCGTAGGCCTGGGCCACAGTGGAACCCAGTCAATGTTGGGTGAGTGAATCAATTGACGAAACTGGCCTCCAAACCCCGTCCCATCTCCTGCTCCTTCCTCTCCCAGCCACATGGGAGGGCACTCGCTGAAACCGTAGTTCTTCTTCCGGCCAACAGAGGACAGCATGTATAATAAGGTAATACTTTCCTCTAGCAGCCAGGAAGAAGGACTTAGGAGGAAAAGAAGGAAACACTTTGTGGCAGGCACGAACACAGTTATTGATGAAAAACACATTGAGACAGACCCTGGGTCCCGCCATATGATAGGACACCATGGCCGGTGTTCTTAATTCGACAGCTGAGGTTCAGAGATGGGGAGATTCCTGCCCAAGGTCACACACAAGTGAGTGGCTGAGCCAGGCTTGGGATCCTGGTCCCCCGGCTCTCTCCCCGGACAGAATGGTAGAAGTAGCTGACAGGCTGGAATATGGACCAGGCCTCCTTGTCTGTCAGAAATAAAAGATGTTAAGTTACCAAGCAGGCAGCCCTTTGTGCATATAGCCGGGTCGCCCCCTGGTGGCTGTAACTGGCAGATACCCAGACACACAGGCACGACTTTGTGAATGCATTAACGGCTGTTAGAATGCGCCTCCACCCTACTGGGCTAGGCCTGGCCTGGGGCTGTTGGGAAGACAGGGGACCAAGAGGATCAGGTTCCAGTCTTTCCCAGGTTTCCAATGCAAAGGATGGGGCAGGATAGCCCCTGAAACAAAACAGAGAGAGCGTGTGCTGGCAGATCCCAACTAACGGAAGGGCCTCCCTGTGCCCCCAGCAGCGCGCTCAGCACTGTGGGTGCCCCCATCATCCTATGGGGGAGGTACTCATGTTCTCCCACTGACTGTTAGGAAGCTGAGGTTCAGGGGCAGACATGATTGTGCCCAAAGTGACAGCTGGGAAACAGAGGGCCTGGGAGTTGAACCCCAAACTGGCAGATTCCCTGTCTAGGCCTCGTTCAACCGCCTGCCCTGTGAGATGGCCCCTATGGCTCTGAGGGACTGTGGTCAGCTGGGACTGGGGTGGACTTAGAAGGCTCCTGTCCTCGAGGAGGCAGGGCTCTCAGCCCCAGCTCCTCATGCGGTTACGTCGCCCGTGGCTGGGGGTGACCATCGCTGCAACAGCAAATCCCACCAATTAAGTCTTTATTGCTGGGTGTGGGGGCTTAAATACTTTTCATGGGTCATTCATTTGTTCACTCGCTTAAATGTTTAGCAAGCCCCTCTTATGCTCCTATGTTTTAGGTGTGGGGATCACAACAGGGAATAAAACAGAGAAAAAAAAATCCTGCCCTTACTAAATGTGTATTCTGGGCAAGCAAGATAGATAATGAACTAAATAAATAATTCAAGTATATCATGTGCCAGGTGGTGATAACTTCTGTAGAAAAATAAAGTAGGAAAGAAGGGTGGAGAGATTTTGGGAAAGGGAGTGGAATTTTATTCTGTGTGGTCAGAGAAGGTTCTCCTGAGATGGCATTTGAGCAGAGAGCTGAAAGAGAAGAAGAAGTGAGCTATATGGGTGTCTGAGGGAAGAGTGTTCCAGACAGAGGGAACAGAGAGTGCAAAGGCTCGGAGGCAACTGGCTCATCGGTTCATCTCGTCAATCTTGAGTTATAAACCACTTTTCTTCCCATTACATAGATTCCCCCAGGCTAGGGAGCACTTTCCAAGTCTGGCAGAGAAGAGGCAGGGCAGGTGGAGAAACTGAGGCCCAGCAAGGTCATGTCCAAAGTCACATGATGAGTCAGTGCAGAGCTGGGACACAGACCTTGGTCTTCTGCCTCCCATACGAGGGCTCGTTAGAAGTTCTCTAGTTTAAAGGGATACATCACATCTGGCACCCTCAGAGAGCAGAATCCCCAAGAACCAGGGAAGGATGCAGCCTCCAGAAGAGCTAATCAACCAAGGAGAGGTGCCGAATCACAGCCTGATGGGTGCAGGGCCAGAGTTGGTGGCTGTGGTCAGCCATGGTGGGACTAGAGGTCAGAAAGGGCCAACTAATAGGGCTCCTTGCTGCCTTACCCACTGTCTCCCAGTATAGGGAAGGGGCTCCCCTACTGAGAGGGGGCTGTGCCTTAACACACTGGCAGGGAGAGGGGCTAAGGGACATCAGTGACTAATCTGAACCTGACCAGCCACTGTCCAGGAACCAAAGATCAGCCTGTGGTTGGGGTCAGAGTTCAGCCTGGGTCTGAGGTTTGTGGTTGAATCAGGGGTCAGTCTACAGCTGGGGTCAGTCTGTGGCTGGGATCAAAAGTCAGTCTGTGGCCATGTCAGGAGCTGGTGTATGGTTTGATTCAGGGGTTAGTCTGTGACAAGGACAGAGGTCGGTCTGTGTTCAGATCAGGACTCTGTTCATCGGCAGTGTCAATGACCAGACAGGCCGGGGCCAGCGCTTAGCCATGGCCAGAGAGGCAGGAGCTCCTGGGGTCACAATGCAAATGGACTCCCTGCAACTCACATCCCAGCTTCAGGGTCTGCGTTTGGGTCAGTGCAGACAAAGGCACAAACACAGCACGTATGTCATCTCACTTAGTCTCAACAGCCCTGAGAGGCAGGTCTTACTGCCTCACTCCACAGAGACCAAGACTCAGAAGGTTTAAGACCCTTGCCAAGGATCACACAGCAAGCAAAAGGCAGGATTCCTCCCCAGGCCTCTCCGTCTCCAGAACCAACACTCTCAACTATGGTGTTCTGCAGCCCCCCTTAGGGACCTCCTTAATAACAGAAGGAGAGGTAAGTGCTGGTGGCAGCGTTGTCACACAGGCAATGTAATGACCAAGGACACGAGCCAAGGACACGGCACTGCGGCGTGAGGCTTGAGCTGGGTATTGAAGGATGTATAGGAGCCATCCAGATGGTGGAAAAGGAAATGCACTCCGGGCAGAAGGAAGAGCATGCGCAAAGGCTCGGAGGTATGAACGAGGACGTCGTGTGTTTAGAGATGCCGGAAAGCAAGAGGAGGGTGTGGCATGCAACACATTCAGGGAAATGGTGGGAACCTTTGCTACATTGCTGGGCCCCAAACGACAGGTTGGGGACTGGATACCACTGTGCTCAGGAGGTACCCGGGGCCCAGCAGAGACTCGAATCCGGAGCATGATGTGGTCAGCGGGTCGGCTCTGTTGGCAGTATGGAGGGGATGGTGCTGGAAGCATAGTATATGCTCAACACGGACATGTAATCTTCACTATTCTTCTACTCGATGATTTGAGCTTTTGTGTATTGTTATGAAAACGTCTACCCCAATGTCATGAATAAGCATTTTCTTCTAAAAATTTCAGATTTGGTTCTTTTGCAGTTAAGGTGTTAAAGCATCTGAAATTTATGTTTAGGCTTGGTGTGAAGTAAGGATCTCATTTTACCTTTTCTAGTAGGTTGCTCTATCAATGCTGATTTCTGCCTGTGCTACGTCTCATGTATGAGCAGATGCATTTATCAGTTGAATCATGTTCCTTCAATTACTACAGCCTTACAGTAAGTCATGGAATCTAAAAAGACAAGTCCTTTATTCTTCAAAATGGTGTGGGTGTACTAGGTTCCTATTGCTGATGTAACAAATGCCCACAAATGCAGTGGTTTTACACAGCACACGTTTTTTCTCTTACAGTTGTGAGGTCAGAAGTCTGAAATCAGTTTCACCAGGCTAAAGGCAAGGTGTTGGCAGGACTGCATTCCTTTCTAGAAGCTTGGAGGAAGAATCTATGTCCTCATCTTTTTGAGATTCTGAGGTGGCTTATGTTGCTTGGCTCGTGCCCCCTTCCTCCATCTGCTCAGTGCTTCGCTCCATTTCTACGGTCATTACATCACCTTTTCCTCTCATTCGACTCCTCCTGTGTCCCTCTTATAAGCATCATCCAGGATAATCTCCCCAAGTCAAGAGCCTTAACTTAATCACACCTGCAAAATCTCAGGTGTGGGTGGGACTTTGCACATGCTCCATCCTGGGGCAAAATCCCTCTCTGTCTAAGGACCCGTAAGGCTAGAAAACAAGCTCCCTGTTTCCAAGATACAAAGGTAGACGGGCCTAAGATGCCGATTATAGACAGTCACATTCAAAAAGGCAGAAAATGGAAGAAAAAAGGAGCCGCCCGTCCAAACCATCTTCAAAATCCAAGGGGGCAAACTCCACTATGTTCCAAGGCCTAGGGAAAACCCTCTGTGGTTTTCACTCTATGCAAAGCAGCAGCAACAGGACTACAAAAACTTTGAACCTTACCTTGGACTATATATAAAATTAAACTCAAAGTATACACTAAACAACACATTATGCTAAGTGAAAGAGCCAGGCACAAAAGTGTCCATAGTGTATGATTCAGCATACACGAAATTCTAGAAAAAACAAAGCTATAGTGACAGGAAGCAGATCAATGATTGCCGATGGTCGGAGAGCGGCAGGGCAGGGGTGGGGGTAAAGGACTGGCTGACTACAAAGGGTGTGAGGCAACTTTGGGGTGATGGAGATGCTCTACATCTTGACTGTGGTGGTGGTCAGAGAGAGAGGGAGGGAGGGAGGGAAGGAGGAAGGGAAGAAAGAAAAAGGAAGGAAGGAAGGAAGGAAGGAAGGGAGGAAGGAAGGAGAAAAGAGAGAGGAAGGAGGAAGGGAAAGAGGGAAGGAGGAAGGGAAAGAGGGAAGAGAGGAGGGGGGGGAGGCGGGAGGGGGAGGAGGGAGGAATGGGGAAATGATGGAGAGAAGAGTCAAGTCTAACAGGCCTAGGGTGGGTGGCGTCCATCAGCTAGGAGGGTCCAGCAGGTCTCTGGCTGCTAGGCAGCAACCCCCCTCACCCCGAACATGTCTGTTGGAGTTTCCGCCCCTGAACCACTGGAAAGGCATCTCCTGTCCACCATTTTAGCACAGAAAGTGATCAGAATTTGTGTCTGGATCTCTCATCAAGCAGCCGTGTGGCCTTAGCCTGCTCCCTCTCCTTGCTCTGCCCATTCCACTTTGAGAGCAGGGACTCCAGTCTGCTCGATTCACTGCTATGACCAACGTAGACAGAGCCGTCACACAGCACTGGCTCCATAGCATGCACTGTTCACGTTCTTCCCATTTTGACCTAGGCTAGTCCAGCCCAGAGCCCAGCTGTTTGGCCATCCCCTTATGCCCAGTGTGGGGTCCGAGGGGCTCAGCTCAGGCCTCCGCCTGCAGCGACAGGCCTCTTGGTGGGCACTAATTCACGTCAGCCTCCAGTAACATCTGACGCTCTCCGTCAAGGAACCACCTCTGCCCACCAAGACAGGCTTCTAACGGGACCTTGTTTCCCCTTAAAGTAACACAAAAGCTCTGGCTCTGGAGCCTGATGGCCTGGGTTCAAATCCTGACTTTGCTCTTGTCTCTCCGGATAATTTTGGGCAGGAACTCAATCCGTGCCTCAGTTTCCTCACCTGTAAAGATGATACCCCAAGAACTCTGAGGATTAAATAAGTGCAGAGTGTGGGCCTCCTGCATGCTGCCCTATTGCCTCCCCTCATTCTTCCAAAGGCCCCGCCCCTGCCCACCCATCTCAGGGCTGAGCAGAGACTAAGTCCTTTCCTGGAGAGCTGGCCCCTGCCCCATCTCAGAGCCTTGCCCGTGCAGGGGTCCCACCACATGGCCCTCCACCAATACAGCTGACTGTGGCTTTGGGGTCTCAGCCACCAGCCATGAGACTCGGGCTGGTCCAGACCACAGGTCCAGGGGAGCTGAGAGCCAGTGGAGGTGACAGTGGTCAGGAGAGTGTGAGTGGGTTCCCAGGAGTCCCAGGCCACTGCTCGGTGCAGCGTAGGCCTTACTCTGATGACAGCAGTCCCAGGGAGGTGAGGGTGGGGGTACGGCATGGCTGGAGGGAGGCAGATGGCAGTGGTTCGTCCACCCATCTCAGCTGTGCCACCGTCTTGCTGGGCGATCTCTGAGCCTCATTTCCTTCTGTAAAATGGGGATGGGGATGGGGGCAGTCCCCCCCACCTCTGCCTCAGCCCTGTTATGCGGGAAAAGGATCGGGACTGTCTGGTCTGGTCCCGAAGGCTGACCCCCACGCCATGTGCTTCCATATAGTGTCTCACGACAGCCCATTTCACAGATGAGGAAACTGGGGCTTATGTATTCCTAAGAGCTTTCTCCTTGCAGAAGTCAGTTTCTTCACAAAGCTCATTTCACAAGTGGAGACACTGAAGCTTGGAAAGCAACCAGCATGGCCCAAAGGCTCCCTGAAGGAGTCCAGGTCCCAGGCTTCGGAGGAAGATATTTTCTTCCCGGACCTAAACTCCCCCGCAAAGACTTTGCCCCGCCCCTTCCAGGCCCCTCTGGTCACTGAAAGTCAGTGTGGAAGCTTTTTTTTTCCCCACTTTCTGTTTTTCAAGACTGTCCCCAAAGAGGCAGCCTAGGACCTTCTCTGGAGAAGGTTGGCTCCCACCCCTTTGGCCAGGCCCCAGCCAGGCCGTGGCCCTGCCGATTCTTTGGGAAAGGGGCAGTTGAGCCCCACCCCAACCCGCATCCCCACCCCCACCCCCAGTCCTGGAGCAGGAGCTTCGAAACCACAGCCTCAGCCCAGAGCAAGGCTGGTCCTCATCCCACATCCAGCTGCTTTCTGCAGATCGGTCAGAGGTGAGGCTGGGGGCGTCCAAACCCAAACTCACAGCAGCGTGGGCTTCCTGGGAAGGCAGCATTTCCTGGGCACCGGCTCTTCAGAGGACATTTTCAAAGACCCCATCCAGTCCCTTCCTGGCAGGAATCCCTGTCATCCCGCCTATCCCCGGTGTGGCCATGCATTTCTGAGAGCCTGAGCCTATAATGCTCACATGAGTAAGGGGCAGCGGGGATGCGGGGATGAAGAATTGCGGCTATGTAGTCAACCCTTAATACACGTTAGGTGCTGCACCAAACACTTAAGTACATCATCTCATTTTAATCCCAAACAAGCCTGTAAGGTAGGTACTGTGATTATCCCCATTTTACAGCTGGTGGAAACTGAGGCTCAGGAAGATTAATACCTAACCCAGGGCCAGCCAAGTAGAAAGTAGAGCGGCTGGGATTAGAACCCACTTGCTGTAGAATATCAACCTTCCCAGGCATAGCCCAGCAGCCAGGCCCGGTCCCCTCGTTAGCCCTGGACAGCCCGTCCTACCCCAGGGACACTGTCTTAGCGCAGGGGCAGCCCTGACTGGCCATGTGGCAGGACAGCAGCGTGCGCTCTCATTGCTCCACCTGCCCCGCCAGCCCTTCTGTACTTCCCTTGCCCCACTTGGACCAGGACTCCCCACTCCTGGAGCCGGGCTCTGTGGGTCCCCTCTTCACCCTCACATCCCCGGCATCCATCCTGCCTTGCAGAGAGGGGCAGTCAACCCAAAGATCCTCTCAGGATTCTGTTTGCTTCCAATTCCCCAGGCCATGAGCAGAGCTATTACTCATCTTGCTTCTATTATTCATTTATTCAGTGGGTTTAGGGGCAGTCAGGAGGCCCTGGGGACGCTGGAGTGACCGGATCGGCTCAGGGCCAGGCCCAGCCCCTGCGTGAACACTAATGCCTTATCAGGGCTCCGGAAAGGTCAGCCTCCTGGAGGCCTCGGGCTGTGTGCGGCCGCTGTGGTCAGTCCTGGGGCAGGAGCCAGTGTCCCAGGGCCCTGCTTGCCCTGGCACCAGCCCCTTATCATCAGAAAAGGCTGGGAGAGGAGGAAATGGGGGCAGGTAGACTCCCTGAGGGGAGGTGTCCCCTGGTTACCCAGCAACCACAGGGACAGGCAGGGACAGCCCTCTGCAGAAGCCTCACACTGCCTCTCCCCACCCCCCCCAACCCCACCACATACACATAGTTTCGCCCCCTCTCCCCTTCCCTGCCCCTGAGTCCTGGAGGCCTCCGGAGGGGAAGCAGAAGGACGCAAGATGTGAAGTTCAAATATAAACAGGCAGCCCCCAGCACCCCTCCCCCCTCACCATGACCATCCACTCCTCGCTACCCATTTGTCTCTGTTTGCCACTGGCCACCCTTTCTCAGGGTCTCTATGTCCTGAAGGCACCCCAAGCCTTGGGAGTTAAGAGTCACAGCCCTCCCATCCCCTCCCTATAATTCCCAGCCCCTCCTCAGAGGGGAGCCCTGTTAGCCGCTTGGCGTCTACGGAGCCTCTCTGTGCAGTTGGAGAGCCTACGTAGACACCCTTCAGACCTGCGTGTGTGGGCTCTACTTCACACTAGCAGGACTGTGTCACACACGTTTCTTCCTCCTTCCAGCAGTGTCTTTCCTTCCACGTCGTTGCGTGTAGATGGATCTTCATAGTTATTAGCTCTTGCAGATTTTACACTCTAAACAAAAGAAAGCAGAAAGGCCACATCATCCATATGCCATAGCTTTTTTCTTAAGTACATAAATTAAGAAGCAAAGCCCCTGAGTGTGGTGTGTGTCTCTTGTGTCCATTCCCGGAGGTGATGGAGGCAGCACTGTGTAGCAGGTGTACGCCCACCCAGACACGCACACGCATTTTCTGTGAGGCAGGATCGTGCCGTCTGAGTCGCTCTGTAGTGACTTGTTGTGTTCAGCAGCCGTCCTGGTGATTTCCCCAGATCAGCGCCTTCCGATGTTACTGGAGTCTGTTCAGCCTCTGAATATTACCCCATCCCACAGCTATACCATAACATACTCACCGTTCCCTTCGATGGACATTTCAGTTAGTTGCAGGCATTTGCTGAATTGAACAGCCCTCCGTATACACCTGTATGCCCTTCTAAGAGGCCCGAGGTCCGAGGGGCTGGTCTTGTGGTTTGTGCGACTAAGTGATGAATGTCGAACTTCCCTGACCTACTGTAAGCCCATGCTAGGGGCTGCCCTAGCTGGACTTGCTATTGGGTCCTTTGTGCCTGGCACTGCCCTGGCGCACTGATCTACGTGTTCCGGTGTCTGTCCCCTCCAACACGGGGCACCAGGTTTCAGTGCCTTGAAGGGGTAAAGCCATGGGGGCAGAGTTAACGCTGAATAATACGATCATTGTATTACTGTCCCTTGCTGACCTTGTTGGCTCAGTCACTGGGAGGGGAGATGGCAGCTGATGCAGATGCCCGCACGACAGCGGCCCCAGCTCCTCTGCCCCGGCCTCCTCACTGAGTCTCAGCCTGTTTGCCCAGCTGCTCTGGGGAACTCAGTTCTGCTTTCCTGCCCCTGCTCACCCACCTCCACCCGCCATTCACTCAGGAAACCGAACCAGAGACAAAGAGGCAAAGACCACCTGCCAGTCTGTCCACCAAGCTAGCAAGTGAGGAAGCACTCAGGACCAAACCAAGAAGAGACAATTCTGGAAAAATACATTAACAACAGTATGAGATTCGGGGTCAGGCTGTCTGGATTTGCATCACTGCCCAAGGGGCAAGTTCCTTCATCTTCTCCGAGCCTCAGTGTCTCCATCTGTAAAATGGGGATAACAAGAACAGCTTTGCAGGGTGGTCGTAGGGATGCCTAAGGTGGCGGGCTGGATCAAGTGCCTCCTCAATGAACGCCGGTGGCAGGAAAGTGTTCAGCATGCTGTCTCACACTGCAGGAGCGCTGCTGTTATGTCCTGTCTGAGGGGGTCAAGGTCTCGCCCCCAGGGCCTGCTGAGCTCTCATCGACCCAGCTACCCTCATTGATCTGGCTAGGGCCCCCTGGGGATCCCCTTCTGCATGGACAAACCACCCTCTGCCCCTGGGTGGCTGCCCTTTGCCAAGTTCACGGTCTGGAGCAGCCAGCCAGCTGGGTCTCCTGCTAATTAGCCCCTCACCCTGCTCAGACCAGCTTGCCTCACCCTCCATTGATCCCTGACCTTCCCTGGAAAGTTCCTTCCTCCACTCCTGCCTCTCCGAGGCTGCTGCTGCCACTGCCTGCCCTGCCCCGTCCTTGTCTCCCACTGGGCCTCATCTGCAGCCCCTGAACGCCAGCTGCTCCCCCTCCCCCTCTGACAGGTGCATTCCAGGGCCAGGGCTGTGAACCGATGGTCTGGGTTCAAATCTCGCTGGGCCTCTTCCTAGCTGTTATGAACCAAATGTTTGTGCCTGCCTCCCCCATTCATGTGTTGAAGCCCTAATCCCCCGCGTGGCTATATTTGGAGATGGGGCCTCTAAGGCTAAATGAGGCCATAAGGTTGGGGTCCTGAGTCAATGGGATTAGTGCCCTTATGAGAAGAAACAAGAGTGCCCATTCTCTCTCTCTGTGTCCACGCATGCACAGAGAAGAGTGCACTTAAGACAGAGCTGCCTGCAAGCCAAGAGAAGAGACCCGAGAACGAAACCCAACTTACCAGCACTTTGATCGTGGGCTGGGGCCTCCAGAATTGTGAGAAACAAGTTTCTGTTGGTTAAGCCAGCCGGCCTGAGTAGACAAAGACACTAGCCTGTGACCTTGGGCATGTTTCCTAGCCTCCCTATGCCTCAGTTTCCTCATATGTAAAGTGGAAATTGGAATGCTGGCTCCATAGGACTGCTGTGGGGACTCCATGTGTTGAGACCGTAGGCATGTGTGACAGAACTTAGCCTGTATGGGGTCCCACACAGTAGTGACTGTCACTCGGCTGTCCCTTGAACACACTCTGCACCTTCAATGCCCTTCTCCCCTCCTCCTGGGACCCAGATCCTTCCCCCTCTGCCAGTCCATCACCGGGGCCGCTTCCTGGCCCCCTGCCCTGTCCCTGTCTCCCCAGAACAACTCAAGCCTCAACACATGGCCTGAGGACCTGGGACGTTTCTCTTCCTAGATGGGTGTATCCTGTCTCCCCAACACACACAGGCCCAGGCTGGGCCTCTGGGCCTCAGTTTACTCCTTGCCCAGGAAACCGAGTGCAGGGCCAGGTGCACAGGAGGTGCTGACGAGCAACGATGCCTCTGACTCCACCATAAAAAATGCACTCCAAGGCTGTTTATCCCACACGTGTACACCCCCATCACTAAGTCGGACTCTTGTGCGGGAACCTTCTGGCTTTGGCTCTGACGCTAGTGACACTTTGGCCTAGTGACGATGATGCCAAGTGCTGGTGGACACTACTGTGTCGGTCCCTTGACGTGCGCCACCCTATTTAACCCTGCCAACGTCCTCCTGAGGGTAGTACTATGGCCATCCCTGGTTTACAAAGGGGGAAGGAACAGTGGTCTCAGCAAGGTGAGGCAATGGGTGGAAAATGACGGAGCTGGGACAGGGGTGCCAGCAAGGCTGACCCCAGATCCGCCCTCCACCTCCACACTCCAACCCGGCTCCCAGGGTGGCCTCTGCCCCAGGCCAGAGCACTGGCGTGGCATCTGCTTAGAGCACAGCCTAGAATCTTCTGAGAGCCGTGGGCCATCACCTAGCTCTCGGCAGAAACTCTGTCTCCCAGCTGCTTTTCAATGTCCTCTCTTCAGCTTTCGCCTGCAAGTGGCATGAGAAGCTGCCTTGGGGAATTCGTGAGTGCATACAGAGGGATGGGACGCTGAGGATACCAGTCACCCCATCGCTGAGCGCCCCTTCCCACAGAGAGCTGGATTTCCCCTGAGGAACTGGTGGGCTTCCTCCTTTGACACCAACACTGATGTAACTGACCATATCTTCCTTTTTTGCCTTGGCTGCTGGGAAGCTCAAAGTCAAATTTGGAACTTAACTTGAGCAACTCTCTTGCCCTTATGGGGTTATTCTTCTCTGTGAGCTTGACTATTTTTATTTCTTTTTTTTAAAGATTTAATTTGTTTATTTTTAGAGAGAGAGCGGAAGGAAGAGAGAAAGAGAGGGAGAGAAACATTGATGTGTGAGAGAAACATCGGTCAGTTGCCTCTCACACACCCTAACCTGGGACAGAGCCTGTAACCCAGGCATGAGCTCTGATGGGGAATCGAACCAGTGATCTTTCACTTTGTGGGACAACACTCAGCCAACTGGGCCACACCAGTCAAAGCTATTTCTATTTCTATATTCCTATTTCCTGACTCTATTTCAAACTTCCCTTCCCTTTCCTTCCCTTCCCTTCCCTTCCCTTCCCTTCCCTTCCCTTCCCTTCCCTTTCTCCTTCCTTCCTCCTTCCCTTTTTCCCTTCCTTCCTCATCATGGGCTAGGTCCCCACCCTGGGAGCCTGCTCTAGACCAGGGGAGAGAGACATCTGAAACACCCATATCATTATAATAAAATAGACAGGATCCGGTGGCAGGAGTGCGTATGCCAGGGCCTCACCCCACCCAGGTTTGGGAAGACTTTCCCGAGGGCACAGCCCTGGAGCTGAGGCCGGGGTGGGGGTGGTGAGTAGAAATCCACTGATAAGGCACAGAGATCGGAGGGTGGCAGCCGAGGGACCAGCTAGATCCCTGCTGTGGGAAAGGGCCTGCACTGGAGGGACTGAGGGGTGAGGGCTGGGTCCCAGAGCACACAGATCAGGGCACAGTGGCTGCAGGGAGCAGGGACAAAGAAGTGAGCAGAGCCAGCCTCACAGGGCCTCACAGGGCCTCGCAGGGCCTCGCAGGCCAGTGTCAGTGACCAGCTTGTCATTTATCTGGAGAACAGAGGTGAAAATGATATTGTTATATATAATCAGGTGTGTGCTTTTGCGATAAATATAAACCCCGTTGAAATGAGGAATTGAGACAGGCAGAGCCGCACCAGTAGGAACGGGTCTTCTAGGTTGTGTTCTTCCCGGGAGAAGCAGCAAGCTTGCCTCCTTTAGGGGTGCTGAAGATGGTTTGTCCAGGTGTTGGGGGAGGTCTGGGAGAAAATCAGATGCTCAGAGGGGGTGGGAGATGGGGTAGAGGGAAGGCATTTCTGAAAAGGAGAAGACAGGCAGGAAAATTCTAGCACTGGCTCAGCTTAGGGTGTTGAACAAGTCCCATCACCCCTCTGGGCCTCAGTGTCCCTCTGTAGATGACAGAGGGGGCTCTACAAGGGCCTCGCCCAGTCAAAACTTTATGCCTCAATGGTGAAACTCGGAGCTGGTCAGATAGGGCCCCTCACAAGAAGCCTCTTTGTCAAGTCCAAGATCAGGGTCCCCAGAGTGCTTCCACCCCCAGCCATCCCCCAGCCTCTGACCCGCCCTCCCCAGAAGTGGGGAATGGCGACAGAGAGTCGTGGCTAAGCCATTAGGGCTTGGGCTCCATCACAGATTTAATGATGTTGTGTTGCTTTAAAAGCCAGGCTGCAAACCCTGCTCTCACGCTCCCTGGAGAGCATCCTGCCCGGCTCCCCGCAGGACCCTGGAGGGCAGCAGGGCCCGAATCCCCCACTAGCGCTGTGAGTCCAGGTAAGACTCTCTTCTGGGTCAAATGCCTCCAGATGCAGCCACGCTTCTAGTGGGGAAGGCCGCCCTGGCATCCGACCTCAGGGTGTTGGATCCAGGGGGTGAAGCAGTGGGAGGAAGTGATGGAAGGGAGATGAGTCTTAGTTCTGGAACCATCTCTGTCCATAATGGGTATGAGACTTTGGGTAGGTCACTTCCCACCTCTATGCCCCAGTTTTCCCATCTGTAAAATGGCCCTCTGATAAGCAGCCATCATGGTGGAATTAGACATGAGTCTATTGGGAAGGACAACAGGGAGAGGGAGCAGGGTAGGCAGGAAGGGCTGCCAGACCGGGAGTCAGGTCCCACACCTACATGCTGCTCAGGTATGGGTGGGAGGGACCTGGGGGAAGCTGGCCTGGGTGTGAACGTGGTGCTGGATCCTGAGAGGTGGCAGCTGGGCCCTCGGGCGCCATGCTCTCCACAGCGGGATCTCCTGAAGGATGGCCGGCAGTACCCCTCCAGGGCCATGGCTGCAAAGTCCTGTGTCCCACACTGCAGAGCCATGAAAACTGTTCTCACCCGAGGGGGTGTGCTGATGTTGTCACAGGAGCCACAGAAGACCCAGCCCAGGGAAGAGTCCATGGTGAGGATTTGGGGCAACGCTGGGGAAGGGAGGGTGGCCCCGCCAGCAGCCCAGGAGAACTCTGGGGTTAGGCCAAGCCCTACGATGCTCCTCAGGCCACACCAGGAAGCCTGGGGTCAGACTGAGGCAGGCAGGGAAGGTCAGGGGAAGGAGCTGCATGGGGCTTCACTCTGCGGACACGAGCAAGCCATCAAAAAGCCAGAGCAGCGGAGTGGCTGGTCAGGCTGGGCCTCAGGAAGGTTAACCTGGCTTTGGCGGACCTGATAGACCCAAGCCGGGAGGGCCTGGGGCCTGGGGCTATAGGGACGCAGGTGACCAGGCCTGGGACCAGCGCTTCCCACCCCTGGGCTCCGCCGACCAAAGGGTTTTTTCCACCCTCAGCTTGCCTGTCTGGCCCTGCCGGGGGGACGATTCTTACTTCTGCATTCCCCAGCATGCTGGCCAGTATGTGGTGGGAGAGCAGCCCCAAGGCCGGCCTGTGGGACTCACCATGGTGGCCACACTCCCCCTGCCAAACCCCAGCCCTGGTTCCCCTTCTCAAAGTCACGACAGAAAGAAGGCCGCATTTCCCAAGTGCCCCTTTTCCTGCGCTCTTGCTCCCTCAGCTCACCCATTGCCCCCACTCAGGCCTCTGAGCCCCAGGGCCCGGCCGGCTCCCCGCACCTTCTCCTCATCGTGACATCCATTTAAGGAGCCCATGCGCTCCCTGAATTAGCTCACTGAATTTCTGTGGCAACTCTGTGAGTAATTTTCTTTTATTTCTATTTTACCGATGAAGAAATTAAGGTCAGAGAGCTTCACCCCCATGTCCATAGTGGGTCAGCAGTGGAACAGAATTCAAATCCCTCTTCAGTCCAAAAAGCTACTAGTGAAGAAAAACTATAGTTATTTCACAAATCTTACCTTTCTTGACAGTTCTCAAGTGCAATTCATCCTTAGCCCAACCTTGGAAAGGGTATTATTCCCCATTTTGCAGGTGAGAAACTGAGGCCAGAGAAAAGCAATAGCCCAAAACTCACACAGTGGTCTGGGTCGGGCAGGAGGAGGGGAGCAGAGGGCCTCCCAGCTGAAGTCCTGGCTGCTGGCCCACTGCCCCGCCAACTATGGAAGATGGGGCACCACGACCCCAACCCCTCAGCTGCTGCCGCCCGAAAGGGCGGGTGGAGCAGGACAAAAAAAAACAAAAGAAAACAGGTTTTTCTTGTGACACTTAGGCCTCTCCCCTCTGGGTAGGGAGAGACCTGAGTCGGCCAGGCTGTTGAGACAGAAGCCTCCCCATGGGGTTCTGGGAGTCAAACAGGGTGGGGCCCTGAAGATACCTTTTGAAGGTTCTTTAATAGCTTTTCCTTTTAAAAGCGAGTTTCCTGTGTAATTACAAAAATAACACGTGCTGGTTGTGGCCGTTTCCTACTCTTGGCCAAGCTGGTTCTCCACCCCACCCCCTGCCTTCCTCTGAGAAGCGGCCTAGTCACAGGCAGCAATTTGGTCTGGAATCTTCCAGCCCTTTCAAAACTTAAGAACACATGAACAGTTTTGTTTTTTTCTCATATAAAAATGGTCCCAGGCACACAGTGGAAAACCATGTCTCTCAATTAAGATACAGGGTCCAGCACAAATGACACCTCTTTTTATGACAAAATCTTGTCTTACAAAATCATAAGCATGTAATTCTGTCACATAACAGTATCACACCCAAGCACACCATATGACATTGTAGGTGGAACGTTCAAATTAAAAGTATAAATTATCACACCCATATCGTTCCCCTACCAACCACACTCAGGCAGGCCTTCCTTCTGCCGGACCCTGTGTACCCTCAAGGTGAAGCACCCCGTAGCACTGTCTGGCATCCCTGTCTCACTGTTGGGAGGACTGCTGGGTTGCTCCAGAGTGTGGCCGCTCCTGCAGATGTGCAGCAATGTGCCCCGCTTCTGGTTGTGTTGCTCTTACCAGCAAAGCTCCCGTGAATTCTCCAATACATCTCGCTACCCTCAGGCTGTTTCCGAAGGTAGAGGCAGAAGTCCTGACCCGGAAGAGCACAGTCAAAGGAGCCAGCTCTGCCACTTAGCGGCTAAGTGGACTTGGACAGGTCAGTCTCTGTGGCTCAGGTTCGTCCCCTGGAAAACGGGGATAATAACAGTGCACATATCTCAGAGGGCCCTTTTCAGCATTTGGTGAGTTAACACATATAAAGCACTTAAAACTGCCTGGCAGGTAGGAAATGCCAGCAGCTATTCCTGTTATTTCTAGAAATCAGAGGGCTGGGCCTCAGGGTTTGCGCTTTTTTTAGTGATACCAATTTGGCTAAAGAGGCTTGTGCCTTGGGGGCCTTCTGCTCTCACAGCTCCTAGGACACCAGTACCCCTCAGGACACTAGTCCCCCCATCCAAGGCAGCCCCCTCCTTCAGGGAGTTAATCACTAGAATTATTCACACATCCATGCACACGCGCCTGGGCGCACACACAATGGGCCTCCTGTTGCAACTGTGGTCAAGGGCCTTCCCACTGGGCAGAGCTGCAGAACCCTGTGCACTCCCAGGCCCCATATTCCACCAAGCCCCAGCTCTACCCAGACCCACAGACCCCACCTTCCCTCCTCCAGGGTCATTTTCCACACTAACAAGCCTTCCCCCTTCGTCCTAGTGCAAAGGAAAGACCCCCACCCCCAGCCAGCAATTGTTTGAGAGAATGACCTCTGTGGCCAGCTCTGCCTCTCCCCGCTGGGAGACCTGGGCACGGCCTGTAGCCCTTGTAGCCTTGGTTTCAGAACCAGGACCAGGGTGAGCCAAGCCAGGGCCACAGGGACACTCACTCTCCGGCCCCTGCCAGTGCCAGGTTGGCACTAAACAATGGCAGCTTCCCAAAATTTTACGTCAGGGGCACCTTGCCTGCCCCACACTAGTCCTGGCCTTGCTTGATTTTCTCATCTGCAAAAGGGATCCTAACTGCAGCCTAGAACCTCCGAGGCCAGCTCCAAGGAGCCCATGAGAGAAAGTGTGGACGAAGGGGCTTTGCAAGTGCTCAAGTTCTGGACTTGGCGAGATCGGGCAAGGTGGGAGTGAAGCCGGGGACGATGACCCTGGCTGCAGTAACTTGGAGACCAGAATCTGATGGCCTTCCCAGGAGGCAGGTACATGATTCAGAGCGAGGATGCCTCAGGATGTGTGCATAGGAAATGACTCTGATTGAGGGCAAGGACCCAGGTGAAACCTTACTCCATACTTTGGAGAGTGCCCTCAGCCCTTTATCTCTGGGGAGCAGCATTCTTTGGACATAAAGACCCTGATGCAACCACTTTCCCCTGGTGAGGTAGGATGAGGTTTGAGGCCAAGGCAGAGAAGTCAGAGGTGTGTTAGAGCCGCAGCCCCAACCTCCAGGCTGGCGGGGCAGAGAGGGGGCCGGGCAGAGGCTGGGTGTGGGGATCAGGCCATGTCCTTCTCAGGGAGGTCGTCCCCGGCTCACCCTTCTCTGGCCCAGTTTTGGTTTACTGCCTTCTCGAAACCCGAGGGCATCAGAATTATCATTAGTTCCATTTTAAAGAGGAGGAAACAGATTCAGAGCAGGGAAGCACTCGTCCAAGGTCCTGGCTCAAGAACCTGCCTGAATCTGGGCAGGTGGAAGACTTATATTTGACCCTCGAGGGAGACAGCTTGGGGTAGCCCAGCCTCCCTGCCAACACCCCCCAGAAACCTCCTGTGAAGACCCAGCCTCTCTGGAGTGCTGGGTGGCCACTGGCTGAGCCGGGCTGCAGGACCCTCCTCACCCACCCTACACCTGCCCCTTCTTCAGACCCCTCCCCCTCAATGGTGACAGCTGGGCCCAGCCCCATTAGCACCATTTCCACTAACAGCTCTGTGTCTGGCAGGGTGGGGGTGGGGCAGTGCTGATGGGCTCCCCCGGGACCCAGCCCTCTTTGCTATAGACTCCATGATCCCCACCACGGAGGGGGTGCCCTTCCATCCTGAGCCTCTGTCAATCCCCAAGGCCCCGCTGGGGTAGCCGGGCTCCCACTTTAACACTGTCTGAACGGGCCTGGCCTTGGCACCTGGGGATCAATATCACAGTATCATCGATACTGACCAAAGCATCCTCCTATTGAAGAAAGGTTTTCCATGTGATCAGCAGCTCCTGGGCAACTTATGTGTGTGGGAATTTGTTTCACCCTCACAGCAATTCTGCAGAGATATTAACTGCACCCATTTGACAGCTTAGCAAACGGAGGCTCTTGTCTCCCAGCAGCAGTCCCTACAGGGCTTACCGTGAGTAGTTTAGTTAGGAGAAGATACCAGGAAACACTGGAAAGAAAGAGGGGGAGTGAGACCAGGAAGGGGTGAGCCATCAAGCAAATCACCGCTGTGGACAACCAAAACTCGTCCTTTTGGGGGACTTGGGAGATGGTGTAGAATATGCCTCGGAACTATTCCAACCTAAGGGGGAAGGAGCTGGGATATTTGCCCACTGACGCCCTGTGGTTCATGCCCAAAGGCTGCGGAAGGGCGTCCATGCTCCAGCACTGGCTTGCAGCCTGGCCCATGAGCACCTCTCCCACCACAGTCAGGAAGAGCCCGTAGGCAGAGCCATGGAGTTTGCAATAAGCAGCCCGGGGTATGGGGAAGCGAGTGTCAAGGGGACACGGCCAGGGGTCTGTACTGTCTTCTTCACCAAGGCTCAGAGCTCACACAGCTTGTCATTGGCAGAGTCAGAGTTGGAACCCAGGTCTGTCCAAATTTTAATCCCCATGGTAGGAGTGGAACCAGGGCTAGGGGCTGGATCTGTCCGTTGTAGGCTCTGCTCCGCCCTCTATCATGCCAAAGAAGCCTTGACCCTCTTCCAGGGAGATGCCAGGAGAGGCCCCAGCAGGCTCCTACGTTCTCTAGAACCCTTCCTTGCCCCCATCCTGGCTGCTGGGATGTTGGGGAGCTTGGGTTCATCCTGCCACAGGGAAGTCAGGGCCCCCGGGGACAAAGCGGACAGAGAGCAAAGCTCAGACCACAAGGTAAAGGAGTGAAGGAGTGAGTGAATGAATGACGGCAGTAAGTCAACAGTGTCTCAGAGCAAGTCCCCTCAGCAGCACCAGGCTTTCACCTCCTCCCACAGTTCTATCCACCAAGCCCCAGAGAAAGAACCCGGAGTCACCACCTGCAGCCCACAGACGGCAAAAGTGTCATTTTGCTTTGCATGTCACCATGCTTTTACATTTTTTGAGCTCTGCCCACATTTAAAATCGTAAAACCTCACATAAAAACCCAGCTTTTCAGCTTCTCTTGAAAAAGCAGAAGCTCTAGGGAAATGCGGCCCACCTTCCTGCACAGTGCTAGCTGGCTGCAATGGCCGCCCTGCTGGGGCAAGGTGTGGGCTCTCCAATTTGCCACAGTCCCCAGCCCTCCCTCTTACCTCCACGACATTGAAGCAATGTCAGCTGCCACTTTGCAGCCAGAGCTGTGGTTTGAATGCCCCCAACCTGGCTCCCGGAAGCAGGGGAGATTGAGAGGAAAATGCCTGACACTGGAAACCTGGAGCCCTGGGTTGTGACTTGCTGTGTGACCTCATGACCTCAAGCAAGTTTCTCCCTTCTCTGTGCCCCAGTTGCTTTGTTTGTGAACTGAGGGGCAGAAAGGTGGCCTAAGCACCCCTCTTGCCCAGAATGTCTCAGGTTGGACAGAAAGGCCTGGGGAGCTGACCAGACCTCCCCTGGCACAGGCCCATGGCAGAGATTACATCTGACACAGGTGCATCCGGGCACTCAAGACGTGGGCTCCACTGGACATGTCCCCAGCACTGGGGACACCCCTCAGACGACAGCTTGCCATTCCTGGCTCCATGAGCATGTCCGATGGCAGGCAGCAAGCAGAAGAGCTGGGCACAGTCACTGCTTCCACGGGCCACTAGTGTCAGAGCAGGAGCTGCAGAGAGAGTCACTCCCCACAGTGGAACATTAACGCCCATGGTTGGCTTGGAACTGCAGGAAATTATTGGGGGGGGGTCCCCCAGGCCAGGCTCCTGCACATCAGCTCCCGAGGAGCCATCGGAAGGGAGCACAGGGCCTAGGCCAGCACAGGTGGTGGCTGTCCAGGGAGTGGACTCTGATTCTGAGGAAACTCACCTTGAGCCCTTCTTCATGCTCCTCCGTGCCCGGGCCTGTGCTCCGAGTTCACCAGGTCACTTCCTGAGCGTGAGCTTACTTTGTCATTGTCTCTGCCATTGCCATTGCCACTGCCCCTGCGGTTGGTGCCTTCCTGATCTGTGAGCTTCCTTCACCTTCTTCATGGAATTACTGCCTTGTAGCTCGAGCTGTTGTGAAACTCAGATAACAACACGTTTATACCGAGAGCGTTTGATGTGCTAAGCACAGTTTGGGTGGCAGGGTTTGCTCACCTCGCTCACATGCCTCTAACTCCTCACACCCACAAGGGTGCCAACACCCATTTCCACTCTCACTCACACCCACCTAGCCCCTCACACCCGCAGATGCACACCCAGCCCTCCTGGGCCTGTGGAGGCTCCAGCTCTGCCCCTCCTCCGCCGGCGCCTCCTGTGCCTGCGGCCAGCCGAAGTCCCAGCATGCCCTGCGGCCAGCCCCATGGCACTCAGTTGGGCTCCCTGAAGCCACAGCCTGCCCTGACTCCCACAGCCAAATCGAGTCAAAGACCAATTAATATGCTGATACCTGTGGCCAGCTGAAGTGATGTAGAGCTGATGATTTCTTTTTCCATTTTACTCCAACTGTGGTTTCATTTTTTTCCCAGCCCTCCTTTGGTCAGTGGTTTTAGGGGCACTAAAGTTCACTTTTGTGGGTAACCTGCACTGTTAGCTGTTGATTTAATTAACTCAGCCTTTCTCTTCCTTGACCAGAACAAGGCCAGCCAGGCTGCTTACAGACACCCATCTGGGCAGCCAATGGCGGGAGGCGTCTGACGGAGAAACGTGTGGTCCCTGGCAGACGCTCCCAGCCTCCGGCTATCATCAACAGCTCCGTGTTTTCTGAAGCACTTCGGAGCCACCCTCTCGTGAGGCGCAAAAGGGTTTTGCTCCCATTAGACAAGTGGGGAAACTGAGGCTCAGAGATGTGAACAAAATCACCTAGGGCCAGAAACCCAACAACAAGCAGAGCTGGGCTATCAAGCCAAGTATTTCTCTTGCTACAGTCCTCTGTTTTGGAGAGGCAGTTTATTCCCCAAAGGTGTCCCATTCCAGGAGAGGCAGGTGTAAGGCTTCAAGACACCTGGGGATGCTAAAGAATGGGAGGGAGGGATGTTGAGGGAGATGCTAGTTGAAATCGTACCCCTAAGTTTGTTCCTCATGAAGGAGCCGAACAGACTCTGTGGTCCTCTGAGAAGTTTCCAGATTCCCACCATGAATCTCTCAGTGGCCAGGTGAGGGGGACATTCAGGCTTCAACCTTCAGCCCTCAAAGGCCTCTCTTGCCTAGTGGGTGCCTCACACGACAGAGGACCCCCGGGCAGGGGGCGGGGGCAATCAGAATTCAGCAGGAGAGAGCAGAGCACAGTTCTGGAAAGGCTGCAGGAGAGCTTACAACCAGGAAATGCACACACAGCTAAGGCCAGGGAGGTGGGGAGAATTACGGGGAAACTCAGCCTGAGGCAAATCCCTCCCTCTCTGGCCCTCAGTGCACTAGGGGTCGTTCTCAGTGAGCAGTGGCTCAGTCTGTGCAGGTAGCGCTTTAGGGAACTCTGGCTGCTGGACTAAAGGAAGGGAAGACAGGGGTCCGGGCTTGGAGAAAGACCCTCATCTCTGCTTCACACTCCACCTCCTCCAGGAAGCTCCCCACCCCTCACCCACACCCATTCCCCAGCTCTCAGTCCAGGGCTCTGTGAATATTTTTTTTTTTTTTGCCACCAGGGTGAATTGTCAATTGATTTGTTATTTATCCCACTGACAACAAAGAGAGTGAAAAGGTAATAATTCTGGGCCCTGGGGTAATTCAATTCCTGTAGCACCGTCAGCTGCATTAACTTACTTCCTGGATCTCAATTCAATTAGAGCAACATTCCCCAGCATTAATAAATCAATACTCATGCCATTTGGATATATTTTGAATGTCTTTCATTATACATTGCAGGTCGGGGATGGCTGTTGAATTGGAAGTTAATGGGACAGGACAGGGCAGGTGGAGCTGCCTGGGGAGAAGCTTCCACCCGTCGGCTCTAATCGCCTCTGCCGCAGAAGAGGGCGCGAGTAAAACGGAGGCCTGGTTAACTGAACGAGCCTGTCGGAGTCACAGCGCGTGGCAGGTCCGTCTAGGTGGACGGAGGCACAGTGGGTGGAGAGACTGTGTTCCACCACTCATGTCCACATTCTTTCATTCACCAGCCCATCCTTCCTCCCAGTCTTCCTCCCATCTGCACTCTCACTCTCTTCCAGCCCTTCCTCCTCCCTCTTCCAAGCCTTCCTTTCATCTTCCTTCCCTTCCTCCTCCTACGCTCCTTGAGCTCCCTCCCATACTTCCTTTTATCTCTCCTACTCCTCCTTCTCCCATCCTTTTTCTCATCCTTCCTCCAGGGCGTCCTCCCATCCCTTCCCTAGTCTTCTCATCCTTGCTCCTATCTTTCTCCTCCTTTCTTCCAACTTCTGCTCCGTCTCTCATCTTCCATCCATCCAGAACATTGTACTGCGGGCCTGCCCGGCACCAGGCCCCACGTGGACATCTGGGCTTACATAGGTATACGTCATACACACTCTCCAACCTCAGAGACGCCGACTCCAAACAGATAATGTCACCACAATGGTCGAGAGCCACAGCATGAGCGATTAGAACACTTCTGCCAGAAAAGCCAGAGCAGGGCTCAGCGGTGAGCCCATGGCAGGAAGCTGCGACTCTAGGGACAGGGGAAGGCGGACAGAAGCCTGGGGTAGGTTTTGAGGGTGAGAAGGTCTTGGCCAGGTGGCCTGAGGGAGACCAGGAACTGCAGAGAGCCCGAGGAAACTGAGAGCAGCACAGTCATTCGCAATCGTGTGTGTGGATCCAAAATCAGGTGCTTGGTCAGTTTGATGCCCAGGTAAACACAGTATGGGTTCCCAGGATGCTCCTCTGGGGAGTCTCATCCAGGAGGTCCAGGAAGGGGTCAGAAAGCAGCAGCCACAGCAAAAAAGGTGTCTGCACAGGGGAGCTAGCCCGCATCTCAATGGCTCTCATTGCCTGCATGATTGAGCTAGTCTGCCTCGCTGAGCCTTCCTAGGTCTGTAATTGAATTTCTCATCCAATAATGTCCCTTGAGAGGGGCCAGAGAGGTATTGCTTCTCCCCTTTGACACGTGAGGAAACCGAGGATCAAACAGACGGGCTGAGCCAGGTGCACGGAGGCGCAGGGCCTTTGCACCTGCTGTCCCTCTGCGTGGCTCACTTCTCCGAGGCACCCATATGCTGGCTCCTCCCCTTCTGTGTTTGTTATGTGTTGCCGCATAACAAATTATCCGCAAAATTAGTGACTTAAAACAACCCACGTTTGTTATCACCCCGTTTCTGTGGGTCAAGAATGCAGCAGTGTCTGGGTCTGGCTCAGACTCTCTGGGTCAGGATGTCAGCAGGGGCTGCACTCCTCAGAAGGCTCAACTGGGGCTGGCAGGTCCACCACCCCAGCGGCCGTGGCACATGGCTGTCAGTGGGGGGGTTAGAGCCTCACCAGGTGGGCCTCTCCACGGAGCTGCTTGAGTGTCCTCACGAGGTGGCAGCTGCTGTCCCTAGAGCAGGTGATCTGAAAGAGAGAGATTAAGCTGGAAACTGTGAAGTATTTTGTAACTGACCCAGAAGTCATATGCCATCATTTCTAGCACATGTCACTTGTGGGGAGTGAGTCGCCAAGCCTGGTCCACATGGAAAGGGAGGTAAATTAAGCTCCATCTCTTGAAGGGAAGAAAATCGAAGAATGTGTTTTTAAAAACCCATATGTCCTTTCAGGCCCCTCTCAAACGCCACCTCATCGGAGATGCTGCCCCTGGCACACCATCTGTCAGAACTCGCGGCCTCTCGTGACTCTCTCGTCCCTCTCGCTCTGCTCTGTTTTCTCCATGGCATTTGCCGTCACCTGACATTCTACCGATTTTAATTATTAATCTCATTTATTGTCTGCCTCTCCCTGCTAGGACAGGCTTCATGAAATCAGGCACTTGGCAGTTTTGACTCCCAGCACGTAGTAGGTTCTCTAAAAATGACTGCCGAATGCAAGGATAAAGATGGAGCTGAAGGAAGAGAGAGCACTGCCGACCCAGCTGGTCTTCCCTGCCACTAGAATCTGACCCCGACTGGACGTCGCGGGACCCAGAACCTCATCCCGTGCCCAGATTGGGGGCAGCCTGGTTGAGGTCAGGTCCCAGCTTGGCATTAGCCTTCAGCATGATACTGGACGTGTCCTTTGCCCCAGCTCAGCCTCAGTTCCTCCATCTGATAGGGGTGTGTTGGATTCCTTCTTCCACTTAACAAGTATGTCCCAAGCACCCACTACGTGTTTGAACACAGTGTCTTGGGGATGAGCCTCTAAAATAAAACCACTGAGGGTCCTTCCAGCTCCCACGTCCTCCTGTTCTGCTATGGACTGAAGTGTCCCCACAAAGTCATAAGCTGAAGCCCTTGTATGTGACTGTGATGGGGACTTTTGGAGGTAATTAGGGTTAGACTGAGTCATGGCTGTGGGGCCTCATGATAACATTAGTGGCTTTTTATAAGAAGAGGAAGATCTCTCTCTCTCTCTCTCTCTCTCTCTCTCTCCCCCATGTGAGAACACAGCAAGAAGGTGGCACTCTGTAAGCCAGGAAGAGGGCCCTCACCAGGAATATAATTGACTGGCGCCTGGATCTTGGACTTCCAGCCTCCAGAACTCGAAGAAATAAGTGTCTGTTGTTGAAGCCGCCAGTCAATGGTACTCTGTTACAGCAGCCCAGCTCACCAACACAAATGCTGACGGCCCATTGCCGGGGCTCAGAGACCCTGCGCTCCACATTAGGGTGGTGTATTTAGAAACCAGGATTCTCCTGGGAAGAGGTGGAGGGCCACTGGAGGGCAGAGTGTCTCTAAAGCCAGTGTGAGGACGGTGTGGAGGACAAGTGCTTGCTCACCTCTGGGCCGTGGTACATGCTACTCCTCCTGCCACTGGCCAGCTCCTCCACATCCTTTGGATCTTGGCTTCTGTGCCACCTCCTCTGGGAAGCCCTCTGCTTGACCCTGCAGCCCCCTGGTATTCTGGACAAGCGCACTGTCCAAAGTGGGCTGTGCTGGTTCCTTGGTCATGTATTTCCACCCAGTGCTGGCCCCATTGGGGTGGTGTCACTCAGGGAGAAGGGACTTAGATCCCAAGACCACAGCTCAAGCACAAGGGCGGAGAGCAACTGCAGGGGTCAGAGGCCTGGCTGCCTCCACTCCCCATGTCTGGCCTCGGCCAGACCAAGGCCTCCTGGGTCCTCAGCAGGCCCGGGGGAGAGAGGCTGCCCCAGAGGGAGACAGACATCCGGAGCCGAGGCCCTGGGCTCTCCCCTTCTGCTCTCTTGGCTGCCCTCCCTGGCCACCACCTCACCCCCAGGTCTTTGGACAAAGACTAAGCAATGACCTCCTCAGGGGAGAATAAAGGATCGGGACGACCTGGCCACTTTCTGCGGTGACACAGGCTTTGACACTCGTGGGTGGCTATCAGAGATGTTGCAACCATAGAAGAGGCGGTTATTGTGCATCTGTCTAAATCTCTCTCTCTCTCTCTGCGGCCCCTGCAGGGACAGCCCAGGACAGTGCAAAGCACATGGGCTTTGAAATAAAATGTTCAAAATCTGGGTTCAAACCCTGGTTACCCCTTGCGTGACCTTGGACAACTCACCTCACTTCTAAGTCTTTGGTTTCTTCATTTGCAAAATGGGGGTTCAGGGTGTGTCACCAAGGCTAGTGAGAGATGAAAAGAGAAAACACAAGTCAAGAGCCTGGGCGCTCAGCAAATGTTGGCCTCCTCCCACCACCCACTTTTTCTCACTTAAATTTTTTCTTACACCTCCCCCTCCATGTCACTGACTAGCTATGTGTGACCAACATAACACTTTTATCCTCTCTGGGCCTCATAGAATTTGGGAGCTGGAGGGGTCATAAACCCAAGTTTGCCTGTAAGGACAAACTAAGGCCCAAGGTCAATGACAAAGCTGAACTTTGGTCTCTGTGAGGCCACAGCTGTGTTGTCAGAATCCCAGCTAGGGGCTCACCCCTGGTCCTGCCCATCCCCCAGACCGATTACCTGGCTATGAGACCCTGAGAAAGTCCCTTCCCCTCTCCAGGCCTTATTTGCCCATCAGAATTACAGTGGGTCGAGCCAGGAGTTTCTGAAGGTGCTTATTCTGATTTTGCAAGGTCCGGGATTCTGAATTGGATCAGGAGGATGGCAGCTCTGGCCACCTCTGAAGCCATCAGGTGACTCTCCTAAGAAGTCAGGTGGCTCCAGCTCCTCACTCCAGGCTGGGTCACACCTTCAGGTCTCTGCCTGCGTTGCTCTCTCTCTGCCAGGAACACCCTTTGCACTCTGGCAGGTTTCTCTGTTCACATCACAAACCTGTATGGCACACCACTAAAGTGTCCCCTCTGAGCTGAAGCTCTTCCTGGTTGCCAGCCCTCTGTGCAAAATTGACCTCCTATCCTGCTCCCAGGCTCCAGGCATATCCCCTGCATCGGCGACGTCTGGGCTCGATTCCCCCTATCTGTATGCAAGTCCTGGCAACTCCTTGAGGACATGGCTGGGTCTGATCCACTTCTGTATCCAGCATCTGGTGGAATCTATTGAATATATGAGTAAACAAACAAATGAATGATAAGCCACAGTTCAAGGCTAATGTCAGCCAACAGGCCTCACCCATGTCCCTTGCAGAGAGCCAGTCCCCTGTCCAGTCTGTCTCCCCAAGTGAGCACGCAGCCCAGACCCACCTGGCCACCAGAGTCACTAATGAGCATTGATTCTGATCGGTCCCATCCATCATGCTGCTCGAGCTCCTTTTCTTAAAGAACATTAGGGAGCAAATGTATCATCGGTGACTGGAGGCCCAATAAAGCAGGCACCTCGCGAAATTTAGTATTCAACTCGTAAAGGCCTTAAAAGCATTTTTCAATTATGAATGGCCTGGGGGGAGTCGTTCTCTCTTCGCCGGGGGATGAATAAAGATGGAAAATAATAGCATATCAATATTGTTGCAACTTAGCAGGATTAATCTGGAAGAGTTAAAGTCCTTACTTTTCCCTGATGCCTGCGTGCCCAGGTGCACTGGAAGGACTCAGCCAAGGTGACCCTCACCAGGACTTCCGTGGGCAGGGCTGCCTCCCCAGGAATCCGCACCTGGAGGGCCCTGATCTTCCCTTTCCTCTCTCACAGCCTCACCCCAGAACATTCCCTGCTCTGGGCCATTCTTCTTATCCACATGAGGTTTCCAGGACCTGCTTTCTCATGATGATCCCTAAGCTTTGTACCACACTTAGGGCTTACAAGAGGTCTTTCTCCCTATTGCAATGGTTGCTCAAATCTATATGATAAAGTTTCATAGAACTATACTCCAAAAGAAAGAAAGAATGAACTAGGTGAAGGGTACACGTTTGTACTATTTTTCCAATTTTCTGTGAATTTTAAACTACTTGAAAATAAGAAATTATAATAAAGCCCTGACTGGTGTGGCTCAGTGGATTGAGTGTCAGCCTGCGAACCAAAGGGTTGCTGGTTCAATGCTCAGTCAGGGCACATGCCTGGGTTGCGGGCCAGGTCCCCAGGAGGGGTGTATGAGAGGCAACCACACATTGATGTCTCTCTCCCTCACTTTCTCCCTCCCTTCCCCTCTCTAAAAGTAAATAAAATCTTAACAACAAAAATAAATGATAGTGAAAAGTGGTCCTCACAGGAACAAAGGGGATGGGCTTCCGCCGGTGGAAGTGTAAATAGGCACAACAGCTTTAAAGAACAAGTTTACATTATCTAGTGTGATAAGCAGGGTAATGTCTCCCCTCCAAAGATGTCCACATCCTAATCTCCAGGATTTATGAATATATTAGGTTACAGGCAGAGGGGAATTAGGGTTGCAAATGGAGTTAAGGTTGCGAATCAGCTGACCTTCAGATGGGGAGATTACGCTGGATTATCCCAGTGGGCCCCGTGGACAGCCCACTAAGTGAGAGAGGGAGGCCTCAGAGTCAGAGAGATTTGAAGATGCTACACTGCTATCTTCCAAGAGCAGGGGAGGGGTCCTAAGCCAAGAATGTAGACAGCCTCTAGAAATTTCGGAAGGCGAAGAGCAGATGCTTCCCTAGAGCATCCCAAAGCCCGACAACATTTGATGTTAACCCAGTGAGATCCCTTTGGACTTCTGTCTACAGAACGGTAAGATAATAAATGCGGCTTTTTAAGCCACTAAGTTTGTGGTAATTTGTTATGGCAGTAATAGGAAATTAATGCATCTAGTAAATAGTATTTTTGAATTAAATATGCACACACCCTAAGACTCGGCCATTTCACTCCTAAAGAAAATCTTTGGACCACATTGGGTCACAGCTATGGTGTGGAGACCAGCTATAAGAATGTTCGTAATAGCACTATTTGAAATAACCCAACAACCCAAATGTCCATAAATAGGAGGCAGAGAAATCCACTGTGGTACATTCCCATTACCCAGCAGTGAAAAATGAATGACATTGCTACACACAGACACATGGGTGGCTTTCAACACAATGATGAATGACAGAAGCAAGTCACAGGATAAAAAGACAGGTAGTAGGACTCATTTATATAAAACTCAAAAATGGGCAAAGCTTTAACAAGTACGTTGTTAAGGGCTATATGTTTAAAGAGTAAAACTGTAAGAAGAACGAGAATAATTAATACAAAATTCCGAATGCTGATTGCCTTTTGGAAAAGTGATAACAGGGGGTTGAGACCCACAAGGAGTCTCAGATAGAGTCGGTTCTTGAACGAGGCGGTGTGGACGCAGGCATCTGTTTTACAGGGTTAACCTACAGGATCCAGCAGAAATAAGGCTTGTTTGAGCGTGGTTGGTAAGGTAATGATATGGGTGTAATAATGTACAGTTTTCATTTGAACATTTCACCTAAAGTGTCATATGGCATGCTTGAGTGTGACATTGTTATGTTATAGAATTACATGCTTATGATTTTGTGATAACAGACTTTGTAATAAAAAAGCGGTATGGTTTGTGCCAGACCCTGTGTATTGTATTAGTTATTATTATTACTTAAACAGTATGTGCATGTTTCTATACTCTTTTGAGCACCTGGTATAGCTCACAATAAAATATTCTTTGTGTCCTTGCTCTTGAGCATTCATTTGATTTTTCATTACACTACGAGCAGGGCAGGATAGAGGTCACTACCTTCACTTTACAACTGGAGAAACTGAGGTTCTTAGAGGTTAAATGACTTACTCAAGCCCACCTGCCTACTTCCCAAGCTTCCCCTCTACCCACTCACACCATCTCTCTGGGCTCTGGACTGCTGAGTTCAAGGAAGCAATGAGACAGCAGAAAGAGAAAACAGGAGTCTCTTCCTGGCTTTTGAAGTTCAGACAGGGGAGTCAAAGCCTGAGGTCACAGAGAGAGTTTGGAGATTATGTAAGGAGTGAGGGCGACTCTCCCATCCCTCAGATTATGTGGAGATTTGGGGGCTGGTGCAAGCATAAATTTGTGTGTGTGTGGTGGGGTGGCTTATGGGATTTGGGAGAGTGGGAAGTAGTGAAAAGTGGTATAGAAACTGGGAGGAAGATCGATCCCACACTACATTTCCCCAAGGTCAAGTGTTATAGGAGGACAAAAGACCACCAGACAGCTTCCTAGGATCTGAAAAATCTATAAATCTCACTTCCAGGGAGAACCCAAGGAGGTAGCAAGATACCAGAGTCAAGTGGCTGGGTGGCGTGTGGGTGTTAGGACCTTAGGCAGCTTTATCAAGCTTCCTGAAGCTGGCTTTTGCATAGGAAAAGGCATAAATAACTAAAATCTAAAATGAGAAAAGGAAATATAACTATAGAACTTACAGATACTAAAAAGATTTTAAAATTAGTAAGATATTGTATAAAGTTTTATATAACATCTTCTTTATTAAATTTGATAATTTAGATGAACTGGACCAATTCCTCAAACAACTCAACTGACAAATTGACAGAGGAAGAAATACAAAATCTGGATAGTCCTATATATTTTAAAGGAAACAGCCATTTTTAAAGTCTCACAAAGAAAATTTCAGGCACAGATGGTTTCGTTGGTGAGTTTTTCCAAAAATATAAGGAAGAAATGATACCAATCCTAAACCGTTCCAAAGAATGTATTTTTAAAAAATATTTTTGAGGCTAGCATAAATCTGAATAAAAATATTACAAGAAAAGGAAATTACAGTTCAATCTCTCTGTGATTAATTAACCCCTCTAAGGCTCAATTCTTCATTTGTAAAGTGGACATAATAGTTATCTTCTTTGGAGAATTCTTATAAAAGTTAAACGAGATAAATGCAAAAATCCTTATCAAAATACAAGCAGACCAAGTCCACATGCATAGAGATGATTATAGTCACGATGAAGTTCAAGTTTCTTTTCCCAGGAATGAGGGGCTTGGTTTAACATTTAAAGATAAGTTATTGTAATTGATCATATTAATACAATAGAGAAAATAAAGGATAAAAATCACACATTCATCTCAATAGGTGCAAAAAAGTCATTTGATAAAATTCAACATCCATTCATAATGTTAAAACCCTTAGCAAATATAAAAAGTAGGAAATTTCCTTAACCTGATAAAACATACAGACATAAAACCACAGCAAACATTACACCTAATAGTAAAATACTGAGAACCTTCCTCTGAGATTGTAATTATCTACAACAGTAGATAATTGTGTCTACTGTTATCACTTCTATTGTACCTAAGGTCCCAGCCAGAGCAACAAGTTTTAAAATGATAGCAATAATAAGAGGAATAAAGATTATAAAGCAAGAAGTAAGAGACAATGTGGTTGTGTCTGAAAATCTAAAATAATTTACAAATAATTAAAATTAATTAAAATCTAAAATAGCCCTGGCTGGTGTGGCTCAGTGGATTGAGTGCCAAACTGCTAAGCAAGGGGTCACCGGTTCGATTCCTAGTCAGGGCACATGTCTGGGTTGCGAGCCAGGCCCCCAGTAGGGGGCGCGTGAAAGGCAACCACACATTGATGTTTCTTTCCCTCTCTTTTTCTCTCCCTTTCCATCTCTCTAAAAATATATAAAATCTTTTTTAAAAATCTAAAATAATTTAAAAATAATTAAAATTTGGTCAATTTAGCAAGCAACTGCATTTTCCTATACCAATAATAATAATCAGAAAATGAAGTATAAAATATATATTATCTATAATAGAATAGAAAATATCAAATAGCTAACAATAAGTCTAAAATGAGATGTATAAGATCTTTACACAGAAAACTATAAAACATTATTCGAAGAAATTAAAGACTTGAAAGCAGTAGAAGAGTATACCACGCCCAGGGATGAGAGACTCAACATTGCAAAACTATTCTCCATGAATTGATCTGTAGATTCGATGCGATCAAATCCAAATCCTAACAGGCTTTTTAATAGAAATTGATAAGTTAATTCTAAAGTTTTTATGGAAATGCAAAGGTTAAGAATACCATTTAGAACTGAAGGACAGATAAAGTGCTTCCCAGGCAAGGTAAAGCTAAAGGAGTTCATCATCACCAAGTCCTTATTATGTGTGAAAGGAACTTATTTAGAAAAAAGATCAAAACTATGAACATTAAAATGACAACCAACTCACAACTATCAACAACTAAAAAGCAAAAACAAACTAAGCAAACAACTAGAACAGGAATAGCATCATAGATATGGAGATCATTTGGAGGGTTTTCAGCAGGGAGTGGGGAGAGGGAGAGGGGGGAAAAAGGCATAGGAATGTAGAAGTGTAATTGGGTAGGTACAGAACAGACAGGGGGCTGTTAAAAAGTATAGGCAATGGAGAAGCCAAAGAACTTAGATGCATAACCCATGGACATGAACTAAGGAGGGGATTACTGGAGGAAAGGGGGGAACTGGGTGCAGGGGGGCAGAGGGGGAAAAAAAAAGAATAGCCAAGACAATCTTGAAAAAGAACAAAGTTAATGAACTTAATCCATTAAATATGAAGACATTATAAAGTAATTAAGATAGTGTAATATTAATGCAAGAAAAGGCAAATAGACCAATAAAACATAAAAATAAAGATATTCCATTTCTTACACGTGTGACTTTGTGGGTGAGGATTTTTACTCACTGCATAATCCTAAGTGCCATAAGGGCATCTAAAGGGTCGGCCTTGACTTTGCTGTGAGGGTCAGGAATGCTTCCTTGATGAAATGATGATAAACCCGAGATCTAAAGAAAAAATCAAAAGAGCGTGTGCCAAAGCCCTGAGGGTGTAGTAAACCAGGCCCGTTCAAGAACTTGCCAGAGCACAGAGAGGGGAAAGGTCAAGATGGAAGCTGTGGTCAAAGAGGTCAAAAGTCAGCATGGCCTCAAGGGCCCAGTGAGGAATACAACCACATTTCCAATTTCATAAGGTCCCTCACACCTGTTCAGGGGCTTGCTTGTGATGCTCTGTCACCTTGATGGCAGTGCAAGGTGTTCAGAGGTATTTGATGACTATGGGATGGCAAAGCCGGGACAAAAGCCAGAGCCAATGGCTTCTCTTCCAGGGCTCCTTCTGCTCACTTCGGTGCCTCAAGGTTTCCACCTGCTCCCAAGACTTCGCTCTGGGTCTTCCTCCCTCTCACTCCCCTGAAAGACAAAACCAGAAGAATTCTTTGCTTTACACGCAAGACCTCATCGGGCCAGGTTAGACTATGCTCCGGTGACAAATGACCTCCATGCCTCAGTGGCCTGCAGGAGCAAAGGTTCACTTTTTGGCCACACTGCCCGTTCATTAGTGGTCAGGTGCAGCTCTGATCCACAGCATCTTCACTCTGCAGCCAGGGTAGATGGAGCAGCTTCCTTCTGGAACTCGACAGTTGTTTTGGAGGAAGGAAAAGAGACATGGCAAATCATGTCATGCCTTTAAGCGTCTGCCCCCAAATAGCCTATGTCACTTCTACTTACATTTTATTGGCCAAGGCAAGTCATATAATAAATCTGAAGTCAGTGAGGTAGGAATGAATGATCCTCCCACAGAGAGAAGTGAATAATTAAGAACAATAATATAATTCACCCCCACAGCCTACCCTCCACCTCACACCAACTGATTTTTAGTTAAGCACACAGAGTGAGCTTTAAAAATATAAATTAAATTATCAGATACCCCTGCTTTAAACCCTCCAAGTTTCATCCTTAAAACAAAATCCAAATTCATGCCACACCTGTCCCTGCCTCCCTCCCACTTCATCCTCAGTTACTCTCCTGCTTGGGCACTTGCTCCATCCATACCAGCTTCTGAATGTGCAAGCTCTTTCCTGCCACAGGACCTTTGCACATGCCCTTCCCAAGGCCTAGATCAATGCTTTAACCCAACTCTTCCCAGTCCTGGCTCTTCACATGTTTAGGACTCAGCTTAAATGTCCTAGTAGGGAGACTTCCTGGACCACCTTACTGTTCTCTCTCACACTACCCCGATTTACATCCTCTCTAAAACTTTATAAACACAGAATCATTCTGTGTACATTATAGCTTTGTTGTTAATTGAGTGTTCTGCACCCACCCCACCCCCCAACACACACAGGAATGTGCACATGTCTATCCTATTCACCTCTGTACCTCTGTCTCAGTAGGAGATCAGCAAATCACAGTAGCATGAATAAACGAATTGGATCGAGACAGGAGGGGCGAGGCCTGGCCTAGGCAGCTCAGTGCACGTGCCCTTCCTCCGCCATGCTCCCCAGGATGGCATTGCAGGGTGGGCAGGGTGAAACCCAGGCCTCGTGTACTCCCTGTCCTTGCCCAGCCACTGCAGCCCACCCAGAACCAGAAGGCGTGTTATAGGGCATCTGTAAATTAAAACAGAAGCAGCCATTTATTGAATGGCTGTTCTAGACTGGGTGCTGTGTCTGCACCCTACACACAGCATCTTGAATGTTCACTGCAAGGTTGTGAGTTGGGTATTAAAATCCTTTACTTACAGATGAGGAGGCTGAGGCTCTGGGTGGTTGGCAGGTTTGCCCACCATGGCCCCGCAGCTCACAGCTGAAAGAACTGGGACTGGAACCCAAGACTGGTCCAGGAGAGGCCTGAGCAGGACTTCTGTGCCACCAGATCATTTGGAAGCAGGGACTGTCTTGATACCTGTCGTTGGCAAAATAATGGCCCCTGAAAATGCTCTTGTGTTAATCCCCCAAATCTGTGATACGCAAAAGGGACTTTGCAAGTGTGCTCAAGTTACAGATTTGACACGTCAGAAGACTGGATTGTCCCTTGTGGTTACTTTGGGCCCATCTGGATGAGGGAGGCAAGAGTGTCAGAGTCAGAGAGCCTGGAAGAGGCTAGGTTGACAGCTTTGAATATGAAGAAGGAGGTCACGAGCCAAGGCGTGTGGGTGGGCCCTAGGAGCTGGAAAAGCAAGGAAACAGATTCTGCCCTAGATCCTCCAGAGGGAACACAGATGGGCCGACACCTGGATCTTAGCCCAGTGAGGCTTCAGACCTACAGAATTGTAAGATAATAGATGTTTGTTATTTAAGGTCAGATAATAGTCATTTGTCACAGCAGCAACAGGAAAGTCACACAATCCCTCACTGAGTGGGCACATGTCTGCCTCCCCAGGCTCCCCAGTCAAGCTGTCGGTTCCCTGATGGCAATCGCCCAGCCAGCGGCAGCGGAGCGTGAAGTGTGCAATCAATACTGACTCGGAGGGTGCAGTTCAGTGGCAGGCGGGAGTAAGGATTCACAGCGAATCCAAGAGGAGTGGACTGGAGAGGACATGTGGTGAGAACAGGCAGGGACGAGGGGCAGGCAGGATGCTGGCTGAAGGGTCCTAAACAGGAGCCCTGAAGCCCTGCAAAGAGCCCCCGTCCCATCTGGAAGGACCCCCCAAGCCAGGCCAGTTGCTCCCATTTCACACATGCAAACATGGAGACCCAGAGAGAGCAAATGACCAAGACCACCCAGCAAGCTGGTGGCCAAGATGGGATCAGAAATTAGATCACCAACTCCTGGTCATTCTCATGGCTCTGGACAGTCCTGCCCCACCTCCAGGGATGCAGATGTCCCTCACCCAGGGACCTAGAGTGATAGAACCCCTGATAAGCCGAGGCTACAGGCCAAGTGCAGGCAGGGTGGAGGAGGAGTGTGGCGATGTCTGAGGAAGCCTCCTGGCCCAGGGGCTCTATGTCTAGCAGAGATCGGATTTCAAGACCCAGGTATAGTCCCAGCTCTGCCACACTGTGACTTTCAGCAAGCTCCTCTCCCTCTCTGAGCTTCCGTTTCCCTGTCAAGGGACTGAACTTAATCTCCAAGGGCTTTTCTGGCTCTTGTGTGGCAGGAACTGCCATCAGGCCTGTCTTGCACTCAGACCCTGTGACCCCACCCCAGCTGGCACCCCCTGGCTGCTCAGCAAGCTCACCTCCTCTCTGGGCTCTGGCCTGGGGCGGGGGAATGCAGTGGCCCAGCGCCCCCACCCAGGGCTCAGCAGCAGGTGCTCCCCACCGTCCTGATCTTTGCCCTCCCCTCTCCCTTACTAACCAGCTCAGTTGACCTTCCAGCCTGTCCTGCCCTGGGCTCCTACCCCAGAGAGAGAAGGACACTAGAATCACACAACGCCAAAGGGCAGTTGGCCCCAGTGTCTGAGTCTCTCCACCCCCAACTCCGCACCACTGGACCATCCTGGTCCTCCTCTCAGACTTTCTATGACCACCACCTTCCTAGACCCCCAGGCTTTGGTCCCTGTGCCCTGCCAGCTGGCCTGTACTTCATCCTCAAGCTTTCAAGCTCCTCCCAACCCCAACACCCTGATATCCTTAACTACAGAGACTGTCCAGCTCCCCGAACCTCTTGAATCCCATCCCATAGAGGGGCCTACAAAAGACTGAACCCTCGCACGAAAGCCAATGCACAGGGAGGGTCAGCAACTGCCTGGATGACACAGAGCAAAGGCCCAGAGCCCCCAGACTCCAGGTCTTCACCTGGGACCACTCCCCGGCACCCAAACGACAACCCAGCGACCCCCTCGGACAGCCTGAAGGACAGGGAGAGCAGCCAGCTCTGATGACCGCTGCTGTCCAAGACCACAGAGATGCTATTCTTTCCTCGAATGAGCTCCGCCCACCCTGCGCCAGATTTAGCCATTTAATGCAGCCGGGCCTGCTCTGTCCCTGCCTCTGAGATTAGCTCTGGAACAGGCTTTGAATGCCTGCCCAGAGACACTCAGCTTAAAACACCAGGAACCAGAAACAAAAAAAAAAATCGACCACATTTAATGGGCCGTCAGCGGGCGGGTCTAGGCCGTCCATTATGTAGCCCTGCCCGCCCAGGGAGCCCAGCCACGTGGCCGCCTGACCACAGCATTAAGGCGACATTAGCTTGCAGGCCGGGCTGGGGGAGGAGCTGCCCAAGCCAGGCCTGGGGCCTGTCTCTTCACTCCCCAAGGCCCAGGACCCCAGGGATTCTCAGTGCCACTCAACAGGCAGCAGGGAAGGAGGCTCCAATCAGGAGGCTAGTCACAGCCTGTGAAGAGAGTGAGGGGCACTCTGGCCTTCAATTACAGGTGACTCTGAAAGGGTCAGAGTTACAGGTCCAACCAGAACCAAGGGAGGGAACATAGACCCGCCTCTCAATGGAAGGAAGGCCACCGTCACATGGTGGGAAGAGCATGTGGGGTACCCTCCATTCCCTGCCCCCCCACTCGCATAGTAAAGGGATTTAGCCTTGGAGGGAAGGTCTCAGGCCCTTTCCAGCGCTACTTCTCAGAAGCTCAGCCACTTACCCCGTGCTCCCTAGAGATTTCTTCTGCAAATTCACAGACTACCCAATGTCCTGGCAGAGCCCCAAGCCTGGATGCCACTTTTGCTTTTCCTGAAAGCCAGCTGTGCAACCCAGGGAAGGCCCTTGACCTCTCTGAGCTGGTGGCCACAGCTCTGAGCCCTAGGGACCCCTCTGCATGGACACACGTCCTCTGTGCCCTCCCAGGAACACTGGGCTGTGTAAAGCACTCTGAGATCTCACCGGCCAAGGCTCACTAAACATTGTCTCTGTGTCGATCCTGTGCAAGGTGCTGGGGCCTCAGTTTACCCTCATTCTTCGCAACAATGATGGCTGCGCCACAGGCCAATCTGGAGCACCAGTCACTGCAGACTTTGAGGAAGAAAAGCAGTTTGGTAAACACGGATGTCCCAGATGTGAAAGAAGAAAGCAAGTGGGACATCAAAGCTCCTTTTATGTGGACTTCCCTGGGCCACAGAACTCACGCAGTGCGGCAGCTCGGATTTTCCAAACACGGCCACCGCAGTTTCCATCCCACGTGTTCTCCCAGCACTGTGACTGGGACCCTCTGTGCCCCGCCCTGGATTGGGGAGGAGGGGCTCAGAGGGTAGCAGAAGTGACGCTACATGCCTCTGGAGGCCAGGTCATAAAGAGCAGCACAGCTTCCACTTGCTCCCTCGAAACATTCCCTCTGGAACCCAGACACACACACCGAGGCCACCCAGGCCACGTGCTGAGGGTGCCTGGAGGTGGTCCAGACAACGGGCCCGCTGAGGTCCCAGAGGATGGCGGCATCAGCCCTCAGACCTGACCCTGAGGGAGCCGTTAGGGTGACTGTCGTCCCCAGCCACTCTGACTGCAACTGCACGAGAAACGTGGGCAAGGGCTGACTGAGCTGGGCCCAGTCAACTCTCAGAACAGAAAGATCACTTTAAAATGTCACTGTCTGAAGTCACTGAATTGGGGACGCTATTTTACACAGTAACAGATAACCAGAACATGTGGCAAGTAGCTTCCTTCAAACCTCGCGTGCAGGGGCGAGGAGGGCCTGCACACCCTGGAGCGTCCCTGTCTCTCTCTGCCCTCTGCTAAACCAGGCCTCCGTCTCAGGACGGCAATCCGTACCAACCACCTCAGACGTCACAAAGTCCACGTCCACGGAGCATCTACCACATGCCAGTGTCCCACGTATGCTCCTGTAACACTCAAAACGTTGCTGCCAGTTAGAGATCTTGAGCCCCAGTTTACAGATGAGGAGTCAGAAGCTCAGAGAGGTTGAGGGACTTGCCCAAGGCTGCGTAGCCAGTGTAAGGAGGTCCAGGGTTTGCGGTAGATCTCACCAGTGTTCCCTCCCTAGAGTGCCTCCTCTCTCTCTCCTGGGTGGGCTGAGCAGGGGAGCAGAGAGGCCCATAGAGAGCACCGAAGCCTAGGCCCCATCCTCACTATGCCTCTCATTAGCTGTGTCTCTTCGGGCAGCCTTCTCTGCCTCTCGGAGCCTCAGATTCCTATTCTATGAAGTGGGAGACAGAGGCAGGTTGTCAGGAGGAGTAGAGAAAGTACAGGCACTGTGCTTTGATGATGACCGAAGAGAAGATGTGATGGCATCTGTTTTAAAAGGAGGAAGTTTGGTCACCAAGGCCAGCCAAATACTTCTTCAAGACCTGGCCAGTGGTCTGGACTCCAGACAGATCAGGGACCACGGGTGGCAAACTTGGCCACCATGTCTCCTGACCAGACCGTCTCTACCCACTTGGGTTAGAGCCCCACCAGGCAGAAGTCACAGCCTGGCTGAGGCGTCTCTGCCAAAGGCACCTGGTAGACGATCCTGGAAGAGAAACTCCCTTCCCTTCCTCCTCCTGGTTAATAGCCTTAAACAAACGTTTACCACCAGGCTGAGCTGTCTGCTCCAGTTGCCCCTCCAGGTCCAGTTTCTGCCTTCACCCTGCTCCTGGCCTTGAAGTCCTGCCCTGCATGGGCAATTTTAACACGCCCCTGAACCCTGTGGTTTCCCATTGTGGGGTTCAGCCAATGAGCAAGTCCCCAGCAGGAGCCAGAGGGAGGCAGGAGAGGGAAGAGATCACAGAGATGGACTCACAGCATCCCAGGCTGATAGAGCTGCAAGGATGCCTGAGAGCGTGTATCCGCCTCCTCCAATGAGGCCTCTGGGGCCTGGAGAGGGAAGGTGGCTAATTCTCAGTCTCATCTACATTTTTGTGGGTGGGCAGGCTGGAGGGGCAGCAAGAAAGATGCCACCCTGGCCCCCCGTGGGGTTCAATTCCCAGGGGAGCAGAGTGTGCTGAAGTGTATTGCTCCCCTTACTCGTGGTTCCCTCAGCATTTAAAGGGACCCTCCCTTGTCCCTCCATTTGAGATACTGCCCCCCAAGGACTCAGACCAAACACCACCTTCATCCCAACCCTGGGCTGACAATGGGGACAAAACTTGGCGTCTAAACTCTACTGCAAACTAGCTGTGAGCCTGGGCAAGCCACTAGTCTCCCCACGCCTCAGTTTCCTTGCCTGTAAAAGGGGAGAGTAACAGTGCCTGCCTTGGGGGGATTCAATGAGGTAATCCTTCAAAATTCCAAAGCAGCCTCTGGACCACAAGAAACACCAGTTGTTCCCATGGCCTACCTGCATCCCTAGGTTACAGACAAGCAAACATCTCCAAGCTGGAAAGGCTTCAGGATCTCAATCCATTAGAGCTGCTGTAACCGCATACACAGACTGGGTGGCTTATAAACAAGAGAAATTTACTTCTCGTGGTTCGGGAGGCAGGAAAGTCCAAGATGAACGCACCACAGGGCCACGTCTGGTGAGAGTCCTCTTCCTGGTTCTTAGCTGGCACCTTCTCACTGCGCCCGCACATGGTGGAAGGCACTCATATTTCAGTGCCTCCCAAAGCCCCATCTCTGGTAGCGTGGTCTTTGAGAGTTAGGGTTACATCTGAATTTGGGGAGGATGCAAACCTCCACAGCACGGTCCATCCTGGCCAATCTGCCAGAGCACAGATGAGGGGACAGAGCCCCACCCAGGGGTCCCTCTCAGCTCCCTTCCCCACCTGTCACTGGAGGTAGGGGTGGGGGAGGAAGGCTTCTGCTTCCTGGTCCCCACCCCAGCCTCTTGGCTGGGGACACCTCCTAAAACAGTCTTAGCAGCTTCTAGAAACATCCACAGCCTGGAGTTCAGGACATGAGCCAGATCACCCCCGTGCCTGGCTGCTTCCCACGCCAGGAGGCCACCGTCATGCACAGGTCTGGTGAGACGCATGAGCATCCTGGGCCACAGGTGGGCAGAGATGCCTGGGAAGGAACTGTGGGCAAAGACCTGAGTGAAGTGAGGAGGAGCCACGTCAGTGTCTGGGAAAGGGTGTCCCTGGCAGAGGCCTGGAGTGAGAGCAGCTTAGCAAGCGAATGAGAGGGAGCGAGGCAGGGGACGCGGAGGGAGTGGCCAGCAGGTGCTGGACGGTGAAGAGCTTCAGAAGGAGAGAAGAGGACACTGGTTTTCCCGGGGGTGGTGGGGCGCTGTGGGAGTGTTCAGTGAGCACACATGCTTGGCTTACTAATGCCAAACAGCAACCCAGCTCTTTAGCCAGCCTTGCAGGGCATCCTTGCTTGCCCACCCCTCACACCTCACCAGAACGCCAGCCGGGGCCCGCCCCCAGCCACGGCCGGGAGGTCTGAGAAGCACACCGGACCGAGCCAGGCACCAGCCCGGGCCGCGGTCAGTCTCTCCAGCAGGCAAGCAGACTTGTGGTGTTTCTGGGACACACGCAGAGGTCTGAGGCGGTGCCTCTGTCACACACATGTCAGAGCAGTCCTGACAAAGATTGGCAGCCAGGAGCCCTGGGTCCTATTCAGTGTGACTCTGAGGAAGCCCTTTCCCTTCTCTGGGCCTCAGTTTCCCCTCAGGACACTGCGAGCTCTTCAGTGCTACCACCCTGCCTTGTCCCTCTGTCTCAGAGTCAGACTTGTCGCTGGGTTTGACCTCTCCAACACTAGGGCTCCAGGGCCCGCCTCCCAGAGCTTCCAGAAGCATCCACTCACCCCGGGGAGGCCTGAGGCCCAGCTTACATAGCACACTCCGGAGACCAGCAGCTCCCTACGGCTCCCTACGGCTCCCGGGCCCCAACTCCGCCCTCACTCCCCACGGCCCAGCCTCCCCTGCTCTTGTCCTGGGCTGCAGCTGCCAGGAGGGGGGAGGTGTGCTAATTCCACTAGAGGCTCGACCCCACGCTCATTTATTTCAGACATGACCTTTGATTTCTCGGGTAGAGTGTAAATTACATGTCGCCAGCATAAAATATTAAATCCAATTTATACTTAATTATTGATGCTATTATGTATTCTATAGTAATGGCATCAGAAATCTCAGCCCCCGTCCGTGCCCAGTAAATAGCTTTTTTGCATTAGAGGCTCCTTGAGGTAAGAAATCTTGCTCCATTCCTTCTTAACCTTATGATTGATGGCTATGGGGAAGTTCGTAAATAGTCTTCCAGAAATATTTCTCTGGTCGTCCGTAGCTCCGAAGGAAGGTGGGGGCCGTGCTAATTATCGGGGCGGATGCAGCCCTCCCCACCCCATTTGCCGCGGGTGGGCTGAGGGTTGGAGAGATGGGAACGGTTTAAGCGAAACCATGCTGAGTGGTTTAAGGGAGAGTGAAGGAGGACCACAGCGGTTTTCTGAAGGCTTTAAGTCACATGTAATCTTCGCATGGACATTGGGGTTTTGTTTTTTATTGAAACATTAATAATTCCGGTTTCTTGTAAAATATTCATGGTTCCTGTTGCTGCATTCAAACCCACTCTCAGCCGCTGCTTTTAATTTCCAACCGGGCCATGCAGGCCTCTGCCGTCGACCACCCATTGCTCCTGTGCAATTTATTAAGTGGGGGTAGCGGTGGCCATCGGGTGGTCAGAAAAATCGAGCTCAGGGTTTCTCTGCAGCAACTGGTCGCAAGCCAGAGAGGCCTCGCAGTGGGTAGGGCTGCCACTGGGCAGGCAGGATGAGCACTGGGGGACGGAGTCTCTTTCCAGCTAAGGGGACATCAGAGACACTGGCCTGGCTGGGCCCAGAGAGCAGGGTGGGGGGTGGGGGAGACATAGTGGGGAAGACACAGGCAGGATGGGGGCAGAGGGGAGGAGGAAGGAGAGGAAAGAGTGTTCAAATGGCGGGAGGATGCTGTGACAGCACAAGGCAGGGGACAGCAGAGTGGTGAACAGCATGGGTGGCGGGGACAGGAGAACGCGGTTCAAGCCCTAGCTCTGCCTCCAGCTAGCTGTGCAACCTTGATGCGCGACCTCACCTCTCTGAGCCTCAGTCTCCTTCCAAGGCCAGGCAGGTGCTGGGTGGATGGCACATCACACCTTCTCGGAAGATGGTGGCTACCATGGTTGTTTGGTTGGTGTCCGAGCCACGTGTAGGGGGCCCATGTGTGGCACAGCTTGGAGAGACCTTAAGAGACCCAAAAAGGTCAGCTCTGCTTTGAAGAGATGGGGGTAAGGCTCAGAGATGGAGACTGACTTGTTCACAGCCACTGCTTGCAAGTAGGATTCCATGCTGTGCCCAATGAGCTCTGACATTTGGATTCTTTAAATTTGGATTCAGAGAGCCAGGGTTCACACTTGCCTGCATTCACCCCAGAGCTGTGCCCCACCCCCACCCCATGCCACCCCAAAGCACTGTGATTAAAAGGTTTGACTGCTGTCACAGCTGGGTTCTGCCCTTCCCCCAGCTCCCATCAGAGTCTGTCCCCCCAGGTGGCTGTGATTCCACTCAGGAGCACTCCCATATTTCCCTGGGAATCCAGCTATTAGCACAGCCCACCAGAAGCCAGACTCTCAGAATGTCAGCCCCGAAAGCGACCTCAGCTGTCAGCTTCCTCTGCTCCATTGCTGTGTGCGTGAGGAAACTAAGGCCCAGAGAGGTTGAGCGGTTGCCCAACGTTGCACAGACACAAACAGAAGCCCACCCTTAGCCCACAGAGCTCCAGGTTGACTCTGCCTGTGGTGGGGTGGAGAATGGAGAATTAGCCCCAAGACTCGAAGCAGGAGTGACCACAGGTGGCACACACCTGAGTGGCAGAACCCTCGCCTGCTCCAGCCAGAGGTGGCCCACCACTCGTGTGTATTTCTGGAGCCAGAGACCCAGCTTCCCATGTATCTGCCCATAATCAGAAGCATGGCCACCCGTAGCTGGGCACCCGCAGATCACACGGCCAGACAGCCTGCATCCACGTCCACAAACAAAGCCTCTGCGGCCCCAGTCCTGGGTGTCAGTGCAGAGGGGCCAGGAGGACCAGCATCCACAGGAAGTGGGGCCTCCTTGGTGCTCCAGACAATAGGCAGGCACCTGACTGGCCCGCCTGTCCCAGATGCAGGTGGGTGACCACCAGTGCAGGAGACAGGCATGAAATCCCAGAAGCATGACACCCCCCGACATGCCTGCTACCCGCAGTCTCTGGCACAAAGGGGTCTCACTTAGAGTAAACAAAAACCTGCTTCCCTCTGACTTCTACCTGCGGGTCTTGGCTCTGCCCTTTGCAACAACACCTTTAACTGTAGAGCCTGTCTTCTTAATGCCAGCCTTCCTCCGAACCTTCTCTTTTCAAGGTTAACTACTTTCGGGTCCTTCACCCCCTTCTCAGGACCCGGGCCAAGATAAGCACTAAAGACTTCCTTTATTCCTCCCACAGATATTCCTCGGCACCTGCTGTGTGCTGTCCACACACAGCGACATAGGAAACATTTACCCGAGCACACAGTCGGGATGGTCATGGAACCAACCTCGCCAGGGCACTGAACTTAACGCAGAGGAGGGACAATGTGCAAGCAGAGGCGAGGCCTCCCTGCAGAAATGACGTTCCAACCGAGTCCAGAGGAAGGAGGAGGGGACCCGTACTCCGGGTGGAAGGAAGGAGACTTGGCCCAAACTCACCAAAAGGGAGCGGGAGAGCAGGGTAGTCCAAGGAACTAATGCCAACTGGGCATTGCGAGAGCTTTGGGATGCCGCCAGGGAGGCTCACGGTGAGAAGTGCCACCGGGTGTGATCTTTGGGGAGGTTATTTAGTCCCGATCCACCCGGTCTTGCTAACACCTCACCTGCTCATCAGAGCAAGAGGAAAAGCGAGTTAAGTGCGGTGAGACTTTGTTCTCAGGGGTTGTCACTTTGGGCGGCTGTTCACTGGTCTGTTCTAGAACAGCACAGCAGCACACGGCAGGGCCTCCTGGTCAGTCAAAGATTTCCCAGAATCTGCCGATTCCTCTTTTTTGAAAATGATACCAAAGGCCCCCCTCCCTGCTGCCAGTCTCCTGACGCCCCCCGGATTATCATTCTTCAGAGGCGACAATGGGTCGTGGGGTCACGGGAGGTTATTGTGGGGCTGAAAGACCTGAATTCATGTAGAGCACCCAAGTGTCCTCCTGTGGTGTCCTCACCTATCTTGAGCTGTCATTTCTTTTGAACCATATTTGGTCTCTAAGTTGCCAAGAAACCATGTAGAGAAAACCAGTGTGGTTTAGGTTAAGCCCCAACAGTGTGTAGACAGCAGCCAAACTACTTCCTTCTTCTTCTAAGGTTTCTGCTGACATCTCAGCCCAGAACAGGCCTGAAGAAAGTTCTCCCTGCAGCCTCGCCTGCCCCAGCCCCCACAGGCTCACCAGAGAGCCCACGCCTGCCCCATGCCACCCCGGGAACCTCACCTGACACTGGGTCAGGGCTCTTCCCATGGGAAAGAGGACGGAGACTCCTCGGTCTGCGCCTGGCAGAGCGTGGCTTCCCTCTGCTTTGTGGTATGGCCCACTGGCCCTAGGAAATCTGGGCTCTTTTTGCCAAGTCCCTTCCAACATGTGGACACGTTCACCACTCATTTCCTGCTCTGCCAGGGCTTCTCCAGGGAGGGTGTGAAGGGAAGGGGGAGCCCTGGCCCATTCTGTCTGCACGCAGTCCCAGACCAGAGGCATTCTCCAGTCACAGCATCTTCCCCTCCATCTCCTCCGGCTCCTGTTACTGGCCCAGATCAAAGGGCGCCACCCCAAACAAGCCCTGGTGTGCACATGGGTGTAAGTGCACATGGGTGTAAGTGCACATAAGACGGGCACCACAGCTTCACCTTAGAGGGTTAATTGAGTCAGGACAATGAAGGGTCACGCCAGCATGGAGACTGTAAGACGTAGTTAATGGCAATGGAAAGTTGTTTATAACACGTGAACTCAGCAGCTCTCAAACTTCAGGGAGCATCAGAACCACCTGGTGGGTGTGTTCAAACGGACTGCTGGGCCCCACCCCCAGGGTCTCTGACTCAGTAGGTCTGGGGGAAGGAGCAGGGACAAGGGTTTGCAATTCTAACAAGTTCCCAGGTGATGGTCCAGGACACTGCTCATCAAGGATCTCACTCTGAGATCCACAGCACTAAGTAATAAAAAAGAAAATTCAAAAATACACATACCACCGTATTTCTGGTTATGTGTAAATGCATGATTAAGATAGTGATAGCAATTATTTCTGTGCAGAGATTGATTACAGACTTTTTGTATTTTTATTTTTTATGTTTTAGTATATCTTCCAAGTTATTGGCAGTAAATATGGCTAATTTTGACATTTAACATTTAAGCATCTCCTCTGAGGCCTCGCCAGGCCTCCCCCAGGGACAACCAACTGCCCTTTCCTTCTCTCACTGCTGCTGGGGCCCCTGCTTAGCTCTTTTCCTTCTGCCTTGTGTGTGTGTTGTACTGTCCCCACGTTTGCCCCCACCGACAGGTAGGAGAGGCCTTGCATCGTAACTCTGGCCAGCACCTCCCTGCCCCACCGCCCGGGGGCCAGCACAGCACCCTCCGCCCCGTTGGTGGCCTGAGTCAGGCCGGAGCTCTGCTACTGCTCAGCTGTGGTTTGCCCCCCGCTGTGGCTTCTGTATGGTCCATCCTGCCCCATTGGCCCCCAGCGTGGCCCTCTAAACACCCAATACCATGGCATCACCCCAGTTGGCGAAGTGCCGGGTGCCTGCCCCAACCATTGAGCACTACAGTTACCAGGATGGTCACTGGCACCAATGTCCAGAGGGTCCCTGGAGGCCTGGAGATGCGATTTCTTCAAGCCCAGAGACATGGGTACCGACACACAATGTACATTGTTCTAACTCTGCCATTTGCCAGCTGCATGACCTTGTGCAAATGGACTTGGCATCTCTGAATCTTGATTTATCCAATTGTCCAATAATGAAGTTGCATTAGAGAAGCAACAGCAAATACCCGATACCCACGGAGCCCCCTCCCCAACCTCACCCTGACATTGTTAATCAGTCACGCCGTTCCATCTCCCTGCATCAGGATGCAGCCTCAGAGTTTGTCTTACCACCATGCTCCAAGCACCAACACAGTGCTCCCATCAAAGCAAACCAACATTTAAGATGAACGCTAATTCCCATTCCTAAGCTCCATCATTCTGTCTTTTCCCGAGACCTAGGACAGTGCTCAGCATAGTGGTCACAGTGAATCTTTGTTAAATAAATCCACGTGGACACCAGTTATGAAATCATAGGTAGCCACCAACCACCATGTACCAACCCCAGACCAACTACTTCCTTTTTCCCAAGATCCCTGGCCATTCAGTTGGCGCCCTCTGCTGTCCATCAGCCTGTACTGCAAGGGCCTTCCACTGACTATGAAGACTGAGGACAGTGATGCCATCACAAACTGGCCCAAGCTTCCTCATCGTGACAAGCTGGGTGGCTTCAGATGCCTTGGCGGCAAGCCAAGCAAAACACCCATTTAGTTACTTTGCACTTTGTTTGGTTTCCTTCCCTCCTCGCGCCTCTCCTCCACGTGCCAGTGAGAGCTCAATGGTCCCATTCTCCTACTTCACAGCTTATAAGATTAAGGTCAAGTGAGGAATGGAACTGGCTCAAGGTCACATAATCAGTCAGACCAGAACTCCAGTCCCCATGTTCCCAGCACCCCACCCCCACCCCACCCCACACACACCAGGCTGTCTCCCTCCTCTCCAAAGGACAAGATAGTCCAAGCCCTGGACCTTGGAGGCTGCCAAGGGCCTCATCGATTTGGTGGGGTGGCGGTAGGGTCTGCCTGGAGCCGAGGAGTTAAGTGGCCCCTTTGGAGATCATCCTGTAATCTCTTTACCAAGACCTGCCGGATCTGGCCTCCCCCACCCCTCTGAGCTCATCTGCCATCCAGGCTCAGCCACTGTACTCCACCCTCAGGGTGTTAGCCTTTGCAGGACTTTTTGCAGAAGCTTTTGCCCCAGATCCTCACAGGTTTGGTTCCATCCCATGGTTCCTCAAATGTCACCTCTCCTCAGAACACTTCTCCCGCCTGTAGCCCTCTGCATTAGCCTGGGCTGCTGTGACAAACTGCCATAGGCCGGGTGGCTTATAAACAACACTGGTGTCTTCCGTACAGTTCTGGAGGCTTGAAGGCTGAGAACAGGGTGCTGGCGTGGTCAGCTCCTTGGTGAAGGCATCTTCCCGGTTTCAAACTGCCGGCTTCTCATAGCCTCACAGAGCGGAAAGAAGACTCTCTGGAGTCTCTTCATAGTGGCACTAATCCCATTCATGAGGACTCCACCCTCATGACATAATTAGCTCCCAAATCCCCTCCCTCCTAATATCATCACACTGGGGGGTAGGATTTCCAGAGAAAACAAACATTGTCTATAAAATCCTCCCACACGCCATCACTGCTGCCTTGCGCTATTTTCACCAGGACACTTAGTGCTATCCATTCAACACACATTTATCGAGCAGCTGCTGGGCATCGGGCACTGGGCTAAAGCTTCCCTAAACTGTTCTCTCTTCATCGTTTGTTGTCTGTCTCCCCAGACGCGTGCCTCCCTGGGAGCAGGGGCCTTCTCTGTGAAATAGCACCCAGCACCAGAAGGAGCACACAGGAGCCATGCAGTCAATATTTGTTGACAAAATGAATAAATTAGGGACTTGAAGATGAGACAGGAAGAGAGTCCTGGACAGGGGATCAGGCAGGGGTTGGATGACCTGAGTTTGAGTCAAACCGGCTGCTGGGTGACGTTAAGCCCATCACAACCTCTCTGAGCCTCACGTTTCCCAATTCTAAAGATTCCTTCCTGCCTGGAAAGCCCAAGGCTCTCTGACCAGGAAGACCTCAGGGTGCACTCAGGGTGCAACTCTGTCCCTCGGACCTCATGAGGGGGAAAGGTGGGCTCCTTCTTTCTCCCCTCTCTGTGGTTCCCTCCACAAGTTCCAGGTCCAAATCCCTCTGGGGAGAAGGGGAGCAGCCAAGGTGAGCCAGCAGCCCACACTCAGCCTCCAGGAGAACTGTGGCTGGCTGGGTTGCATCTACCCTGCCAGCTCCCTGCCCCTGGGGAGCTGGAGTAGCTCAGCCACTGCCCACAAGTGTTTGTTTGATCAGGGAGTGGGGAGAGGGGGCAGCAGCTCGACTGCGGGCTATGGCACCAGCTGGAACAAGTCTTGCCTGAGGGCCCCACTTGAGGGCACAGATGTCCCAGTAGGGCCAGGACCATGAAGTGTGAGGGTATTGCTGCCTCCCTCCTTGCCTGGGGTCAGGATACATAACAAAAGAAGCCCCAGGCCCCAGCTCAGAGCCACATGTGGCTGTACGCTGTGGTAGGCAGATCCCTCCCCTGCCTAGAATTGTTTGGGAAAAGATACCTACTGCTCAACCGAGTGAGCTAGGAGTGAGTTAGGAGTGAGCTGCTGACAGATATGGTGCCCCGGTGACCTTACGCTGAGAAGCAGAAGCCTGGAGGGGACTCCAGACAACTTAGGTGGGGTTAGACCAATAGGCCTGAGAGCCAGAGTCACCTCCATACTCTCTGTCCACGAAGGATGGGATAGCAAGATAAATCAGGCTGGTCCTTGGCCCTTCACGGGGGCCTCCCCAGGGCCAGAGGGATGGCAGGGCACCATGCTCCTAGATTACTCCAGATAGAAACTGTTTTGAGGCAGAAACCAAACTGAAGGTCACTGAGACACTAACTCATACTAAGGTGTCAATGACTATGGGTAGATTAATAGGACAAGGCTTCAGGTGAGGGCAAAGCTTCTTGGGTTCAGAGCGTTTCAACACATTATCCCAGGAAACCCAATTTCAAATATGTAAATGTATGTGTGTATGTGTAGAGAAAGATTGAGAGAGAAAAAGAGGGAGAGAATGAATTGCTTATCAGACATCTTTTAATGTCCTAAGAGATCCTCAGCCTCAACATATGCAAACCCAGCTCAGAATCCACCCTTTACCCAAGCCAGGCCCTCTCCATGGGGTCCCTCAGCCCCACCTCCCTGTCCTGTCTTTTACAAATCGCAGAGATTTTACAGAAACACCTCCTGAGTCTCTGCACTTCTGTCCTGAATGGTACCATACAGGCCCGCCCCTGCCAAGAGTGTGAATGGAGGCTAACGGTCCCTGCTCTCCTCTTGCCATCCCTGCAACCACACCCTTGCAAATGACCACGCCTTCACCACCTGCAGGCCCGGGGTGCCCGTTTTAGGCTCTTGTGGGAGAGGGTTGTGGGTAGAGGCCCCCAGGGTGCAGGTGCCCTTGGCCCACAGACTCTTCTCCCCTCTGGAAGAGGCACAGCCCGTGGAGGGCCAGAACAGGGTCCAAGGGTAATAGATGCCCACCTCTACTCTGACACCCCCTGCAATCCCTTCTCTATTAGGCAGCCAATGGGATATTTTAAAAATCAATCCAAAGAAATCAATCGGATCACGTTACACTCCCTAGCTTTAAACCCTTTGATGGTTCCCTATTGCTCTCAGAGCAAATGCAAAATTCCTCATGTGTGGCCTATGAGGCCTCAGGGCCCAACCCCTGCCAGTCTGCCCATTTGCTTCTCCCCATGCTCCCCCGACTCTCCACCCCATCACGCTGGCCCTCCTTCAGACCTGGACTGGCAGTGTTGCTCCACCCACAGGCCCTGGCATAGGCTGTTCCCTCGTCCTGTCATGCTCTTCCCTCCCAACCTGGCCTAGTTTCCTCCTCCACATCCTTCCGATCTCTGCGCCAGTGTCACCTCTGCACGAAGCCTTCAGGACTTCCCTGCTTACGTCAATCTCCTGGATCCAGGCTCTGCCCTCGCTCACCATTGCAGCACTCTGGAGGCGACTTGACATTTGCTTGTGTGATGTCTTGGTGAAGGTCGTTCTCCCCCCACTAGACCGAGGGCTCACACAGTCAGAGACCTGTCTGGTTTTGCTTGCGGCCTGACACGAGTGGTCATAGCTGACACAGTGCTTGTCACATGTGAAGCATTGCATTGTGCTAAGTGTTTTCTATTAAAGATCCCATTGAGCCTCTTGACAACCCTAGAAGGGAGGTACTGCTTTTCTGTCCATTTTGCAGGTGAAGAAACTGAGGCACGGGGGGCTAAGAAACTTGCCAAGGTCACATTGAATAAGTGATGGGGCGGGGATCCAACCAAGGCACTGTGGTACTAGAGTTCACGGGCTTTACCCATGTCTGCAGCATTTCCCCATTGTACATGCTCCATGAGTCCTTTTGAGTGAACAGAAACACGCATGTGTATGCACGTGTATGCACACGTACAATCTGAAAAAACACACACCAGGGTGAGAACAGATATGGTTTCTGGGTGGTGGGACTATGGATGCTTATTTTCATCGTCCACTTGCTGGCATGTTCCAGTTTTTCTATAGAACACAAGTGTCTGCTGATGCCCTTAAATTAAAAAATAAAACAGTAAAATCTCTTTAATCTTTTAAAAAGAAGGAAGAATGTCCAAATATATGGCATGCCATTCCCTTCTGTCCCACCCAAAGCCTACAAAGCATTGTCAGCTCTGAAGGCCCTGTGATGTGGCGGTGAGAATGTATGTAGGTGCTCGCTTCAAACGCACCAGGTCTCAATCTTGGCTCTTACGGTTTGGCTTTGAGCCAATTTCTTAAATTCTCTGAACTCAGGTGACCTCCTGACCTCTGACCTCCTCTGTAAACCAGGGCATACTGCCTTACAGTCTTTACAGGACTCCTGTGAAGACTGCAGAGAAAGGACGTAGTATAAATGATTCAGCACTGGGCTTAGCATATAATAGATGCTCAGGGAATGGTGCCGCCAGCCTTCGCCCCACCCTCGTGGACAGGACAGACAGGAGGCGACATGAACACCTCACAGAGCCCAAGTGCCCACACCCAGAAGCAGCCACATCCAGTCCTGGCTGCATCTCTTGCAAGCCACGTTCCTGCCTGCCGGCTCCAGCTGCATCTCCTCTCTGGGTCTCTCTGCTTGGCTGGCTGGCTGGCCAAGGACACTGGGCTGCCTGAGATGACCCCAGGGCAAGCCACAGATGGGTACCCAAAACACAGACCACCCAGGTGTCTGCCTTCACGCCTGCAGGCACCCCAAGGGGGTGGAGAACAAGAACCCCCTCCCGCCACATCCTTGACACCCCCCCCAGGAGAGAAGGAGCCTTTTCTCACCTAGGTGGAAACCCCAAATCAGCTTCTGGGGCTGTGGTTTGGAGATCATCTAGGGGATTCTCTTGTGGGGCCTCAGGAAGAAACACAGAGGGGGGCAGAGAGACGGAGAGAGCGTGAGAAGAGAGAATGGGCCGCCTGGAGGCCCCTGTGGCTGGTCTGGTATTTACTTTCCACCACAGCCTTGAATATCATCGGGCTCTGAAGGAATTTCCAAGAAGATCGAAATTTGAGGAAATCAAAGTTTAATTAGTCACAGCTGCTATAATGTATTCCAGGTGATGGCTGGTGTGGCTGCCTCTCCCCTCCAGGCCCCCTGACGCCTCTCACCCTCCACAGGGGCGAGGAAACAGTGGGGTGTTTGCGGTGGGAGCCCGTGCCCCGGTCAGCTGAGCGGGAACCAGGAGGCAGGGGAGAGCCCTGTGCTGCCTCCTGCCACCGAGATAGGCATCTGAGGGCAGAGGGAGAGGGAGACACGCACAGCTGCCTTTCCTCCTCTCCGCTCCTTGCTCGATTCCCATTCCACTCTTTCCAAGTGGTAGCAGAGGCCGGGCAGAATGGTAGAGAGCATGGACTGGGAAAAAGGGTTAGGTCTCAGCTCACTCCCAGTTACAGTGGGATCATGGGTAAGTCATTTAACTGGGAGACTGGCAACACATCCAGAAGTCAGAGGGCCTGGGTGGGAATCCCAACTATGCCACTCCGCTCTGTGGCCCTGGGAAAGTTGCCAAACCTTTCTGAGTCTACGCTGCTCCGTCTATAAAATGGAATTAGAAATAGCATTGGCTCATAGGATTGCTGGAAGAGTTCAGCGAAGCCACCTTTCTCTGGGTCTGAGCTAAGCTGAGTCGTGCCCCTGTGACCACTTACGGGGGCCTTACTGGTAGGCTGACCCCAGCACCCCTTCCTCTCCAACATCGTATGAGGAGCCCTGTTGACATTCCCAGCACAGGGGCTGATCACTGAACTTGCCGCTCAGTCCCAACCAAGTCTGGGTCAGAGACAGGGACTGGGCTTGCTTTTCACATCACACAGCCCTACTAAGACCTAGCTCCATCCTGTGTTTGGGGGCTTGAGTGTCCTGGCTGTCAAAAGGGGCTGTCCCCAAGGACACAGACAGATGCCCTCCCAGTTAGCTGGTCAGTGAGCAGTGCTCCTGTAGCTGTCCACGGGAAGACCTTATGGGACACCAACCCAGCCACAGGGGGCTCACAGACACTGGGCCACCTGCAGGTGTGAGCTCAGCTCCCTGGTGGCTGCAGCAGATGGTTCTTCCAGGCACGGAAGCGGGACCTGACCCCTATCATGCCACATGGTCCTTCCAGGGCCAGCCCACCAACCTCTTCCTCTCTGTTTCTCTATTTTTTTCCCTAGTCCTGGGAGTCATTTCTAGTCCAAGTTTTTGAAACTCAAGGCCAAGAATCCATTCTTTTTCTCTCTGCGTTTCTGTTGAGTCACTCCTTCCCTGAGTCAATGCACAGAGAAGTCCAGCCAACTGAACGGAAGGGTCAAGGGGTGGAGGAAAACCCCAGAAACCAAAACCTCTCAGTTAACAGTTCAAAAACAGTACCCTGCTTTATAGCAGAGGGAGCTCACGTGCAGTTTCAAAAACACGGCCACTGGGCACACCTGGGCAGCCATGTTGTTGTGTGGAATATATTTTTGAATAGAGCTATTATCATGAAGACTATCATTTGTCCAGTCTATGCCTTCCTCCTACCTTGCAGTGGTTATAAGAAGTGAAAGGGAGAGTGTGGCAGACACTATTGCTTGTCTGTCTGTAACCCTCATCCTACTTCCCTGGTCAGCTGACCTGCTTCTACCTTAGGAAATGCTAGCTGGTCACTTTCCCCGCTTCCCTTGCAGCTAGAGATGGTCATGTGACCAAATTCTGGCCAGTGGGACCTGAGAGGAGGTTGGCCCAGATGACTCCTGGAAGAGACTTTCCTCTCCTGTGTAAAAAGAGAGATGGGTGAGGAGAAAGCCTCCTTCCCACTCACAGAGGATGTGTAAGGCCATAGCCGGGGTGGCTACCAGAGGCCTAGCCTGAGGACAAAAGCCAACATGTGAGCTCAGCAGGGCAAAAATGGAATGCACGTGGGTTCCTGATGACATCATCGTGCCTTGAATGATCAACCTCCAGACTTCCTGTTAAACGAGATAAGGAATGTTCTAGTGTGAGGCCTTTTAGTTTTAGTTCAGTCACTTGCCACCCAAAGCCCAACTAATGCTGAGAGAATGTTTCAGAATCCTTTTAGGTCTGGGCTAGTCATAAGCAGCCACAGGAATCCAGCTTAAACTTGCTTAGTCAAACACAGCAGTTTTTAAAATTAATACACAAGGGTGTCTTGTGAACTCAGAACAGCTGGAACCAGGGGCTTGAAACCATGTGGATTTCTCTCTGGCTCTCGCACTGTCTCTCACCTTGTGGAGGTAATAAGCCCGTGGTAATATATCGCCCAAATTCTGGTGGTCCAAAAATGACTGATTTTTATCTTAATTTTGATATGCCTTGAGAAAAAAAATGAATACATTTCTTAGCTTTAAAATCATATCTATATTGCAGAAGGGCTTTTTAAAATAACAGACTCGTGTTGTCAATAATTTACCTCTAGAATTACATTGAATGAATGTGCACCCACAAGGTGTCAAGGATCTGGAAAAATATATATATATTTTTTCTTTTTGAATGTCCACCATGTCATATCTGGGGTGCACTGAGTGCCACTAACGGTGAGAAAGCTCCTTCCCAGCGTCTGCGTGAGGAAGTCAGAGCGGCAGGCGCCTGCGGGGCTCACTTCCCTCTGCGGGGACGCAATCTTCTGATAAAGGGAAACCTCCTCTCCACAGAGAACCTGCTGCTTCATCTTCCTGACATGAGTTTGCTATTTGGTTTCACATCTTCTCTCAGGTGGCGAGGACGGAATAACTCTCAACGTCGCAGGAACTGTGTTGGGTCAAGAAAAAGTAAAAGTTGTGGGATTCTTTTTTAGTCTACCTTTTACATGCTTAGAAGCAAAAGTTGGGTTTTGAAAAATAAAAATTTGGTAAGACCCCCACAATCAAAGGTGAAACGTAAGAGAGAAGGGGGACAGTTTTGTGTGGATGTCCTCTGTCACATGTGGATGCGTGGGGGATTTGTTCAAAAGCTTCTCTGGTGATTCGGGTGCAGAAGAAGCCACTGTACAGGGTGTGAGCCCCTTGAGGACAGGGTCCTGCTTGTCTCATGTGTCACTGGGACCCTGCTCCTCATATATGCCCCTGCATCAATGGTGGGGATGAGGAAAGATGAGAATACAGAGGTGAGAAATGGTTTTCTGTAGAATCTTTCCCAGCCCAAATACCAGACAAGTTGCTCCTGTTCCTGTGTCTTTGGAAACAGCCCCTTCAATGTGAGGTTGGGGACAGGGAGGTGGGGTGGTCAGAAGGCCAGTGGGATCCAGGGTCCTGCCCAGCGTATGGCCCTGAAGCCAGGGCTTGACTCAAATAGAGTGGTTTCTCGGAAGCCCTCTGCCATGGGGAGGCTCGGCAGCCCCTGCACCAGGCCCCGAGGAGCAAACGCATTTGTTTACTTGACCTGAATGACATGTTCATTGATTTCTCTGGAGCAGTTCATTCATAAAGGCCAATTGAGCCTCCCTCCTGGGGATGCCAACGGCCTTTTAACAAGCTCCCCAAGGGGTGACTTCTGAAAATGAGTCACTGATGAGCCAGAAATGGAGTTTGCCTGCCCAGCCTGGCCCTTCTGGCCTGAGGCTGTTGAGCAGCGGGCAGGAGGTGCCATCTCGTGACTCAGGGGCCTTGGGCTGGCACGGCTGCAGGGCACATGGATAGGGCAGAACGGGAATGCACCCAGCTGCTTCACATTCAAGAGCATCTGGACAATTAAAGCAAAGGGGATTTGTTGCTCACATTTTCTGGATCCATCTTGCAATGCAGTCAGCTCAAGTAGATGAAAGTGATGGGGTAAGTGGACTGGGGAGTTTCTTGGAAAGAAATACCATGTTTTCTTTCTCCTCGGTCCCCAAAATTTCAGTCTAGATAACACTAGCTGCTCAGAGAATGTTGTCACTCCTTTGGTTCAACCCTCATTGTACAATTGAGGAAACGGAGGCCCGGAGACAAGTGACCTGCCTGAGGTCAGGCAGCCCGGTGTTTTTTTTAATAGGAAGTTTTAGTTCACCGACAGGCACGTTTATATCTTTAAACTCACCCAGTCCTTACAGCAAGCATACGGGTAGGTATTTCATACCCATTATTTTCATTTTATTTTATTATAACACTACTTTCCATTTTTTAAAACCTTGCCTTTTCCCCCCTCAACATTCTATTTTAGGAATGTTTTATTTTCTTTTATCTTACCAGATGACACTGAGGTATCTGGTCCTCAGACAGCATCTGGGACCCGCTGGGCTGGAGAGCTGTTGCTTCTTTTCTCTCGTTGTTCATTCCCCCCTTTGCCTCTTCATTTTTTTCCCCTTACCCCTTTCTTTCTCCTCCATTTCTACTTTTTTCCTTCCTTCCCCTCTCCACTTTTTTTCTTAAGTGGCAGCCCAGAGACTGACCCAAGAATTAAGAAATGTAAATTCTAGTTCCTATCCTGCCACCAACTTGGTGGCTGATCCAGGACCTGTCACTTCTCTCTGGGCCTCAGTTTCCCCATCTGGATAAGAAGGGGTTGGTTCTTTGCTCTTTGAAATCACTTCCAGCTCAGAGAGGTTGATATGGCTACATCTTTCTGGTCCCCTGTTGATTCATGAAGAATGCAAATGCGTTTTATACTTTGGGATCTGCTGACCGAATCCTAACCAGAGAAACTGGGGTGCGTTAGTATGAAGTCACGCCAAGGGCGACAGCCTGGTACTCATGCCCACTGTTGAGGCCGCCTGCACCACTCACTGATGATTTCCACTGTGATGAGCGACCAGTGTGTTCCCGCTGGTGACAGGGGGTTTCCATGCACTCTCATTCATGATTATGGGCCATCTCACTTTGTTCTCCATTCATTGTGTGTGACAGGGCCGTCACTATTGATTCAGCGTTATTGAGAGAGAAGCTTCTTATTTCCTCTCAGGGATTTTGCCGGCAATTAAAATGTGCAGCCAGCAGGTAAGCGATGGAAACTTGGAAATGGTCTGAGCCTTTTATACTCCATTATTCTTCCAAAAATATTGTTACTAAAATTATTTTTTAAAATAATAAAGAGTTGAATAGTCCTAAAAGAGCAGGGTCTTTTAGGAAAGCAACTCACAAGCACAATACAGTACCTTTCTTACAATAATTATTCAACCCTGCTCATTCTAACCCTGGTTTTATCTGCAGATTTATCAAACCATTGAACGAACCCCTTCTTCCAACTTCCCCTCCCAGAGGTTTTAGAAAGAAAACACTCCCAGGGAGCATTTCTCGCCTAGGATTGGAGGACTTTAGGGAGTGGTATTTAAAAGCCCTTGTCTTTGTTCTATCTAATGAAGGGGCTGCGACTGCCTGCTTTTGACTAATTGCGAAACAGATACGATTGGTCTTGAGCCAAAGGTCATATAGCTATAAGGTGTTGTATTAGTTTCCTATTGATAATATGATAAATCACCACAAAGTTCATAGATTAAACGATACAAATCTGTACCTTGCAGCTCTGGAAGTCAGAAGTCTCATGGGGCTGAAAGTCAAGGTGTCGGCATAGCTGCATTCCTGCTGGAGACTCTAGGGGAGAGCCCACCCCTCGCCTTTCCCAACTTCAAGAGGCTGCCTGTGTCCTCGGCCCAGGGCCCATGCGCTCTCATGCATGCCAGCTCCAAAGCCAGCAATCGCCTCTCTCTAACCTCTGCTTCCTTCTGGTGTCACTTCCTCTCCCGTGTGACTCTCCCACCGTCATATTTCACTTAGGACCACCCTTGTGACTACATCGGGTCTTCCTGCGTAATCCAGGATAGTCTCCCTATCTGAAGACATTTAAATTCATAACTGGACAAATGTGACAACTAGAAGAAATGGATAAATTCTTAGCAATATACAGTCTTCCAAAATAGAATCAGAAACAGAAGCAGAAGATCTGAACAGACTAAGTACTAGTAATGAAATGGATTAACTTATTTTAATAAGTTAATTTTAATTAGTAATGATTAGATAATTAATAAGTAACTGTTGCTTAAATTAATAAATTAATTGGCAAAGTCCATTTGGCCATAACACACTCATAGGTTACAGGGCTGGAACGCGGACACCTTTGCAGGTAGCCTTAGTCCGTTTGCCTGCCGGTGTCTCCTGACTGTAGGAAAACCGTCTGATAGATTGAAAGAGGAGCCACGATTCTTCTCAACCCTATACGTCTGCCCCTGCTCAACAGGACTTTTTCAACTCTTTCCATCAAGGGTTGAGTTTATTTCTCTACTGTTTGAATTTGGGCTTGGTCATGTGACTTTCTTTGGTCAATGGGACATTAGTCAATGGGATACAAGCGAGGTCATGGCTTTCTCTTACTGCTCTTGGGAGCCACGTGACCACACCTCCCCATTAACAAGCCCTAGGTAGCCTGCTGAGGATGAGACATAGGTCACTCACCGCTGTCACCCCAGCCAACGCCAAACACCTGCCGCACGAGTGAGACTACCATCTGCCGGCTGACTGTGGACGTGAGCAGGCTCAGCCAAGACCAGCAGAAGAACAGCCCCGCTGACCCCGGCCCAGACTGCCTAACCACAGGGTCCTGAACAAATGTATGTCTGTTTTAAACCACTAGGTTTCGGTGTGCCTTGCTATAGAGTGTAGGCTGATTAATTCAACTAGCGACCCGCTTTTGTCCAATCAGATAAAGCTTTTCTATGATGACATCTCACTTCAAACGTTTCTCTAGGCTCTGGTGGATAATTCAGGAGAATTTCTTGTGAAATGAATTTTACATTCTACCATTATTACAGGGAGGTAGATACCTTTGCACTGACCAGTAAAAAAAAATAAGAGAATTGCTTCCTAAACAAAGATCAAACAAAATTTAATGAAATATTCCTAGTCTTATTTTCTCCAGTAGGTCCAGCTTCCTGGAAGGCAGGGACAATGTTCCCTGGCTCAGGTCTTCCTCACAGGGCAGGTCGTAGTGACATAGAGCTTAGGAGCATGGGCTTTTGACTAAGAAATGCCTGAGTTCAAATCCTGATTCAGCTGCTAGTTACAAGAACTTAGGCAAGTTACTTAGCCTCTCTGTGGCTCATTTCTGTTATCTATAAAATAGGGATAATGAAGTAGCTACCAAATAGGTTGTTACAGAATTTATATCCTACAATACGTGTGAACACTTAGAAGAATGTCAGGCACGAGCACACAAAAATATTAGTTTTATTATTACACAGGACAGGGCACATAGTAGGTGCTCAATAAAGACTTGTCCATTTGACTTTGGTCAAATTTCTCGGATTTGGCTCTTGAAGGACCAGGAAGCAAAATTCCCAGGGCCCTAATTCAGGCAAAGTTCAATTGTTTGGGGGAATATGAGGAACCTGAGACATTATGGACCAAAACAGTGTCAGCTCTCCTCACTCAGAAGTTTACCTCCAGATTTACACTTGACCCTAGGCTCCTGAGTAGATCCTGATTCACAGCCACACCAGAGTGACAGAAGCCCTTGGGACCTCCATGATTCAATGCTACTCCCACGGTAATGAGTCTCTAAAGATGCCCTCCTGCCGAACCAATGACCCACACCTCCCAGTACTCAATGCACCAAGATGATAACATGTGACTCCCAAGACTTCATTCAGCCTCAGGCTGTGGGAATGCTTACTCTGGATGAAGCCAGACACCATGTAAGAAGCCCAGCTAGCTTGAGTCCACCATGCTATGAGGAAGCTCAACCACAGAGACACCCAACCAGCTGCCAGCTGTCGTGGCCATCCAGCTGATCTGAGCAAAGAAGCCATACGGAACGCCCAGCCCAGGTGAGCCTTCAGATGGTCCAGCACTAGTTGCCAACTGACTATAATCCCAGGAGGGACCTCATGCCAGACCACCCAGCTGAACCCTGCCAAAGCTATGGAACCATGAGAAATAACAATAAACAATGGTGTTAAACCACCAGGTTTTAGGGTAGTTTGTTATACAGTAGTAAATAACCAGAAAAACTCCTCACACGTACCGTGAATTCATTCTGCCAGCCATTTTTTCATTGATTCAATCCATGAACTTCAGAAACAAGTCAAAGTCGAGTGTGAGCTCTGTGGGGAGTGCACTTTCAAGCAACGTTTGAGACTCTGGGGCTATGGAGTGTGGCCATGGGCTGGGCATCGTGCCGGGCGTTCTCACACATTTCACATTATTTACACTAGTAGTTGTGAGCTTGGACTCTGCTTTCAGACTGCCTGGGTTCAAATTCTGACTTTCCCATGTACTAGCTGATAACCTTAGACAAGTGGCGTAACCCCTGTTCCTTCATCTATAAAATATGGAGGATAACACCAGCCTCTCAGGGTCCTATGAAGATTAAGCAAAATAGCTCACATAAGAATGCTACGTGCCAGGTCACAGAGTAAGCATTTAGCCACTGGAAAATACTATTATAAGTGTTATTATAACTACCAACAGCTTCTGCCTTTGAGCAACCTGGAAAAGCGCTAAGACATGGGCAAAATAACATTTAAAAGCAAGTACCCACAGACTTTTGAATGAATGAATGAATGAATGACTCAGTTACAAAGTAAAAAGCATCCCAGCAATGGGATAGTGTTGTGGGCCCTCAAAGGTGAGAGAATTACTTCTGGCTGAGATGCTTAGGGAAGACTTCTTAGAGGAGGTAGCTTTTCAGCCAGTCAGTGGAGAGGATTCCAGTGTCAGTGATGGGGGAGTGACCCCTCCAGGTGATGGGGACAGCCATGCAGACCCAGGAAACCAAGGGACCCACATCGACAGACTTAGTCGAGGCCTGGTGTGTTGAAGGGAAAGGGACAACAAAGGTAGACTGGGGCCAGATCATGGTTTGATGACTTCCTGTGTTCATTTACTCATCATTCCCCCCAAAGAGCGCCAAGCATGTCAACCAGCGAGGCTGTCCAAGGTGGTCCCTCACATGGGGGAGGGAATGGCAGCACCCAGGCCCTGGTCCCCAGCCTGGTTCAGCACCCAGAGGATCACAGAGTTCCCAGCCAGCCATGGGCTTCTGTCCTTCCTTCTGCTCCGGGCTCACAGAACCTGGACAGTGTGCATTGGAGGGACCTCTGGGTGTCCAACCCAGGTCCCAGGGTGCCTGACACTCATTCCTTTGCTTTCTCAGCACCTACCACTTCTCTCCTTCTAAATCCACTTTTAAAATCTGGCCATCGCTCCTCAACACCCTACCCCTACTCCTCCTTAGACGCTTCCATCAGCTCACTCAGGGTAACCCTGGTTAAAAGGGAAGTGATCCCCACCTCTCACCCGAGGCCTTGGGCAGAAATGGAAGCACAGCCACTCAGTCCCTCAGTGAGCCTCAGCCCCTCTCTGTCTCTCTCGACTCAGACAGTCCTGGGCTCAGGTCATTCAGATCCCAGCCCCACCAACTTCTAGCTGTGTGACTCTGGGCCAATCACCCCAGCTGCTCCAGGTCTCACTTTCCCGGTCTGAAAAATGAGAGCAGCTTGCCCCATTGTTCTGTAGGGATTGAACGGGATATCGAAGTGAAAACCCAGGATGTAATGAATGCACAATGAACCCGGGGATTATTATAAACAAAGTGCTTCCTGCCTCCCTGATTCTCCACTTCTGAGCCCCTGCTCTCACCTGGGAGCCAGCCTGCTGCTCCTGCCCAGAGGCCTGGAGAACACCCTCCCTGATCTCCCACTCTGCCCGGCCAGCCAGCCCATTGCTTTGGGGGCTGCCTGGCCAGGGGGCCCACTGTTTGCCTGCTGCCAGAGGGGCCTTGAGTGTTGAAATCCTTCCATTCCATGAGGCCAGAAACTTGATTATGTTATTAATTAAAGCAAGATGCCGGGCTTGGGAGATTTATTTTCTTTTCCATATCTGTGGCTGTAAATGCCACTCAGGGAGCTCAAAGACCCGTCAGCCTGAATCAGGCTCCTGAACAGACGTTTTGTTCCCAGCTCCGTCCCCTCGGCCCCCTCCTCCTCCGTGCCAGGAAGGAAGTATGTGTTGTGACACCCGCCCCTCACCCCAATTTCCCTTGCTCCATCTGCACGAAGCAAAAGGGGGGAAATACCTGGGCAGTGTGGCATGGGGAGAGAATTTTCCAAGAAATTTGTTTTAAGTTTCTGCCTCATCATTATAGGACTTTCACGTTTCTATTTTTAGCTACTCCAACGAGCCAGGCCCACATTCCCCTCATCTCCCCTGCCCAGCCTCTGTTTATACAAAGCACATGCTGAAATCATTATTTAAAAACCTCCAAACCCATAATTGCTCAGGTAGGTGAAGAATGCAGCCTTTATGGATATAGCTGACAGAGGGGCCGGCGTATTCCTGGGGAACTGTGGCTCATTCATGTTTGCACCCTCTGCACCTAGCTCTGGTGGAACCCCTGGAAGGCCCAGAATAATCCAGCAACCTAGAGCAAGAAGAAGCATTGTCAATTGCAGGGTCCAAGCACCACGTTTTAGGAAACAGAGACCTAGAGGACAGAGGAGACCTGTCCCAAGGTCCACAGGGCATCGGTGTCATTGCTGGGATTCGAATCAGACGTCCCAGCTGCTAGTGCAGCCGTATTCGTTTTCCCTGCTATGCAAATCAGTCTAAAGCTGGACTGCCTCAGCCCAGACCCAGTTACTAGTTGTAAGACTTTGAGCAAGTTACTGAGCCCCTCTGCGCCTCGGTCTCCTTATCTGTAAAATGGGAATCACAAAATTACCCACCGGGTAAGCTTGGTTTAAAAATTCAATATGTGCTCGGAAGAAAGTAAACCCTGTATTTTGGTTCAGATTTCCCCAGAAAGCAGAGACAAGCCATTCACCACACCCAGAAGGTCATATTTTCCCATATCTTGGGTCCTTTTCTCTCTGTGCCACTCATATCTGGACCTCAGGGTGTGTTTCTCACAGCTGTGCCCAACTAGGGGGATTTTCCTTCACTATGGTCCTTAGGGTCACCCCTGGTGTGGTGGCAAGAGTCCCTGTTTGACCAGGACCATATAGATATTGCTGCAGCTCACCTGTGCCCCAGGCCCAGTTCTTTCCCTCGTTTGGTCCTGAGGACCCCGCCTGAGGCCACTCTAGTGAGCTGAGGAAGAGGTGTCGGTTTGAAAAAGGCTGTTGCATGGGGTTCAGCCCTGGTAACTGCTTACATCATTGACTTGTGCTTCTTGCTTGGGCCCCACCCAAAATCAACGACTTCTATGTCATAACTTGGAACATTATAACTGGCATTTTGACCAGTGTCTCTGACCATGCACAGCTCGTGACAGACAGGCAATCCTGCCCTCGTGGTCCCCTGCATCCTGTGGTCGAGTGTGCCCTCTCTGCTGGGGCTCAGTGTGACACAGAGCTGCTTCTCAGACAGAGGGCAGCTTTCTGTCAGAGAGGGCGTGGCCTGGACGCAGAGCGCTCAGGGTCTGCACTCGGACACTCCGCATGGCGCCCCAGTCTGTCACCAGTACATTCCACAGCATCAAACTGGTCAGGTCACGTGGTCATAGGGGTAGAGCTGCCTGCGCCTAGAACTGTGTGTGGCTTTCATGGACACGAGGCCCTTTTCCCTTTTTTCTTTCTTTCATTAAAAAAAAAACATTAAAAATTAAATTTTATGATTCTGTTGGTACAAAGATGGATATAGTCCAGACTACATTTATTATTATTATTGTTATATTAATCTTCCTTTTGATTTTGAAATAAATTATTTTTATGGGCCCTCAAAGTGTGGTGGATCTTAGGCAATGGGCCTAGTGGGTAAGCAGGCCTCACTGTACCTCAGCCCGGACCCACTGCCAGTGCCCTCTCTTGCTCTGCACACACTCATAACGAGTCAGAGCAGTATTAGCAAGTGTGAGAAACCCTGCCTCCAAAATGCAAAGGAGCCCACCAGGTATCGTGTCTATTTCTGAGTGTTAAGTTCAACGATTTGCACTTTACTTTAGGAAAGAGGTACTAGCTTTCCCCAGACCACTATATCCATACAAACTTCACCAATATCGCAGGTCCTTGAATCTTTGCGGGGTTTACCTGCCACCCTATGGCATATTGTGTCTTTCTAGAGTCTCCAGGTAGCAACTTCCTATTCACCAGCTCCGGTAGTATATCATTTATAGGGTGAGCCAATGAAATGTTCTGCAGAATGTCAAGGCCATCCAGATCCCCATGGATTATATCATGTCAGAAAGCAGGAGAGATGATGTATCCCTGGTGCAAGACAATAATTGTGTTCTGCTCTCCTTGCCATGTGAAAGCCGTGCCTTTTGATCTTCTCTACTGATGAGAACAAAGAAAAATGCATTCACCAGATTAACAGTCGTAGACTGCGTTCCGGAGGCTGTGCGGATCTGCTCCAGTAGTTACTCATACATCACATTCAGCACAGCAGCTGGGACTCAGACCCTCGCTTTTTCGGTTCATGCCATGTCAGATCCACTCAAGCCGGATAGGTGAACTGAACAGGGAGATGATGGGAATCATCACCCTGTCTTTGTTGGTGGCACTAATCTCGGCAATTCCTTCCAAAATACACTGTTGTTTCTGATTTACTGTCTGGACCAGGAGTGGCAGTAGGAGAGTTTCAGAAGCTTCCATGTGGCATCTTTTACTTTAATGGATCTTACTCCACTGGCTGGGGAACCCATGTGATGGTTCTTCCAGCTGCCGAATATGTCTTTCCTGGTCATACACCAAGAACCTGGAAAATACCTTCACAGTAGGTCTGCAAACACATTAAACTCATGGTGAGATGTACTTGGGCCCACACGCCATTTATCACCTGGCTTCCATAAACCCCCCTCTCACTGAAGGACCAACTAGTCATAGCACTTCAGGTCCCTAATACCATGGTCAGCTTAGACCACTTACCTAATAATTCTCAAAAAGTCTGGGCAAGTCTGGAAAACATACTCACCTAAGTATAGAGTTAGCCCAGCAAATGAGCACAGTAGGGGTTTTGGGTGGTGGGGGAGGGGGGAATCAGGGCACTGTCCCAACTGATACCACGGAGCCCAGGTCCATGGCAGCATCTTCCATAGAGACAGTCACTGAGGAGCTTCCCATTGATCTGGCAACCGCACCAGGGCAGTTCTTCTTAACTGAGGGAGTGGCCTCCAGGCCTAAGTGGGGAACATAGTCAGAGGGTGAGTTCTCAGATTTTAGTGACTACATTTAACATAGTGTTATTATCATACACCCATCACTACTCCCCTGAGTCTTCTGACCCCTCAGTTAACACTATGCCACAGAAGTTCTACTCATTCTTATCCATCCTCACATCCAAGATTCAAGGAGCCACCTCACTCCTTCTCCACTACAAAAGTTGGCAAATTCTGTTTTCTCTCTTGTCCAGCACCCCCAGTAGGGTTCTTGAGCTATAAAGAAGGGAATTACCTTATAAACTCCTCTTGAAGATGGCATCTCGCCCTTCCCAGGGCGATCCACATGGGACAGAGAAGGGAAAGTTGTGTTCACACCTCTTGGGGTTCACCACCACTGAGGAGTCCCCTCACGTTTCCTGGTATTTCTCAGAGCCTGTCTGGGCTGCATGACTCTGCCCCACTCCTACCCCAGCCATCGCTGATATCTTTCAGGAAAGCGCATCCAACCCAAGTGTACAATTCTCTGTCCTGGGTATCTGAAACTTAGAGGGAACCTAGCTGCTAGGAGTCATTGGGGCTAAGATACTGGATTGTCTTATCCTCCCCCTGTACCCCTATAATAGCACCTAGTGATAACAGGTTCTCAGTATTATTGTATGAATATTCTTTCTTTTAAATCCTCACCCAAGGACATGTTTCCATTGATTTTTACAGGGCAGGGGAAGGTGGGCGGGGGTGGAAGAGAGAAACACTGATGTGAGAGACATCAGTTGGTTGTCTCCCATTACGTACCCCAACCAGGGATCAAACCTGCAACCTAGACATGTGCCCTAACTGGGAATGGAACCAGCAACCTTTCAGTGCATGGAAGCACGCTCCAACCAACTGGGCCACCCAGCCAGAGCTGAATGAATAGTCTTGATATAGCCTGAGAGTAGCTCTTAGTGCTGAAATATCCTGGTCTCTTGCCTTCCCAAGCTGACTCTTTTTTGAGTCTATCAATACCCATTAAATTACCCATGTCGGTTTTCTTTTTCCTTAAAAAAGTCAGTTTCTATTGCTTTCAGCCAAAAACACTTTAGCAAACACAACAACAATATAATTTCCATCATTGGGGACAGGCCAAGGATGCTTTTCTTATGTTACTCAGCTCTCAGAAGCACTCAACACAATGGACCTCCCAATCTTTCTAGAAACTTCTTTTTGATGGCATCCATGACACCAGGCTTTCCTGAATTTCTTCCTAATTCATTGGCAGCTCCTTCTCTTCTGTAAGAATTTCAGAGACCCTGGTATTATGGGTAAAATTGCATTCCCTCCCAAAGGTATTGAAGTCCTAACCCCAAATACTCATGTGAGACCTTATTTGGAAATGGGGTGTTTTCGGATGGTCAAGTGGAGATGAGGTCATTAGGGTGGGCCCTAGTCCAATGTGGCTGATGTCCTTATATAGTGGGGAAAGTTGAACACATAGACAGACCCCCACACGGGGAGAAAGCAATGTGCAGCTGAAGACAGAAATCAGGGAGATGCACCTACAAGCCCAGGAATGCAGAAGATGGCCGGCAAACCACCAGAAGCTGGGAGAGAGGCATGGAATAGACTCTCCCTCACAGCCCTCAAAAGAAATCAACTCTGCCAACCCCTTGATCTTGGACTTCTAGCCTCCAGAACTGTGAGACAGCTTATTTTGTTTAAGCCACCCGGTGCGTGGCACTTGGTTATGGCAGCTCTAGGGAAACAATAGCCCAGTGCCCGAGCCCAGGCTCTCCTCTCTTTGAACACTCTCCCCTTGGGTAGTCCCATCCAGGCCTGTAGGTTTCAATGCCGTTCACATGCTGATGATGCACAAATGTGTCTCTGGTCTCCCTCTCTCCTCTGAGTTTCAGACTCTATGTCCAACGGTTCCACTTGGGTGTAGAATACGTATCTCAAACTAACTATGTTCAATGAAAAACTCTTGATTTTCCCCACCCAAGTCTGCTGCACGCCTTATCACTCCATCTCAATAAGTGGTAACTCCAACTTTCCAGTAGCTCAAATCAAGAATCTTGGAGTCATCTTTAATTCTTTTCTTTCCTTCACTCTCCACAACCAGTCAGTCCATCAACAATTCCTCCTGATTTATGTCCAACGTGTTAACTCACATCTCCCTATTTCTCTCTACACCCCTGCTCTCTGCCCTAGTAAATTCAGCGTAACCTCTCACAAGGGGTCTGCACCAACATACCAACTGGCCTGTTTCCCCTGCCCTCTCACCCGCCCCCCCCCCCACAACACACACATTCCATTTTCCACCCAGCAGCCAGAGTGCTGGGGGTTTTAATTATATTTTAAAAATATAAATCAAACCATGCTTAAAACTCTCCAGTGGCTTCCCATGCTTCAAAGAGACTCTGGCCCTAAGTTATCCACTCTTGCCAGCCTCTCAGACCTCAGCTCATGCCACTTGGGGCTGCCTCGCTATACCCCAGGCCCACTGATCTTGTCTTCCTGTTCTTTGAGTACTACGAGCTCTTCCCCGCCTCAGGGCCTTGGCATTTGCCTTTCTGCCTGGAGAACTGTTTCGTTTGGTACTTCATGTGGCTGCCTCCTCATCATTTCAGTCCCAGCTCTCGTCACAGAGGCCTTCTTGGACCCACAAGTCTCTCTTTATCCCATGTGACCCTGCCTGTACACCTCACAGCACTTTGTCCTATCTGGCATGAACACGATCATTTCTTTCTGCATCTGTCACCTTCCCCCTTCAACACACACACACATAAATGTGCACACACACAAGTACACATTCTCAAACACACACACTAATATGAACTCCATGAAGACAGGGGTTTTGTCCCTGTTGTTGACCATAAGTCATGGGGTATATAGTAGATGTCATGTAAGGGCAGGCACGGCCAGAACTCAGCCAGCATTCAGTTCAAGCTGAATCAGTAGCCCCACCCCCGTGTGGCGATCAGGACTTGAGGACAACCACAAAAGGGGGGCGTGGTTAAGTGCGCCTGGCCCTGCCTTTCCATGCCTCCCTCTTCCTCTCCGCACCTCAGTTTACCAGAAGAAAAGTTAGAGAGTTCATTTAAAAGGTAATACCTTCCCTCTTCAGACCAACGATTCATGCCCAGTATTTGCCAAGTGACTTTGACTTGGGCCAACCACCGCACTGGGTGAGGGAGGTCACAGGGTTGAGCGACCCGGACTGGAGTACAGGAGCCATGGTGAGGGAGTGGATGTGGGACTGGCAGGGAGGAAGAGGAGGCCTGGTGGCATCTACACACCATCTTCAAAGACACTTGCCAAGGGTGCAGTTTTGTCGCTGTTTGGTTCACATTTGTCTCCTCCTTAGACACTGAGTTCCGGGAGGGCAGGTGCCATGAATGATTTGCTCAGCAGAGTATCCCTCTACATCCATCCACGGTGCTCAAGGTTTTCAATCTCAGGATCCCTTCCCACTCCTGAAAACTAGTGAGGACCCCGAAGAGCCTCTGTTTTTACTGGTTAGATCTGCGGATAAGAGTTCTCCACTGGGGGCCATTCGGCTATATCTGTAGACATTTTTGACTGTCACAACTCGTGGGGGTAAGGGAGGTGACACTGGCATCCAGCATTAGCAGCCAGAGATGCTACTAACACCCTGCCGTGCACAGGAGAGCCCATGGCAAAGAATTGTCAGCCCAGATGTGAACTCTGCCAAAGCTGAGCAATCGTCTATGGATATCGACTGTGTTAAAATTAAAACTGAGAACACTTTAAATATTTACTAATTCATCTAAAATAATAGGAATAAATCCATTACATGTTAACATAAATGAATGTTTTAAATAACTATATTTTCCAAAACAAAACTGTTACTGAGAAGAATATGTTGCTTTACTTTGCAAATTTCTTTTAATGTCTGGCTTTATAGAAGACAGCTGGGTTTCCATATCTGTTTCTGCATTCGATCTGCTCCAATATGTTGTTTTTGTTGAAGTGTATGAAGAAAATCTGGCCTCACACAATACGTCGTTGGGAAGAGGGAGAGTGTTTTAATAGCCTTTTCACATAACTATGCATATTCTTCTTTGTTATTACACCAAAACTCAACAATGGTGATTTCTTAGAGATTAGTTACAATGTGGGATCTGAAACCGCATTCATAAATTTTTTGTATTCAGCTATTTTAAAATTCATTGGTCTGTCTTGAACTTCGAGTGAAACTTTTACGGATGCATGATTTGTGACATCATGTGTTGTGAATTGAATTGTATCTCACCCGCTAATTTATATGTTGAAGTCTTAACCCCCAGTACTTCAGAATGTGACCTTATTTGAAAATAGGGCCAGTCCGATGTCATTAGTTAAGATGAGGTCTTAGTGGAGTCAGGTGGACCCTAAGACGAAATGACTGGCGTCCATTGTAGAAAGAGGAAATTTGGGCACAGACATACACGGGGAGATCGCCGTATGAAAATGAAGGCAGAGACTGGGTGATGTGTCTGCAAGCCAAGGAATGCCAAAGCTTGCCAGCAAGCCACCGGCAGCTGGGAGAGAGGCATGGAACAGATCCTTCCTCACAGCCCTTGGAAAAAACCAACCCTGCTGACAGCTTGGTCTTGGCCTTCTAGCCTCTAGACTGTAAGAGAATAAATTGCTGTTGTTTAAACCAAAGTGCCACTTTGTCTAGGCAGCCCTAGGACACTAATAATTCATACATTGGCCCTCATGAAAATAGGGGCTCACTGAATTATGCAGATCTCCCAAACGTGGACACATGCATTGCAGGATATCAAAAGCCCCCTTTGTTAGCACCACCACAGAACTCATCAGAAACGCCTTTAAGTGCGGAGGACCTGCCAAGGGCACAGAGGCAGATATAGGCATTTCGAAGTTCCAATTTTCACTGGAAAGCTCAAATTTGGTCTCTGAAACAAATACGGTCCGTTGTTTTCCTTGCAGTGGCAGGTTCATTGCGTTCACAGCCAATAAAAGACCCGCCAGATACCCATATCAGTCATCCTTTCCAGTAAATACGGTGACCCATGAAAGCAGCAGCTGGTTCAGCACAGCACTCGGAGAGTCCCAGCCGTTTCGTTCTCGAGGCCCCGGTGGAGCTCTGTGTGCAGACTTCCCATTGTGTCTCCCATTTCCTCCGCAGATCCTGACGGGACGTGTGCTGAAGGATGAAGACTGGATAGAACTAATTTTGCTTCGTGTTGACTGTGAGCGCATGCCATGGAGAACACAAGGGCCCCAGCCCACCGGGTACCACTGCCTGGACTCATGCTTGGATGCCAGCAGTTCTGCCCCTTGTTGCTTTTGCACCGTGAGAACAAATGTCACCACAGTGAAAAAGGCAAATTATGTCTGAGTGTTATTATGAAAATATTTTTGTCACCCACAGACCTCCTGAAAGGGTCTCAGCAACCCCACCGGGGGACCATACTTTGAGAACCACTACTGTATGCAAGCGTAGTGGTAACAGCCAATCAAATCTTTGCTGAAGCAATGATTGAATGAATAAGTGAAGGGAGTGAAGGAGTAGAGAGAGAGGAGAAAGGCCCCATTTGCTTCTGCTCTTGGCTCTCTGGATCATCCGAAAGACTGGGCCCCCCAGAGCTGGCTTTTCAGCTGGAAAGAGCTAGTAGCAAGGGCTCTCCAGTGGGTTTGCCCCAAGCCTGAGGCACATTCTGCGCGTGAGCATCACAGTGGAGTCTTGTCTTGGGAAGGGCTCAGGGAGGCCTGTCTTAAGAGCATGCCTGGAAGTACCTCAGCTCAAAGAGCCCCATGGTCTTGGCGGCATTATTATGATAAAAAGAAGAATGGAGAGAAGATTTTTGTCTTAGTCTTCTGTATATGAGGAAATATGGCCATTATGCTGGCCATTATAATGGCCATAATGATGGCCATTATCATTTACCATCTAGGTCTAATAAAGCACTTTTAAATGTTTTAAGTCCTTTTTTGAAAAATTTACAGAAATAAAAATAAAGAGAGAGTGAAGAACAACTTTATTAGGAATTCTAGTAAGAATTTCGACATGGCAAACCTGAATTTAAGGCATTTCCTAAACGGTCCTTCCCACAGCTGGGAGGTGGCAGCACTGCTTGAGCTAGATGGTGAGACGCTGCGCCACCAGGCCGCACTGTCCCTGCAAACTACACTCTCCTCCACTCACCTCCCTGCAGTCTGGGCCTTGGGGCTGGTGCTTCACCCCGCAGGTCCTAGTGCAGATCCTACTGCAGCAGGTGTGTGGGAGGCACTGAGATGTGGCAATTCTAACAACTCTCAGGCACTGCCAATGCCGCTGGTCCACAGACCAGGCTGGCTTTGAGTGCTCGAGTTCTAGAAAGCAAACGAGCAGGCCAAGGTAGGCTGTGTTGGAGTAAACACAGAGACCCTCACCTGGCAGCTACACCTATGGCTCACCCTCCCCATTTGGCTACCCCCTCCTCCCTTTTCCAGCCTCTCCCTCTTCCAGAAAGGGGCAGATTCCAGTCCCAAAGTTAGGGATCTTATGGCACAGGCCAAAGATGTGATCTGGGTGAAAGGTGACATTTGGGACCTGGGGACTTGCATTGTCTCCAAACATCCTTGGAGGGAGCAAAAGCCAGAGGAAAGCTTTTCTTGATAACCCAAGGCCAAGAATCTGAGATCAGAAAGAAGATTGTTCTCTCCAGCTTGAAAAGAGAACTAGGGCTGACCCAAGTGATGGATTTGTGAGTCCTGCTCATTTGTGGCTCTTAACATCCTTTGCACGGGACCGTATGTATCCCCCAGTTGATGCTGAATGCATGGAACCCCACAGGTGGGAAGGACCATGATAGCCTTATCAAGGATCTATTTTCCCAACTGAAGCAGACAGGCAAACAATAAGCTGCCTAGGGCCACAAAGCAAATACTATTTCCATGGGTCTGGGCTTCTAGCCTAGAGGCTTCCCGGGAGGTCACACCGGCCACCACACGTGTAGGAATTGAGGGCAATCTGCATACCCAACCATATCCCTGCCTGGCAGCCAGGAGACAGAGACTGTTGGCCACAGGCCATGCTGGGTCACCTGACTTGACCCCCCAGCTGCTTGCCTTGCAGAATGCCCTGTTTAATAGTTTATTCCTCCCAGTGTTTCATTATTGATTCAGCCCCTCGCTGCCGGGTCTGACCAAGTAGGCCCTTAGTGTTCATATAATGTCAACTTCATCAAAAATGCAGGAGTTGGGGTTTTACTCGTCTGCGCGCTACCTAGACTGTTTAAGTCGGTGATTGGCGGTTTCTGCAAGCCAAGGAGGGCGCTGGCAGCCCACAGGCTGGCTTCTGGCTTCTCTGAAGTGACGCTGGGTCCTCAGGCTCCAGGGACCCTAACATCGCCCATCCCTTGCTGGTGGAAACGAGGTCTGGGTTAGGGTGTTGACCGAGGAGGAGAGTTAAGAGGTGGGGAGCAATTTTTAAAAATAAACACCAGCTACAAGTTCAGAAACAAATTCAGCAATGCATCACTATGCTGCTATTAAATCTTACAGATAAAAATCTAATGAGGCAAAGAAATGTCTATCTATTTATTAAACAATATTTGTCCAGCACCCACTATGTGCTAAGCACTAGATTACAGAGGTGAATAAAACATACAAAGTTCTGCTTCTCATGGAGCTGAAACCCTGTTTAAAAGAAAAAATCCAGCTATAAAAGGGAAATCACAGAAAGAGTTAACATTTATTAAGTACTTACTATGTGTCAGGCACTGTTCTAAGCACTTCACATAGAGAATGATTCCATTTTTGAGGTCATTTTTAAAAGCCTGTATGTATGTCTGCCCACAGAAAAAAGACAGAAAGGATAGGCACCAAAACATTAGCAGACGTCATCCCCAAATTGAAAGTTGATGGAGTACTTTTGTGTTCTTCCTTTTGCTAACCTGAATTATCTAAATTTTCTTTATGCCTGGAGCAATAGGGAAGAGAATTAAAGAAGGGAAAGACATCTTCTTGTGCCCCAATCTCAAAGAAATCAGGCAGAGAACCTCAAAATGCTTCTCATTTGCCGCCCTGTTCCAGACACTCTGGGTTCTGTCCCAGCTCAGAAACCCATCGCCTCTTCCTCCCTGGGCAATAGAGTCACTGGAGAACCCTGAGGCCGTGGTCAAGGTTGGGGGAGGCCCAAGGCATCTGAAGATTGAGCCTCTAAAGTAGAATCCTTTCATGCAATGTCCCCAGATGGGAAGCGTGAGCCTGGCTTCCTCCTGCAGGGCATGCAGGTGCCAGGATCCAAACTCCCCTAGTGATGGCCCTGGCAGCTGGGGCTGCTGGCCTGCCCTACTGGACCCCTGCTCTAGCCAGAGAGACAGACAATAGCTGTGCCACCATCTACAAGTCCTCATGCCCCTGAAGGCCTTGTTGCTCTCTAGCTCTGAAGGCTACCTGAGAGACACCTTCAGCTGGAGGGCCACCCCAGGGTGATGATAATAACCACAAAGCAAGAGGTTGCCTCTGGGGAGCTCCCACTCTGAGCTCTGGACACACAGGGAGGCCCAACATTGAGCACTCTATATTTCTTAATACATTTCATTATCATCATCATCATCATCATCATCATTGTCTTTTTACCAATAAGGGATCAGAGGCCCAGAGAGGTTATGGGACTAGCCCTCAGCCAGCAAGTGGTATCGCTGGAGTTAGAACCCCTATCTCTGAGTGCCTATCTCAGTGCTACTTCCTCTTCCCAGCTGCTTCCCAGGCCCCATTGTTTGTCACCTGATAAGTGATGGCTCAAGACTTGAGAATCTTGGTGGTATTGGCTTTGACCCTGAATCCAAATGGTCTTACCCAGGCCACAGAGGGGTTCCTGGTGGTACCACTGAGCAAAGCAGCTGGGCAGCTTCTGAGAGGGCCAGGCCCCTCCACCTCCAGCTGCAGCAGGGAGGGACACGCTCAATACCTTCAAATGCGGGATCGAGTTCTGGCCCCGTGACTTTGGGTGAGCTATTTTCCTTCACTGAGCCTCAGTTAATGTGCAAAATGGGAAGGAAAATCCCTTCTTTATGGGCTTGCTGGGGGGATTGTGTGAAATAATGTGTAAAGTGTCGAGCACAGTGTCAGGCCCAGGAGGTGCTCAGTACAGGAGAGGTCTTGCTCCCAATGTAGTAAAGTCTGTGTCAGACGACGGGAAACAGAATCAAAACCCATCAAACCTAAGACAACATCCATCACAAAACACAGCATGAATTTACGGACCACCAAGAATGAAAAACGCTGCTGAGTAAACGATGACCCGCTGCTCTCTCATCACTTAGAATTTTGACTCTGTGCTCGGAGAAGGCTTCTTCAGCTTAGACATAGATTTTAATCACTTATCACCCTGTGCATCCTTAAAATGAAAACATACACAACAAAAATGGTGGCAGTATCCCTAAAACTTCTCCCCATCTAGAGCCTGCCTTTTCTGAATTCCTTTCACCTCAGAGTCCTGGAGTTCACGTTTTCTCACATAACATTGTCCTCTGGCCTTCAGAAGCACTGGTGATGTGACATTTTCTCAAAGAATCCATGAAAGATCTAGAAGTCATAGGTGCTGGACACCCAGGCTGGCTCCACCATTAGGCAGCACTAGCTCACGTTCGACCCCTTGGGGACCGTGCTCCTAAACACACAGGACTGGCCGTCCCCCCACCCCCTCCCACAGCCACTTTGTCCCGAATTTCCCCTTGGATTTTCTACCAAGCTACTGGCCCCTACTCTGCGAGTCTCGACACTGATGCTTTCAGTGTTTGCCCAGACAACAGCAACTGTAAAGCGCCATCATTCAAAGATGTATTTAAACTCCGGAGATGTCATATGTGAAAGTATTTGCTTTATAGAATTGATAGTTTTAGTAATCACATGGCTTGAGGCGCCCCTGTGAGCCTGGCGCCATCCATGCTAGGCGCCCTAACACGCATCTTCCCTTAGCATCACCTCTCTTTCGTTTGTGTTTGTCGTTATCATTTCTTCATAGATGAAGACGCTGAATCAGCTCAGAGAGGTAAAGCAATTTCTTCAAGGTTACGTAGCTATAAGTGGCAAAGCCAGGACTTAAATTGCGGTCTCTTGTCACAGTAGCAGAGATAGACCCTCTCCTGGGAGTTTGCTCCAAGTTGGCTTCTGACCCCAATGGCTTCATGAAGAATTAAGTCAGCGGGGATAGTGGGAAGAGGGTATTACAGGAACTACTATAAAGGACACATGGACAAAACCAAGGGGGAGGGTGGAGAGGGGGGAGGGAGGTGGGTTCACCTGGGGTGGGGTAGAGGGATGGGGAGAAAAGGCATACAACTGTAATTGCATAACAATAAAAAAAAAAAAAAAAAAAAAAAAGAATTAAGTCAGCCTTGACCTTGGGAAGCCTTTCCCGTCTTTTGATTTCCTTACTTTGCGAGTAATAACAATAGTAGTACTCCATGCCAGGTACTGTCCTAGCTATTATGTGTGTTTTAGCATATTTCATCTTTCCAACTGCCTTATGGGGTGGGTTCTAGCATTAGCCCCATTTCACAGATGAGGAAACTGAGATGCAGAGAGGCAATGCCACATACTCAGGGTCACATAACTGGGAAAGGGAAGGGCTAGGTTTCAAATGCAGGCAGTCTGGCTCCAGATCTCACTTGTCTGACCTACCCCATCCCCCACCTCACCACGGGCACAGGGACCTCTCTGCCACTGCACCCCCTCCTCGCTCCTCCACACCCCTTCTCCCCTAAATCCTGTTGACTTTCAGAGTGGCTTGGGAGCAGGATCTGGGCTGTCACGCTGGAGTCAGATGGATGGCCTTCCCCAGCCAGGCCTGGCTTCCAAGTTTCTTCACTCTGAACCCAAACATAACACAATCTAGCAGCCCTGGCTGCTCTTCAGAAAAAAAAACACACAAGGGGGGTGTGGAAAGAAATCTAATTAGACTCTCTTGGAGCCCCAGGTCTTCCTGTTATTGAATTAGCCCCCTCTGAAGTGGAACTTGGCTCATTGTAATAATTTGCCTAGTAATTGTCTTATACGATCCTGATCTGAGAAAAATTGCTTTCACAATTGCATTTATCCATGTCCTGGTCTCTCCCCATTGGGACAAAGGATGGTTGTGGATGCTAAATGGTTCCTGCTTCAGAGAAGGGCTTAGTGAGGGTCCAGGGGGCCCGCTTTCCTGTGGGCCAGAACCGTTGAGATGAAGTGTCAGGGACCCCACACAAAAGTGAGGAAAGGGGCCACCCAGTTTTCTTACGGCATCGCCGCCATAGACCCAGTTCAGAGGGTCACACCGGAGCAGGGAGGCTGGTGGGGACATGCAGAAAGTTCCAGCCAAATGCTTCACACAGTGGAGAGCCCAGAAGAGGAATCCCCAAGTTCAGATCCTCCTGGTTCTGCATCAGAATCACCTGGCTGCCGATTCCAGGGTCCCACTCCCAGAGATTCTGATCCTCCAGGTCTGCAGGAGGGTTCTGCCATCTAATTTAAAGCCCCCCAGAGTGCTTCTGAGCTGTGGCCAGGTTCGAGCCGCGCTGAGCTGTCACCACTGGGGATCTTCCTGTGGCGCTTCAGATCTGGTGCCCGTCTACCGCCCTCGAATCGCATCTCTGTTACGGAAGAGGACGCCCTGAACCAGCAAAATGTTAGAAGGGTCACCACTGGTGGCCAATTCCCTTTCTTTCTTTGGAGTCTTGGAGAACAGGATTCATGGCCACCAGTCCCCGAGTCCTTGCGGAACTGCTAGGTGATCCAGGGAGCCGCTTCCCGACACCTCCATTTACTGAGGCTATTTTTGTGCCCTTCACTGAGGTCACAAACAAGAGGAACTATTTGTTTTGAACATTTCTTTTAAATTTTTTTAAATGTTTTTTAAAGGAATGTGCTTTTCATACCTAGGTTGCGGTTCCATCCCAGTCAGGGCATGTCTGAGAGGCAACCAATCAATGTTTCTCTCTCACATCAATATTACTCTCTCTCTCCCCCTCCCCCTTCTTCTCTCTCTAAAATCAATAAACATATTTTTCTTTGTAAAAGGAATGTGCTTTTGGGGATTCTGATGTCTGCCCACCTCTCCTGACCTAGTTTGGCTCTCCCCTAAAAGAGGTTTTGCACAGCCAGCTGCCCTTCTCCTGGCTTCCCACAGCTAATACTCCCTGGGTTGGGCCCCAGGCCACCCTGCGACCAGATGCCTGGCTCCTTGCTGCTCCCGACTCTCCCTGATATGTATTGTGGGGATCAAGAGCCAGCCACTTGGTTTCATAAAAAGCACCGGGTATAGAGAATGGAACTAAAAAGTGGGTCTTCTCAAAAGCAAGTGCAGGCCAGGTTTTCATCGGTTATCAGATCGGCCATCCCTCGGGAATCCCACTGAGACATGGAAGCCCAGTGGCCAGGTTCTGTCAGCATCATCCCCGCTTAGAGATGAGGAGCCTGAGCCCCAACCAAGGCAAAGAGCCCAGAGTCCCTGCCCTTGTCCCCACCCTTCGCCCACCCAGAGGTTGGCTTCCTCCTCCCTCTGAGTAAGCATGTTAACATGGGGCAGCCCTTCCTCCCGAGCAACTATTGCTTGTCCAACAGACACATTCAAGGAGGTTGGTTCCACATAGCTCCTCTCCCCCTGCAGAGGCAGGTCCAGCACCCAAGGTTAGCCCCAGAAAGACTGACCTGGGTGAGGCTCTATGCATCAGCTGGTCTTAATAAGAAAGTGTTGACCCCCGATGGGCATGGGTCAGTGGGTTGGGTGCCAGCCTGCCAACTGGAAGGGTCGCCAGTTCGATTCCCAGTCAGGGCACATGCCTGGGTTACAGACCAGGTCCTCAGTTGGGGGCGTACAAGAGGCAACCAATTGATGTTTCTCTCCCTCTCTTTCTCCTTCTCTTCCCCTCTCTCTAAAAATAAATAAATAAAATAATTTTTTTAAGAAAGAAAGAAAGAAAAAAAGAAAGCTGAGCTACAATGTTCTTGAAGAGAATTGTGGTCAGAAAAGTGACTTGGTCTCAACGGTCCTTTTTACCAAATACTGTCTCCAAGTCACATCCGCTTGCCTTCCTGACCCAAGGCTGAGGCCTCCACAGCCTTGGACATAATGAGCTTCCAGCAACAATGCTTTTCCAGTGACTGTTTATCATGTTATCTCCCCCTTCCCAATACCCTAAAAAGAAGAATAAATCCAAATAGCTGATTCCCAGAAAATGTTTTCACCAACAGTCATTAGTCTAACCCTGAAATGGAATAAATCCAACCTTTGCATTAGCTTGCAAAGAATACCCCTGTTGTGACATTAGAGAGGATTTCAAAGGCTGGCAGACTCAACAGCTCGCAGCAAAAGAACCACAGGGTACAACCTTTCAGATGTCCCCCGCTTCCTCCTCTGGTCCCTCACTCATACTCTTCATGAGTAACCCATCCACACTGTACTCTGCTGTGAGACACAAGTACTGCGGTGCGGGACCCAAGACTCAGAGCCGTTTCTTCCGGTCTCCCAAATCCCTTCCGCTGGTCTTTACCTAGAGTTGCCCAAGTGAGTTCAGTCAGTCGTGACCCCCTTCATCCTCATAACCCTAGCGCAGAATATCACATGGGCTTTAGCACTGCATAGACCTGAGTTCAAGTTCTGGCTCTGCCACTTTATGACCCTGGGCAAGTCACATAATTCCTAAGCCTCAGTTCATTTCTGGGTCTGTAAAATGGGAACGGGAATGCCAGCAGGTTTGCTGTTAGGATTTACTGAGATCAATCAGAAAAGATGTCTCACTGTGCCTGGCGGAGAGTGAGTGCAGTGAATGTTGGGCATTATTATTATTATTACTATTACTATTATTATTATCCATTTCACCGATGAGGAAACCGCTGCTCAGGGAAAATGGTTTCCCAAGAGACACAGGTACACGAAGGGTCCAGGAAGCAAACGCATCTCTCTGAGTCTACATGCTGGGCCCTTGTTATTAAACATCCTTGAAGAACTCAGCCTTTAGCCTCAATGTGAGGCAGAGGCACCTGAAGAATGTTCTGAGAAGATCTAATAGGATAAAGTCACAGAAAGAAGACAGCACAATGGACCCAGAGGAAGAGGGAGATCCCCACCAATTCCTGCTGCCTCTCCTTATGGATGTCGAGAAATGCAAAAGAATATTAGGACAAAAATTTGCACGGAGAGGGTGCAAAGATGGAGAGGAGCCTCGGACTCTGAGGAAGGGAGCTGGAAAGTTAAATGCCAATACACTGCAGACTTATGCCCCCTCGACGCTAAGTCAGCCAGGCCCTCAGGTCCTGACCCTTTCTGGATGGAGAAGAGGCTGACAACTGAGGCAAAGGACTCGCCCTCACTGCCAGTGGTCAGCCCAGAGGCAACAGAGGCTCCCAAATTCCTGGTCTCTGATCTCTGTCTCGGAACATTCTCAGGCCAAAATAAATGTGGGAACCATGCAGTGGAGTCTTGGAGCTGGAAGAAAATCCAAGATGTCGCCCAATGTAGCCCAGTCCTTTCAGGCAAAACCACACCAAAACCATCCTGACAGACACTAATTAGATGAATGGTTTTAAATTAAATAATGGGGGATGGGTGGGGGAAAGTGTGCCAAGGGTGTCTGGAACAGAAACACCATCCAGAGAAAACAGTGGTGAAGTCCAGGAATTACTTAAGCACACACGAAAGAAGCCAAGACACAGGTAGGAGCTTGTTCCTACCCGAGGGGCTGATGGCAAAGGCGCAGCCCCACACAGCCAGCCAGAGCTTTGGCCTTGAGGTCAGACTGCTGGTCTCTCCCCCACAACGGTTCATAAAGGAGACGGCCCCATGAAAGCTCCCAGGCCTCCTCCTGCGGTCTCTCCAGCCTCATCCCCCTCCTCTCCCACCTCCACTTCTTGGAGCTCACTGCACTTTCCCTCTCCCTTCTCAGCCTTCACAACTGCTGCTCCCTCTGCCCAGAACACCTGATCCTCGCTCACCAACCCTTTCTGGAGGTCTGGGCTTGGTCATGGGAAGCCATTTACCACCCCCACCCCCCAAAAGCATGGGCTCCTGATGCCCAGTGCCTGGAAGCTCCCTGCCACCCCAGTGCAGGGCATGTCACTGCTGCCCCCCACGAAGCGAGAGGATCCCAGCATACGGGATTGTGGCCACAATGTCAAACTGTATCCCCCAAACTGAGCCTCAAGCAGTTGACACTTCACAAACATTTAGTGGGTAAAAGAAGAAATGACGCTAATTTCCAATTGCATGGACCACTGCTTCCATTTGTGAGGCTGAAAATAATGAGAAATGGCCATCTTAAAGGTCTCTAAGTAATAATAAAATATTTATTCAATGCTTCCACGTGCTAAGCCCTATGCTAGGTGCTCTCCACGCACCACCTCAGTTAAGTGCATACGACCCCATGAGCCAGGGATTGCTGTCGTTGTCCCATCTGCAGGGTGGACAAAGGACGATCAGAGGGGTTGGGTAACTTGCCTGAGACCACAGAACCTTGACTTGACTACATGCCTGGCTGCTCCCAAAGCCCAAGCAGTTGCGAAGGTGCCAGCCTCACTCATTGCAGAAAGCCCCTCCTGTGAAACCTGAAGCTGTGCCTGCAGCCAAGTCAGCCCATTTCCTCTTCTCACATCTCAAGACCGGATGGGGTCTCAGTCACACTATCTCAACCCAGTCACAGAGCTGGAGCCCGCAGAGCCCTGGGAACTGGAACTCCAGTGGACAAAGCACAGGAGGAAGTGACCGCTGGCCCAAAGGGGTCTCAGTCCCCTGGGTCTGCAGGTGCTCTCTGGCCCCAGCTGCCACACGCTTCATGTCAGTAAAGCAGAAGTCTCAGAGACAGGGAAGGAAGCAATGGCAAGGGGACCATCATCACAGTTTTGGTCTTCTCCTGTCCATGGACAAGAACTAGCCAAGGCTGCCTCCTCCAGGCAGTCTTTCCTGATTCCACACTTGTCATTGAGTGTTGCTTGAGCCCCCATAGCCTTCTGCCAGCACCTGGGCTATAGCCCTGCCCTGACCTTGTGTGTACCTTGTGGCCCAGCTACAAGCAGCTCTGCCACTGACCTAGTCTCTCAAGTGCTCACTTACCTTGTCTGTAAAGTAGGGATGTCAATAGCATCTACCCCATGAGGCTGTGGGAAGGAATATGTGTGTGTTTGTATGCATAGATGAGTATAGATGATGTGCGTGTGAGTGTGTAAATGCTGAGAACAATACTTGACATATAGTAAGTGCTTAATAAACATCACCTGTTCTTATTCATGTCCATATGAGTATGGTAATCTGCCATGGAGGGACATCACTTGCAACAACAGGGGATAATGCCTTTTACAAAATCAAGCTGGAGCTCCTGAACAGCTTCGGGGTCTCTCCCTGGGGCACTTGTTAGAGACAAATTCCCAGGCCTCACTCCTGGACCTACTGACTGAGTCGCTGAGATGGAGCTCCAGAATTGATGTTCTTACAGCCTATCCAGACAATTACAATGGCCAGCCAGGTTTGGGACCCCCCGGGGATAGACCAGCTGTTTCTTGCACAAATGAAGGAATGGGCTCTGCTGTGATTTGAAGGTGAGGAGAGGTCTCTCCCTCCCTCCCTCTCTCCCTTTTTTTCAGCATCTTGGACTTCTCTCTGCAGCAGTTTCTCTGGAAGAACTCACGGCCAACTCCTCCTGATCTCCAAACCCCGAGCACGCTAGGTCTTGTTTTCCACACACCAAGTGTTCATTTTCCATCCCTTGTGCAAATAAAGGTTTGCTACAAACTTGTGTGCACTGCAGTGCAGGAGCCATGTCTGATCTACCAGAAAGATGCCTTGGAGCACATAACCTTTCTCTCTACAGCTGAAAAAGCTGAGGCCCAGAGCAGGTGTGTGATCTGCCCAAGGTCACACAGCAAGCAACAGAGTACAGACTATACCTTAAGTGTATGGCTTCCTAGCCACTGCTCTGTCCACTGTGATAGGCTCCTGTTCTAAATACCACAGGGCCACTCATCTACATGCCAAGTATGAGGGTATGGGTTATAAAATTTTATTTCTAAAATATTCTCATTATCAGGCATAATGCTAACTGCTTTACGTGAACATTTCTTCCTCGTGAGCATTATTATCCTCATTTCACCTTGAGGGCAACCGAGCCTCAGCGAGGTGAAATGACCAGCTGGTAAAAGCCAGAGCTAAGCCCAGTGGGGTGGACCAGATCTGGAGTGTAACCAGCACTGCCCATCAAAGCTGCCAGAGATTTCACCAAAGGAGAACACAGTGGACAAATCAGCACAGAAGATCTCCTACCTCATGAACCACTAGGATGATGTAGCTTGCAAACCACAGCGAGATATCACTACACACCTATCAGCATGGCTGAGGTCAAAACTAGTGACCTAAAATGCTGAGTAGGATGCAGAGAAAGTGGATCACTCGTCTACAGCTGGGGGAAATGTACATGGTACAGCCACTGCGGAAATCAGTTGGGCAGTTTCTTTAAAAACTGCACATGCAATTAACATGTGATCCAGCAGTTGCCCTCCTGGGTATTTACCCAAATAGAAATGAAAACTTACAAGCACACGCCAAAAAAGCTGTACATGAATGCTTATGGCAGTTTTGTAACAATGCCCAGACTGGAAACAATCCAGGTATCCTTTAATCAGTAAAGGGTTAAATGACAGTATATCCATACCATGGAATACTATACAGCCGTTAAAAGGGAGCTATTGAGACACGCAACCTCCTGGAGCAATCTCCAGAGAATTATGCTGAATAAAGCAAGTCGATCTCAAAAGGTTAAATACTGCGTGATTTCATGTATATAATATTCTTGAAATGACAGGGGTCATTGACAAGGATTAAGGAGGTTGATGGGGGGCAGGAGGAAAGTGCCTGTGGCTAGAAAGGGCAGCAGGAGGCGTCCTTGTGGCCATGGAGATATTCTGTGTCCCGCCTGTCTCGATGTCAACCTTCTGGTTGTGACACTGCACTGTGGTCTTACAAGATGTTACCAGTGGGGGAGGGACACTGGGTGAAGGGTGCAGGGATCTCTCCGTGTTACTTCTACATGTAAACTTGTGTTATAACTACATGGAAATCTACAACTCAAAATGAAAAGTTTAATAAAAGGACAAAACGAAACCATGAGCCCTTCACAAAGCACCCTCCTGAGTTAAAAGACTAATTCAAGGTCTAGGGAAGTCTCACAAGAGTTGAAAAACACACAATTAAATGATTTCTAAAGTCCCTTCACCTAAAACTTTAACAGGGGGTCCAACCCTTGGCGTCTCTGGGCCACACTGGAAGAAGAACAGTTGGCTCGGGTCACACATTAAATACACAAACACTAATGAAAACAAAACAAAAAAATCTCCTGTTTTAAGTAAATTTACAGTTTTGTGTTGGGCCACATTCATAGCCATCCTGGGCTGCGTGTGGCCCGTGGGACATAACATTGTCATATAAAAATATATCATAATCTAAACATCTTTTGGATTCAGGCTGGAACTGCTCCCTCAACACACATCCCACCCTGTAAGCCTCCCTGGTGAAAAGGGAGCTTGTGCCCTGAAGGACAGAATCAGGACATGAGGGGGTGACCAGAGAGGGGGTCTCTCCCTTTCATGGGCCCAGGACTTCCATCCTGAGCCTCCCAGTCAAGCACAGCCAATAGCCCAGTGGCCTGGGCAGGATTAGAACCCGGCTTTCTGGCTCTGCCCCTCGCCACTCCCTGTGCTCTGGGCAGCCCCTGTACATGGCAGAACAGCTGGAAATGGTTCTAATTATAACCAGGAAGTTTTTAAGCCTGTGGGTGGAAAGGAATGCCAATTCATGTAATAGCCATTACTACACACAATAACCCCCCACCAAGTGTTCTTGGCCCAGTTTTTAAGGGTGACAAATGGTGTCCCCACCGCCATAGATGGGAACCTTTATCACACAAGCAAGAAACCCCAAGTCTCTGGAGAAGAACAATAGCGGGAAAGGTCTTGGGGAGGACAGCAGTTCCCCATGTCCCTGGGAGTGACTGGAGAGCTGGGGAGTAGGGGTGGGGGGTCCTTCCCCCTTCATAATTACTCAACTAATTATTTTCTTCTCAGTGCTAATGAATCACTGAAGACTCAGGGAGAGGAGTAATTAGAGGCATTTCACTGCTTAGGGCCCCACCGCTTCCCTCTCCTTTCCGCCCTTACTGCCACCCTGAGCACAGCGCTGTGAGCTTGTGATCCCGAGCCAGCTGCCTTCACAGCTAACTGCCGAGCAGCAGGGCGCGAGGCTCCAGAGTTCTTGGGCAGGAAGCTGAAGCACCAAACTGAGCGAGTTTCCAATTCTCCCTCCTAGGGCAGCAGGCTCAGCCCCAGCAGCAGCCCAGCCACGGGTACTGCTTCACATGTGCTAGTCCTTCTTCCTGGTGCTTCCAGTAGCTGCGTTAGGGATCCCTGCAGGAGGCCTGGAAATAAGCATCTCCAGCCACCATTGGCCCGCTGTGTGACTCTCAGCAAGTCACTGCACCTCTCTGAGACTTCAGAATTTCTGTCTCCAGAGAACCTGCCTCACAGAGCTCGGGGGGTTAGAAGAGGGGCTGCCCAGTCCCTGGGCAGACAGAGGGTATTCCACGAATAGCAGCCATGAAGGGATGGAGATGGTCTGCATCCCACCTCCGCAAGCCTCTCAGTAGGTCCTCTCTGCAGCTCAGCCCTCTATACCCTGGACCTCAGTAGGTCTGAAACATCCGACACTCATTCCCTATCAAGTTCTCAGAGAACATGTAAGGAGTATGGAGAACATCTCCCAAAGTCCCCTGAGTGATAGGCAGAGTAGCAACCTACATAAGCAGTAGGATGCCCGTGTTGTCACCAGTAGAAGACAGACTGGAATAAAATCCACCAAAGCATTAGCCACAGCTTTCCCTGTGTGAAGGGATGATGGGGGGTTGGGGGCAGATAAGGAAAGAGGACCGCTGGTTGTTCCCATCATTATACTTCTAACATTTATGAAATTTCTACCATGAACACTGAAAACCCTTAAAAATACTATTTTTGTATATATGCTATAAAAATGTTTTTGTATTATATATAATATAGAAAAGCTACCTAACTGTAAAATCTTTCAATAGAATTGTTTAGACAAAAAGAGGCTCCAGTGACTCCTGCACTCCTCTGGGATTGCTCTGGATCCTAGGGCAGCGGGGGTGCCAGGGGGAGCACGGACAGGGGTGCAAGAGACCCACCCCGACCCTCAGGAAGCTTGAGCAAGGAAACACAGGTGCTGTGGAAGGAGTCCAAGCCAAGTGTTCTGGGACTCTCCCAGCAGGAAGGTCAAGGACAGCCACCTAGAAGAGCTGCTATCCAGGCTGGTTTGGGAAGGATGGCATTGTAGGGTTGGGGCACATGGTGCTACTTCATCTGGCTGTACCCCAAACTGGGACATTGGTCAGGGCAGGAACACAGGTCTCCTGTTCCCTAACTTTCTACCACCTGCTCCTTGTGGACACAGCACGGAAAGGGCCCCTCTCTGGGCACCTGACAGGACCACACTGTGCTGGAGGTGGAAGGGTCACTTAGACATCATGAAGTTGAATGTCCTCACTGTATAGATAAGGAGACTGAGGCCCAGTGAGGAGAAGGGTCCCCCCCACACACAAGGTCTCCTGATTTTCTATCCAGGGAACCAGGTAGCCTCACATCAAGGGAAGACTTGGCTTCTGACACCACTGTTACACAGGGTGCATATTCCAGAAGGAAGCGACAACAGCAGCCCCCCAGCCCCATGACGTGGTCTGGATGCCACTAACTCTTCCTCCCTGGTTGTCTCGCAAGGCCGGCAACCTAGTTACACCGTGAGACAAACAGCCACTGACATCCTCGCCATGAACCTTCCTGGGCCTCAGCCCTGTACCTTGGAGCTCGAAACTCTGGACGTGGGTTGGCCTGCCCTACCATCCAAATTCATCCTGAGGAAACGAACAATGGCATCTACCTTTCATCTCCCTCCACACATGTAAGAAAGAGAGCACCCTCTCTTCCTGGCATACCCAGCAATGCCCTCTCCGGGTGTACCGACAGCATCATGGCTAAGGACATGGTAGGTTAAGGACATAATGGTTAAGGACTTTGCGGCCAGACAGATGTGGGCTCAAGCCCTCCATCTACTTCTTACCAGTTGTCTGACCTTGGGTAAATTGCATCGTTTTTCTGTGCCTGCTTTCCCTAATCTATAAAACGGTTGTACGCAATCCACAGGTTGTGGAGGGGACTAAATTAAATGATGCATATAGGTCCCTGGACCAGGAGCCTCAGGAGGGCAGGCAGGGACTGAGTCTGCCTGTTCACCCCAAATCTCCAGGACCAACAGGAAGCCTGGCCTCACAGGGGCTCAGTAAAATTTGGTGACTAGATTGCGAGTAAATGAATAAATGAATGTGCTAGCCCAAATTAAAGATTCAATGCTATGACAATTGTATCTGACAGTGTCCTCTACTTGCACACCCTAGAGCAATACCGTTAAGGAGAGAAAACCATGCAGGAGATGATGCCACAGGCTTTCACTCAAGAGTGGCTAGCAGAGGAAAGCAGGGTCTTGTGATTCCAGCAGGATGCTGTCCCGAATACTCTTTCCACCCTCCAACCAAAACACAACCAAATGTGCCAACTAGAAAAAAATAACAATTTCATTGCATCGATGACCTCCCAAAAGGTAAGGCACATTTACAACCCCAAACCGACTGAATACTTGTTAACTGTGCTCTGAAGCCACATGAAATGCAGATCCAAGCAAAACCCAGAGCCCGCCCCACAGGAGGATTCTAACAGAAAACCCCCTCCACATAAAGCCAAGACCCCAAAAAGTTACACGTCGGTGTCAAGGTGAATGAGAACAAAACCACCCCACTCCCTGCACCCTGGGGACTACAAGGCAAATGCTTATACTCAACATTGACAATGAGTGGAAGGTGGAAAAAACCCTCTCTTAGAACTTGTAGCTGTAAGCCAACTCTAATAAGAGGACTTGCAGCCTGAATTCACTCTACTTGGGTGGTCCAAAAATACCAAGCCAAGAATTTAGTGTAAAGTGGTCTCAAGCCAGTAATGACCACAGGCTCCTGGCGGAAGTCAGTGCAAATCTCCTCTGTAGCAATGCACCTTCGACACGGTCTCAGAGATTATCCAAAGGTAAAATTCTGATCTGTGAGTTCGCAGTCACAATCACAGAACACACAAGGAAACCAAACATCGTAAGTAAGAGTCAGCAGGAACAATAGGGGGTGTATTGAGACCCACAAAGACCCTAGACGCTTGCATTAACAGACTTAGAATTTTAAATAATTTAAACATATTTAAATGACATTTTTAAAGGGTATTGAAAAATATAAGTAATGAGTGAGTGCCTATAACAGTGACTTCATGGATCTAAAAAAGAACGTCTAGAAATGAATCATATAGTGACTGAAATTTAAACCTCAGTAGATGAGTTTAACAGCAAATTAAACACAGCTGGAAAAGAATGAAACAAATCACAGAGGTGGAAAATATCAAAGAGAGTTTAAGATACATGGAAATTAGTGTGAAAAGTTGTAACATACCCAACTATGTTTCCAGAAGGTGAAAGGAGAAAGAAAGGAGAAGGCAAAAGAATATTTGAAGAGATAGTGATCACGGAGTCCATCATTATATCTGAGAAATTTCCATAAACAATGAAAATAACTAGCCACAGACTTAAGAACCTAACGTAGCCCAAGCAAGGTAAATAAAAAGAAATTAACACCTAATAGTGTTACTAGATTTATCAAATAAAAATAGAAAACGCCTCCTACTTAAGTTTGAATTTCAGATAAATAATGAAGAATTTGTTCTTTTTAGTATAAGTATGCCCCATGCAATATTTGGATGATACTTATATCAAAAACATATTTGTTATTTATCTGAACTTTAAATGTAACTGGGCATCCTGCTTTTTTCTTTTTCTGGCAATTCTAACATCTAGACACATTATGATGAAACTGCAAAACACCGAAGAAAAAAAGAAATGCATAAAAGCAGCCAAAGAGGAGAGAGAGGGGGCTCCTAAGTCAGCGGCATTGGGCTGCAGCTGACTTCCCAGCAGCAGTAAGAGACGCGGAAGTTCGTGGAATAACATCTTCCATGTGTCGGAAAAACATAACTATATATAGAATCTATATATAAAGAAAATATCCTTTAAAATGAGACAAAATAAAGACAGCTTCAAACAAAAAGTGAACAAGTTTGCCATAAACAGATCCTCTTTTTCTTTTTTTTTCTTTTTTTTTTTTTTATGCTAAAGGAGTCCTTCAGACAGGAGAAAAGTAGTCCCAGATGGAGGGTCACTGAAGCGAGGAAGACGGTGAAGATGCGGTGAATCCAAGCAACAGAGACTGACCGATCCATTAATACCATATGGGATTAAAAAATCAAAGTAGGGTCAAATGCATGACCTCGAACAGAATGAGAGGGGTGATGGGGCTTGGGCTTGTATTGGGGGGAAAATAAAAATGGCAATCGATTTTAAAATTTGACTAAGTAAGTGGGTACGTTGACACTTCTAATTAATGACTAAAATGATAACAATAAAGTATGTAACTTTCACACAGATAATAAAGAAAAAATGAGAAAAACAACCAAGCCCTTCAAAGTGAAATCTAGAAAAAAAAAAAAGGAAAAAACCAGAAAAGGCAAAACAAATAGAAAGCAAATAAATAAACAAATCACTGGTTATCTAAAATCCCAGTTTTCAGGGAGGATATTTTTAAATACAGGTAAGTACCATTTATGAGAGTCACATAACCTAAGTGCCCAGGAGGGTTTAAAGTAAAAGGATGAAAAAAAAAAAAGATATTCTAGGCAAATACTAACTAAATGAGAAAGACAGGGTAATTCTATTAACAACACAAAATGTGGAATTTGTTATTAAAAATAAAAAAGGTCACTGAATAATGACCATCTTAACTCTCTGACTTGGCCAGTAAAGGTACTCCACTTTTAAGGACATGTGTAATTAGGTTGTCCCCCTGGACGGTCTAGGGTCCTCTTACCTTCTCAAGATCCAAAGTCTCTTTTGCCATACAAGGTAATGTATTCACAGGTCCCGAAGATTAGGGCATGGACATCTTTGGGAGACTGTTGTTGGGCCTATAGAGGAACATTGTAAAATTGTTCTGAACCCTTCAAAACTACCAATGTCACAAAAGATTTTTTTAAAGGCTGATGAACTGTTGTAGATTAGAGAACAGGAAAGAGACAGAACAAGTAAATATATCTTAGTAGTGCAATGTGTGGATTGCTCGATTGAATCCTAGATTTAAAAGAGATAAAAACAGCTATAAAACTCATTATTGTTGACAATGGGGACATTTGAATATGTCCTATGTATTAGATAATGATATTTTATCAATGTTAAGTTTCCCAGGTGCGATCAGTGTGCTGGGGTGATGTGGGCGTCCAATGGGCTCAGGGTAAAGCACCATGAATGCCTAATTTGCACTAACATCCTTCTAAAGAGAAACAGTGAGAGAGTGGGAACATACATGCGGTAAAATGTTACTATTGAGTGAATCCAGGTGAAGGGTAAATAAGCATCGGCTGCGTTATTCTTGCAACTTTTGGTAGGTTTGAAATTTCTCAAAATAAAAAGTTGTGATCATATAATGCTAAGAGAGAAATAAGATGAACAAAACAAAAAAAATTCTGGCAAAACCTGATTTTAAGAAAATCAACAATAACAAATAATACTGAAAAATAGGGCATAACTGCAGATGCTGTGGAGATTTAAAAGGATAATAAGCAGATATTATAAACTTATATGCCAAGAAATTTGAAAGCTTAGATGAATTGGAAAAACTCCAAGAAAAAGTATAGATTACCAAAACTGACTCAGGAAGAAATAGAAACTCTGAATAATCTTAAAATTATTAAAGAATTTTACTTCAGTAAAAACCTTCCCACATGCAAAAGATCAACAGAAATGGTTTTATCAGCAAAATGCTTGGAATAAATATTTTCAAATGTATGCAAATTATTCCAGAGTAATGAAAGAGAAGGAACACTCCCCAACTCATTTTGTTATGCATCACTTCAATTCTAAAACCTATTAAGGACAGGACAAAAAAGAAAAATTATACTCAGTAACATAGATGAAAACTTCTAAATAAAATACGAGCAAACCAAACTCAGCAATTGGTAATAAAAAGGGTAATAAATACATCAGAACCAAGCTGTATTTATTTCAGGAATCCAAGATTGGCTTAACATTTTGACAATCACTTCATATACGTCACTATATTAACAGACTTAAAAAGAAAAATAATCTGGCTATTTCAGTAATTTAGAAAAATCATTTGATATAACTCAACCTTCATTCATGACTTCTTTTTAAAAAATAGAAAACTATAAGGAAAGCAAATCTATCAGTTTGTTAAGGGCACCTGGGAGGGAGAGAAAATGAGACAGAAATCTGCCTCACCTCAGACACGACACTCAGCAGTGACCCACTGGGATCACTTTAAGATCACGAACTGGATACGGTCTTTTTACCACGCTTCTAATCATCACTGCACTAGAGTTCCTGGCCAATGAATTTATGCAATAAATAGGAACAAAACTATCCAAACTAGAAAGGAAGAAAAGGAATGCCATTATCATGTATAGAAGTAAAAAATGTGTATGCAAATTATTAGAATTAATAAAAGAATGTTAAGAATGATTGCTGAATACATAGTTAATCTATAGGATTCACTTGTATTTCCAAATACCAGCAACACAATTTGGAAATCTAAGTTTAATAATACAATACAATCAAAACTTATAATTAAAATTTTTATTTTTAATTTTTTTAGTATCAAAGTACCCAGGACTAAACTGAACAGAAATTGTGCGAGGCCTTTGTAGAAAAAATTAAGAATATCTAAATAAATGGAGAATGTTACCATGGATAGAAAGACACAATTAGAAATACGAGGTCTGTCCATAAGGTATCCAGCCATGTAATATGAAAAATAGAGACATTTATGGAAGAAAATACAAGATACAAGAAACATTGTACATAGGACAACAGCACCTCAGTCCCCTTCAAAGTAGGCACTTTGGGACCTCACACAGTTCTCCCAATTGCCGTCAGCTGCCCTGTTATATTTTCCTGAATCTCATCAAGGGTCTGAAATCTCTCCCCCTTCAAAGGTGATTTTAGTTTAGGGAAAAGCCAGAAATCACAGGGCACCAAATCTGGGCTGTAGAAGGGCTGAGTCACCTGGGTGATTTGATGTTTTGCCAAAAACTCTACACGAGACGTGATGCACAAGCAGGCATGTTGTTGTGACGAAGCTGCCAATCACCAGTTGCCCATAGCTGCGGCCTTCAGAATCATCTGAATAGTTTCTGAGGAGGAACATTCAAGCTGAACACAAAATCTGATGCAGATTCATTGTACTACTCGCTCAGTCATTTCGAATGTGACGCCCACGCAGTGCACATGCTCACTGAATGGCATCTACCGCCCTCACTGACCAGTACAATGAAGTCGTCACTGTTCACACATGCACATTCCAGACCACTCTCCTTGGCTGCCAGGTTACATCGATGTCATGCAAACCATTCTCATTATATTAACAATGGCTGGACTTTTTCTGGACAGACCTCATATATATTTTTTTCTTCAACTGATCAAACCCACAGTAGATTCTTTGTGTGGAACATACAGGCTGATTCTAAAATATATGTGAAAAATACAAAACACAAAGACACCTCAAAAGAAGAACAAGGAGGGGAGGAGGGTATAAGGGGGATAAATGGTAATGGAAAAAAAAAACAATAAAGAAGAACAAAATAGGGGCGTGTCTTTAAAAAGAGCAAAAATTATTTTAAAGCTATTCGGTACTAAGATAATGAAGTATTGACACGAGGATAGACAAAATGATCGATGAGAAGAATAGAGAGCCCAGAAATAGCCCCACACATATAGCAACGTGTTATGACGAACTTGGCGTCGCGGATCAATGAGAGAAGGATGGGCTTCTCGGTAACTGCCGCTAGAACGCTTGGTTATACATATCGGAGGGAAGAAACGAACTTGAGTCCTTTCCTCACACCATACACTGAAATCAGTTCCAGGTAGATTAGAAACTTATAAAGCTTTTTAGTAGACTAAGAGAATAATTTTTATGCCTTTGGGATAGGATGACTTCTTACACAAGTCATAAAAGAACCTACCATAAAGGAAAAGCGTGGTAAACTAAATTCCATTAAAATAAGAACTTTTTTCATCAATGGCCACCATGAAGAGAGTGCACACAAGTCCCGAACTAGGAAAAGGCATTTGGCACCCGTGGTCAGGATAACATAGAGAACTCCTACAAGCCAAGACACACCAATCCAATTTTCAAAAGATTTAAAGCAAGCCCTTCACAGAGAAGGAAATCAAATGACTAATAAACATGTAAAGACATCCAACCTCATTGGTATTCAAGAAATTCAAGCTGTAATGTGTTGCCATTGCAAAATCACAAAGTCTAATCACAACAAGAGTCATCAGAGATTGTGGGACAGCACCACATCGAACAACGGCGGTCCCAGGAGACCTTGCTTCATCCCGACCTTAAAGAGAACACATTTGCTGCTGGTGGGAGCCCAGACTGGCACGAGCTCTCCGAAAACAATGTCGCCTCATAGAGAGTAGGTGACAATGTGCATTCTCTGTGAGGCGGACGTCCCATCCGTCCCGGGTACCTACTCTAGTAAACTCTTGTGCCCGCACCACAGAAGACAGACGGACTGCTCGCAGCAGCTCTGTTTGTAATAGCAAAATCTGGAAACAACCGGAACGTCAATCAACTGCAGAATGCATAAATAAACTGTAGCGTGTCCATATGGCAGAGAAAATAAATGAATTACAACTGCATGCGGGGACACAGCTGCATCTCAGGAACAAAATGCTGAATACGAAGAGCGAGTCACAGAAGAATATGAGATTCCATTTTCATAAAGTTCAAAAATGTGAAAAGCAGGAAATATTTATTTTTAGAAACCTATCCATCTGGTTGAACTACCTCTGAGGAGTGAGGTTAGCGGATAAGATGGAGAGAGTGGCACCCAAGGACTTCAAAAATAGTGGTAGATTTATTGTTCTTAATCTAGTTGGTAGGTGACAAGGAGGACAGGAGAAGGCAGCATTAATTCACTGATGGGAATTCTGCAAGTAAGCCCTCATTGAAAGGAGGGAAGAGAGGGCACAGGACTGTTTCATGGAGAGCATTGTGAGGTAGAGAGGGGAGAACTGGGGGAAAAATGCAAAGGGAGAGTCTAGGACAATGGAAAGTGCAAAAGGCAAATTGGCAGGGAGTGGGGAATGGAAAGGTCAACATCAATTGCCCATTAGGGTCTTTAACTGACATCAACTCAATCCTTACCAATCCCACCAGAGAGGTTTTATACCCGTTCTACAGATGAGACAACTGATACCTAGGCTGCTTGGCTGACCTGTCCTCCAAGTCTCAAATGCCCCAAGGCTGAGATCCCTCAGATCTCTTCCCCGTCTGTGCTCACTTCTGGGTGATTTCGCCCAGCCCAAAGCTCTCAACGTCACCTGTCCACTGACGCCTTCACATTGGTAGCTGCAGCCAGACCTCTCCTGGATGCCGCCATCTGGCAGCCCCAGCAGCTGCTCACCTTCTACCCTTGGAGGTCCCGTCGGCACCTCAAAATTTAATGTGTCTTAATGAGAACGTGTGATTTTTCTCAGGATAAGGGACAGCTTCTCTGCATCTCTCCCATCTCAACGACAACGGCAGCATCCGTTTATCCAGGTCTCGGGGCAACATTCTTGGGTCATCCTTGATTCCTCTCTTCCTTCAAACTCCGCATTCAATCCAGGAGCAAATTCTGCGAGCTCTCCCTTCAATTAAATCTTGAATCCAGCCCCTTCTCACCCTCTACCACATCCTCCCCACCCTAAGACCCCATGGCCTCTCACCTGGACGTTAGCCCACAACAGTTCTTCCCATACCCACTCTTTCTCCCCTTTCCACATGTTCTCCGCCCTGCAGCTAAATGATCCCTCAGAACACGGTGCATCTGGGTGGCAGTTGCCAGGCTGCGTTCACTTTGTAAAGACGCACTGAACTTCAGGCCTATCGTTTGTGTGCTATTTTGTCTGGATTTTATGCTTTAGTAAAGTAAAAAATGCACTTTAATTTCCTCTTCTTCTTCTTTTTTTTTTTTTTTTTTTTTGCATCATTACATGGGTGGAGTGCCCTTGCTCAGGCACTAGAAAGCCGGACCTTAAGGCTCCAGAAGTGATAATTCCCTCCTCTTCCTCTTCTTCCTCTTCTCTTCCCTTCCCTTCCCTTTCTGAGCAAAGTAGTCAAGAGCCTCTAGGTGAGGTAAGACCAAGCTGGACTTCAGTCGGTGGACGGATAACCGGACTTCAATCGGTGGACAGATAACTGGACTTCAGTAGGTGGACGGATAACTGGACTTCAGTTGGTGGACAGATAATTGGACTTTAGTAGGTGGACGGATAACTGGAATTCAGTAGGTGGACAGATAACTGAACTTCAGTCGGTGGACGGATAACTGGACTTCAGTCAGTGGACAGATAACTGGACTTCAGTAGGTGGACGGATAACTGAAATTCAGTCGGTGGACAGATAACTGGACTGTGGTACACACAGACAATGGAACATCATTCAGCACCAAAAAGAAATGAGCTCTCAAGCCATGTCCTCCCCTCCCTGGGCTTCAAGCATCTCATTCCTCTCAGAGGCCTCTGATGTACTTGGTTTCTAGAATATGCTTTCTGAACTATTCTGTGCCTATGCAGCCGTAAGTATATTACATATGTGTATCCATATGCATATGAGAGCATCAATACTTACACTCCTGCCCCTTGCCTTAAAAACAACTTTTATTTTGGAACAGTTGGGGAATCGGTCTCCCCAATTGCTAACATCTTCTGTTAGTACAGCCCACTTTTCACTACCACGGAATAAGCACGGCATCGCTACTGCTCACTAGACTCCCCAGTTTCCTCTGACTTCACTAGTCTTCCATTGACTCCCATTTTCTGTTCCGGCATGCCACCCAGGACACCGCATTACGGAGGGCTGCCACGTCACCTCCGCCTCCTCCAGTCAGTGACAGAGTCGCAGCCGTTCCTTCTTTCGGATGACCTCGGCAGTCCTGAGGAGTACCAGGCAGCTCCCCCTGAGAGGAACGGGGTGCTCGAAGGACAGGGAGGGGAGGGCACTGCCCACCTCTCCCCCCTTTTGAATTCTCAGACGAATGGTGAAGAATCAAAGGTTTGGGGCTGGCTTCACAGCGCACGTGCTAAGACCGGAACAACAGATTAGCACGGCTCCTGTGGCAGGATGGCGGGCAAATCTGTGAAGCATTCCATATTTGTACTGTGTAATGGGTATAGAGTTTCAGTTCTACAAGACGAAAATGTTGTACAGATCTAGTGCACAAGGAGGTAAATAACACTACTTAACTATATACATAAAATGGTTGACAAATTTAAGGTTAAGTATTTTTTACCCCAGCAAAAGAGAGTTCTGAAGCAAAAGTAACAAAATGTTAGTATCTGTTCCAAGACCTTATCTGAATTATTGTGTTCTGTAAGTGTCTGCATATTTGAAAAACTAAAATCTCAGGCAAAGGATTTTGTGTGTGCAAAGGCCCTGAGGCAGGATAAAGCACAGCCAGTGTGGGTTAGAGAGCAGAAAGCAGAGGACTAGGTGGCACAGGATGAGAGAATTAGGTGGGGACTCGATCATAGGGCCACAGAAGACAACACCCTTCCCACACATTCCACAGGCTTCCACCCGGCCAGCCTACATGCATTCCTTCCTCAAGCACTAACAGGGATCATGAGTTGGCCTCCCAGCCCGGCAGTGCCAGCTTCCGCCCCGGCCCTGCTCTATCCTAAGCATGACAAGCTCATTGTTCCCTTCCCCTGAAGGTTGCTTTCCCTCCCAGAGGCAGTTCTGAGCCAACAGGTTTCTGTGGGCAGATGCCCCAGGGGAGGGTTCACAAAGACACACTGTCTGGGGCGCCTCCTGGCCCAGCAGAGCAGGATCCTCGCCTGATCCTCCAGTCTCCACATCAAAGAGGGGAGTTCAAAGCTCCCAGCAGCCACCCACAGCACACAGCCCAGCCCTGGTGTTGTGGCGCATTTCACCCCTCGGAGGTGAGGAGTGTGGCCAGGGCAGGACACTGGCAGTAGCTGGTAGGCGCTAGCGGGATGGTCATCAGGAGAAGCGCCAAGCCACGGGGCCCCAGCATCTCCGTGTGCCCAGCGCACCGCGAGGAAGGCAGGGTCGGCACTGATGTGCTCGAGATAAGTCAGGTATGCCGAGGGCACACAGCAGACCTGGACCCTCAGACTCCCTGTCCAAGGCCCCTCCCAGAAGCACAAGTGCTTCTTAGTCCGACTAATGCAGACACCAGGGCCAGGCCTCCCGATTACACTCCTTAGTAGCTAGGCTCTTTGGGCAGACAATGGCTTCCTGACCTTGACCTCCCAAGGGTACAAAGTATAGTGTCAGGCACATTCAACAGACAGTAGCTCTTTTTACTGTGACACCCTAGAAAAACCCACCAGAGATTTGTTACTAATGACCAACACCTCCACCAGGCAGCATTGCTCCGGCTGATGCAGGAGGGGGTTGAGGGCAGCAGAGGGGCAGAGCGGCCCCTGAGCAGGCCAAGCTGTGGTGGGCTGACCAGGGCCTCTAAGAGAACCCTCTGGGAGAGACCGCCAGCCCCGCCCCAGGCTCACTAGTTTTGCTGGGATTAAATGCAGTCAGAGCCACAGAGAAGGTGGTGGGAGCCAGGGGAGCTGGGTCCATTCCCACCCTGATTACAATGCCCCACGCTACTCTGGGTGGGTCCCTTCCTTTCTGAGCCTCGTGGGGGGTTTTGTTGCTGCTGCTGCTGGTGGTGGTGGTGGTGGGTTTTTTTTTAATCAGCAACATGAAGTTTGGACTTCATGAAATTAAAGGTCCCTTCAAAACTAAGGTCCTATGAATATATTTTATTCTTCCTAAAATAGATAGGTAGACAGAGGTGGGTGGATAGGACCTGAGTAACAACAGGTGTCAGACTTGTCTGAAACCTCCGTCCCATAGCCTTCCCACCTCCGTAGGCAGCCCCTCTATTCTCCCAGACAGCAGGGCTACTGCTTTGGAACCCACCCTCCTTGGCCTTTTTTTAATCCCCCTGATTAGCGAGTGTGATGGTCATTCTTGTGTGCCATCTTGACAGGCCACAGGGCACTCTGATTAAACGTCATTTCTGGGTGTTTCTGTGAAAGTGTTTCCCCCCTATGTGGGTGGGCAGCACCCAGTGGATTGAGGGCCTGAAGAACAAAAGGTGGAGGAAAAAGGACTTTGCCCCTTTTTTCCTGCCTCACCGGTGGAGCTGGGACATCTCGTCTCATCTTCTCCTGCCCGCAGACTGGGGTTCACACCCTCGGCTCTCTGGTTCTCAGGCATCCACACATGGACTCAGTCACAACAGCGATGACTTCCCTGTGTCTCCAGCTTGCAGATGGTGGATCGTGGGAATTCTCAGCCTCCACATTTCCGTGTGTATGTGTATGTGTGTGCGTGTGTCCTGGTGCTTCTGCTTCTCTGGAGAATCCTGCCCCATACGGCAAGTCCGGCTGGTTTACCTTTGCACGACAGGTAACACGTGTCAGATGTGCTGTGTGCCAGGGCCTGTTCTAAACACTTCCCGTATTAGGGCATTAATCCTCACAATGACTCTGTGACGTAGGTACTCTCACCCCCATCCTACAGAGGAGGAAACTAAGGCATGGAGAGGTTAAGTGACTCTGCGTGATGGCGCTGAGGTTCGGAGGCAGGCCACAAGGCCCAATGTGGGCTTCAAGACTATCGCACACTGCCTTCCAGGGCCTTCTAGCCACCTCGTCACCATAGCTCCGGCCCCCACACCACTCTCTCCCATCAATCCCCTCACTGGACCCCCCGCTGCCCCCTCACCCGACCCCTCACCAGCACCCCTTAGAATTATTCCCAGCCAAGCAGCAGAGAGCCCTTTTAAAAGGGAGGTCAGGTCCCATCGCACCTTCATCCAAAGCCTGCAGGGGTCCCCACGCCACTCAGAGATGAAGCCGAAACGCCATGACCTGCGGGTGCTACGAGATCCACCCTCCACTCCCCACGTCTCGCCCCCACGTCAGCCACACTGCCCTCCCTGCTCAACACACCCAGAGGCCTTTGCACTTGCCTGTGCGTTCCCTCTGCCTGGAATAGCTTTCTTCAGTTCCCACCCAGCTCAGGCCATCACTTACCAACGAAGTCTTCCCCGAGAACCCTACTTAAAATGTCAGCTGGCCCCAGCACCCCCACCCTTCCTAGCCCTTTCTGTCACAGCACCTCATCACAGCACACTCATCATCTGTGGCCTGTCTCTCTCCCCACTAGACAAAACCCTCCACAAAGGCAGGACCTGGGCTGGTTTGTTTGCTGCTGTATCCCCTGGGCTCAGAACACTCCCTTATCATAGGTGCTTAATAAATACGTGCTGAATAAATGAATGAACACAGGACTAAATGAAGTTCCTCCAGGTACAACTGCAGTCCTATGGGAGCTCAGAGCTGATGTTAGTGAGGCTGGGGATGGAAGCATCACGCAGTCGGAGGGAAAGTCTGGACAGGCTTCCTGGAGAAGTTTTGGTCTGAGCTGGGCCAGCTGGCTTTGCCAAGAGACTTAAGCACCGCTACACAAAACACCCACACCACCACCAGTAGGGGTCAAGCTGAGGAGGGTGGCAAAGGCGGGGGGCGGTCCCCGGGATGCTCTCTCTGGCTGACTGATAAACTCAAGTGGGTCAGCCCTGCAGAATGGGTTCCAGGTTTTCCTTCAGCCACATTGCAAATGACCACATGCGGTACACCTTCTTGGAAGCCCACGAATATTCAAAACCACAATGTGAAATCTACAAAGCCCCAGCTCTGCCATTCTGGGTCCTGTGATCAGTTCCAACATTCTCGAGGAGGGGGACATCAGGAAACTGAGACAGGAAGTGGGACTGGTGCTGTAAGGGAACACGTGATTAAAGACGGGCGTCCAGGACCGTAAGAGGCCAAAGCACAAGAGAGGCCCAGCTGGGCTGGAGCGCTTGAAGAAGGCGCCCCATGGCCCGTCTGAATTCAGACTAGAAATTGCTGAAGCCACAAGGACATTGATGTTGGCTTAAGTTAAGTTCAAAGAAAGGAAATCCCAGGACTGGTTTAATGGCTCCAAAAGGACTTTGCTCCTTTTCCCCTTCCTTTCCGTCACCCTCAGCTGATCAGCTCTCAGCTTTTGACTGAATTCTTACTACTTTGCAGTGGTAATACGGCTGCCACCGCTTCACCTCTTCCCACAACTCTGTCCAAGGCAGGAACAGAGGCCCACGTCCATTGTGGATAAAAAATTATGATGCATTCGTAACATGGAAATCCCACAGCAATTAATAAAATAAAAGAATGACGAGTCACCCTAAGTAACAGCATGGATAATGCTGTTCACCAGAAGAAGCCCAACGTTGGGGGTATTAGAACGTTGGAAAGGGAGGCCATTTATGTGTCGGGCAGGAGGGGGTATGTGAGAAGTCTCTGTACCTTCCTCTCAATTTTGCTGCGAACCTAAAACTGCTCTTTAAAAAAATGTCTTTAAAAATAAAGAAGCCAAACGCAAATGAAGGTATCCTGGGTGAGGCCTCTCATACGGGCAGATGAAGCGAATCTGTGGCTGTACTCTTGCCTCTGGTAGGAGCTATTCCCGGGAGGGGCACGTGGGAGCCTTCTAGGGTGCTGGAAATGTTTTACAGTTTGATCTGAGTAGCAGTTATGTGGACATATATGCAAAAATGCACCAAGATGTGTGTTTATATCTCAAGTTTTTAAAAATCAAAGTGGTGAAAGGAAAGGGGGCCATGGGCCTCATCATCCACCGCGTGGGCTTCTCTGATCAGGGGATAACTTTCCCAAAGGCTCCAGCAGCTTTCCCCAGTTCTGGTCTCTTGGGCCAGAACTGGGTCACATGGACACCCCACTACCCATCACCAGCCAAGGGCGGTGGAAGTGCCGTGACTGGGCAAGACCAGTCACAATCCAGTCCCTGGAGCTGGGCACTCTACGGCCGGACCCAAGCCAGGCATCAGTTACAAAAGAAGATGGGTGAGGGCTGTTGGGTGGGCAGCCAACAGCGTCTGCCACACATGCCGTCAGCCCCAAGAAGAAGTGAACGTCCATCCAGGCCGGGACCATCAAAGGGAAACCAGCTGCTGCTCCTTGGGCGTTCCCGCGTGTGCTGTGCGAAGCTCCGAGAGGATGCTCTCCTGCCTCTTCAACATGGCGGCAAGTGAGGGAGATGCCCAGAAATGACGAGGGAGGAAGGCCCAGGATTTATTGCCAGAAACCAGTTATATTCAGGGTTATAGGGTGGATGGATGGGTAGATGAATTTATCTTAAAGAATTGGCTCACACATTATGGGGACAGGCAAATCCAAAATCTATAGGACAACAGTCTAGAATCTTCTAAGAGATTGGAAACTCAGGCAGGAGTTGATGCTGCGGCCTCGGGGAAGAATTCCTCCACTTCTTTTGCTACCCACACTATCCTACCCACACTATCGAGGGTAATCTCCTTCATGTAAAGGCAGCTGATTAACCACATCTGTCAACCACATTTACAAAACCCCTTCACAGCTAGATTAGTGTTTGATTAAATAATTGGGTAAAAACTAGAGCCCAGCCACGCTGACACCTAATGCTGACCGTCAGCCTTAACTGTGCTTCCCTTAGCTCCCTCCCTCCTCGTCCTTATCTGAGCTCACATGGCCCCAGAATTAACCTCCAAACAGTGGCATTTCCATGGTTAAGATCTCCAGGGGCCTCACCCCATAGGGCTCCACACTGGGGTGGCGGAAGGATGTAACTAGAAAGGTGTTTCTATCCGGAACCTGGAAGAAGAGACCCCCGACTTGGCCAAATCAGCCACAAAAACCTGAAAAAGAAAAGAAAAACCTGGTCCCCAGATCAGCTGATCTTTCTCTGGGTTCTTGGTGTTTTCTGCTCCATGGATTCCTTGGTATTCGCTGTCTCTCATAAACATATTTCTGTGATAGATACTGTAAATCTGCTTCATTTGAAATTCACAGTTAATGACCTATTCCCTCGTATTCAGGAAACAGAGCGAGGTTCCGGCTTTTAAAGCCAGGAGTTTACTAGCCAGGATATGACAAGTATTACGAAGTATAGGCCTGCTCTAAAAGCACTTAAGGAACAGTCTCTGTCAGAAATTTCAAGAATACCTTCAAATAACATCATTTATCTGTCAGGAGGCCAAGGTGGTGGGGAGTGATGGTAGGTGGAGAGTAAATGAGTATTTGATCAAATCCATACCTTCAGCTCCTCAAGCGGAGGATAAATATTTTCTAACCCTGCTCACTCTGGAAAGATTTGTGTGCACACTTGCGTGAGCCGGGGGGTGTGCATGGGTGCAAGTGCGTGCAAGCACACATGGGCACCGAGACCCCATCCGTTCCGTCCGCCAGCCCCCATGGCTGACACAAAACCAACTCCACCATAATCTGAACTATGCAATCAGGGAGTAATTTAATAAAACGAGTATCGCTCATTTCGGGTCGGCCCACTTAACTGAAATCCAAAGCCAGCTCTGGAGTAAATCGGGCTGTGGACAAATCGATTAGGCCCATCCACACTTTCTCATTTTCAATAGAGTCAGGGCTTAACCAGGTTAACTTCTGTTAAGCACATTACCCAGGTACTCTCCTCTTACCAGCCCAGTGATTTTGTGTCAGGCCTGAAGGATTGTAATTGCAATCCAGCGAGACGCCAAATGAACAGGATGATTTACCGAGGGCCACGGAGCAGGCCGCTTCCTACCTGCCGGCCGCCAGGGCAGGAACCCCCCCCTCCGTGGCTCTTGTCCTAACAGTCCCGGAGTCCCGAACACGGCGCCAGGCGAGAGGCCGTTCTGGGGACAACAGGACGCTGCTGCCTTTAGAGCCCCATTCCATGGTCCTGTCCAAGCCTGGGGGTGGGGGGAAGAGGGCCTCTTTGTTCCCAGGAACAGACTGAGGAGGGTGGGGCTTCCGGGAACCCGCTTGGGTGCTCCAGGTCCTTCCGAGTCCTGCCCAGTCCTCCCTAACTGTTGTGCAGGGAACATTCTGGCCCGACTTTCCTGTGTCCTCTGGACCTCAAAACTCAAGGGGACAGGCCCAGTGCTCCCACCTCAGGCCCCACCTCACTTTCCCAGCCTGCTCTCCCCTCTGCTCTCTTTGGGCCTGACTCCCACACACCCTGTGGCTGCCTCACCTGCCCACATCCCAGTCCCCTCATCTGCTGACTGAGTGTGACAAGGGCTCCTGCTCACACGGTTCTAAAGACAAAGCCTGGGGAGCAGCCCCCCACCCCCAGTGCCTGGCATGTGGTGAGCCTTCTATGAATGTCAACTGTAGTCATTTTTCTTAAGACGAGAAGTGGCAAGGGACAGACGGTAATTGGTGCTGGCGAGGATGGGGAGAAATTACAACCCTCGATCACTGCTGGTGGGCATGTATGATGGTACAGCCACTTTGGAAACCAGTTTCTTAAAAGAGTTAAACATGCATTTATCACATGGCCCAGCAATTCTCACTGGTAGGTAGTTGCCCAAGAGAAATGTCACGTCCACACAAAGGCTTGTACATGAATGTTGAGAGCAGCTTTGTTCATAATAGCACAGAACTGGAAACAATCCAGGCATCTGTTGACAAATAACTGGATAAACGAAGTTTACTATGCGAGGAGGGACCCAGAAAAAGACCCTGGAATTATCTTCTGTAGGGCGGGCCCCTTGTAGTACAGGCTCCCCCTGCTAGGTGAATGTTCAAGGAACCCATCTGTATCAGTGTACCAGCTGGTGTTGTTGTGAGAGGCTGTGTCCAGCTTCAGTGAATTTTTTTGAAGACTCAATGCCTTTGCCCATTTCATGATGGGTGACTTACAAGGGCACCTGCCCACACTGCACTGGGTGTTCAGCAGTTTTCGACCAAAAATGGCATGACCCCCATGCCCCACCCTCCCTATTCACCCGATCTCTCCCCAAGCAACTTTTTTTTGTTTCCCTGGGTGAAAAAAGTCATCGAAGGGAAACATTTTGCCAATGTGGAGGAGGTGAAACAAAAAATGGCAGAAGCACCAAAAGGCATCAAAATCAACGAGTTCAAAAACCGTTTTGAGCAGTGGGAAAAAAGTCTTGATAAGTGTATTGCATCAACTGGAGAGTAATTTGAAGGTGACTGAAGTTTAAACATGTAAGAATAAATACACAGTTTTTTATAAATAAATTCTGGGATTTGGGGGTCCCCCTCACATCCTTCCTATTTTGCAGTAAATAGAAATGAAGAACCAACCACCTGCTGTGACATGACTAACCCACAAAACCGTCATGCTCAGTGAAAGGAGCTGGACGCACGAGACCACAGAGGGCATGACCCCACTCACACGCCACGCCCAGAGAGGCCAGTGCACAGAGGCAGAAAGCAGAGTGGTGGTTGCTTTGGGCTCAGAACGGGGAAAAAGGTTAGCTATGAATGGGCATTAGGGGTCTTCCTGAGGTGACAAGAGTGTCCTGAAACTCAATGGTGGTGACAGTGGCACGGCTCAGTATAAATTTACTAAAAGCACTGAACTGTACACATAAGATGGGTACATTTTATAGATTGTAAATCATGCCTCAATACAGTTGTTTAAAAACTTTAAAACAAGAAAGAAAATGAGAGAGAGAGAGGCTGGAAACTGCCACTTACACAGAAGGCTGCAGCCTTAGCTGGATTTGCGTTTGTTTGTTTGTTTTGCCAACGCAGGGGAACAAGCTTTTGTTGGGACGGAAATGCGGGGCAGCATATGAGATGCTGGTATAAATCACCCAGAGCAGGGCCCAGCGGCATGTTGGGAGTGACAGCAGGCATCACCCATACCGTGTCAGCTCTCTTTAATTGCAGGGCTCTCCTAGAAGGGGAAAGACTTAAGGGGGCTGGGGATACAACTGACCTTTTACAGTCACTACCTGACCTCTGGACGTTCAACACGTGAAATGCCCATAAAAACCCTTTGTCAGTGGGAACCGAATAGAACTTCAGCTCTGCAGGCACTGCTTGCTTATTGAGCCTCTTCCCTGTGAACAAGTGATGAATCCGGGCCTCAGTTTCTTCCTCTGTAAAATGGGATAATAGTATCAGCAACCTGATAGGCTTACTGTAAGGATTACCTGAGTTAACACAGAGAAAGTGCTTAGAACAGGGCTGGGCACATAGCAATTGTCAGCTACGATCATTCCTTTGTAAAGCAGGACCTTCCTCCCAGCTTAACTTCAAGAGTGGCCTGGTGAACCAGCGGCTGCCAGTCTGGTGCCGCTGCTGAATTCCAGGCTGTGCACCTGCCCCTTCTGTAAGCCGAGAACAAGGTAGGGACTCTCCCACACGCTCCCACACTTGTCCTTTGCCACAGCCCTTACTGCATCTCAGAGGTCACTGCCCCAGTGTGATTATTTAAGCCAGGGCTCCCTCTCCCATGGCACTGCAAGCTTCATCCAGGCAGGGGCCAGGCCAGTTTCTGCTTCCGTCCACCTGACACCGGGCCTAACACGCTCTCAGTAAATATTTATGGAAGGAAGAAAATGAGCAAGATGAAGAGATGCAGTGAGGGCAAGAGGAAGGAGTCACCAGCATTGGCCGGAACAGCCCTCCCAAGATAAATATTATTTCCAAACAAACTTCCAATCCTAAACCCAGAGTCTTCCAGTGCAGTGATGGGAAGCATAAGGGAGGATAGAAGATTTAATTATAACAGGGGGAATGACCCACAAATTGGTACCATATTGCTCTCTATTTAGGCTTTCCAGGCTTCGGCAGCATGAGTGGTACCGAAGCCCAGAACCTGAGATAGCCGACACGCGCTCCTCTGAGCACTGCCAGGCCCGTACTCACACCGCTTACTCCTCGCAGCCCTCTGAGGCAGGTACTGCTACTGTTCCCATTTTATAAACGAGAGCACTGAGGCCCGGAGGGTTTCGATTACTTGCCCGAGGCCACACAGCTACCTGGCAGAGCCAGGTTTGGACTCACATAGTTTTTTAAAGATTTTATTTATTTATTTTTAGAGAGACGGGAAGGCAGGGAAAAAGCGAGGAGGATTCACATAGTTTGATTCTGGAACCTGTGCCCTTAACTAACACACAATTCTTCCAGAAGATGGGGCAACGTTTAGGGAATTAATGAGTTGCCTTTCTTTTCTGACGCTATGGAGCTTGGGAGCCCGTCACAAGAAAAACCCAAACAACCATGCTGGTATGAAAAGGCTGGCAGATCCCGCACAGACGCTGGCATTCATTCAGGAAGTGATTGTGGAGCACCTAACCCTCTGTTTCCTCATCTGTAAAGTAGGAATAATAGCGATAGGGTGGGCCTGGCAGGATAAGGCACTTGGAACATGGCCCTCCCGGCGTTATTTGTGATATAAAATGCTAGTTGAATTAAATACATACACACACAAACGCATGCACGCAAAACTAGTGGCATGTGAGGAAGGCCGGTGAATTGTGTTCATGTTCGTTTTCCATGTCGATATCCTGGCGGTGATACTGTTGCTACAGTTGAGCCAGATGTGCCCCTGGGCAGAAACTGAGTGACGGCTTTGTGGAATCTTTCTGTAGTACTTCCTACAAATGCACGTGAGTCTACAGTTAGGTCAAAATAAAAACTTTAAAGATAAAGCTCTCGGATCTTCCACGAGAAGTTGATCTGTCGTGCAGGCATTATTTAGGACTTTTAACTCCACTAATATCCACACATCAACGCTGTTATGAGTATCTATATGAGTTGATGGATATTAACTGAACTTATTGAGGTAATCATTTTGCAATACATGTAAGTCAGGTCCCTACCCTGTACACCTGAAACTTACGTAGGGCTGTGTGTCGATTCTGGTTCGATCAAACTGAAAGGGAAACCGTGCTGGTGTAAACGTCTAGCTTGCGTGGAACCGGTAGTGACGACAGCACCCTGATGAGGCGCCTGCTCTGCACGCTCATCTCCAGGCCTCACGAGAGCTGCAAGACGATATCTTCAATCTCTAAACTCAGAGGGGAGCTAAACTTTGTTCAGAACATGGGAGAAATCATGGTCTGGCTTTGTGTCTGCTAAAAGGGTGCCGTCCAGTAGCCACGGCAGCTGAGCGCCTGGGGACCGTGGTGTGCCACTGTGTCCCTCTGTACCCCCACTCTTTCAAAAAAAAAAAAAAAAAACCATGGCTGCGATTGATAAGGAAGATGATGGGGCTGGTGGGGTTAGTGCTGTCAAGATAATGGTGACTCCCGGAAAAAGTCTCCAAAAGGAAGAAACAAAAGCTTGCGGTGCTGGTGGTGGAAGAGCCGAGAGAAGCATGGCTTTCGTGCGGTGTAATGACGCAATTTGCCAAAAGGCAGCAGTGTTCTGTACCTGAAGGTAACCCTTCCTCCTGATCCCATAAGAAGGACAAGGTGACTGGTCGCTTGCTTTATAAAAGCGGCTTCCGGGCCAGTCATTGGAACACTATCGTCATACTAGATCCGCCCAGGTCGTGTGGTCCTCTTCAAGCGCTATACCCAAATCAGGATTCGCAACGACACTGAAACATCAGGAATAGACTCAGTCCTGTTCAGCCTGGGACACCCTTACTGGGCCTGGAAAGGGAATTTATACCTTTTAGAAATATTTAGAACCTCTAATTTTCTAAATTCTATTTAGAATATGATACCAAATAATTTGGGCCCCCAAACCATCACTGTAGAAAACAAAGACTTCTTTATGTCACCGCCATCCCTTAGCAGTTATGCAAGAAAGAGGTGGATGACGGAGGAGACATCACTAATGTCTGCAGATGCCAGGAGCTCCCAAAAGCATGACACAAACTCAGTACAAAGTGGGAGCTTGGTTCCTGGGCGCCGAGTCACCAGCAGAAGCGTGAGGCCTCAGTTGTCCGGACCCGGACCCCCCGCAGCACTGCAGTGGGGCGGGCAGCTTCCTTGCTGGTTCTAGGGGAGGTTTTCCCCCCAGTCTGTGGCATGAAAGCAGCATAAGGGTGAGTCATTTTCACGAACCGCAGTTCAGGACTACTGAAGGAATGTGCCATGTGTGGAAAGGTCTGGATGGGAACATTATAAATTTTTAAGCACAAGTGAGATCAACCCATCATAATCTCTTGGCATAAAATGTGATCAGCTGCCCACCCTTCCCTCTGCATGCCGAGCTCACTGGCAGAAGGAAGCGGGACCTCAGGCCCTCACCGCACTTCCGGAAGGCGGTAGAATACGCCATCTAATGAGACCATGACATGAGGAAGATATATGAACACGTTCTTCAGCCAGAGGACAAATTCCAGCTGATTCTCCGTCTCTCACCTTCCTAAAAGCAAAACAATAATTGTCTTCATCCCTCACCACTTACAAGGAGGCAGAGAAGCCTGGGGGCTGAGCACAGGGGTCAGGAGCACGTGTTCTGGCCTCACATGACCCTGAGCAAGTTACCTGTGCCTCAGCTTCCTCAAGCGTAAAACACAGAATCATTTTTCCCTCGCTCCCTGGGGTGTTGCGAGGATTTAGTGCAATTACCCAGGTTTAGGGTTCTTAGTGGGGGTGCCTGGTACATGGGTCCGCAAGGATTTGTTTGCAGCATACCCATTGTTCCAGGATGCATGCTAAGTCTTGCCTTCACTACTCCATTAAACCCTCCTAACATAGCATCAGGTTGTTCTATCCCCCTGCCCCACCCATTTTACAGAAGAGGAGACTGAGGCCCAGGGAAGTAAAGTGGCTTTGGCGTGGCCCCACAGCCTCAAAGCCTGGTGGGCCCCTCAGAGTCACCCTGTCTGCGTGGTGCCTTCCCACCGTTCTCAGGCCCTCACCTACCTACCGGCCTTCCCAGAGCTCCCTCCCATTCCTCCACCTCTCTCCTGTCACAGGCGGTACCTGTTCTCCTGAGACCCAGTCCCATTTATCGTAACACAAACGCAGCGCTGTCAGCTGCAGCTTCCAGGCCAGAGCACTGCACAAGGAATCTTCGTGTGGGCAGGGCTCCCCCAGCCCCCCAGCCTCCCAGCCCCCCAGCCCCGCAGCCCCGCAGCCCCACAGCCCCACAGCCCCACAGCCCTGCCCCCTGGTCCCTGGCCACTGCTCCAGCCCAGGCCCAGTTCTGCATCTCTGCCCCCAGATGCTGCTCTGCTGTGCATCTTCTCTCCCGTAACCCAGCCACTAATTACTGCCCCAGCGACCATGCTGCCAGCGTATTCAGAACTACCCAGCAACTAAAAAGCTCTCTCTCTCAGTCAGCCTCTTTGGGCCACTCGGCCGCATGGGAGAGCTGTGTTCCCTCCCTAGTCAGCTTCCCTTACACAGGCAGACCCAGGCATGGAAGCTCTCACCATCGCCGCCCACGCTGTCAAAGATGCTTCAGGAAGACAGGAAGGGGGGCAGTGCTGGTGAGTGTGTGACTGAGTGTGAGTATGTGCATGGGTGTGTGTAAGTAAATGTGAGCATATGTAAGTGTGTGAGAGCATTGTATGTGTGAGCATATTTGAATGTGTGTGAATGAGTGCGTGAGTGAACATGTGTGAGCAAGTGTGAATGTGTGTGAGTGTGTGAGGGAATGAATGTGAGCACACATGAGTGCGTGGTGTAGTCGTGTTTCCCAGGGCCTCCTGGTGCCGTGCTCAGAGGATACGAGCTGAGGGACACGGTGGGGACAGGCAAGGGGCTCTGCTCCTACTTCCTGGTCCTGGAAGGGTTCACCTGAGAGACGCCAGACCTGAAAGCACCTGCTCTCCCACCTGAGCTGGCAGATAGAGAAACGAAGAAGGTGTGCAGGCCCACACCCCAGCCTCTCTCCCCTCCCCACACCCAGCACTCTGAGAGCACCCTGCAGCCGGCACGGTCTGCACACTCTGAGCTGACCCCTGTCCCAGGAAGGTGGCTGCTTTGCTCTGCACGGTGGAGAGAGTCACTCACGCCTCCCTGGGACACAGTTTGCCCTTGGTAATAGCCAACAGCTGCCTGGGCGCTCACTGGGTACTGCAGACTGTTATCCTCATGACGACCCCCTGGGGGGGTGCTGAGAGAGAAGCGTCCCCGTTTTACAGATGAAGAAGCTGAGGATGAGGAAGATTAAGCAACTAAACTTGTCCGCGCATCTGTGATTGTTTCCTTAAGATGAGATCATGGACACGCCATCCTGGGCTGAAGGACAGACAGAATGAAAGCTTCTCATACGTCTCACCCAGGGTCCTCCAGAACCCCGGTGGCCCTGTCACTCCGACCAGCCAATTTCCCCTTTGGCTTGACAATCTCAGTCCCACCTTTCTGAGGGCCTGACCTGCAATCCCAAAGTCAGTCCCTTCTTTCACCAATTCTGCCAGAGGCCTCACAGGTCCCAAGAGACGTTCTGGTGATCAGCTGAGGTGTACCGAGGCTCCCCAGGTGGCAGGCAGGTTACCCCTCCCCCCTTGTATGCACACACATGTGGGAGGTGTACCCCAGCCTGTACACACAGGCACATATGTGGTAAAATACTTCCATTGAGTCTGTTCAATAGGTGAGGGGCTGGGGCTCTTTCCAGAGCACTTCCAACCCAGTTCAGAAAGCCAAAGTGAAACCCAAGTCAGCGGGCGCTCACACGGACACCCACCCTCCTTGAGAGAGTGGGGCTCGGGGTGCCGAGGGATGGGATGGCGGGGGAGTTGATCCAGCAAGAGAGGTCTCGCCAGGTGGGAGCTGCTAGTTTCAAACACGGCTACTTTACAAAATAACTCATCACATTGGGAAACAAAGCAAGATGCTGCCTCATTCCCATCTCAGCCCCTCCCAGAGAGCCTTTCAAGCCAGAGCCGCTCTGCAAAACATTCTCCAAACTCACGGGCCCCGCAGAGTCCAGTTTTGCTTGCGCAAGTTCCCCTGACCCTGTGAACGCTCTCTAAAATTGTTCCCCCTTTCCTTCCGCCCGTTTGCCAGGATATCCCCAACCTCTTCCCACATCATCTGGCAAAAGAAAGGCTCAAACATTTGCCACCTACAGCAAAGAACCAGAACTTGGGTTTGAACTTGGTATGAGAGAAAGCAAAGAGGGCTTAGCAGAGTCCTCAGCCCTCGCCCTCCACAGCCCCCAGTGTGGTTTTTATTAGCCAGCTTCTGTTTTCTCGTAGACACCCTACCTGGGACCCGTTTCCCGTCTACAGCCCAGGGTGTGCTCTGCCTGGCTCTACACCCACCCACGTCCCAGGCTCCAGAGCAAACACAGAGCCAACGGCCGGCCGAAGCAGACGCTTTGATTTACAGTCAAGCGTAAGAGCCACAAATTCTATTTTATTTCTCCAGAAACACATGAAAAACTTGGCTCTTTCATTTGCTGACACAAATCTTTTTCTTTTTGTCCCGTCATTCCTCCCGCCCCAGCGCTCTTCCTCACCTCCCACCTCCGCCCATCACCAGCCCATAAATGAAAAGCTACAGTTGTAGAGACTGGGAGGCTGGACGAACTGACTCATCTTGCAAACAATTTCCCTTCTGAATCTGCACCTCTTCTCGAGCACACATCTGTTATCAGGCGTCAAGGGCAGGAGGAGGCGTTCCCTGGCCCCTGGCTTGTGTCTGCTGGGCACCCAAAGGGACCGCCCACTGCGAGGTTCGGCAGACGGGAGAACCTGGGCCCCTGCATCCATCCTGAGGGGACAGAGGGCCCCTCTGCAAGATGATGTCTAAAACTGTCTGGTACAGGGCCCCGTCTGCTTACATGTGGCAAGACGCCATATGTGGCCACGGGTGGGGAGTCACCAAAGTCCCCGTTTCTTTAGGTCTGAATGCAAGAGCAACTCAAAGCCAATGCCGGCATCCACCGATGGTTTCAGCTCGTGACGCTGGAGGCCTCTAGAGTCACAACACCATCACAGCTTCGGTTCCGGGGAAGGAGCAGCTCGTCTGCCAGCCATCCTCGCTCAGCCTGGGGGGGAGCATTTGTCTCCTCACCGCTGCACCCCAGCACCTCACCGAAGGCCTGAGTGAGGAACTAAGTCATCACAGAACTCATGTCCCTCGTGCCATTCAGTCCAGGCGGCAGCCCCACGAGTCCCCATTTGAAGATGAGGAAACTGAGTCTCGGTGAGGTCAGGCTACTTGTCCAGCGATCAGCCTCTGTGTGGTGGAGCCCAGAGTAGAAACCGGGCAAGTCGATGCCCAAGCCTGAGCTTCTAAACACCGTGCCTGGGAATGAAATAGTAGACACTCGATATTGGTGCAGTGGATTTTTTTCACTTCCCTGGGTGATTCTGACAAGAAGCTGGGTCTGGAGATACCCGTCCCAAATGGCAAATGCTCTCCCCGACAGAAGCTCATCCCCTGCTGATTTCGGATAAATAGCCATCACATGTGGAAAGCTGACTCGGGGCAGGCACCGCCCGGCACTTTACATGAATAGACTCACTGAATCCTGTCTTTCAGCCCCGTGCGATAGAAATTGTTCCGTTAGACAGACAAGGAAACTGAGGCACAGAGTGATTAGGTAGCACAGCCAGTGGGAGGCAGGGCTGGGATTTAGAGCCAGGCAGGGCAGCCCCGCCCTCTGCCCTCGGCAGCAACCTTAGCACCGTCCCCTGGCACAGCCCTAGGTGTTGTTCCGGAGGCACTGGCATTGTCAAGCAGGGTGATGTTTATCTTGACAAGTGGCCCTTTCACAATTGCCATTTCCCCTCCACAGCCCAAAGAGGAAATGAGAAAGGGAGAAAAAGAAAGAGAGCGTCAGAGAGCCTGATAGATGTGCTGAGGTGGATCACACCTTGAAACCAAAAATCCATTTTCCTTTGTCCGTATGAACAATGTGTGCGAGAGGCTGGCAGGAAGCAAGGGAGACCCACCCTGCCCAGCAGGAGAGCTTGGCACACCTCCGGCCATGGGGGCACCTCCTGCCAGGGACGAGTGGGGGACAGGGAGGAGCGGGTGTTCACAGGGTCCAGATGGTGAAATCTCTAAGGTGGAAGCAGGCAGCATGACACCCCTGGAGGAAGAGCACCGGAAGGGACCCCAGAATGCCCTGGACAGGCTGGAGAGATCCTCACACCCCGCAAACTGTAAAGGACCCTGAAAGAGTACCAGGAAAAACATTTCCTAGGTGGCCTCAAATCCCCTGAGAAACTCAGATCAACACGTCTGGAAAGCAGCCTAAGCCGCCCAGGACACAAGACTCAGGGCCACCTGGGCCCGCGCCCTGGTCAGCCTATGGGAAACGTCTGGGGTTCCTTCCGCACGCGACACCTGCCTAGGGGGTGCTGGGGGGCTTCCAGGAATGAGACACACACCTGATGTGTGACACCAAGCAGGTTTCTCCCCCCAGGGCCTGGCAGGCGTGCAGTCAATGAGTTGGCGTAATGATAACAATAATATCAATAAAAAGCTAACATTTATCCACCATTTGCTATGGGCCAGACACAGACACAGATTATCTCATGTGATCCCCCCAACAACCCAATGTTGTAGATACTCTGTAAAAACCCCCATTTTACAGATGAGAAACTGAGGCCCAGCGTGGTTATATAACATGTCCAAGATCACACAGCTTGTAAGTGACCCAGCAGCGATTTGAACCCACCAGCCTGGCTCCCTAAGATGAATACCAGCAAGGATGGGGATTTGGAGGACTAAGACAGATGCCAGTCAGCGGGCGTGGGAGACACTGGTATGAAGCAGGTGGAATCTGGGCGGAAAAGAGGCAGTGTCCCACCCCCTGCCCTCCACCTACCCTTCAGGAACGCTAAGGACCCATCTCCCTGTGGAGGCGGCCCAGGGAGTGAGGTGGGCCCGGGAGTCAGGCTGACACAGAGCCCTGGCTCAGCGCCTGGCCCGAAGTGCAGAGGGCAGGAAAGCAGTCTGCATGTGGAGAACCCAGCGCCCCCGGAAACGGCTGCTGCCACCGGGCTCCTCACTGATCACACACCTAACGAACGCACGGCCACAAAGCCTCTGTCTTTCTGAGCCACCACCCGTGGGGGCCCCTTTTGCTGCTTGGGGTGACCCAGTGTCCTCCAATACTCCACCAGTCACCTGCAGCTCCCAGGGACCGGTTGTAAGTCCTCGGCACCTCCACATCTGCAGCCGGCCCCTGGGAAACGCTGCTGGATTTACGAGCTCCAAGGTCCACACTCACTGGTGAGGGAGCGGAGGGGTCATGTTGCCCATCGGGGATGTGCTCAGAAGCCATAAACCTTGCTGGTGACAGCTGTCGGACAGTTGGAGGGCCCTTGCCAGTCATTTGCACTCTGCTTAATGGCCATGATGACGAGGCAGTCGCTGTTCGAGCATCCCACGCGGGCCACGACCAATGCTTTAAATCTGTCCCGGAGGTCAAGGGAGGAGCATCCCGTTTCACCTTTTTGGGGTGCCTGACCCCAGCCCTTTTCTTTTTCTCTCTTGTTCCTTCTCATTTCAGGCTCCGAACACACACGTCGAATTCTGACTTGGGACTCAGGGGAGTGACAGCCACTGTCTTTCCCAATCTTTCTTATTGTCTTTGGAACAATAGTTTGCTGTGTTCCAAAGACACAGGCCCATCTCAGCAGGGCAAAGCCTAAGGAAGGAGGGGGCTGGGGAGCCATCGGAGGTGGCCACAGAGAGCCGGCTGGGGGCAATGGCGACCTGGGGACACCCGGGGGGTGTCAGCATCCCTCCTCGTGCCCCCACCTCCCCACCAGCCACAGCGTGGCTGGGCCACCACGCCCTTGACTCCCCTCTCCCTGGACTCTGACCTCAAGCCCATAAACTGCCATCAGAAAGAGCCAGGGCCAGTCCTTCCACTGCCGCAGAAACTGTCAGGGTGTTGGCCCTGGCCGGGGCGGTAGCTCAGTCAGTTAGAGCGCCGTCCCAGTGCGCCAAGGCTGTGGGCTCCGTCTCCTGTCGGGGCGCCTGCAAGAAGCAACCGACGCTCGCATCGATCAGTGGAGCAACAAAGCGATGTTTCTCTCCCACTCTTTCTCCAAAAATTAATAAATGTTTGCAAAAATGTTAAAGTGTCATGGTCTTAACCAGGGAACACTCTAAAATAACCAAAAGCTTCTGGTTCTCTTATTGGTTCTAAGACTCTGCGTGTGTGGGTGGCAGAGACGACAGGGACAGAGTGTGAAGGGCTAAAGGGAGTATTATGTGAACCATCCATTGGCACTGGAAAGAAAGATCTAGCATCTCTTGGCAGCCTGTGAACACCCTTTAATTAAGTAACAAATTTGGAAGCAGAGAGATGAGCATCAGGAAAGAGCACTCACTTTAATGACCCATTCATCGGTGTGGCTCTGCCAGGACGCTTCTGTGCCACCACCGCCAGGACATGCCAGCACGTGGGCACTCGGGCCGGCTGCCGGAGTGCACGTTCCAGTTTGTTCCGGCTCTCTCTACGCGCTGAAAAAGAGAGAGAGGCAGTGAGACGGTGACGGCAGAGTATCAGCCGTAATTCCATCAAAGGGTTCTGGTGACATTGCAAACCACCAGACACAGCCAGAGTGGTTTGTCGCCAGGGCCCCAGTGGAATTGACTCAGAAGGCATTGTTGCAGATTTTTCCAAAATGAGGCCAAAATCCAGAGGCTGCGTGTGTTCCTTCCTGAGTGCGGCCCTCCGCCGTCGCAAGCCCTGTGTTGCTATTAAGGAGCATGCCCGGCAGCATCGATCCCAAGTTCAACTCCGCGCCCTTGCGGTAAGTGAGCGGCCCAGCCACACGCTGTCTGCTCTTCACCACGGATCCAGAGCCCAGCCAAGAGTCCCCGGGGGCAGGCTGGAAACCAGGAGCAAAGGCTTTAGGATTCTATTCTGTGTCCTCGGCAGACCTGGAGCTCTGGGCCTAATGGCCAAGCTTGGAGCTAGGGGATCAGCCCCATGGAAGAGCCATCCAAGGGCCAGGGCCAAAGAAGGTGGAAAGAGCTGAGAGGGAGGGAGACCCTGGTTAATGTGAAACTGAAGCTGGGTGCTCGGGGCCGGACAGGCCTCTGGGAATCTGTGCTTTGGGTGCTGGAACATTTCTAGGATCCAAGAAAAGAGCAAAGTGAGGAAGCGTATGGGCACCAGCAAGCGTTCTTTGTGTTACTAAGGTGCCTTAGGAGTGACCTGGGAGGTACCTCCCACCTCCACCAGGGATTCCAAACCTCAGTCACTGTTTCCAGAACATTCTCTCTGTGTGGAGGAATGTGGAGGAATATGTATTTCTGGAGGACTGTGTATTATGGAGTAATAGACATTTCTCTCTGTGTAGGGGGTGTGCTATGGGATGGACAAAATCTCTTCTGCTTTGGCCTCTGATCCCCCAAATCTGCTCTTATAAATAGCTCACCAAACAACCTTGGGATGTGTCAAGAGTCAATGAACCTGAAACAGCAAAGGAGGCTGCCTTCTACATACTCTCGACTTTAAAAATTAAGGCCAACACAGCATTTGGCAAAGGACCGTTCTGTTTTAGCCAAATCCAGAGCTTTGGAAAAATGTCCTGAGCGAAATGTCACCAAACCCAGAGCAAAGCGGGCAAGGCCCAGCTCTGGTCATTATGGGTTATTTGCAGCTTGTTTCTTTCCAAAGCAATTATCTTCTAAGCTCTTCTGACCCAGCCTGATTTCTGCAGCTGCTGGGTGTAAGTCCTCGCCTTTGCAACCTGACAGGCTTTACGAGACAGCTCTGGCAGGCGGCAGGAATGTGAGGGCCACGGCTTTGGTCTGAGGCCCCGAGGACCCTGGCCGCTCTCTGCCTGTTCCAGAGGCAGCCAGAACAGTGCCGCAGGGGCACCAGGCATACAAGACACAAGTCAGCGGTCTCCCACAGGGCCAACCAGGCTGGCCGAGTGCTGCCCACTGGAAGGGCAAGACCATGTGGTACCCAGGCTGTGATAGGCAGATGACGAGAGAACAGGAAGATGGAGCCTGGGCCTCGGAGGGGAGCCTCAATGCACAGGCAACGCAGAGAAGACGAGAGAGGCGTGGAGGTCGGGCGCTTGGGCTTTTTGCAGCCAGCAAATCCAGGTTCAGATCCCAGCCCAGGGCTCATAGGGGCGAGGAGGGGCCAGACTGTGAGCCTCTGAGTCTTTGCTCCCTAGTCCATGAGCACAGGGCACTTGCACCGCCCACACCGGGCTCTCGTGCCCGTCAATGAGCTACTGCGTGGGAAGTTTCCTCTATGTACATGCAATGGACTTCTAGTCACTTTTTTATATCCTCTCTGGAGATTTTTTTTCTTTTTGTAATCCTCACCCGAGGATATATTTATTGATTTTAGAGAGAGAGGAAGGGAGAGAGAGAAACATCGGTGTGAACCAGGGATCGAACCCATAACTTTTTGGTGTATGGGATGACACTCCAGCCAACTCAGACACCCGGCCAGGTTCCTCACCATGTTTCGGTTTTGTGAGCTTCCTACCCACTTCATCCTCTGTTAAAACTATATCGCTGCTCGCTGTTCTGTGTCTCGCCCCTCCCCACGGATCTGCCCCCCACCAGACAACCAACCACTGCAGCTCCACTGTCACTCACAGCCGCCAGCTTCCCTGCCCACCCTTTACCTTGCGGGCTGCAGGTCACCTTTGGAGACAAGTTCTCCAGAGCCCTACAAGAGGTCAAGTCAACAAGTAAATAAACCCTCAGGAACAGGGCACGTAACCTCAGAAATTGCCTCTCCTCCAGGGAATGTGATGCTGAGGGCCAGATCGCCCACATGCGTTCCCCAACAACGTGGCCAGGTTGGAAAGGAAGAGGGAGGATGTGAGGCCACAGAAAGGCCACTTATTAATACCTCTGCCACAAAAGCAATGACCCTGCCCTGCCCTCAGCACCTCATGCAAAAGCGAGGGTGGGGGACGTTGAGACCTTCGGGGGAAGCATTTCTCCAGAAGTTCCCACACACTCTTTTCTTATTACTCCTGATTTGCACGCCCGTCAACACTTGCCAAGATGAGAAACAAAACACCAAGGAACAAAGAGCAATGTGCTCCCTGACACATTTATTTGCGGACGCCCTTGTACGACTCTCTGCTCACCAAAGGGACTTTTTCCCACTGCCGAAGGCGGCCTCGGGGTGTCCCCATGAACCCACTCCTCGGCTGGGGTGACTTGTTCTTCCCCAGGCCGGCACCGAAAGTCGAGACGGAGAACAGGCACTAACAAATGGTCCCGGCCCTCGGAGCTCGTTTCCGTCTGACTTCCTTCCCGGTGCCCGACGATGGCAAGTTGCAGGTACATCTGTTCTGAATATCAGCCCCTTGCCTTTGATCCTCTGCCCCGTGTCTGCCCCGCAGCTGGGGACTGCCCCTCCTCAGACCCGGCTCTGGCTCCTCTCCCTAAAGACCTCAAGTTAACTTAATGGACTAAACAGGGAACCATTTCTACATGATTAATTAATTAGGTTCTACTAGGAAGGATAATAATATAACATCATAAGTAAGACTGCAAGGCCTAGCTGCCAGTTTATATAAAGAATACCAGGAATAGCACGATTACAAAGACATCAAAGACGGAGCAAGCATGGAGTCGCTGGCCCAGCTCTGACCATGCCAGGTTTAGGTCGGGGGGTTCAAATCCAGGGTTCAACTGTTTGACCGAAGAGTTACTTGCCTTCTCTGAGTTTTTCCTCTCTGGGATAGATGGAAGGATGGAGGTGTATTTGTCAGGGCTGTTTGGAAATCCAGTAGACGCAATGCATGAAAATTGCCCAGGACAAAATAGGCTCATAATGTATTGGAAAATATTGCTCAGGAAATTCCAGTACAGTAGCTGGTACTGAGGATAGAAATAAATAGAAAGAGGGCTGTCAGCTGTGGTCCATTCTGTTTTATCAGCAAATGTCTTATTTTTCAGTGCACTCTAAATCTGAACCCTCACCTCAAGACCTTTGAAAGCACCAACAAAAATCATCTTGGGCCCTGATCGATGTGGCTCAGTGGGTTGGACATCATCCTGCAAAACAAAAGGTCGCCAGTTCAATTCCTGGTCAGGAAACGTTCCTAGGTTGCAGGTTCGGTTCCCGGTCAGGGCGCCTACAAAAGGCAACAGATCGATGTTTCTCAAAAAAGAATCATCTTTGTTGATTGCAGATGGATAAATAGTTTTTATCTATAGATAAGTAAATAACCTATGTGTAAAGGTGATTCTGGTTAGTAGATTTGCTGGTTGGTATTTGCATATTTGTGCGTGAGCTCATTGGTTAATGGTCCAGAGCATCTCGGTGCCCCTCAGTGCCTCACGCAGACCTCTCACCTCCCCCACGTTTCTCTTCTCCCCTCCTCCTCACCCCCCACACTCTCAGCAATATCACTACACAAGGTCTTCCACCTTGGATGCTCAATTGTCCTGGGGCTGGTGAGCCAGTCCCTCAAGGCCTTGCTAGATAACGCTTCATCTAAACCTAAACCTTTTTCTGTAAAGGACCAGATAGTAAATATTGTATGCTTTGCAGGCCACCCAATCTTTCAACTCTGTCTTTGTAGCCTGAAAGCAGCCATAGATAATATGCCAATGAGTGTGGCTATGTTCCAATAAAACTTTATTTACAAAAACAGGTGATGGGCCAGGTTTGGCCCAAGAATCTAAATAGTTCTTCAGTGCTGCCCTGACCAGTGTGGCTCAGGTGCTCGGGTGTCCTTACACAAAGTGAAAGTTGCTGGTTCAATTTCCAGTCAGGGCACATGCCTGGGTTGCAGGTTCAGTCCCCAGTCGGAGCACATACAAGAGGCAACCAATTGAAGTTTCTCTCCCACCTTTCCCCTCTTTCTAAAAATAAGTAAATAAAATCTTTTAAAAATAAAAAGCCCTGGCTGGGTAGCTCGATTGGTTAGAACATTGTCCTACTACACCAAGGTTGTGGGTTCGATCCCTGGTCAAGGTACATACAAGAATCAACCAATGAATACATGGATGAATGGAATAACAAATCAGTGTTTTTCTATAGATTTAAAATCCATCCATCCACCAATCAAAGAAATAGTGCTTAAGTGTTAGTGAACTACAATGGTTAATACAGTAGACCTGGAGGCTCACATCCTCACTTCCCTACTGGGGCTTTTCATGCTTTAGCCCTAAGTCACGACCAGTGGGGGACATTGTAGACACTTGGAAAAGTCCAGCATGAAACAAACTTGTGATGTGGGTGCTTTTGTGTGTCTGTCAGTGACAGCACTGGTGCCTAAAGCCCACCACACCTCGTTGCCTGTAACGCTGGCCTTTTCGGGTTGCAGAAAGTCTTCAAGCTTGATTATATCAGTGGCTCTCAAGCTTGAGAGTACAACAGAATCACCCAGAAGACTTGTTAAAACCCAGGTTACTGGGCCCCACTCCCAGAGACTCTGATTCAGTAGGTCTGGGCTGGAGCCAGAGGAGTCACATTTCTAACAAATTCCCAAGCAATAATGATGATGCTGGTTTGGGGACCAGCTTTGAAAACTCCTTGTGCTAGCTACATGTTGAAAACCTAAGAGCACACTGCCACCTAGTGGACAGTTCTTAGTAGTACCCTATGCCAACTTCCCTTGATTTTTAAAGTGCACTAAAAATTACACATCTTTTACCATGAAGAAGAATCAAATTCATAAAGCCAATTTGTCATTTGCATACTTGGAGTTTCATAACCATATTCCAAGTTTCTTTAAGGAAGTGAGGGAGTCACAATATTTACAATAACATGGCAGACATTTTATATCAGCTTAAACAAGAAACAGATTCTTTTCTACCAGGGGAAAGAAAAAACACTTTAAATACCTAAATAAAATAAAACTGGCACTGGGTCTGTTCTCTGGCCACTCTCCCATTGCCAGATGCACATGCCTCTCCTGAAAAGCAAAATTCACACCCCAGTCCTTCAACCCGCAATCGATGTGCCTACCTGGTGCAACTGATGGAATTCAGGAACTGGGCCAAAACGAGCCCGTTTCAGACCCTGGACGTTGTGATATTTGCACGCGCAGCGCAGAAGTAATGGTAAAGGACCCTGGTGATGGGCAACTGTGCAAATGTTTGCATTTCAACATACCCAAGTGCAAGTAAGTGCTCACTTCCAACTACCCAATCCAGCAAAAGGCCGGGGTCTCTAACTCTACCTGGCACAAAATAAAAGGGCACTACAGTCGCCAACAGCAGATGACTTGGGATTCCGTGCTTGGCAGGCTGCTGGGTTTTCGTCAGTGTGGAGAAACATATTAGGGCCCGGCTACAAAGGATGGCGTGGTACCAGGAGAACGGAAATGACAGGGACCGGAACAGTTTTTGATGCCAACAGTTTATATTTGATCTCCAGATGCGATGCAGCTGACAGCTAATTAGTTCAACTTAGATCTACACAGATCCCCTTGCTTTTTTCCACACATGCTGTGGGCATGCGAGTGTGAAAATATGTCTGCCTGGGGTTGTGCTTTGATTGGGAATTCTCTGGAATGAACGCACTTGGAACCCCTGAGAACTCTGGAGCCCCGGCACGTGGAACATCTGGTGAGACGGTCTTTTTCCCTCCTGCTTGGCCCGAGAGCAGGTACTGCAGTGGCTTTCTTTCCTCGAGTGGCTGATTCCAGCCTAGAAAAGCTGGAGTAAATTCAGCTTCATGGATCAGTGTACGAGGCCACCATTAACTGCAAACCTCAGTGGTCGAGAGCTACTGGATGTGAATTCTGCGGCTACTAATGAAAAAGCAATTGTGGTACATTAGCTGGTGAGCTGTCTGGGAGGAATGGGAGGACACGCAGCCGAGATGGGAGCCCTCACCGACACAAGAGGTAGCACAAGCAGACACACAGCTCCTCCCTCTCCTCCTGTGGCCACACTCGAAGGTTACAGCTTCTGGGGAGAATGGGAGCATTAAGACCCTCCTCTGCTCTAGCCCCAGAGGATCACAGCTAAATCTTAGGGAGCCCTACTGTGCGCTAGGCATTTGCAGCAGCACTGTATTTTTCACAACAACTCTCTGAGGCAGGTGCTATTATCTCCCTCATTTTGCAGATGAGGAATCTGAGACATGAAATTGATTGCTCCCGGTCAAAAAGTAGCAGGTGGAGAAGCTGAGGTTTGACCCTAAAAGTCCTTCTCCAGTAGGTCATGCTCTTAACCACTGCACCATAAGACTTCATGAATTGCACTTGGTCTCTAAGCCATCCATGGTGAGCCAGACCCTGCCGATTGGTCTAGGGAAAGTCACGTGTGGCCTTCACGCCCCTGAGGTAGAATTACACTTCAGCCCTTACCATGAGGTCATTGCAGACTAAGTGGATCTCCTGCCCCCTGACTTTGGGCTCAGCTATGGGACTGGCTTTGGCCAACAAGATGTTTCACCACGTGATTCCAGCAGGGGCTTGACATGTGCTTGAGCCATTGGCACACCCCTTTCCTAACAGGCCCCAGAATGAGATTCATGGAAGCAATCCAAGCTGGCCTGAGGCCCAGAGCCAGGCCCAAGTGAACCCAGCCTTAATCAGCAAACCCTGGCCTCCTCTCTAGTTGGTTACTACACACCATCACGCACTGATTCAGCTCGTGATCCCCTCCAATCCATAATACACCAGGAAAGCTTTCCAGAATCAACAGAGCCCCCACAGAAGGAATACTTAGGACTTTTGTGCTTTCGACCTTACTCCTCTCTTCCTCCTTGGACACTGGTGTGAGGACATTATGTCTGGTGCTGAGCAACATCTGGTAACCACAAGCAACAAGCACAAAGAAAAAGAGCCAATGCTGAGGATGCCCGAGCAGATAGGAGGACTGATCCTAGGTCCCTGATGATCTTACCAAGCCACTGAGTGATCTCCCACCTCTACATTTTTGTGCAAAAAAAAAACCCCCCAACATTTCTTTGTCCAAGCCTGTTCACTGAGATTTCCATTATTCACAGCCAAAGTCATTCCTAACTGCTATTGACTTTCTTAAGTATGGGAACACTTTTATAAATGCCACATCTTCACATCTGCCTCTCTTTTCTTTAAATTGGCTTGTCTCCCCAGAATAGCAGAAGGGAAGTCACAGATCCTTGTTAACATCAATCAATTGATGCCTGCCGCACTCACCCTGGAGCACTAAGTTCAGAATTGCCCAGGTGAGCAGCAGCTTAACTAAAATCAACCCTTGACTTCTGTTCATTGATACAGCCAAGGTTCTAGCACATCAGAGGCACTCAGTACAGCTTGTTAAGTGAATCATTTAATTGAGTTGTTGCTATTTCTCTGGATGGGCAATCAAGAGCGTGTCTCTTGGGAATCTTCTCGAGGGGCCTCCTGGAAATCACACCCAAGTGAATTTTGTGAAACCTGCATGTCAGACAGACCTTCCAAACTCAATGGAAGTCTTCTCAGGATATGGTTACAAACAGAAGCCGTAACAGCATTCTTGAGATACAATTCTCACGCCATAAAAATTCACCTTTTCAAGTGAGTGCGCAGTTCTGTGGCTTTTAGCATACTCACAAGGTTGTGTAACCATCACCACAACTATAATTTAAGAACATTTTCATCATCCCAAAAGGAAAATCCATACTCATTGACAGTCATTCCCCATCACTCCCTCCCTCACCCCACACAGCCCCTGGTGACCACTAACCTCCTTTCTGTCTCTGGGTTTGCCTGTTCGGGACATCTTATATAAATGGACTCATACAATGTGTAGTCTTTCGTGTCTGACTTGTGTCGTTTAGCTAAATGTTTTTGAGATTCCTCCACGCCGTGGCATGTATCCGCTTCTTTCCTTTTTATTGCTGAGTACTGTCCCTTTTGTGGATGTGCCACACTTACCCATTCCTCAGTTGGTGGACATTTAAGCTCTTTCTACTCTTTGGTTGTTATAAATAATGCTGCTGTGAACTTTTGCTTACAAGTTTTGCACTTTTTTTTTTTTTTTAGCAATATGTCTTTAATTCTCTTGGGTGCATTTGTAGGAGTGGAATTGTTACATCATGCGATAAACTATGTCTTTCGTTTGGAGGGACTGTCAAAGCAGCTGTTTCCCAAAGCAGCTGCACACTTTTACATTCCCACCAGCAGTGTATAGAAGGTTGCAGCTTCTCCACGACCTCATCAACACTTGTGATTATCTATCTCTTTGATTGTAGCTATTCTGGTGGATATGAAGGGATACCTCATTGTAGTTTTACTTTGTAGTTCCCTGAAGGCTAATGGCATTGAGCAATTTTTGTGTGTTTATTGGCCATTTGTATCTTTTCTTTTAAAAACTGTGCAGGCCTGGCTGGTGTGGCTTAGTGGGTTGAGCGCCAGCCTGTGAACCAAAAGGTCACTAGTTCGATTCCGTCAGGGAACATGCCTGGGTTGCAAGCCAAGTCCCCAGTTGGGTGCGTGTGAGAATCAACCAGTCAATGCTTCTCTCGTACATGCTTCTCTCCAGATGTTTCTCTCCCTCTCATTCTCCCTCCCCTCCCCTCTCTCTAAAAAATAAATAAAATCTTTCAAAAAATAAAATAAAAATGTACACACATGAATTCAATCATATTTACATAGGCTAATTTTCCTGAAAACTCTCTTGAGGCTGCATTATAAAGCCAAAATTATTTTTTCCTAGTAATGAGCAAAATATTATTAAAATCTGATTGATTCACATGCCACTAATTTAGAATGCTTGTATTAGCAACAAAGGAAAAGGTGATTGTGTCTTCCCAGCCACTAAGGTTCTATCATTTAGTGTGTCTTGTAGAAAAAAATCAGTATAGTTAAGCAAAAGTTTTTTAAAAATTAGTGAAAAGTTTTTAAAATTCTAAAATGGCTTTTAAAATGACGGACTTTGGAGCTATGCTCCTGGAATGCCACGAGGGGGCGCTAAACAGTGGTCGTGATCACTTTCTCCACCCCTTTTTGCTTTCAGGCTCCGTCCCTACGCAAACCGGCCTCTAAGCAATAGAAGACTAGGCCGGTTCTTATTTGAGAACTTATGTTTTATTAATAAGAATGAGAAGTATTAATACAGAACTTTGTAAAAACGATGGCATATTTTGAATGTTTTACATTTATTTTACAAATATGTGATAAACGTCTTCCATACACTGTAGGATATGTTTCTGAGATTGTTGGGTATTTTTTTGCACCTCTCCCCAAAGGACCATTTCCAGCTGAAGAAACACACATCTGTCCCCAATACAGACACACACACACACACACACCACGTTTTAGACACGTGAGAGGCTGTGGGAATCTCCCAGTTTCTTGTGGTCCCCCGCAGCCTGCAGAGCCCCAATCCCCCTGCAAATTTCCAAACAAAAATAGGACAGCTCCATCCACAGGGACAAGAATGAATCCAAAGCTAAACTATTTACCCAAAATGTGAACATTTTTATAGATAAGAGGGTTTCTTTTTTTTATGATTTGACCTCAAGTGCTGGTTCTATTATAGCAAAAAGCCAGGTGGAAACCCTGGTCTCAGATCCCTGGGTTCTGCAAGTAGTTGCTGTTTGTCAGAAACTGGATTTTGACTCCAACTGGAGAAGCAGCCCCGGCAGAGTGTGAACTGAATCCTGTAAAAGCTTCTGAAGGGAGCCGGGAGGAGCAAGGCCAGCGCTCAGAACTGCCATCGGCGGCTGCTACTGGCCTCGCCCTGCTCTGTGTGCTGGAGGCGAACAGAGGTCTGGAGAAGGGAAGGGGGGCTTCCAAGCTCTGGTTTCCTACCTCTCCCAAGCTCCAGATTGGCAGAAAAAGGAGTCTTTGCTGGTCTTATTTAAAAAAAAAAAAAAAAAAAAAAAAAAAAAAGCCAGCTGGTATATCTCTCCATCCCATGCCTCTCTCCTTTCTTAGAGAATAAAAACTTTACTCTCTAAAAAAATAGAAAAGCCAAGATTTTGGCAGGGGGCAGGGTGCCAGGGAGTAAATCACATGAAAATCCCACCTCCCTCAGAGACTTTGGAGCTTTCTGAACGTTCAGTAATGTGGTATTATCTTGATTTGCAGGTGAGGAAGTAGAGCAGATGGAGCAGCAGAAATGCCCATGAGGACAACATTTACGTTCCTATTGCTGCTCTCATAGGCCCACTACGAACCAGGCCCTGGTCTAAGCACGTCACTCACTAACCCTCCCAACAGCTCTGTGAGGAAGGTATTATTCACACTTTAGAACTGGGGAGACAGAAACACAAAGTGGGTGGGTGACGCTATGGGCCAGATGGGGTCCTCCCCAAGTTCATACGTGGAATCCCTAACCCCTCAACTGACTGCATTTTGGGGACAAAGCCTTTAAGGAAGTCATTAAGGTTAACTGAGGTCATAAGGGTGGGCCCTAATTCAATAGGACTGATGTCCTTATTTAAAAAAAAAAAAAAAAGGAAGCGACCCCACGATTGGGTGAACAGGGAGCAAAGGCTAGTGAGGATACAGTGAGGACACAGTGAGAAGGCGGCCATCTGCAAGCCAGGGAGAGAGCTCTCACCGTAAACCAGCCCTGCTGGCCCCTTGATCTTCGACTTCCAGCCTTCAGGACTGTGAAAGAATACATTTCTGATGTGTAAGGCACCCCGTCTGTGGTATTTTGTTATGGCTGCCCCAGCAGACTAATGCAGGTGACCTGCCCCAGATCTTTTGCCTGGCAAATGGAAGAACTGACATTTGAATCCAGGCTGTTTGGCACCTTAGTCAATCCATGCTTTTACTGGCTTTTGCACGGTGCTGCTTGCCCTGAGAAAGGAGAGAGCAAGAGTCTTACAGGAGAATGTGGTAACGATACAGGAACCACCAGCACGCTCAGGCATTGACTCTGCACAGCCCACGGCGCTAAGTGCTTCACGTGGATTATCCATTTAATACCAACGACAATCCTGAGAGGTTAGTGCTGTTATTGCCCCATTTTACTAAGGCCTTAAGAGGACTCCAGTGGGGACAAACTCACTCCAGAGCCAGCTTGGAACACTGCCACGCTGCAATTAATTATAACTATTAGAGATCATTTTGTTACAGTCAGTTCCACCACCTGGCCAAAAACCGTTCAGCTGGGCCTCCCAAGTGAGAGAACACACTTGAGTCAAATAATAATTAAGCCCCACTTCTCTGCGATGGCCTTTGCAATAAATGAGCCATTGAGGTGGTTGTCCCCACTAAGATGTCACAGCTTTGGAGAAAAAGGGCCCGTGGAGAGGCAGCCCTGCCCTGATAGGCGGGGGCAGGAGCCGGAGCAGACGGTTGCAGGAGCATAACCCAGCCAGGACTGCTGCGCTGGGAGAGGAGCAGAACCACCGCCCCACTAGGGTTAGGCCCGCCAGGGTATTTTCACGTCTACCAGTTCAGTCTGGGTCTTTTTAACATCTCATGTCTCCTCTTAACTTCTGGATCATGTGGGCTACAGTTACACTGTTTTGATTTCTTTGTCTCTTATTTTGAACAATTATGTCAGTTCTTGCTAAGTTTAGATTAATTTTTCTTCTCATTCTGAGCCCTATTTTTTTAATGATTTTATTTATTTTTAGAGAGAGGGGAAGGGAGGGAGAAAGAGAGGGAGACAATGTGGGAGAGATACATTGATCAGTTGCCTCTCACACACCCCCAACTGGGGACCTGGCTGGCAGCCCAGGCACATGCCATGTGACTGGGAATCGAACCAGTGACCTTTGGGTTCACAGGCCGCCACTCAATCCACGAGGCACACAAGCCAGGGCGCTTATTTTTCTCTAATTAGATGCTGACATTGTGAATTTGATGTTGCTGGGTACTGCATAGTTGTAGCGTTTTTAAATAACGATTCTTGATCTTTGTTCTGGGATGTAGTTAAATTACTTAGAAATAGTTTGATTCTTTCAAGTCTTCTGAGATTTTTTAGGCAAGACCCAAAGTGTTTAGCCTAAAGATAACCACTCTCTGATGCTGAGGTTGGTGGAAGAACATACTAGTCCTGGCTAGGTACTATTCCCCTTAATCCTTTCAGGTGGTTCTGTCCTTGACCTCAAGTTGTCCCCTCACACATGTGCAGGTCAGGACGCTGCCTGGTACCTGAAGAGACCCCTGCTGACCGCCGCAGTTCTCTGTGCGGCTCTCTCCTCTCCGGCACTCCGCACCCCGAGCTCTTGCCACTGTGGTCTCCCCAGACTTGCAGTTCTGTCTGCTCAGCCAAGGGAACCACCTGGGTTCTCCCTCCACGCGCCGTAGACTGGAGTTCTCCAAAGGCAGCCGGCTGGGGCGATCAGGGGGCTGTGCTTGTTTGTTTCCTCTTCCGGATCACTGGCCTTCCTTGCCTGATTTCCGGTACCTTGAAAACTGTCATTTCATATGCACTATCCTTTGTTTCGGGTTTCAGTCGGCAAGGTAAGTCCATTCCTTGTCACTCCATCTTGGTTGGAAGTAGAAGATGCCCGTTTACTCTTTCAATTAGATTTTTTAAAGATTTTATTTATTTTTTTTTTAGAGGAGAGGGGGGAAAGAGAGAGGGAGAGAAACATCGACGTGAGAAATATTGATCAGTTGCTTCTTGCATGCTCCCAACCAGGGGCCTGGCCCACAACCCAGGCATGTGCCCTGACCAGGGGACCTTTTGGTTTGCAGGACAATGCCCAACCCACTGAGCCACACCAGTCAGGGCTCAATTAGATTTTATAATTGTTTTTCACATAGGTCCAGTGACTTTTCATTAAATTCGTGTCTAAATGTCATAATTTTTACTATTGTAACTGGACTGTTTCTTCTATTTCTAGGAGTTTATGTCTAGAGTGGAGAAAAGCTATTGGTTTTTGTATATGTAACATGTTAACAGATATCCTGAAATCGAATCATGCATTGGTCATAAATTTATTCAGTGTCCTAACACAGGAAGATGAGAGGCAGGTATCTCCGGCTGGCGAGCCACTCAGCAAAGCCAACAGGGTCCTGTCAGTGCCACTCTCAGCAGTGACTTTCCGCCTCATGAGCTTGTCACTTGATGGCACAAAACGGCTGCTACAACTCCAGGCTTCACGTATGGGATCTAAGCAGAAAGAAGGGAGAAGCAGGGACTGGCAAGTAGCATATCAGGAAAGCAAAAGATTTCTCAGAATAATTACATTGTGTCTTATTAGCCAAAACTATCACATTTGACCACCTGTAATAGCACGTCGGTTTGGGGAAGCAAGTCTTTAGCCAGAAATTTTACCACAAATTCACAAAAAAAAAAAATCAGGGTCTGATTGGTGGTGAAGAAAGAACTGACATTGGACAGGGAACTAACAGGTCTGCAGGTAGCTGCTCTTGCAGTTTTAGAACAAACCCTGCTGGACCCCGGCCAGGTAGCTCAGTTGGTAAGAGCATCATCCTGATACACCAAGTTTGCGGGTTTGATCCCCAGTCGGGGCACATACAAGAATCAACCAATGAATGCTTAAGTAGAATAAATAGATGTTCTCTCTCTCAAAAAATCCATTAAAAAAAAATCCTGCTTGCTCATAGTAAATTATTCTTTTATATGCACTGCCAGATTCCATTTGTTAATCTTTTGAAGTTAATTTTTTAGGGCTGTTGCAGCATTCAGTATCAAAGACTTTAAGGTATTGGAAATGTAAATAGAAACATATTCAATGTATTCTCAGAGGTAGTATTAGGGCCCTATGACCAGACCTGATTAACTGCACATAGAAATGCTTGGAAACAAACTGAAAATAACAGAAAGTACTATATAGACTTAAAAAGGAAACAATCACCAGAATTGTTAAATTACCTTTAAACACTAAAGCTGAAATATTTGTGAAATTTTCTGAGTTTCAGATCTCTCTTAATTTGGAATATCCTTATGTATTTAGCATTAGTCAACAAGTAGGATAAAATACACCAATCTCTCTGGACTTTCATTAAAATGACCTTTTTGATGTGACAGTATTGTAGGGTTTTTTTTAAAGCATGTATCTTTCAGATAAATACTGAAGTTTATAAATAAAATTACACATCTAGTAATTGCTTCAAAGTAACATGGGAGGTGTGGAGGGGAAAGAAGATAGAAATAAAGATTAAACGATATTGGCCATGCGATGATTATTGAAACTGGGCATTAGGTATATGGGGTTCATTGTATTATCCTGTTTTCTTTTGAATATGTTTGGAATTTCCCATAAAAAAAAAAAGTTTAAGTTTATGAAATGGAAGCATATGTATTTGTGTATATATATACAATTTTTTTTAATAATAAGCAGAAAGCTTAGTAGGCATTTTATTCCACAGGATTATTTGCTCTGTAAAAGGGGAACAGGACATGGTCGACATTCATGGGAGGATAGTTCTGTTACTTCCCGAACTTGGTCATGAGCAGCCCGGGCACAAACTGCACCAGCCCTCCAGGAGCCCCGGCCACCTTCCGTCACTGTCCTCAGCGCCAGAGTCTACAACCCCCAAAAATCCTGAGACCAGCTCGAGATTCTGTCAAATCCCTAACATTATTCAAAGAACAAGACTGAGTTTACATTTTCTACCAGCAATCTTAAGCCCAAAATGCTTCAAAGATTAAATAATCACACATTTAAAATACATAGAAAAATAATGTAATTAGAATTTATACAAAGTAGATTATTACAAAACAAGCACGCTACAAGAAATACATCTTATATCCAAGCACAAAAATTTGGAAATATACATGGAAATAAATGTTTAAGAAAAAACATTTATTTTAAATTCTAAGTGGGAAGACATAGAATGAGTTCTGGTTTACTGGAGTAACTTTGAATAGAACTGCAATTTGCTAGCAGAAATTTTCACTCCATTCTCAAGCTTCTAAAAACAGTTCCTGGAGATTAGACAGCTGTTCCTCTTTCTAAATTCTGTTTAATTTCAGCCGTGTATTTCCCATAGAATCTTTCTGCCTTCTTGTTGAATTTGGCATTCCTTTCATTAATGTAGTCGATATCTGCGTCGTCATTATAAGGTCGTCTCCGGCTATATTTGTCTCGTTTTTCAATTCTGAGGGAAAAAGAAAATAACTTATGAAATCTAAAATTAACCTTCTTTGGGGGTCTTAATAGAACATGGCCAAATAGTTAATAGAACCAGTACGCTTAAGAGTAGTATACAGACTTCCGGCCAAGATGGAGACATGAGCACACTTCGCCTAAGCACATAACCACAGAAAAAATTACAACTATACCACAAAACAAGTATCACCCAGACCTGTCAGAAAATTGAGCTATATGGAAGTCTGACAACCGAGGATTTAAAACCACATTCATCCAGACGGGTAGGAGGGATGGAGGCATAGAGAAGTGTGGAGAGGCAGGGGAATGGGTGGTCCCATATTCACAGGTGGTGGACAAAAACCGGGAAAGACACCTTGGGAGCGAGCGATCCCATCCCCAAACCAGACCACCCTGCCTAGGGTTCCAATGTCAGGAAGATAAGTCCCCATAACTTCTGGCTACAAAACCCATGGGGGGTTGGGGCAGCAGAAGAAACTCTGGAATTCTCAAGAGACTCCTCTTAAAAAGCCCTCAATAAACTTAGGACTCAAGCAGACCTACTCTCTCCGGGATTCAGCACCAAGGCAACAGCTGAAAGGGCACAAGGAGCATACGGGGAGAAGGAGAAACACTGAAGTGACTGGCAAGGGGGCGAGTGCCTGGGAGACAGCTTCCTCTCTGGCAATCTCCAAAGGCCAGGCAGTGGTGCTGCCCCCTCTGTGAGCCCTCCCCCACACACAGCCACAGCAGTGAAACAGGTTGCCCCACCTGGGTGATTACTTAAGAATCCGCCCCACACAATTTACAGGTGCCTTTCACAATAGGCCACACTACTAAGACAGTGACTCAAAGCAGCTCTACCTTATACACAGAAACAAACACAGGGAGGCTGCCAAATTGAGAAGATACAGAAATAAAGAACAGAACAAAACTCCAGAGAAAGAACTAAATGTAATGGAGATAAGCAACCTATCAGATGCACAGTTCAAAACACTGGTTATCAGGATGCTCCAGGACCTCACTGAGTACTTCAACGCCATAAAAAAGACCCAGGCAAAAATGAAGGTTGCATTAAGTGAAATTAAAAAAAAAAATCTACAGGTAACCAACAGTGGAGGGGATGAAGCTGAGATTCAAATCAACAATTTGGAACATAAGGAAGAAAAAACATTCCATCAGAACAGCAAGAAGAAACAAAAATTCAAAAAAATGAGGACAGAATAAGGAGCCTCTGGGACATCTTCAGACATACCAACATCCGAATCATAGGGGTGCCAGGAGAACGGGAAGAGCAAGAAATTGAAAACTTATTTGAAAAAATAATGAAAGAAAACTTCCCTAATTTGGTGAAGAAAATAGACATACAAGTTCAGGAAGCACAAAGAACCCCAAACAAGTTAGATCCAAAGAGGACCACACCAAGACACATCATAATTAAAATGCCAAAGGTTAAAGATACAGAGAGAATCTTAAAAGCAGCAAGAGAAAAGCAGACAATTGCCTACAATGGAGTTCCCATAAGACTGTCAGCTTTTTCAAAAGATACTTTGCAGGCAAGAAGGGACTGGCAAGAAGTATTCAAAGTCATGAAAAGCAAGGACTTACAACCTAGATTACTCTCTCCAGCAAACTATCATTTAGAATGGAAGGGCAGATAAAGTGCTTCCCAGACAAGGTAAAACTAAAGGAGTTCATCATTACCAAGCCATTACTCTATGAAATGTTAAAGGGAACTATATAAGAAAAAGAAGATCAAAACTATGAACATTAAAATGGCAACAGACGTACAACTATCAACAACAATCTAAAAAACAAACTACGCAAACAAGCAGAATAAGAACAGATTCATAGATATGGAGGGTTATCAGCTGGGAGGGAAGGGGGAGAATGGGGAAAAAGGTGCTGGGGTTAAGTACAAATTGCTAGGTACAAATAGACAGGGGGATGTTAAAAACAGCATAGGAAATGGAGTAGCAAAGAATTTATATGCACAACCCATGGACATGAACTAAGGCGGGGGGAGATTGCTGGAGGGAATGGGGGTACTGGGCAGAGGGCAAAGGGGGGAGAAATTGGGACAACTGTAAGAGCATAACTAATAAAATGTATTGAAAAAATAAAAGAACAGTATACTTTAGAGGAGGGGGGAGCAGTTTTCATCAAGATCATGTTGAAACTGCTAGTTAACAGCACACCCCTGGGTAAGCACCATGAAGTCCAGTACTAACTCATCTTCAGAATGCTTCTAAAACAGCATGACAGCACTGTTAGAAACTGGACACGTAAAGTGTTACTTAAAGTAAAATTATTACGGTAATTACATTAATAATAACCGCAGCTAATATGGAGTGCACAGTATGTGACAGACACTATTCCTAACAGTCCACGTGCATTAGCTCCTAAAATACAAATTCATTCGGCTCTGCCTGATATCCACCCCTATTAGTATTAAGAAACAAATGTGGCCCTGCTGGGTGGCTCAGTTGGTTACAGTACCATCCTGGTACGCCAAGGTTGCAGGTTCGATCTCCGGTCAGGGCGCATACAAGAAGCAACCAATGAATGCATAAATAGGTGGAACAATAAATTAATGTTTCTTTCTCTCTCCCCCCACTTCCTTCTCTCTAAAATCAATAAATAAAAATTTTAAAAAAGAAAAAAAAATGTAATGGAGGCACATTTACTAAAACATTCTTACTTCCTCAAATCAAATAGCGGTGACTGTTACACAGAATTTCTTAAAGAATAATAACTTTCCCAGAGCATTTGAGATCTGGCTCCCTGGCATAGGTCATCAGTTTGGCTCAAATAAACTCTTATAAAAATTCAAATAAATGAATAAAAGAGGCTAAGCCAGAAATTAGCAAGTATAATATCTGTCTATTTAATTCATTCTAAGCTCATTTTTTCCACTTTGCGTTTAGCATTTACAACTGCACACTGCTGTACTGAGGGAGCACTTACTGTTTTTCCAGATCTGTGACCATCCTATCAATTTCCTGAGTGGAAGGCACGTGTGTTCCATGAAGAAGACTGTTGGATGTGGGGAAAAACTCTTCTCCACTGAAAAGACAGTAAAATGGACTTACAGTAACACTCCAAGTGCTCCACAGTTTCAAATTTCAAACTAAACAACCATTCACAATGAGAGATAAAATACGTACATCTATTTACGGTGGGATCCTACCTTAACTTAAAAAAATAATACAGAACTGGAAGGGACCTAATAAACCACTTACTCTGACACCTTCATCCTATAGGTGAAGAGCCAAGGGCCAGAGGTCAAAGGACTTGCTTCCAAGTTCAGGTTATTTCTCTTTTCACTGAAACAGGGGTCAGCTGGCTACACCACCTGCTTTTCGAGTTTCGCGGGGACACGGCCACACACATCTGTTTCCATACCCTCTACGTGCTCTCACACCAGCACAGCAGGCTGAGTCGTTGTGAGAGACCATACAGTCAACAAAGCCTAAAATGCTTACTCCCTGGTCCTTTGTTAAAGAGTTCAGACATGCTGGTATTAAAGCATTCTGCCTCCTAAACTAATACCTGAGTGACCTTAATAATCTGGGTGTTAACCGCTCAACACCAGTCTCAGAATGCCCAGCTAGAAAGACAAGCAGGGGTAAGCTTACCTGCTATGGAGGGAGCAACAGTGTTTTAAGACCAGAAATCATTCTTAAACAGCCATTTGACAGCCCATACCTAAGCATTACCTAAGCATTATTTAGTGTCGGTGTGTGTGTATACATGCCTATACACACACACACACAAATGTATCTGTATTACTTCAGAAGGAAAAAAACAAAAACAAAACCCCTGCACTAATCCCGTCGACCTACTGCTTTTCTCTTTGTCTCTCGTATGCTTCCATGTCAGGTTTGATCTGTTTGGTCAGTCGGTGATACTGGCGTAACTGGGCAGCAGCATAATCTAAAAATAAAATGAGAATCAGAGACAATGTACTTCTTTGCCTGGTCATTACTATGCAGGAAAAAAATCAAAATTAGTAGTAGCAATATACGCACACGGCACTAATCTAAGCATAGTATCTATCCTGAAGATGCCAATAACACAAACCTCAACTTTACCACGAAGAGTAAAAGAACCCAGCTGACCAACGTACAGCCTTTACTGCTACCCTAGGGGACATATTGGTGTTTTTCCTGGGTTTCTGTCTCTCAGAGAATATCCCTGAAGGGGATAAACCAGAAACACTGAAGGCAATGCTTATCTAACAGGGCCACTCAATAAAGTAAAAGCCAATTTTACCTGAAAATCCCAGGTCAGGGTTTTTTCTCTTCTTTTTCCTCTCCCACCTTTCTGCGTCTTCTGCACTGATCGCCAGTAACTTCACTTTCTCATAGTCTTCCCCTCTTGCTGCACATTCCTAAAGAGAAAGAGAAGCTGAAAGTTGCAATTATGATACAAGCAATTATTTGATCTATTTTAAATCAAGAAAGACTGAATAAAGATATCTAGCAATACTTTCAAAATAATGATTAATATTCAAAGAAATGTCAGGAATCTGCTATGGTATTTAAGAAATAAGCACACCAAGTGAAAAATCATGCCTTGGCTGGTGTGGCTCAGTGGATTGAGCACCGGACTGCGAACCAAAGGGCTATGGGCTCAATTCCCAATCAGGGCACATGCCTGGGTTGCCAGCCAGGTCCCCAGTATGGAGTGTGCAAGAGGAAACCACACATTGATGTTTCTCTCCCTCTCTTTCTCCTTCCCTTCCCTTCTCTCCAAATAAATAAATAAAATCTTAAAAATAATATTTATTCAACATTTATCAGGTGTCAGAACCTGTTTTAAATGTTTAACATGCATTAACTCATTTTAATTCATAATTAACTCAATTATTATTATAGTGCAAATTTTATAGATGAGAAAACAGAGGCACAGGCAGGTTAAACAACTCACCCAGAGCGTTGCAGCTAAAAAAGGCAGAGCCCAGATCTGAGCGCTGGCAGTCTGGCTCCGGGGCCGGTGGACAGGACCACCGTGCTCTACCGTGTCAGTACAACAGAAAAACTGCGTAACCCATTTATGAAGACAGCAGAGGAGTTCCTAACCTTTTTCTTTTCTTCCTCCTGTAGTTCCCACTCCAAACGAGCTTTTCTGGCTTCCCAGTTTGCAGGTAACTTAAGTCTTTTATCTTCTTCCACAACTTCCTGGTGATTTAATTTACGGGCTTCATTCTAAAACCATAACACAGAAAGTCTGTAGCTGAAACATGAAAATCAATCCAAATAGATCTTGCCTTCTTTGGGGGTCAGGTAAGACACACTGACAAGAGGACCTCATTTTATCCTAAAAGCAACAGAGAGCCCTCAAAGGATTTCAAGCAAGGGAACCATCTAACTAGGTCTGCATTTGTATAAAGTCAAGAAAAACGTGTTAGGCTGCACTGGTTTGCTGCTCCAGAGGCCTGCGGGTTAGTATCAGCTTTGCCTCTGTACAGACGTGTGGGCCCTATGAGCAGGCCCCTTAGGGTTAGTTGGGACAAGGTATCATGAAGTGGGGAGGGACTACTACAGAAGCACTAGACTTTACATGGCATGAAATAATATTAAATCACATGATGAGAAAGATGTTCTACTTTCAGTTCTCTTTCACTCCTGATTAATTCAAGGAAGAAGCTTCAATTTGGGGCTGGGGCTTTAATATCTATCTTAATATCTCTAATCTTTCCAAATCCCCTGTCCTTTTGAAATATATATTTTAACAGTTTATATTGTGGCAAATGAAAGAAATTTTCCATTTGGATTACTCTGTGAAAAGTCTGTTTTAAAACAAAATGAGCACATCGTCTCAAAGACAAATTAAGTTAGGTGTCTCTTAGGTCACAGGCCGGTGGCAGCACGTCCAGGAAGCCTGGCCTCCTAATTTCCAACCAGATTTTCTTTCCACAGACCATCCAGGTAAATATTTAAGTGTCTAATTCTGTATGAGACTAACTTTTGGGAGCAGAAGAATACTCCTCTCAACTGGCATCCCTCATTCACTCTGGACTCTGGCACCGCCCTCCAGGTGAAGACCCCAGGCACACACCTGAAGTCAAAAGTTGTGTCTATTGCACTGAAGGAGACAGCAAACTAGGGAACTGCAGGCCCTGCAGTGAGAGGGTTTTAGGAGGGGCTACTTGTAGGATCTGGGTTTGTATCAGGTGACTGGGGGGCGGAATTCATGGAAGCATGGCTGTGTTCTGCACTGGCACCGTCAGAAAGACAGGGCATTCTATGATTGAGTATCTTAAGTTTTGACACACGAGGCAGGATTAATACTTTATTTGGTAATAATGCTCTATGATGTTAGTAGAAGAGGGGAGTGTGGTCATTTCTGTGGTTTGAAGAGGCTCATTTTTGTCTGACTCCAACAGTCAAGAGTGATGTTGGGGTTTGGTGGAACCATGGCCAGGCTATCTGTCAGGTCACTTCAAGTTGAAAAAATCAAAAGCTGTTTTTTTTTCTTTTTTCCTTTCTCAGCTCTAACTGCAGCCAGTTGTTTGCTTGTTTGCTGGACTTTCCCCTCACATGAATTCTCTTCCTTTCTATTTGTTCCCTCTGCTTGGGTATTTCTTCCTCCAACTTCTTTGTCTGATAACACCTTACTCATCTTTTAAACAGTAGTTTAGGTGTCTTACACAAGGCACTCCCTGGAACCCCTCACACTATATTAACCTCTCACCTATACTCCCAGGGCACTCTGTCCTAACTCTGGCATTGCACTTACTACAACATGATTTCTAGCTATAAAGTTCTCTCCTCTTAAGAGGCCTTGTCTTAATCATCTGGTTCTCCTTAACTAGCTAAACCAGTGACACTAGAGACTTTCAGAGACCTGCTGATTATTATTGAATGAAGAGGCAAGCAGCTCTCTTATTAACGTTGGACAAGTTTCTTCCAGACTCAAGCTACACACATTTCCCTAGGTAAAATGAAGAGCTTGTTAGAATATAGCAGGGAGGCTGTTAGCAATAGAGACCCCCAAACTTAGCCCAGATTAGTTAAATCAGATGTAGGTGAGATGGGCTGGAGCGAGTGTGTGTACAGTTGACCCTTGGACAACGCAGGTTTAAACTGCAAGGGTCCACTTAAACCAGATAGTTTTCTGGTTTAAGTGGACCTAAATGCATTCGGTATTTATAGTACCTAAACATTCGGCCCTTCCTATCCGCAGGTTTATTTCCACATTCCCAACCGCGGACCAAAAATACAGGGGACCCTGAACAACATGGGGGTTATGGGTGCTGCCCGAGCGCCCCAGCACAGTCGAAAACCCGCGTGTAACTAATACTGTTTTCATCCTACGTGGTTGGTTCAACCTAAGTATGCGAAGGGCCGACAGCAGAGGCCAAGTTTTATGTGGATTTTCGCCTGCGCGGGGGTCAGCGCCTCTAATCTAGGCGTTGTTCCAGGGTCAACTATACTTTCAAAAGTGATCACAATGTGCCGCCAGTGTGGACAACCATGGGGAGATATTTTTCATCCAGCTCTGCGGGCCTGTGAGGCATGCTGATGCGACTTCCTCGCCCACTCACATACACGCAAGAGCCCGACCAATGACAGATCTCAGTTGGGGCTACTCACCCGCTTCAGATGCAGCTCCCGGAATTTGCGTAGTCTCTGCTCGCGCTTCTGGGAGGCCAGCTCCTCCTCCGCCGCGAGGGGTTGTTCCTCCTCCGCGCTGTCCACCCTCAACTGCGACAAGGAGAACAGACTATTGGCAGGGCCGGTACGGCTTCTCGCGGGGCTGCCCAGGCCAATTCCCCTCCGGTCCCGAGAGGCCGCGCCGGGCCTTCACTGCCGACCCCGACCCCACAGTGTCTACTCTTCCATGGCCCGGCACCCAGGAATCTCCTCCTCCCCTGCCGCCCCCTGGTTAACTTCCCCCACAAAAACCCTTGGTATAGTCAGCAGCACTTACCGTCTCAGTAAGAGCCGCACCCGCCATCACAACCTCCGTCTCCCGACTTCCGGCAACAACCCAGCACTTCCGTTGGCCTTCCGATAGACATTAATAACCTACATAAGCCCCGCCCTTTCCTGGAGCATCAGAAGCTTCGGACCAATCCCTGCTCCGCCTAGCAGTGAGCTGCTTTCGATTGGGCAGGAGCTTGCGCAGCCGCAGAAGACCATGGGGAGAACGGTGAGGCGCGGACCCCGTTGGGACGTGATGAGAAGGACTTGGCGTAGAGGAGATGGCGCGCCCTGAGTCTTGTACAAAGTCACTTTAAATGCATGCTGCTCCCGTGAGCAGAAAGTGCTTATCCTGAGTGTCACCTTCTTCGAGGCAGTTCTCCCCTGACCACCATGTCTCATGTAGGCCCTTAACTTTCATGTGGCACCATTTTAATTTCCTCAATAGCGTAAAAAATTTCTTTGTTCATGTTTCACTTCCCGCGTCAACGTTGTAAACGGGGGCAGCGCATAAACGTACATCTTATTTCCTCTTCCGAGTCCTACAGGGAAACTGTTCCACAATGAGTAACAGTGCTTAAATTAATAAAGTAAGGTGCTGGATACAAAAGGAATATATGAAAGGGTTTTTTTGTTTTTTCTGCACTAATAACCACTAGTTAGATGTAAAAATGGAAAAGTAAGCCCCCAGATAAAAAAATGTCTAGGTATAAAATTTAAACTGTAACACGAAAAAAACAGTAATTTGAGGTACAGTACTTACAAAATTAAATTCAAGAAAGCTCACTGAACGTATTTTTTCGTAGATGATTTTCTAAAGATATTACTTTCAGTCTTGACTACTAAGACCAAAAAAGAAAGTAGTTTTGAATTCTGCATGTTTCCATAGAATTCAAAAATGAGACAAATATAGCTGGAGATGACCTTGTAATGCTGTTTTTTGTGACACTGATGAGATGCCATAGGAACTTAACTGTATCATTTAGCCTATAGTAAAATGCTTACATTATATGTTGTTTGGCTCAGTCACAGAAACTATTAATTATGTTAAGTGAGGACTTACTAACATATCACTGCACTGACATGAAAAAGATGTTCATACTAGCCCTGGCTGATGTAGCTCAGTGGACTGAGCGTGCACTGGGAACCAAAGGGTCGCTGGCTTGATTCCCAGTCAGGGCACATGCCTGGGTTGCAGGCCAGGTCCCCAGTGGGGGGTGTGCAAGAGGTAACCACACATTGATGTTTCTCTCCCTCTCTTTCTCTCCCTTCCCCTCTCACTAAATAATAAAATCTTTAAAAAAAAAAAAAGATGTTCATAATACACCTATATAAAAATGTATAGACACAGAAAACAATCCAGGATGTACATCATACTACTTACAAGAATTGTCTCTGAGGAACAGAAATACCTGTGGTATTTTGACTTTTTAAAAAAAATCATTCGTGACATATACACACTTATGCTGCCCAGTCTTACCAAAAAAAGAAAAATGAACTGCCATAGTTTTGTCCTTCAGATTTTTTTTTCTTTTTTAAGATTTTATTCATTTACTTTTAGAGGCAGGGGAAGGGAGGGAGGAAGAGGTAGAGAAACATCAGTAGGTTTCTTCCTGAATGCCCCCAACTGGGGAACAGGCCCACAACCCAATGTGCCCTTAATATTTTTGTACTGAGGCAGAAGCCTGCCATTCTTCCAAAATTGCGTAGCTTTTGTGTCTTACAGTATTTGTTTGTAAACAACCCTACAGAAATAATTAAAAACTAACAGGGGGAATGACAGAACTCAGGTGTTAAAGAGATTAACCTTCATTGATAGGCTTAAGTGACTAATGCATGTGGAATGCTGTCCTTCCAAAACGGTGAATCATTCGAAGACTCTTCATTTGAGAAAAGGGAAAAAAAAAAAAAAAAAGCCTTTGTACTAAGGTAAAAGAAACAAGAGGAGGAAAAGATTAATAGGGGTAGGGTCCCCTGGCTGGTGTGCCTCAGTGGATTGAGTACCAGCCTGTGAACCCAAAGGTTGCTGGTTTGAATCCCAGTCAGGTCACATGCCTGGGTTGTGGGCCAAGTTGCCAGCAGGGGGCACACAAGAGACAACCACACACTGAGGTTTCTTTCCCTCTCTCCCTCCCTTCCCCTCTCTCTAAAAATAAATCTTAAAAAGAAATAATAATAGGGGTAGGTTTCATAGGTTATATTGACCTGGTTTTAAAAAAAATAGGATTTCTCCAAAGGAAAATTGTACTCCCAACAGCCACTGCAACTTCAACCAAAAAAAAAAAAAAAAAACAAACCAACAACAACAGGTTATCAGTAGCATTTGAGGACTACAGTACTCTGAAGATGACGGCATGGGTAAATATTGGGTTCGCCAAAAGACTCGTTTCGTTTTTTCCATAAGATGGATCTAGTAGCACTTAGTTGTCTTTACCTTCAAAATAATTTTGCTAGATTGTATTGTGACAACTGTCAGATCAGCGTGCAGTAAGAAAAAAACAAATCAAAATTGGTGAATTTTTGTGTAGCCATTTTAATGTCAAAGAAGAAAATAAGCAACATTTTTGACATATTATGCTTTATTTCCAGAAAGTAAAAACATAACTGAAACACACACACAAACACACAATTTGTGCACTGTGTGGAGAAGGTGCTGTGACTGATTGAACGTGTCAAAAGAGGTTTACCAAGTTTCATGCTGGAGATTTCTCACCTTGAACAAAGCTCCACGGTCAGGTAAGGGAGTTGGAAGTTGATAGTGATCAGATGGAGACACTGAGAACAACGTTATGCCACATGGGAGATAGCCGACATACTCAAAATATACAAATCAATGAAGTTACTGGTGAAAATGAAAAATGTCTTTTATTTTACAGAAGAAACTAAACGTACTTTCTGGCCAAACCAATAAATACGAACAGGGTCTTCAGGTTAACCACGTTTTCAGTTACAAATCTTAAAACCAATCAAGCTTTGTGTGTGTGTGTGTTGTTTTTTAGAGAGGTAGAGAAACATCAATGGGTGCCTCTTGCACACCCCCAACCCCCAACTGAAAAATTCCTTGTTCAAATCCAGTGCAGCTGGGCATAAGGGAAGAAAATGTTACCAAGGCTAAATAAATGACAATTATATGTCCAAGACTGTACATATGCAAATCATTGTGGATTTAAATTTTATTGGGTAGCCTTAACTGGTGTGGCTCAGCAGACTGAGCCAGGCCTGTAAATCGAAAAGGTTGCTGGTTGATTCTCAGTCAAGGTACATGCCTGGGTTGCAGGCCAGGTCCCCAGTTGGGGGTGTGGGAGAGGCATTCTGTCAATGTTTCTCTCCCTTTCTCTCTCCCTAACATAAAACCTTTTTTTTTTTTTTTAAGATTTTGTTTTTAGAGGGAGGGGAAGGAGAAAGGGAGAGAAACATCGTGTGATTGTCTCTTGCATGACCCCCACTGGGGACCTGGACCACAACCCAGGCATGTGCCCTTACTGGAAATCGAACTGGCAACCCCTTGGTTCTCAGGCTGGTATTCAATCCGCTAAGCCGCACCAGCCAGGGCTAACATAAAATCTTTTAAAAAATAAATTTCATTGGGTCAGATTTAGAGCAGTTCTATCCAACATAGTATTCTTACAAAAGTATCTCCACTAACCTCTAGCCACCTCCAACCTGTCACTAATGACCAGTGGCTAGTACAATTGAGGAACTGAATTTCAAGTAGTCACATGTGGATAGTGGCTCTCTTATTGAAAAGGGCAGGTAAAATGACAGCTTTAGTTAAACCCCACTGGCGGGAGTATCCAATCTTTTGGCGTCTTGGGCCACACATTAAATACATTGCAACATTAATCACAAAAAAAATTTTTTTCAGTTTCTCAAATTAGACATTTATTGTAGAGGCTGAGAAATGTAAAAAGTAGATATATAATGCATATATACATACGTATGCATATTTGTAACAGAATTTGGAAATATTTAGTTGCATTTACTTTTGGTTTTTTATTGTTCAAGTAGTTTTCTGCCATTTCCCCCCACCTCATGTTTTAAGTAAACTTACAATTTTATGTTGGGCTGTATTCACAGCCTTCCTGGGCTGCCCTGTGGCCTGCAGGTTAGGCACCCCTACTAACGAACCTTTTTTTTTTTTCCTGAATGTTTACTCATCTCAGAGAGGGAGAAACAATTTGTAGCTTCCCATACTCACCTGGCCAAGGACTAAACCTGCCACCTAAGTACGTGCCCTGCCCAGGAAGTGAACCCTCAACATTTTGGTGTACAGGACAATGCTCCAACCAACCAAGCCACACATGTACGGGTTCAAAGAGATAGAGAAACATCAATGGGTTGTCTCTTGCTCACCCCCCAAAGCCCAGCCCCCACCAGGAACCCAGCCACAAGCCAGGAATGTGCACCCACTGGGAATCAAACCACCAACCTTTCAGTTCATAGACTTGTGCTCAATCCACTGGGCCACACCGGCCAGGGGTCTTTTATAAAAACTTCTAAACTTCAGCCTGCTCATCTATTCATTTAATCTCTGTGGGTATGTTTTGTTTGCTATTCCCCAGCATATAGGCACAATAAATTAAGGTGACTGGCATCTTATGTTCAATTCAAACATTTGATCTAGTTAAGGCCACACTTGTAGTTTAAAAATGGCTTAAATCATTTTAGTTTTGGTGTTCACTAATACTTATTAATGGGCAAAAACTACTACACTATGTCTATAGTCAATCTGTATCAACTTTCTAGATCTATGTAGTAAGCTTTCATTTTTAAACTGTGCCTAGTTCCTTCCCAGCTACAAAGAATTTCAACCTGACGCATTTAATGTAACCTCAGATTTTCTAACTCAATGAAGGGTTTCCATTTCAGCTTCCTACCCTGAAACTCACAGTGTTCAATTTCCAGGATAACACTATACCAGGAACCCATAAAATGTGACTATCACATCAACCAGAAATAGTTAAGATTCAGGTTCTAATTCACATCTCGGTGTGGACATGCGATTCAGCATTTCTCACAAACTCCTAGGTACCGTCAACCAAGCCCTGTGCTGTCACAATTCACAGATTTGGATCTGGGAGTCACAAGGCTTTAACCAGGAGATACCTCCTTATTCTCATCATTAAATAAAGGCCCATCGTGTGATATATGCATAATAGAATGAGACAAATAGTAAAAACACAAACTTTATTAATATATACAACACAATTTAGTTTCTTATAAATTTCATTTCTGTGTAACCAATCGATATTACACAAAATATTTACAAGTATATACAAAGACTCCCACCTGTATGTAACCCTCTGGGTCCATCTGTGCTCTTATCTGCAAGAGGAAATCTAAAATGTTAACAATTACCACTAAATTGCTCACAGGAATGATATAATGCTATACAAAACAAACTTGCAATAAAGTGCATTTCAGGCAACCTTAGCCATCAGTTTTTTTTAAACAGGTTTCCACAGTTCATATGGACTTTTTTTCTTGGTTTTTGGAGATCCTGAAGAGGTCTCTTCAGCAGTAGCTTTAGCTGATTTCTGAAGCATTGGCTTTGCTACAAAATTCTGTAAGAGAATAAATTTGAGTCAGCTTCTCAGACATATACGTTGTACATACTTAAAATATCTGCTTTTTATAATACCTTAAATAATTCCATTTAAGATTGAAAATCATTTAAGATTGAAAATTAAAGAGACACCAACCAAATGCCAAGTGTGGAACTCATTTGTAACCGGACTCAAACTGCTAGGCCAAGAAATTGTGCCAGGTAAATTCAGACAAATGCAGGGCATTATTACAATAGCAGTGTCGAAAAAGAATATTAAAATATTCAAACTGAGGATGTGGAGACTAGATATAAGAAACCCATTGTACTGTTCACTTGTAGAAGTAGCACAAAAATATGAGATTAATTCTAATGAAGTGGTTTAGTAGGCCTGAATTATCACTACAAAGACAGAACAATGAGCCTTCCAACAAAAATAAAAACCCACACAACAGATCGATGTCCTAAGTCCAATTTTTGAGTGGCCAGGGCTTAGATATATACGTACATTAGAGCTACTGCTTTTTTGTTGAAAGGACTTTTCACTGGCATTTGGAGTTCCACCTTCTGTTAGCTTTTCCGACAGCTAGACAGGAAAAGGAAATACATTAAAAAAAGCCAAACAAAACACCTTTGATTTACAGTACTGTACACAGAACAGCCCAAGTGTATTTAAATTTAGTTGTAAAGATAAAACAAGTGGGATCTAACCATACAGTAAACAGTCTAAACAACACTGTACTGTTGATTCCCCCTTAACAAAACTGATGCATTACATGGACCTGATAAAGACACAGGCCCCCATAAAGCAGTCTTTTATTCCCAATACAAGTCTGAATAACTTTGAAGGTAAAGTCAGTAACAGGAAAATATATAATTTTAAAGGACTAATGTATTGGCCAGTTTGACACCTAATCATTTGAAGAAGAACTTACTTGTCTAGCACTAACACAGGCATACCTGTACCTGAATCTGAATGATAGATTCATCTAGGTAACATTTCTCTCGTTTTAAACTGAGCCTATCAATTCCTAACTACCTTAAATCTTTAAAGCTACGGATTTTATGCTTTGGGTTTCAACATAAAAAGCACAAGGCAATCTGCCAATGCACATCCTGCACATTTATTTCCGGAGAATTATAAACTTATCTGCAAGTGAAGCAGGCCTCTTCTGTAACCTCTCAAAACATCTGGAATACATTGTATATATTACAAAAGGGACATCTATATCACAGATGCCCCAATATTATAAAATGTACTTTAGTTTAAAAATGGTCTTCTGTATCTTATCCAAACAGCACCTATCCCAAATTCTAGCATGCACATGGATCTACCAACAAAACTAAGCTTTCAGCGTGTGAACATAAACTTCAAATTAGTTAAACCTCTGACGCTTATGCCCATGTATCAATTACCAACAGATTTTCTTCAGCAATGTCTGGAGACCACATTCATGATTTCTATAAGACAGAAATAAAGCAGATAAACTATACTGTATGTTGCGTACAGAATTTCTGGGAACATATGCTGCAAATGAAGACTACAGATAAATACTCTAGAGACTAGTTAGGAAAATTCTTCGGTTAACTACATAGAATCAAACTACCAGCTACAATCATTTCTGAAAGCAATACTCTGCCAACTAAAAATAAAGGTCGTTAATCTATTTTCATAGGAGAGACTAAGTATTGTCAGACCTGCTATTTTGGCTTTAACAAATGTTATTTAGCTAGCCTTTCTCAAAAGTAGTTTAAAATAAGTCAAATAAAAATGCTAATCAGATTTTTCTGGAAGTAGCTTTCTGAAGATTTTGTCTAGATAAACCTAGAATACTTACCTCAAACTTTGCACCTTTATTTGGTACAGCGGTTTTGTGGTTTGTTTCCTGAAGTACAGGAACGCCTCTGAGACTAGGGGGCAATTCAAAGTTGGTAGTTCCTAAGGCTTTTGCTGCGTTGGCTTTTGCTATTTCTAACAGCTCCATGCGATCTGCAACAGAAACACAAGGTATTTCTTAATCTTGCATCATTTCCCCAAGAGGACTCAACCACAAAATAAGCTTGCATTTACTTTGAATAGGTAAAGTAAAATGTTTGAACATTTCATCTTCATGTGTAAAAACATATCCTTATTCATGAGGAAAATATTCTCTATTTTTGCTGAGAAAAAAAATAAGCATCCCTAAATAATCTCAAGTTTTCCTTACCAAAAGCCTGAATTTCATACCGTTTTTGCCTTCTTTTCAAATATGTATTCTGAACATTTTTAGTTAAAAAAACTTTTTATGCAAGTGTCACAACTAACAAACCAATATTGATAAATTACTAAACTTCAGACTTCAAGTTTTGGTTTTCACCTATCACACTTAGTGTTCCATGATCCTGTCCCAGAAGCCATTTGTTTTTAAAATACTGAAACAAAATTTAATTTTTTCAGCAATACAGTATTAACTTTTAAAAAAGCAATTCATTTTGTCATTTAATTTTTTTTAACTGAATTTACTGGGGTGACGGTGGTTAATAAAATCGCAGCACTCTCAGGCCCACGGTTCTGTAACAAATCATCTGTCCATGTTGTATGCACGTTCACTACCCACAGTCAAGCCTCCTTCCCTGGCCCAGGCTCTTTAAGCCCTGGACGCAAGACGAGTCCTCCACATCCTTAAGCTGCTTCTGGAGCCACAAGGAATGTAAAGCACCCTTAGGCATAGACACAAGAAATAAGAATCTGCCTTTCAGGTGATACAGGTAAGGTTAAGTTAGGCTTTCGGGCATAAGTGACTAAGCTCGGGCCTGTAAAAAAAGAAAGAAAAAAAAGGAATGCTTTTGTACTGTTCTTCCTGTTCAATGATTAACTTAGCAGAAGTTTACGGCAGGTGAACTAAGTCACTAATATTTACAGCGCCCACTAAGAAGCGCCAGCCGCCAGGAGAAAAGATTATCTCCGTGCAGAGCCAATTAACACCTACAATTTAATCCCAAGGGGAAGAAACTGGAGTCCGTTTAAAAGCCGGGTATCAACTGTACTGCGGTTTTAACTGTGAGCCTACTAATAACGTCCTCCTCTCCTCCTTCCTCCCAACAGAACCATCACGATTTCAAGCACCAAAGGAAAAAAATGTTAACATCACACAGCAACTCTCCCTAGCCTACTCATTCTGTCGCCACACCCGTAAAAAGGGGCCGAGGGAGAAGCGAACTGCCACCTCTGGACTCACCTTTTTCACTTAAGCGAAAGGGCGTTGGGCTCCGCGACCTCGTCCTGGATCTCGCCCGCCAACTCCTGGGCTCCTCCGGGTACACGGAGCGACCAAAGCCATAGTAGCGTCGCCCCCGCGTGACCGCGTAGGCCCTTCGGTAATACGACCGTCCCCGAGAGTGGGACCGGCTGCGGGATCGGTCCGGCGAGGGAGACGGAGACCGGTAACACCTCCTGGAGGAGACGTAGTGCCTCTCCCGGTACCGGCGGCGGCTGCGGGATCGCGAGCGGCTCCGCGAGTAGGACCGCGAGTAGCGCCTGTACTTCCTCTGGTGGCGCCTGCGGGACCGAGACCTGGACCTGCTCCTGCGCCGGGGCCGGCTCCGGCTGCTGGACGACCACCGACTGGAGGCGCTGGAGCGGGACCGCGAGCTCCTGGAAGAGCGGCTCCCGGTCGCCGACGACAGCCGGCTGGACCGGCCCGAGGCCGGCGGGGACTCCTCGTGCAGCGAGCCCGGCCACATATCGTTCACGTAGTTGGACCTCTGGGCCTGCGGTTGGAAGCTTCCTTGCCTTTCCGGATCCTTCTCGAAAACTTGGTTCCTAAACTAAGCGGGGGGGGGGGAGGGGAGGAGGAAGTGAACTCCCGGAAGCAAGGCCTGCGGGCATTGGGACAGGGGAACTCGAAACGGGAACCGAGACTCGCCCACTGCGGGCCCTGTCGACGCCAGACACCGGCCCTGCCAAGCCACCAGCCTCCCTTTCTGCGCCAAGCAGAGCCCCCCACTTCCTCTGCCACCCACGCTGAGGCTCCTGTGAATCCGACCCTGCCACCAGAAAACTTACAAGACACTGGCACTTCGTTTAGGGCAGAGAAAAGGCCCAATGGACGCCCTCCTTCCACAGCTCAAAACTAAGAAGGAATTTCCGCAACTGCTCTCGAGAGCGAAGTCACAACTTGCACCCACCACGTCTGGGCGCGAACTGACCAGGGCGTCCGCTGACGCGTCGAAAGTACTAGAAGCTGACGTACGGAGCATGCGCAGAGACGTTGATGCGTGGGCGTTGCCTCTTTGCTGCCCAACCGCCGCGCTTCCTTCCCTCTCTCCCCACCCACAGCCCTCCCCCGCTCCGCGCAAAGGGCCCCTGGACGCGCATGCGCGACCTAGACGGGGCGGGGCGGGGGACGGTGCGGCTCCCGCTGGTACCCGATGACCTGTGGGTGTTTTGTTTTTCTGGAGTAAAACTGAGAATGTGGCGGCCATGGCTGCGGTGTGACGCCGGCCTCCGGGACCGTCCACCCGGCTGATGCTGTCTGAGTTGTCGCCTCCACCTCTGGGCAGCTCAGACTGGGCTGCGCTTTCCTAGACCCTTCCGGGCAGCTTTCTGCGGTCCTGTGGCAGGCCTGCGACGCGAGAGGTCAACCGCGTCCTAACTCGCCAGGCTGCCTGACCTCGCCCTTCTCCGGGAGTCACAGGATCCCTGACAATTCAGTACTAACTTAGAAAAATTGTATTTCCATATTTTGTCTAGTAAATATAAGAAAGGTGGGGACAGAATGCAAAGACACCTACAGCTGACCTTTAACAAGAGGGTCGGATTGACATCTGAGATGTTACTCCAAGGACAGTGTGCTTGGTATTGGGGATTAAACAACAGGGACTATTTTATTTCCAAAGATTCATAAATAGGATACATCCCATACATACTTGTCGGTAATAATGCATGACAATTGCCTTGAGATAACTTTTCATTGAAATGAATGAATCACAACTGTAAGAAGAGACCATTATATGAGCTGCTTTGCAAGTCAGGGGTGGCATTTACGGAAGCCTCTTTCTTTGGAGGGAAATACATACTCACTTTGCTCTTGTTCACCTTCATCCCACACTCCCAAACTTACCGCGGAATCTGCACGCACCCATGGGATCACCCTTGCTTGGCACTGTCCACGGTATCATCCACGTCTCTGAGGAAGTATCCTGATGGAAATACTTAAGGACTGTTTCTTTAGAGACATTTTTCTAAGTGCTACTACAAATGAACTGAGAAGACAGTGCTCATCCACCAGGAATGTTTGCTGAAAGTTCTGATGAAGCTGTTTGAGTAGACAAAAATAAAATGAGCTCACAATGTGCAGTTTAGCCCTCGTTGGTGTGGCTCAATGGACTGAGTGGCGGCTGCGAACCTAAAGGTTGCCAGTTGGGTTCTGGTCAGGGCGCACACCTGGACTGTTGCAAGCCAAGTCCCCACTTAGGGGCGTGTGAGAAGCAACAGATCTGTTTCTCTCGCACATGGATGTTTCTCTCCCTTTCTTTCTACCTTTCTTCCCTGTCTAAAAATAAGTAAATAAAATAAATAAAATATGAAGTTTAACCATGGCCCAGGAGCTCATTGTCCTTGATACTGTACCCCAGGTCAGGGCACATACAAGAATCAACCAAAAATGTGTAATATGTGGAACAACAAAACGATGTTTCTCTCTCTTTCTCGCTTAAATCAATAAAAAGAATTAAAATGTAAAGTGTAAAAATGGTGTGTCAGGGGAAAATAATGTGAAACTTTGTGTATAAGAATGCAATCTTGAGCTCTTGGTTACGAATAAGGAAAGAATGGTAGGAATCTCTGTAGACAACACAACAGTCAAATACGTGCCTAAAATAAGGGGACAAGGAAAATCCTGCGTGTTAATGGTAAGAACACTGAATAGCTCCGGCTGGTGCGGCGCAATTGTTTGGGTGTCATCCTGCAAACCAAAAGTTCACAGGTTCGGTCCTCAGTCAGGGCCTGTGCAGAGGTGGCCAATCAATGTTTCTCTCTCCCTGCCCCTTTCTCTAAAAATCAAAAATAAAAATATTTTTTTTAAAAAAGGGTACTCATTGCCTGTTACAAATATATTGAACACACAACAGGAAATATTACTTTGCTCTTGTGTAGAATGCTAGTGTATTTGTCTCTAGAATACATGCAATCTACCTGAGTTAAACTCTGCAAGGGATGTATGTCAGTGTTCCTTTATTTTGCTAAATAATATAATCTCTGAGCATCTAGCCGCACAACTGATTCAAATGCAATTTCAGTTGTCATTAAAGCATCTTGCACAGAATTTGTAGGCTAATTTCAGTGAAGTGACATTTTTACAATAGTACATCTTCTCATCCAAGAACGTAACACTTTTCTCCACATACATTTTTTTTATGTCTTTCACTGTGGTAGGCAGATTAATAGCCCCCAAAGATGGCTACACCCTAACTCCCAGAACCTGTGAATATGTTACCTTAAAAAGGAATTTTACAGAGTGGTTAGAACTAAGGACCTTGTGAGATAAACCTGATTGAGTATGCCCAATCTAACCACAGGAGAGACTCTAAGCAAGAGAATCCCAGGCCCTGCTGCAGAATCTGAAATGTTGGAAGCTGTCTACAAAGACCTGAGAGAGGCCTCTAGGAGGTAGAGCTAGCTCTCAGCTGACGGTCATAGAGGAAACATCTCAGTTCTACAACCTCATGGGACAGAGGCCTCCAAGAGGAATGCAGTCTGCAGTATCCCGAACGCGAGCAGAAAATCAAATGGAGACGTGTGGAGTGCACTTAGATGGTACTTTTATTTTTACCTGCAAAGGGGCGAACTCCCAGGGTGCCTGTTAAGGCTGCAAAGGGGAGTCGCGCCGAACGCTTACAGGCTAGCTCTTTTATACGCGCACGAAGCAAGCGAGCTACAGAAGCGGGAGTTGCGGTTATCTCTGCATAGCTCTGGGGTCAGGAGGAACTATCTGTCTGTCTCCTGTTGATAAGCTTATTTCGGATGAGGATTTGTTTCTCTTCCTTATCCATTCTAGTGACCTTCAAGAGGTTTTCTGCTTAGCAATGCTTATAATTGCCTAGCCCTCTTTCCTAGCTCTCAACACAGTCCACCTTGACTTCAGTCCAGGAGGACTTTTCACCTACAGAACTGTAAAGGTACTAAATTTGGGTTGATTTAAGCCACTAAGTTTGTGATAATTTTTTACTGAAGCAATAGGGAACTAATACATTCACTAAAATGTTATATCTTTTCCCATGTATATCTTATACTTGTCTTGCTAGATGTGTTCTTGAAACCAGAAAAGATGGTGTTCGTGCTACCTGTCATTATCAGAGCCAATAATTAGAGACAAGGATTGAATCTTTATGGGCACTTTATTCAGATGGTCTGCAATCTGAGAAGATGGCCGGTTATATACCCCCCAAAAACACTGTTTTAAACATCTCATTTCAAGCTGATTTTTTTATAAGGAGAAGAAAAGGTGGGTAAGGGGTTTGGAAAGAAGGTTAATTGGATAAGAGTTGCAGCCCAGGGTGATTTTCCTGAAACTTATTTGTTGATCAACAATTCTTTATTTGCATCATGAGGGCTCCCTCCTTGAAACACAAGGCCTCAGACGCTCTCTCCCAGGGGTACAAAGGTTGACTCTCTTTCTGCTTCCTGGAGTCACAAGGCCATGCATTCCAGTTCCTGGAATAACAGCTTCCACTTGCATTAGTCACTTAAGCCTATCAACCAAGGCGAAAACCTTTAATTCTTGAGTTGCCCTATCATTCTGATTCCTGTAATGGTATTTGTGGATTGTGAGTAGGATCCTCTTTGTTCTCTGTTCACTTTGTTTTGTGTTTAAATGCACGACACTTAGGTAATCTTTGCACCCAAAATGAAAGATTTTCTTTTCATTTGATAGGTAAATTCATCCCATTTAGGCTAACTGCAATCTTGATCTTATTTCTTCCATTGGTATCTATGTTTTATTTCCCTTTACTTTTTTCATTTTTTCCCACTTTATTTTGCCAGCCTGACCAAGTATCTCTTTTTCCCTCCCTCCCGCTATTCATTTAGAGGTTCCGCAATGCTTTCCGGGCCTTTAACAGTTTAATGTGTATCTCTTTACCTGTACCAAACATACTTAAATTTGTTCCTCCCCTCCTTCTTCCACAAATATTTAGAGTACTTATTGTATTAGATTATCTTAGGTAAGTTAAGAAAAATGTATTAGTTCTTTCCCCTACCAAACATTTTATGATGAGTCCACCCATTTGAATAGTGCTTTATAACACATTGGATTACCATCATTTGCTTTCCTCAACACACTAGGCTGGCTTAGATTTGACCTCTTGGACAGCCTGGCTCAGATATTATACCTTATAACGCTTGCAGCTTTGCTAGGATCCAAAGTCACATGCCACTTTCAAGACTGGTACCTTTATTGTTACATGATAAAGTCTCAAAAGTGGAATTGCTGGGTTAAAGCATTAGCTTAGGTAGCTAGATATTAATAAAAGAAGAAAGCAAAGGGAATTAGACATTATTAAGCATAATAAACTGGGGGTAGAGGGCTGAATCAGACATTGAGCTTGCTTGCTTTATTAGGAAGTTACAGCTTTCCACACTGCCCAGGCATCGTCTGCCCTGGGGAACAATCTTCCTCAAATTGGTAGGAAGGATCATTACCTGGGGAGGAATAAAGAGAGCAGGAGAAATTCCTCTGCTGGGCCCATGTACAGTAGAAATCAAGAGGGCAAATAGGGGAGGTACTTCCACTCGGAGGCATGGGCAGTAGGAACTAAGATGGTGACCGTAAGTGGCAGTGTCTAGCCTGAGAAAAGGATCACATTTGATAAGGGACACAGAACCCTGGAAGATGATGGAAATGGATTGGTTAGGGGGAGGATCCAACACAAGGCCGGGAAGGATTGGGAAGTTGATTGGTTCGAAGGGAAACCTAGTCCTTCCCAAGCCTGTGTGGGCCACCACGGTATAACACAGGCCAGGGCACAGCACCAGCTGGAGCACAGCTGGGAAGACATGGACTACACCAATGGCCAGAAATGTCTGGATACAGACCCTATTCCTCCCTCATGGCTCTTCTGGCCGAATCCCCAAATGGCTGCAGGCCGTTAGTCTAAATCCTGATCCTGAGCCTCCTGTGTGACCTCATCTCTGACTCCTCCCGCGTGAGCTACAGTTGCCAGTTCTCCAGTATTGTTCACACTTACTCAGCTGCCATCCGCAATCAGGATTAGAGTGACTCAGTGACCCAGGGAGACCCTCCCCAGGCTACATCAGGATACGCCCTTAAAGTCACACCCACCTTGCCCCAGGTGGCAGCACAGCTATTAACACAGCTATTAAACTAGCTACCAAGTTGTCATTGTTATGAAAAGTGTCTTAAACCATATCATCCCCTTCTCCCCTTTCCCCAGCCACAAGCTGTGGAGGTGGAGGACCGTGCTCTGTACCCTGTGTCAATCTCATAAACAGGCCCCTGCTAGATGCCCTCCCGTCCACCACCCATACTCAATTCAAATTATGCTGTTAAGGCAAATATCTGAAGATCTCCCTTCTGGAGTATGTCTTTCCATCTAAATCTCTTAGGCAGGAAAGAGGTCAGGGTCAAAGTTTCTTTCTTAATAACCAGCTTAAAAATAAATATCCCAAAAGGCAAAACTTTTGTTCCCCTTCAGGGGACTTATGCTTAAAAGATTTTTAACCTTAACATAATGCTCTCCTTAAACAGACACCTAAACCAGTCAGCTATACCATAAAAATGCATAATCTCACACTGATGGGGGAACTCGAGTTAAACATTTCTTTAGCTTTCATAGTTAATAGGCTTAGTGATTAATGCATATGGAAAGCTGTTGTTCCAGGAATTGGAATGCATGACCCAACCCACCCTGACTCCAGGAGGCCCGGGAGCAGTTCCACCTTTGCGCCCCAGGAGGACTGCAAGCCATCAAGATGGTATCTGAGCCATTGTGCTCCAGGGAGAAAAACGTCTGGACCCAGAGGAAGAACTGCTGGGACACTAGGAAAATCCCAGACTGCAACTTTTATCTGACTAACTTTTCCCCCTGAATTCCAAACCCCTTACCTACTTTTTTTCCTGAATTCCAAACCTCCGACCTACACTTTCCTTCGCTTTATAACAAAGGTCAGCCTGAGATAAGATATTAAGATGGGTTTTTTGAGGGTACGTAACCCACCGTCTTCTCAGATCACTGGCCATCTGAATAAAGTGCCCATAAAGATTCAATCCTGGTCTCCATTTATTGGTTCTGGTAGTGATGGGCAGCACGAATGCCAACTTTTCTAGTTTCAACACCCTTTATGCCTGCAGAATACAATAACGGAATACTGCCCCAAATGAACAGCTTTAGCTTCCTTTTTACAACTTGCAGAATCCCTTCTCATGAGGATCAATTTATTCACTAAAGAAAAATTTACTCTTTATTTTTCCTTGCTCTTCTCCTGAAAAGCTGTTGATTAAAGGCACAGGAAGAGATTGTGTATGTGACACCCGCAAAAGCAGCTTCCATGAGGTGCTGGGAAAGAGAGCCAGGTTGGAGTGGGCTCAAGAAAAGCATGGGACAGCAAGGGTCCAAGACGATGGCTAGGAAGACCCTGAACTTCCCCCTTCCCGTGGATACCAAATCTATACCTACATATAGATCTTTTCCCTCTGAAAAAGATCTGAAAACCAGATGAACTGCTCCTTCACGACAAAAGATTAAAGGACCATGTGGAGACAGTAAGAGAAGCAACGACATGCTCTCTCTGAAATACCTCACTCCCAGTGCGGGGACATGTAATAGGTTGGGATCTCACCACTCTGGCCCTTCTCCCAGAGGAGCCGTGGGTTTGTGCCCCACATCAGGCCCCAACCTTTGGAATCTGCACCAGAGAGACCAACTCTCAGAGCATCTGGCTTAGAAAACCAACGGGGCTGCCTAAAAACCCGATGAGGCTAATAAGCGAGGGGCCCAAAGGGCTATAGGGTACAGAGATTCTCCTTTTAAACGGCTTGTATGGGCTCTCACTCGACCCAGTGAGGCAGGAGACAGCATAGGAAGAACTCTGAGACTGCACTGCTCTTACTGATCAGCGTCTAGTGTCCTGGTTGCCAGGAAACACCTTTTATCACTTAGGTAGAATGAAGAGCAAACCAAGGCAGGGAGGAGGAAGGAGACGTGTATCACCCAGTACCTCAGCAGTCCTGAGCCTGGTCCGATAATATTGCCAGGTGTTCCAGCATCCCAAGAAGCACTATGTTTGCAAGAAAGGAGGGAAGTCCTTGAAATTCTATGTAGCCTTTCCACTATCTGGGAAGGAAAGCCTTGAAACTGCTTTCATCCCAGGGCCTGGAATGCGGGAGAGGGTCCCCGGTGCCCACAGAAGCCGCCCATAAATAACTTTGGGAAACTACCTCAACTTTAATTAACTGTCTCCTGTCATGTATCTGTTTTACAACAAGATGAACAAATGGGGTCTGGAGCAAGATAAGGATTCGGGCTAACAGACCCCCACACATACCTGTGTTTGGGTAGTCATGTCTGCCTGGGAAAGACGGCACCACGTTTACCTTCCAGTCACTATGTAACTTTTTTAACTCCCTTCCTGTCAACTATATAAGTCCTCAGAACAAAGGACTTGCTCCCTTGGCTCTTGGCTCTGGTCACCAGGCCTCAGGCCACCGGGGCCTTCAGTTGCCCTTACTTTTGCTGCCTGCTTTGCCCTGAACCCATGCTTTTCACTGCCCCCACCCTAGCTAGGCCCGTTCTTTTCCATGGGAATGGATCGCTAATAGACTCTGAATGCATGCTCATAGATTTGCTGACCTGTAATTCTTTACATGTGTCAGTAAGAAGAAGCAGGTCTCTCCCAACAACACCAGGACCAGCACAAAACAGAAGTTTGAAAGGCGCCTGAACTGTACCTGAAAGAGATGTATTTGCTGATCTTAAGCATCTGCTGGAGTAGCAGGGGACAGTTGAAACTACACAGACGGAGGTGCTGGTGGACATCTGTTTTTGCATCCACTTCCCACCCTGCGAGCCCATGGGACGAACTTGAACTGGGCGCCCTCTCCAGGCCTTGCTAGGACAGGCAGGGGCCACCTGTCTTGGCACGGTCCTGCTGCCGTACTGCAACTCGAGAGCAGGGCAGTGGCGACACTCCCACGCTCTCTGGCTGTGGCCTGCTGCGCTCCAGCGATCACAGCACTCTCTGCTCCCTCTCTAAAGCCTGGGAGTGCGGTCCCCACAGACATTCCTGCTGCAGTGCAGAAGCCCGTGGGCGGGCCCAGCCAAGGCATTTTCTTGCCGCCTTGCTGAAGACAAGGAGCATCCCTCCACCCCTACACTTTCCACTAAAACTAGCAGGAGCGTGCAATCCACACAGGAAACCCTTGATCAATTGGCCCTGATGACCCAGGGAGCTGGCACTCCCGGGCTCCAAGGGGACTGTAACAAGCTCCAAGACAGTTCTCAGCAGGCTACCACCTTCGGGGCAAGGCAGAAACAGCAGAATGAAACACACCCCCATTCTCCTTGAGAGAAAAGGTCTATTTACTAATTCTGGAGCTTCAGCCTGATGGACAGGCTTCAGGTGTCCCGTACATCTCTAGTCCCATAGTCTCTCTATTGAGGCATTTGTTCCCAGGGAACCTAGGCAGGGGTACACAAGCCTTGCTCACAGATCCAGGACAGGGAACAGTTTACCCAATACAGCAGGTAGTGCTACAGTCTGAATGCTTGTGCCTCTCCCCCCTGCAATCCATATGTTGAAATCTAATCCCCAAGACGATGGTATTAGGAAGTGGGACCGTGGCAGGGTGGGGGTGGGGTGATTAGGTTATGAAGACAGAGCCCAAGAAAGCTACCATCTGCAGCCAGGAAGAGGGCCTTAACTAGACCCCGACCATGCTGGCACCCTGATATTGGACTTCCAGCCTTCAGAACTGTGAGACATAAATGTCTGCTGTTATAAGCGCCCCTCCGCGCCCCCCCCCCCCCCCCCCCCCCGTCTGTAGTATTTTGTCATAGCAGCTGGAACGGACTAAGACGGGTGGTAAGGCAGACATGAGTACAGGTGGAGATAGAATGATGTAGCTCGTGGTAGGCACTTTCGGATGTCCTCTTGTGATTTTTATTTTTTCCCAGGGAAATAACAGCTGAGATTTAGGAGGGACAGGAGGTTTTGAAGGTCTGAAGAGGAAGGAGAAGGGGCAATAGTCATCCACCATGGAAGTGACTGAACTGTAGGACAGTCAGGCATCACGCAGAGCCACTTGGAGTTAGCGAGCATGAGTTTGACATGAGATCAGTGAGTACTATTTCTTCTCCAGCATCTGATCTCCTACCATATTGGAGGTTTTCAGTATTTGAATAAATAGAGTTAATACTGAGTTCATAGTGCATGCACAGAAGAGATTTTTCAATTTGCTACTTATACATTAATTGGAAATGCTTTCTACTAGATTTTGTTAAAAATTAAGGACTTTAGCTAACAGCAAAGAACAGCACACCCTAGTTAAGATTTCCTGATCAAATAAACAAGGATGTTTTTAGTGCCTTATCTCCCTTGAGGATGTTGTTGCTAAATAAAGATGGATGTACAACCAACAATTAGCTTTAAATCTGTGCATTTATATATTATTTTCAGAAAAGAGGGAAACTAGAAGTAAATGGTAACTTCTTTAAGGATCTCACATTAATTCTCAAGAAATTTCTTTCTACAATTTGTAACTATGCTTGATTATGCACTCAACAAGCATTTTCCTCAATATTTCCTTTCTTCCCAGTTTCAGGAAAATCACAATTAAATTTAACATGATTTCTACCTTGAAATAGATCATAGGCACCTGGATGTTACACTGTTTTTAGAAGAGACAGATATTATTTTTAAAGAGCTTTGTCTTACGTAGCATCACATAAAATTAGCACCAGTAAAGAGAATTTTATGAAATTTGTAAAATAAAAAATTCAAACATATTAATAATTTTAAATATATATAAAGCCTTTCTGGTAGAGCCTCTACTTGTTTAACAGGAGACTGTGCTCATAGAGACAGCTTTGTCACAGCTACAATCACGTGCTTCATGGAATCTTAATCAGAATATGCAGTTAGAGTCTTACTATTTCCATACTTCCTTCTTCGAAGACCATTTGGCGCTTTCGAAGAGTTAACAGACTGCTTTGAACAGTGCTTGTGATTCTTCCTTCATTAAGACAAGGCCAGAACCCCGTAATCACTCAACTGCAGGACACACGGATGGACAGTGTGTGGCAGTGTTTAAAAGCTCTTCTGAAAGCTGATGCCACAGCCCTGCACATTGATTACAAATGCACCCCAGGCTTATATTTTTCTTTTTTATTGCTCAGTTTGTCATGTTTTTTTGTTGTTGTTGTCGTTGTTGTCGCCAAACAGTATATGGAAAATGAACATGAGGTTTTCTTGAACAATTCTTTTTTATTTTATCCTCACCCAAGGACATGCTAATTGATTTTAAAGACTGGGGAAGGGAGGGAGAGAAACATCAATCAGTTGCCTCTCCTATGCACCCTGATCAGACCTAACCTGCAACCTAGGCATGTGCCCTGACTGGGAATCGAACCTGCAAACCCTTCGGTTTATGAGACGATGCTCCAAACAACTAAGCTACACCAGCCAGGGCTCTTGCACAATTCTTAATAGACATATGATCAAAACGTAACTTTGATTACTTAAGAAAATCATAAACACAACTTAGTCACTGGATATGGCTACATGTAAGTTGTTACTGTAGAGAATCTTGGTTTGGCCAAAGTATTATTTTCACTGAAAATTCTGACAGACCAAGGTTCTTATTGTTTCCACAATACTTTAGGAAGGTGCACACACATGCCAAGAAATAAAGATGGGAGAAAGAAAAAACAATGAACAAGCTACCAAATTACCGAGGTTTAACTTATATAAATGTAGTTGCACGTATAAATTACTGATTGTAAATTTATTTTTCCAGGACTTTTAAATGTTAGGCATTATTTGAATGAAAGAGAACTGATCTATTGATTATTTTAAAATGAAATATAATTTTATTTCACAGATTTTTCTCCCTTGTAGTATATAACGAATTTAACGCCACCCCTAAAACACAGAGGCATGTGTGTGCGTGTTTCTACCTCATTGCCCTTCACGTGACAGGACGACACCACTCACAATGACTGAAGTCACACTGGGTGGCTCAAACATCAGGAATTTATTTTCTCACAGTTCTGGAGGCTGGAAGTCAGAGATCGAGGTGTCAGCAGGCTGGTTTCTGGTGAGACCTCTCCTCCCAGCTCCCAGACAGCTGCCTTGTTGCTGCATTCTCCCCTGGACATGTGTGCTCCTGGTGTCTCTTTCTCTTTTTATAAGGGCACTGGTCCTGTGGCATTAAGACTCCACCCTGATGATCTCATTTAACCTTAATGACTCCCTTAAAGGCTTTATCTCCAAGTCACATTAGTGGGGCTTCAACATATGAGTGGGCAGCGGTGGTGGTGGTGGTGGTGGTGGTGGTGGTGGTGGTGGTGGTGGTGGTAGGGACACACCCATAACAGTAGCTATTAACAGACATTAATTTTTTATTGTTGTCCTGTACATAAACTTTCTTGGTGTTCCTCTGCCTTTCAGATATCCTGCCATCATGAAGACTTCACTTTGAGAAAATGTAACTCCTCGTGTTCCACACTGGCAGTTCCGTTGCAATTAATTATAACGCAGACATATGGGCAGAGTGCTCAGTGTATTTCAAGAACCATCTCAGATTCTACAGGTACATCTATGAGTGAGCCATAGCCCCTGTTATGAGTAACTCACAGTCTGACTAGACCATGGGTGGCAAACATAAGATCCGTGGGCCGAATCCAGCCCTCCACCTTGTTTTATGCAGCCCGGCACCTTGTTTCTACCCGGTGGCAGCGCCAAGCTCTCACTTAACTGTTAAGGAGCAGTTACATTTTTACAGTCCTAAAATTATATTCAGCCCTTTGAAGGCAACCACGGTGAAAATGAGTTTGATGCCCCTGGACTAGACCTTTAGAAATTCAGAATATTGTTACCTTCAAAGACATGTAGGAGTCCAGGAGTCCCAGGATGTGAACAACCTTACCCAATAATCCGATTTACTTGTTAAAGATAGTTTTATTCATTAATTCATTTATTTAACCAGTGTTTACTGTTAACTTTGAACCTAAGATATAAGCAGTAAACAAATTGGATCAAGTGCCCGGCCCCAGGAAATGGTATTCTAAAAGAAGAGATAGACATAGACAATAAACAACAGATGTGACTAGCGGTAGGTCGTGGTGCACAGTTTGAATGAAAACAAAGCCGAAGAGAAAGAGGACAACTTGCTATGAGAGACAGGGTGTGAGGGAGGACATGTTGTGAGTGATAACATCTGCTCAGAGAAGACTTGGGAGGAGTGAAGAAGTCAGCCACGTGGACGTGTGGAGGATGCACGTTCCGGGCAGAGAGGGCTGGCAAGGAAGCCTGTAGGGACAATGGAGTCAGCCAGGCTCCCTCACCCAGTGGTCTGGGGCAAACATAACTTAGCAGCGTTCATATAACCTTGAGTAGGGGCCTGCATACGTAGCATGAAGCTCTGTTGTATAACTGAAGGTCAGTATTGGCACCCAGCCGGCTTTGTGTGCACTTAGCACATAAGGGAGTCAGGACTTCCCATGGTGCAACTTGGGGCTTGCAGCATGCGTGGATCGCCCCACCCCATAATAAAGGCACGTCAGACATCCCAACAGCTCCACGGATTTTATTCTGTCTGCTGGAGTCCCATGTGAACCTGCCCGGCCTTGAAAGGCTACAAGACAAAGCCAGTGCTAGCGTGCAGTGTGGGTCACAGGGAGAGAGGTAAGGGATGATGTCGGTGAAGTGGCTAGGAGCTAGAGAGCATGAAGGATCTTGCAGGATTTTCTTCAACAAGATGAGAAGCCCCTGAAGCATTTGGAGAATAGAAGTAATAGACTCTGATTTCTAGTTTAAAGCCTCTCCAAGGCCGCTGTGTGGGGAGGTGGTGGGGGAGTGCAGGCCCGAGGTGGAGCAGGGAGGCAAATGCAGTGATCAGAGTGAGAAACGATGCTGCTTGCACGAAAGTGGTAGCTGGCGGCGTGCTGCGGGTGCCCGTGCATGGCTGTGGGTTTTAAGATAGGCCCAACAGGTATTGTCATCACAATCAAACAGCAATTTTTAATCATGAAATCTTACGTGTAAAAAACAACCAGCACCTACAATATCCCTGACCAGCACTCCTCAGCTCTACCACGTCATGAAAAACAAGGGCAGTCTGAGAGACTGTCACAGACGAGAGGAAAGTAAGGAGACACCATAATTAGATGTCACGTGGTATCTGGATGGGATCTTGGAACAGAAGAAAACATATTAGGTAAAAATTAAGGGAATCTGAATAAACAATGGACTTCAGTTAATAATTATGTATCACTATCAGTTCATTAATTGTAACAGATGTACCATAAAAATGCAAAATGTTAATAGTAGGGAAACTGTGCAGGGGAGGTAATATGGGAACTTTCTGTACTATCTCTTAATTTTCCCTGTCAATCTAAATTAAAAAGAAAAAACCCAACAGTGTAACTCACGTGCATGTGCCCATAGAGATGGGTGTTGGTGATGATTCCACAAGGTAAATATACTCAATACTACAGAACTATACACTTAAAAATAGTTAAAATGATAAATTTTGTTACGTATATTTTACTACAGTAAATAAAGAGGCTTGTCGTTCTTAAAATTTTTTTCTATTCACAAGGTTTAGAATTAGACAACTTATTCAAGTCACAGTACTATTAAATGGCAGAACTGATGTTTGAAACAGATTTGACTGCCTCCAAAGCCTTTTATTTTATTATTTTTAAAGATTTTATTTATTTATTTTTAGAGAGGAGAAGGGAGGGAGACATAGAGGGAAAGAAACATCAGTGTGTTGTTGCTTCTCGTGCGCCCCCTACTGGGGACCTGGCCTGAAACCCAGGCATGTGCCCTAGACTGGGAACAAACTGGCAACCCTTTGGTTCACAGGCGGCACTTAATCCACTAAGCTACACCAGCCAGGGCCCAAAGCCATTAAAAAAAAAAGATTTTATTTATTTTTTGGAGAGAGTGGAAGGGAGGGAGACAGGGAGAGAAACATTGATGTGGGAGAGAAACATTGATCAGCTGCCTTTCTCACGCCCTCTTGGGGACCTGGCCCGCAACCAAGGCATGTGCCCTGACCGGAAATCAAACTGTGACCTTTTAGTTGGAGAGCCAGCGTTCAACCCACTGAGCCACACCAGCCAGGGAGTCTTTTTTTTTTTTCTGCCCCAGCCCTGCCCACCCCAAAGCCCATTTCTTAACCACCTGTAATTTTAAAAAGATTTTATTTATTTATTTTTAGAGAGAGGGGAAGGGAAGGAGAAAGAGAGAGAGAAACATCAATGTGTGGTTGCCTCTCGCACAGCCCCCATTAGAGACTTGGCCCCCAACCCAGGCATGTGCCCCAACTGGGAATGGAACCAGCAACCCCCTAGTTTGCAGGCCGGCACTTAATCCACCAAGCCATACCAGCCAGGGCTTAACCACCTGTTTTATTGTTCCTTCATTAGTGTCCCTGGAACCCCTCCACCTCTTGCACTTTACGCATTATTCCAAGGTCTTATCTCATACAGAAAGCTCTTCCTCATGTGATTCTGTACTGTTTTAGCTCCAAAGATTAATAGCTCATGTTCATTCCTTCAATAAATGTCCATCGAGCGTTTTCTAGTACTAGGAATTATGCTGATACCTTTTCCATACCCCTGCAATTGTCACCACAGCCCTGGGAAAGAGGTGTTGCTACAAACCTCAGAAAACTGCAGCTCAGAGAGGTTAAATTGCCCGTTCAGTATTACAGACTTAGTTGGTGCCCGAGTCAGTCATTAAACTCCGGTGTGTCTAGCTCTAAAACCAAAGTTTTCACGGCTTCCTTTGTGCACTGGAGACAGCATTACTTTAGTTATTTCTTGAGTTGTGTTTGCAGTGAGGGAAGGTTCATGCCCCACACTGTTAGCAGCTTGAGTCACCCTTATTCTCTGATCATCTATACCTATACCTTGTCACATATTCCTCTGCTCGCTGATTGTTTCTCAGGCTTGTCTTTTATCTCTCCCATAATACCTAAGTTTCATCCATGCGTGGAATTTGTTTTTATCTGTGTACCCTGGCATTTGAAGCTGAAGGAAACTGTGTTCTCTTTTGAGCCTCTGCTCTCCCAGGGCTTATTTTTCTATTGCAGCCTTGCTCTTGGGTACCACTGCTCATGTTTTTAGGATGAATGATTGTACAGTCGCTATCACGGACGGTCCCACAGTCATTACAGGCACGACGCAGCTGATCATGGAGTTCTTCCAGCTGAGTAATCTTGATTGGGTATCATTTGATGTGTGAGTGGCTGCTGAACGGCATTTGAAACTTCTGAGAGCGCACAGCACTCTAGGGAGGTTATTATGATGCTTTGAGGAGAACGATAGTCAAGGACCGAAAAGTTCCCCAGAGCAGAAATTCCCAGGAGCCAAGATTTAACTAAATAAATCAATAGATGAAGTGTTGCCTATTTGATGAAAGATTCACATCTGATATTTAAGATCTTTTCATTTGAGGTAACAATTCCTATTATTAACACAGAAACAACAATGTTCACCAATTACACATATGCTCCTCCTTTGTTGGGCAGTTAGGGTGTTAAGACGTCTGTCTATTTCGTAACACTACTGAAGTGAGGTGGGAAATCTTGGTTTGTAAGGCTTAGAGGGAATTAGCTGTGTCACTGAAGGGATATATAATTCAAACACCAATATGAGTAATGAGTATTCCAACAAATGAATGGAATCCGGAATTGTGCTTAGTGAGAACATTGGGGTGTCATGGGTTTCTTTTATGACCTGTTATGAATAAGTGAACCATGATTGGTGGTTTCATTTTCAGAGATGGTTTTTTGTATCTGAATATTGGGAGTTAAGAGCCCTAATCCACGATGACCACTCTATTCTGGGGAAAGTTCCTGATAAAGGGTGGTGTTGCATTGGAAATGCAGTCCTATTTCTCTTAGGGATAGAATGAGATTTTGATGTTCTTGGTTTGGCAATTCGTTCATCAGTTAACTTGGGTTTTGTCAAGAACCACGATCAAGCCTCCAATTACTGAATTCAGGTAGAAGGAAGAGTGTGCTGTGGGATTGGGGATTAAGGAACATCCAGTTGGGGAAATTTTACTAGGGTCACAGTATTGGTAATGAGTATAGGTAGAGGAGGACCTTGTATGATTTTGTTGAGAAAGCCTAATCCAAACAGTTTCATTACATAATTGAGTGATAAGTTCCAAAGAAAGACCACCATTTTGATTACTAAAAGTACAAAGTCAAAATTTTTCTTCTGTTTGAGGATGGATAGGAAATATAATTGGGGACAATGGGGTAGTTACACCTTAGGGATGTGTCCTTATCCCATACAGTTGATTCCAAACTGATTTATTAGCAGGATATAACTGTTAGAACACATCAGGTTCTTTATCAGTGTGGGTACACGTACAATATTCTACTCGATTCACCACATATGTGATTTCTTTTTTAAAAATTATTTTATTGCTCAATTACAGTTGTCTGCATTTAGCTCCCACCACTCCCCCCCCCAGCCATCCCCACCTCCCCCTCCTTGCTTCCACCCCCCGTCAGTTGGTTTTGTCTTTGTGTCCTTTATAGCTGTTCCAGAAACCCCTACAGATGTTATTTCTTATAGAGTGTCTATTAAGGGATGTTTACATTCAACATTAGTAAAGCTTAATAAAGTTATTAATAGAAGTATATTTGGTGCCTGTGATCTTGTTCCATCAGTGTGGGAAAGCCGTCTACGTCATGTGGTTGCCTGCTTCTGGGGAAAAACTTCCCCTGGATATCCTTCAGGTCAGCTGTGGGTTGACAGGTCCAAGACTCTAGGGAGCTCTTTTTCACTGAAAAACATGGGCCCAAGTTTCCACACCCTGTAATTTGACTATTATCTGAGAGGTTAAAAGAACGTGATGGGGCCCTTCCCATCATGATTCAAGTGAAGTTTTCATTGACATGTTTTCCAATGAGGAAATGTTTTTCATAGAGTGAGGATACTGTCACTAGGTTACCATATGTGGGGAACAAAGTCCTTACCAAGTGGAGGGTCTCTGAAGGCCTCTGACTGGCCGGAAAGGAGCCTTCGAATACTGCATTGGAGTCCTACAGCATCGGGTCACATCAGAGTTCACAAGAGCTGGATGAGCATGGGGTTTTACCATGAAGGGTGTGGGTCACCCAGCAATGATTTCATAAGGTGTCAGCTTGTATTTTCCACAAGGGGTTCATCTTATTGTTAAGAGCTAAAGGCAACACTTTAGGTCAAGGTAATCCTGTGGTCTCAATTAATTTTGCCAATTTTAATTTTAGAATGCCACTGGAGCATTTAATCTTTCCTGAAGATTTGGGATAGGAACAGTAGCGGTGCCATAATGTTTGAATAACATTTTTTTTTTCATTGTTTTATAACCTGTCCAGTAAAGTGAATCCCTTTATCACTTGAAATTAAGGTTGGGATTCCTCAAAGTGGAAAAATATTTTCGAATAGTTTCTTTACTACAGTGTGGTATCAGCTTTCCAACATGGAAAAGCTCGTGCCCATCTAGAAGATATGCCTACTATTGTTAAGTACATATTAATAGCCTGTAGAAGGAGGCAAATGGATAAAGTCCAACTGAAAATGTTCAAATGGTCCAGATGTCGGGGCGCAGTTCCTGTGAATGGCAGGTTAAACAGTGACTCCAGATGTTTCGCACATCTTAGAACAGTGACTCCACCAACACCATCTTATAATTTGAACCCCATGGTGAGCAGTCATACGGGCTGCTTGTGAAGTGGTAATTTGAGGAATTCGTGGAGCACCAGGCAGCCATCCAGTGCCTCCCAGTCTTCTTTTAATATTCAAGTTGAATCCTTCTTCATGCCACTTTTGTTTTTCGGTATAAGATACATTTGTTAAACAAGGCATCATAAGCTTTTTGGGTCAAGTCTATGCAGTTCATTCGAGTTACAGAGTTTGCTACGTTAGGAATCTCTTGAGTTGCGGTCTCAGCATGAAAGTTGGCCGTAGCATTTTCTCAATATTTACAGTCCAACATGTACGCACTTCAACTTTTATAAAAGCAACGTGTGAAGGTCATAATAATACAGATAGAAGATCAATAATCTGAGGCCCATTTTTATAGGCATGCCTTTTTGATGTTAGGAATTCCTTCTGTTTCTACAGCAAACCCAAATCGTGGACTACTGCAAAAGCATATCTGCTATCGGTATATTTATTTACGGTTTTACCTTTGGGTAATTCATAGGCTAGAGTGAGGACAAATCATTCTGCAGGTTGTGCTGAATTAAATTAGGAAGAAACTTTTCTTTCTAATAATTCATGTTGGGTGCTACAACATATTGAGCCTGATACTTTCCTGCAGAATTTTTGGCATAGGAGCCGTTAATATAGAATATTAATTAATTGCAGATAGGTTAATGGGGTAGGTGGTTCCTGTAAATCTAATCTAGGAGTCACATTTTGAGAAATTAATTCAACGCAGTTGTGAGTCTCTCCTTTGTTAGGTAAAGGAAGGAAGGTAGCAGGCATTAAAGAGTTATAGCAAAGAATGCATGGGTTTGAAGGGAACAAGAGTAGAATCTCATAAGATCTTAGTCTACTGACTGAGAAACGCCATGAATGCTCAGTATTTAGTATAACTTTCTACAGCACCAAGAAACCGTCGATACAAATCATTTCCCTGAATGCATCTGCAGGAGGATTCTATTCTTTTAGTGGCCATGCCTACTGCTTTTAAACAATTTGGATACACTCTAGCTACTGGGTCCAACTGCAGGCTATAGGATATAGGGCTGTTTTCCCTTCCATGTTCTTTTCTTTTAAATAAACAATTGTGCGCAGGTTTTATTTTTTAAAATTAATTAATTTATTTTTATTCAGTTGTAGTTGTCTGCATTTTCTCCCCATCCCTCCACCCCACCCCAGCCAGTCCCACCTCTACCCTCCCCCTTGATTCTGTCCTTGTGTCCTTTATAGTAGCTCCTATACACCCCTCTCTCCACTTTTTAAAACGTATTAAAAATAAACGCTAGAACGGAACTGAGAGCTTCTCCAGGGCGCCAGCCGGCCACAAGTCCTTCACATATCTAAGCCATCATCGCTTCTGTTTTTCAAAAAGGGTCACTTCCCCTAAGCCCCCATTATCTCTTAAATAGTGCTTCTAACCCTGAGGAGCGCCCAGGGGAATGACATTGGCAGAGTCTGCAGACATTTTTGGTTGTCACAATTGTGGGAATGATTGGCATCAAGTGAGCAGAGGCCGGGGATGCAGACAGACGCCGCGCAGTGCACATGACAGCCCCCATAGGCTTATTTGGCCCAAATTGTCAGTAGTGCCTAAGCTGAGAAATCCTGCCTTAAAGCAAAGGGACAAAAAAAAAAAAAAAGTCAAATCCTATAAATGGGTCACGGCACAGGGATTAGGGACGCACAGTACCTCCTCGCACGCTGAGCCAGGGCGTCCCCACCTTGAGGGAGTGACTTAAACATGGTCACAATATTCACAAAGTTAAATTCACAAAATTCCACTCTGAAATAGAGCCTCTTGGAGGCGGAGCTACAGTGAGCACAGAGCTAGGTTCCGAGAACGTAGGACTTAAAAACCTTCAATAGCGCTGTGGAGCCGCAAACCTGAACCCACATTTGGCACCACGCGGGACCCAGCACTTCTCCTGCCACCTACACCTGAGATAATTGAGGGACTGACCCCAGCACTAGAAAACTTACCACCTCACTTAAGACCGACACAAAGGCCCAACACGCATCTCCCTTTCGAAACCTTAAGACAAACAGCTCCTTCTCTCATCACCCTCTACAAGTGTACTCAAAGTATTTCCTAACCACTCGGCGCCTAGGAAAGCCCCTGCGACCGGCTCCAGGGCAAGCGCAGTGACCTGGGTGTAGTGGGCGTGGCTCCCTCTGGCCCTGCCTTCGCCCAGTCTCCCCTACTCTCACGCCACTCCCTCAGTCGCTATCTCCGCATGCGCGACCCAGCCTCGGGGGCGGGACTGCTACATCCGGGTATCCGGCGGCCTGTATCTGCGGCGGTTTTGTTTATCTGGCTAAAACTGGGAGAGGGAGGAGGCCTCGCGCGGCGCGACACCGGGCTCCGGACCGACTGCACGGCCGGGGCTGGACGTAAGTGCAAGGCGGGCGTGGGGGAAAGGGAGGAACCCTCGCAGGCCGGATAGTGCACCGACCCGGAGCTCTGCGCCCTGCTGATGCTGACTGGGTCGTTGCCTCCACCTCTGGGAAGCTGCGTACTGGGCTGTGCCTTGTTGCACGCTCCCTGGCTACTTTCTCCGGACCTGGTCCGGCCGGCCACGGGAGAGGGCAGTCGCGTCCGAACTCTGCCAGGCTGCCGGACCACGCCCTTCCCCGGGACTCCCAGGATCCCTGACAATCACATTGCTTCCCCTACGTTAGAGCTGGAGAAACTGAGACCCGGCTGGTTCACACTGCGAGCTAGAGAACTAGTTTCCAGGCCTTCCAAGTCCCATTCCACGCACTACACCTAAAATCCCCAGGGTCTGGAGAGCGGAGTTTGGGCGTGAGCGTGCCAGTAATAAAGCAAAGGAAAATGGATTCGAGGCGGGGCCATTGGGAAGAACCGAAAGTAATACATCCTGGCGTGCTGTTCCTCCCAGGGAATAATAAAACGAGTGTATTTTCAAAATCAAACTTGTCCTAAAGGCAGATCAGCCCCGGTTGTGTCACAGTTTTGAATATTTAACTTTAAATAGGGAAGTTACAATAGGTTCCATTGCTCCTTTTTAGGTTATCATGTTTTTAGACGGTCATGATTTCTGGCTACAGAGTAAGTTTAATGGACGGGTTCAGATTCGCCGCAGGAGTTTGAGTGTTCCTTGATTATTAGCAAGTTTTACGTAATTCTGGCTTTTTTCATACTCTGAAATAGCTACTCTGACTGTGTCTCAAGCCAGATCTGTACAGCTCAGCTCGGAGGAATGTTTTATGTAATTTGTTAAGAAGTTTTAGGTCAACTATGGTTGATTCTTATAGCAGTGGATTCTTTTCGGTCTGAATTAATATTAATTTCAATTTTGAACTTTCTTTTGTCTGAAAAGCATCTGTGAGAATCAGAGATAGGGATATTAAAAGGAAATGAGTGTTCTTTTTGTAGAAATTACTCCAAAAGCCAGGCTTGGAGAAGGAAAAAATAATGAAGTGATGTGTGTAGAAGACCTGCAGTACAGTATTTAACTTTTTAAAAAGATTTTATTTATTCATTTTCAGAGACGGGAAGGGAGGAAGGGAAACATCAGTGTGTGGTTGCCTCTCATGCGCCCCCTACTGGGGACCTAGTCCGCAACCCAGACATGTGCCCTGCCTGGGCATCTAACCACCAACCCTCTGGTTGGCATGCTGGCACTCAGTCCTCTGAGCCACACCAGCCACATGGGGCAGGTATTTAATGTCTTAATCTGACTGTGAAGAAACATGTTCTCAAATAAAATGTATAAATTCCTAACAAATATTTTTCACCTGACTGCATGCTTTAACTCAAGCCGAAGTTTATCATTTGTTTCTCCACTATGTTAGTGCTTCTGGATTGTAAATTTCAAAATCATATAATAATGTGGTTTAGAATAAAATTAATAATCATTATAAAAATGTTAAATATGTGGATATCCACATTTATCCATACTAACTATACCAAAACCATTTCTTTTTTTTATTGAGATATAATTGGCATATAATGTTAGTTTTTGACGTACAACATAATGGTTGGATATGCTTATATATTGCAAAGTGATTGCCACAGTAAGTCTAGCTGGCATCTGTCACTACACTAGTTACAAAGTTTTTTCTTGTGATGAGAACTTTCAAGATTACCCTCTTAACAACTTTCAGATAATACAACACGGGATTCACTGTGGTCATGATGCTGTACGTTACACCCCCAGGACTTGTTATTTTGTAAATGTAAATGCAAGCCAAAACCATCCTTTAAAGTAAGAATACTAAATGGAAAAAAAGAAAAGGGGAAATATCGAAAATACTGAATGAATCCAAATTTTATTTTCCAAATTTATAACGTGGAAATTTATCAAAGCTAAATCAGATATTCTGAAGAAGTATATGTAGCCAAACTAAAGTACAGTTGACCTTTGTACAACACGGTGTGAATTGTGCAGGTCCACTTGTGGATGGATTTTTTTTTTTTTTTCAATAAATGTACAGCTCTCTGCATCCCCGGGTTTCCCGTCCTAGGAATCCACAGCTGCAGAGAACCAACCATGTGCATTGCTCCACACTATTATATATGAGGGACTTGAGCATCCTGGGACTTTGGGATCTGTAGAGGTCCTGGAACCGTTACCCTGTGGATACTGAGGGATTGTAGTTAAGTTTTTAGAGAGTCAGAAAGTTATCCTTGGATTTTCCACTCTGGGGGCGGGGGTTGGTGTCCCCAAACCCCCATGTGTTCAAGGGTCAACTATATTTGTAATTTTACTTTTATTAAATTATTCCTGAACTGTTTATTATTTTCTAAGAATACAGGTCAGGTTTGAAGCAAGTAAATAGAATATTTAATTGTTTGTTTTTTTTAAGTGACCTGAAGAAAATGTCTGGATTTCTAGAAGGACTGAGATGCTCGGAATGCATTGACTGGGGGGAAAAGCGCAATACCATTGCTTCCATTGCTGCAGGTGTCCTAGTAAGTGGCGTGGTCTTTCGGGCCATCATTCTTTTGGTGTGTTTGTTTTTATGTTTTAAAGTCTGTACTATGTATTTTATCTTCAACCACTGAATTTATTTTAATAAATGTTGCTATTTTGTTTATGAGAGGGTCATAAATTTTTTTTAAATTTAAATGAATTATTTATTAATTCATTTCATTCCAACTCTTAGTTGAAATTATGGTTTGAAATTTGATTAGTAGATCAGTTGATTTTCTTTAATTGCATGGTATAATAAAAGAGTATATTTTATTTTGTTATTAATTTTAGGTATTATTTATTTACTTTTTAGAGAGAGGGGAAGGGAAGGAGAGAAACATACATGTGTGAGAGATATAATAGTGAGTTGCCTTGATTGTCTCTTGCACGCCCCCAACTGGGGACCTGGCCCCCAACCCAGGCATGTGCCCTGACTGGGAATCAACTCGAGACTTTATGGTTTACAGGCTGGCACTGAATCCACTGAGCCACACCGGCCAGAGCAAGACAGTGTATTTTATACATTTACTCATTATATGGATTATGCCTCCTCTTAATGAGTAAATTAAGTTACCAGGAAGTGTTTTAGAAACAGGTCAAACTAATGGAGATATGATCACATTGCTCCATAATCGGGTTAACTTCTCCATCTTGTTATAAAAAAAAAAAAATAACAGAAAACCCATTTAAAAATACTGCTTAGAAGTGACTTATAATATAAAATTGTTATTTACATTGCAGACCCCTCAGGGCATCTGATATTTTTATTTTATGATACTATATTGTAATATGCTGTAAGTGAATTTTAGTAAACAAACAAAAATCTAAGTTTAAATATCTGTTCTTCCCCTATTGCCTGATACTTATAATCTAGGAAGATTATTATCCTATATTCTTCCCCAGTAATGGTTAAATATAAAACTGTTACAGAATTCTGCTCTTATAACCATAAAACAAAAAAAGCTTTGAACTGTCATCTACGAAGAAAATAAATATCTTGAATATATTAAAAGAGTACTTGTGTTAACCAGTAAAAATGTCATTAATAGAATTACGGATCTGTCTGCAACCTGATAAAAATAGCTTGATTAGTCTAAAATAGTTGTTTTAAAGTAATTGTCAGAAGATGGCATTTCCAGAACCAGCTGGGTCAGGACTGGGAGTGGGGGCAGGGAAAGGGGTTACTTTCACAACCTTCTAAGCTGCTTGTCAGTGTTTGGTTAATATTTTATAAGGTTTTGCTCAGATGATGAAAAAACATTTCTGCAGTTTTAATGTTTGTCATAATATATTTGCCCTTGATAATCTCCACAACCAAATTCAATCAACATAAGTGATAAGTTGGTGTTGAACTGAATTTAGCATCACACCTGAAACCATCTGTAGGCTGCACTGTAATTAATCAAAAGGAAAAGCAAAACTGCAGCCATTCCTTGCCCAGAACATCAAGGGAACAGCCAAACTTCCATCAGCAACAATTATTCTCCATATTATTTTGAATTTGTTTTTCTTTTTAATAAATATATCTTCCTGGAGGCTTATAATATATCAGCAGCAGGCCACTCTTTTTGTCATTTGGAATCTGAATCCTTTTTTTCTCTTTCCTGTCATGAGATACTGTAACTTATTTCTAGTTCACAAAATTCAGATTACAGACTTTATTATGAAAAAATAAAATGATGACTAAAGTAGACTTAGAAAATAAGTTCATGTTAATAAATACCCATTGCTGTCAGACTTAAGGGTATATAATATTTAATTATATATTAAGCCATGTGCCAATTACATGGAAGAAATTGCTGGAACAGGCCCTGGCTGTTGTGGCACAGTGGATTGAGCACCGGCCTGTGCACTGAAAGGTCGCTGGTTTGATTCCCAGTCAGGGCACATGCCTGGGTTGCTGGCCAGGTTCCCTGCTGGGGGCGTGTGAGAGGCAACTATTTCTCTTAACACAATGATGTTTCTCTCTTACTCTTTCCCTTCCCCTCTCTCTAAAAATAGATAAATAAAATCTTTAAAAAAAGAAATTGCTAGAACATTCAAGAAAATTTGAAAATTCATTAGAAGGGATCTCTTTACTTTGGTATCTTGCTCTCTTTTTAGCCAGTGATCTGTGAAATTTATACGTGAAATTTCTCCTTGGTGTCACCTTTTCTGTTTGTTTGTTTGTTTTAGTTTTTTACAGGCTGGTGGATTATCATAGACGCAGCTGTCATTTACCCCACTATGGAAGAGTTCAACCACTCATACCATGCCTGTGGTGTTATAGCAACCATTGCCTTCCTAATGTAAGTGTCATTGTTAGTGACACTTATTACATAGATTGTTGCAAAATAAAAATGTTTTACATACAGTTGAATGGACTTAAATTTTTGAAATGTTATTAACATATTGGGCATGGTTTAAAAGTCAGGTAGTAGAGAAGCACTTACAAAGAAAAGCAGCAGCCTTCTTTTCTTCCTGTCACCTCTCCTTCTATCTCCCAGCTGCTCTCAACTATGCTGTTTCTATACTGCCCGTGTTTATAACCTTACCTTCAGGTCAGAAACTGTGTGCTTTGTCTAATGGTTTGTTTATTTGCTCATTTAACAGATACTTGTTAAGCCTTTCTATTCCCAGACTCTGCTGTAGAAACAGGAAACAGGGACTAAAGTGGGAAAATCCTTGGCTTTCTGGAATTTATACTCTAATGAATGAGGCAGATAGTAACAGAAGAGAAATGAATTAAATACCTAGCATGTTAGATAATGACCTGTCAAGAAAAAGCAGAGAAAGGAGATATGAGATGTCAGCAGGGGGTGTAGATCCCTGGTTGGTGTGGCTCAGGAATTGAGTCCCAGCTTGTGAACCAAAGGGTCGTTGGTTCGATTCCCAGTCAGGGCACATGCCTGGGTTGAGGGCTGGGTGCCTGGTCGGGGATGTGCAAGAGGCAACCACATATTGATGCTCCCCTCCTTCTCTTTCTCCCTGCCTTCCCCTCTCTCTAAAAATAAATAAGTAAATAAATATAATCTTTAAAAAAGGGGGGTGTAGATATTTTAACTGAAGTCAAGGAAGGCCTCACTAGAAAGGTGATTTTTGAGTAAAGACTAGAAGAAATGAAGGAGTTCGTCATGGAGATATATAAGAGAGGACCATTCCAGGCAGAACAGCAAGAACAAGGGCCCTGTGGCATGGAGACCAGTGTGACTGGAGTAAAGGGTAAAGGTAATAAAAGCCAAAAAAGATTAAAGAAGTTTTCTAGACTGAGGAGACTAAGGAGACATTAGAATAGAATATACCTCATGATCCTGGGCAGGATCCTTTCTTTCTTTTTTTTTTTTAAGATTTTATTTATTTTTAGAGAGAGGGGAAGGGAGGGAGAAAGAGTTGGAGAGAAACATCATGTGTGATTGCCTCTTGCACGCCCCCACCTGGGGACCTGGCCCAAAACCCAGGCATGTGCCCTGACTGGGAATCCAACTGGTCACCCTGCAAGATGGCACTCAATCCACTGAGCTGCACCAATCAGGGCTGGACAGGATCCTTTTGCTATTGAGAGCATTATTGGGACAACTAGGGAAGTTGAATAAGTTCTGAAGATTAAATAATGGCAGTGGTAATGAATCATTGTTCATTTCCTGATTTTGATGATTGTATCGTGGTTCTGTAGAAATGTCTTGTTTATGGGTAATATACATAACTCTATGTTCGTTTGTAGGAGCTTACAGTTTCTGGGGTTGTGGGAAAAAATTTATTTGAACTGTACTTAGAGCTTTTCTGTGAGTTTGAGATTACATATAAAACTAGTAATACCAGAGAACAAGCAGAGATCGTTTGAGAACGTGCGGAACAGTTAAGACTGTCAGGTCAGGGTCATGGCTGTCTGGTAGAAAGTTAGAGTTCATTCAGGTGGCTCAGCAAGGAGAAACAAGAACTAAGCACCACTAACCTAGGGTCACCTGTATTTTTAAGAATATGAAGCTTGTTTTAAACTGTGTTTTATCTGCCAAGTAATTTGGTTAGTATAGAGGTCACTGAAAATAATTGTGAGTATATTGATCATTCTAAAATTTAGATTTGAATGAATTAAGACTTTATATTATTGTGAAAAAATTAGGGTTCAGATATTGAACTCGTTTATTGAACACCTACCATGTGTCAAGCCCTGTGCTGAGCACTGAAAATAAAAATGGGGAACAAGGTAAACACGGCCCCTGCCCTTGTGGAGTTTACATTCTAGTGGTATGTGTAATAAATATGATGTTTAACCGTTTAACTTGATATATTGTAAGCATTTTCCCACGACATTTAAAATTTTTTAAAGGATGTTTCTCAAGAAGGCAAGGCCGTCTCAATTTAGAGCGGTATCTGTGAAAGTCGGGTAAAGACATTTTACATTTGGGACGCCTCGTTGAAAAAACAAGGCGTTCCCACTTGAATGTCTTTGTGTTGAGTATGTCTGATACGTACAAATGGAAAATTGTCCCAATCTTAGCAAGGTGAATTTTGAGAATTTTTTAAAATTGAGGTATAATTGAGTATTTTGAGAATTCCACTCTCACATTTAAAAAAGCATCAGAATCATCTAAAGGACTTGTTAAAACGCAGATTGCTGAGCCCCATACCCAGAGTTTGTGCTTCGGTAAGGTTGGGTGGGGCTGGAGAATTTTCTTTCTAATGACTTTCCAGGTGATGCTGATTCTGCTGTTTGGGGGCTATAACCCTTGCTTTAGAGGGTATCTGATTGAAGGGACTTACTTAAGGTCCTATGAACCCTAACCTTAAATTTGAGGAACTCTAGTCTGCTCTTGGAGTCAGAGACCCTGATTTCTTGGTTTTATTTATACAGGATTAATGCAGTATCTAATGGACAAGTCCGAGGGGACAGTTACAGTGAAGGTTGCCTAGGTCAAACAGGTGAGTACGTACAACCAGCATCTTACCACGTGTCCTTCAAATGATAATTATACAGGGAAAGGACTCTCGTCTGACTCCTTCAGATCAGGGATTGGATGGAGGAATATCTAGAGCAGAGGTTGTCAGTTCCAAGGCACAAGGTAAAAGTTGCATTTGGTCAAAGTTGGCTTCAAAGTACAGAATACACAGTTTTGAATATATAACCCTGTGCGATAGTGTGTAGATATAAACGTGTACAGTGAAGAACGATATATAGTGAATATATATGCAAAATAGAACTTATAGTACTTTCAGCTATACCACATGAATTATTTTCTTCCCTTTTTTGCCAACCTTATTTGATTGAATTAGCATTTGGAAATAATTTAGAATCATAGGTTTTAGTGTCTGTTTTAAAATTTGGCATCCTAACCATTCCTAAGGGTACAATTTAGTGGTACCTTCGCATTGTTGTGCGCCTGACCTCCAGAACTGTTTTCCCCTTGTAAAGCTGGACGTAATAATAGAGTGTCAGTGCGTAGATTCGTGCAGGCGCCTCCTCCCCAGCCGAGGAACTCACGGCCCCTGGACTCCGTCGTCACGTGCCTGGGGCAGGCAGGGCAGTGGACACTGTGGCGCAGCTTCCCGGAGTCCAGTTTGCACAAAGATTTTAGGGGAAGGATGTTTATTAAGCAATTTAAATGATAAACCGAAAATATTACATTTATACGAAAGTAAATTTGCGTGTGGGCAAATTACAAGCTTTTTGTTGTTTTTTAATGAAACAGGAGAAACTACTTGTCAGCTCTGGGCGGTGTTTTCAGACTTCGTGGTTCACCGTCTTCATAGGTGAACTTCAGTAGAAGAGGTGCAGAAACGTTGACTACCATAGCCTGGCGAACCCTGAAGGGATGGGGGAGTGTTAGCAGTCAGGGTTGCTGATAAGACAGTGGTAGCTAGAGCCGGGGCTAGCGTGTGGCCATTGCATCTGTAAATAAAATTTGTTTGCTATCGGAGCTTTGGGGGTTCAGAGCCAATTTTCTTTGTTTTAATATCACATCTATGAGTAACGGCTTATTTATTTCATAAATACTGTTTTATGTTTTGGATATGAAATCAGAAATTTATGTGTAGCATTCTATTTGCTGTGCTTTATTGAACGGGCCAGTGTTTTTATTAAAATTTATTTGTGCTAATTAAATAAACTCATCTCAGAATTCATTTTAGGCAGTCTAATGATACCATCTATTTTATAGTATATTTTCATAAATATTATAAAATGTGATTTAAGTCTTCCTCTATTAACAAAATTTTAATGCATTTTTCGTAAGAGCCAACCGCAATAAATTTGAATTTATTTTGCTGCCTGACTTCCCGGAAAGTGAAATATGATAGTGTTTAGATTCACATATCGCTGAATGTGAATTGAATTTTTTGTTAAGTATACCTATGTTTTTGTTTGAAAGTTCTCTTGGAGGACTTTAAATTTTGCAGGACAATTTCTAAAAATATATGGAGAATGAGCCTTTAAATATGGTGAAACATACTTTGTAAGATTTTTGTTGGATGATTAAGAACAGTTTTTCTTGGTGAACATATTTGGGGAAAGTAAATATAGGCAATTAAAATACACAGACCAGCCAACAAGAAAAAGGCCAAGGTCTGCCCTGTTGAAAGATACTCAGCACGTCTCCTGGTCGTCTTCTTTTAGACTTTAATGGCAACTATGCATTTTTTTCTCTTTGGGTCTTTGTTTTCTTTTTGAAAAGTTAATCGGACTGACTGCTGCCAAATGAGGAACAGTCCTGGTAAAATGTTGATTCTTTTAAGGTGCTCGCATTTGGCTGTTCATTGGTTTCATGCTGGCCTTTGGTTCTCTGATCGCGTCTATGTGGATTCTCTTTGGTGGTTATGTTGCTAAAGGTAAGAGCGAGCACACCTTGTATTTCACTTCGATGGAATACTGAAATTGAGCATTAAAGCTGGTTATTTTAGAATAAAGCTTTTTTCATCCAGATAGGCCAGCTACTAGCAATGCATTTATGCCTAAGAACTCCCTTCTCTACCAGTGTTTTGTTTTGTTTGGTATATTTTTAGTATCCGTTTCTTCTATACTTTTTCTTCTAATCTAGAGCCTGGAAAAAATGGGACACAGCTCCAAACCTTGCTCTTCGTTGGCTTCCAAAACCCTCAAAAGCAGAATATATATGTTCTCTAGCTATTTGGCAGGTTTTGACTTGCTGGGTAATATCCATGGAAAGCTCTAACATCCTAGAATTGAAATTAATTGAGCTAATAAGCCTTCCCAATAATGATATCATCTCCTTTAGAAAGAAAAATGAATTACAATTTAATGCGCATCTGCTATATGAGGTCAACTTAAGACAAGCTCAGGAAAAGGCCTGCCTTTAGATTCTTGGCTGAAATGTCACCTGAGGGACACCAGAAAAATACGAAAAACCACTTAATGTTCCAAGTAAAATGGACTATGCTTACCAGGATAAAACTACAATATTAATGATTTGTAAAAACTGGACCAGAAAGATCTGATCTAGCTCATATTTAACCCTTTACTTCTTTGAATAAAATGTCATTCCTGAATTAAAATGAGTTTCCTGAACTTTTATTAAAATCATTTAAGTTTGATAGTTAGGAATGATCGGCATTTAAAAATATTTGCATTTTTTTCTGCCCTGGCTGGTGTGGTTCAGTGGATTGAGTGCCAGCCTGTGAATCGAAAGGTCGCCGGTTCGATTCCCAGTCAGGGCACACGCCTGGGTTGCGGGCCAGGTCCCCAGTGAGGGGCGAGTAAGAGGTAACCGATCAATGTATGAATCGCACATCAGTGTTTCTCTCCCTCTCCTTCTAAAAAATAAAGTCTTTAAAAAATATATCTTCCATAAAAAGTACTTATATTTTTGTTTACTTTTTTTGAGAATTTTTCAAGGGTATATTTGAGCCAAATTGAAGACATGCCAGGAAGCAAGATCTCAAATGCTCCCTATGTATATTTATTATTAAAACCATGTTACCAAAAATGTAGAAAAGAAAGAACTGAAAGAGAAACTATAACAACCTTACCACTCTTAAGTATTTTGGTATATTTTCTTTGGTCTCTTCTGTTTTTTATGTACTTATAATTGTAGTATAAATAAAATTTGGAGCCCTGCTTTTGCATTTAACATAATCTGGCAAGTTCTCTTGTTGCTACAAAAAATCTTTGCTACCATCATATCTTAAAAAGAAAGAATTTACTTTTTCTTTCATTTGAATTACATAATACTTGTTCATTGGAGAAAACTGAGACCATAAAAGAGCTCAGAGACAAATATACAACTACTGATAATTCTTCTTACCCAGATACAACAACTACTACAGAGTTCCTTTTTGTAGGAAAATGTTTACCTCATAGAATTTTAAGATTTTTTTTAAAAGGCTTTTGGAGCCAGGTTATGCTTGGAGAATCATTAGTAACAGATCTATAATTTTATGAAGTTGCCTTTCTTCAGGATCTCTCAGACATTCTAGTGATAATAGTGATTTAATACAGAATGATGTAGTCTTGTCGTGAAGGCCTACACAAATGAGCTGTTATGGTAAAACCAGAATAATTAAAAATATTCTGAGGAAAAGTTGACAATTCATCTATTCATCGTGCGTCGGTTTGTCAGTTAGTGAGCAGTTATTGACAGCCAATGGTGGACATGGATGAGGATAAAATCGGAACAAAATGTTCCTCTGGCAGTCCTGCCCGTCTCAGCAACTCTGTTCCTCCAGAAAGAAGTACAGGCCAAACCCCGGTGGTTACGCCTGTCCAAGACGACCCCTCCCTCTCCCCCACTCCACAGCCATCCAGCAGCAAATCCTGCTGGCTCTGCTGTTCAAATAGACCTCGCATGGGACCACTTTCTACCACCTCCCTTGCTCCCACCCTGCTTCGGCCTGTTACAGTCCCTGCCTGACTTCCTGAAATAGACTCTTCACAGGCTTCTGCTTCTCCCCTTGGCCCCTTTAGTCTACTCTCGGCACCGCAGCCAGAGGGACCCTATTAAAGTATGTCAGCTCATGTCACTTTTCCCCTCCAGTGGCCTCTCACCTCTCTGGGTAAAAATCGAAGCACTTGCGGAGATGGGAGATGGCCAGACCCTGCAGATCTCCCGCCCGCGCCCTCCTGTTTCTCTGATCCGGCTCTCGCTTCTCTCTGTTGCCCACGTGACCATTCCCAAAGAACCGCTGTGCTCCCACCTCAGCTGCTTCTGTGTGGCCCCTGCCGCACTTCCTCCCTGTCCTTAAGTCAATGTCACCTCATGAAGTCTTCCTGGCCACCTGTATGAAAAGCCATCATTTGCTGCACTTCCTGTATCTTTTTTTCTCCTTATTTATTCTCTGTATTGTCTAGCTCCAGGAAGGCAAAAACATTTGCCTGTTTTGTTTTCAGCTGTAGCCTCAGCATGTTAAATCAACAGTGCTGAAGGTAGTGTGCACTCAGTAGGTACTTGTTAACTGAGCGACGGGATCTGTCAATTACTAAATCAGTACTAGCCTCTGTCATAGGTATTATGTCATTTAACACTCAAACCAACTACAGTTACCGGTAAAATCAATTATATTAGGAGAATAATGTTCAACATATTATCAGAAACTAAATGTTTTGAGATGATAAGCCTCTATTTTTTTTTTTTTAACAGAAAAAGCCATAGTATACCCTGGAATTGCTGTATTTTTCCAAAATGCCTTCATCTTTTTTGGGTAAGTTTGTTTTTCATTTTTCATGCTATCTTTCTTTTAAATTCTTTTTTCATAATAGTTTCTTTTATATCACTTATATATTTAGTTGCTTTATTTACCCCCATCCAGTGCCCCTCTCCCTGTTATTGTCATAAAATACGAAGCATGAGAAAGATATTTTTAACGTATGGATTAGTTTGCTGCCAACCTTGGAAACATACACTGTTTTTTAAAATTGCCACCACCACCCTGGCCGGGTAGCTCGGTTGGTTAGAGCATCGTCCTGATACGCCAAGGTTGCAGGTTCTATCCTGGGTCTGGGCACGTGCAAGAATACAAGTAGAAGTTTCTTTCTTTTTCTCTCTCCCTCTCTCTCCTCTCTCCTTCGCTCTTTCTCCCTCTCTCCCTCCCTCTCCCTTCTTCTCTCTAAAATCATGGCTTAAAAATATATAAAAATAAATTTAAAAAGAGAAGTAAATTGAGGAGAGATCTGTTCAACAAGAACCAGGAGTTCTTTACAAAAATGAAATTGCCCCCCCCCCCTTAATGAAGAACTGTGATCTGTGTAGGGCTGGTTATGTAACGTGGACAGTGTTCATGTTCAGTCTGTGTTTCTAGCAGGTGCTTTTAATGGAAAAGCTGATTTAACACCATTTCTCCTGAAGATTTTGTTTCTGGATGCATTTTATCGTTCTTTCTGTCCTTGGTGTCGTTAGAATTGTGCATGATTTCTGAGGTGTAGTGGAAAAGCCCTGACATTTTTGTATCCTTCTGATGAATGACAAAAGATTAATGAAACCCCTAAAAACCTTAATACTTTTATTTATAATCTCTGATGTTTATTCTTTCCTGGACACTTAGGGCCTGCCTTCTCCTCTAGCCTTAGCCTTCTACCCCCTCACACCCAAAAAGACCCAAAAAACCCCAAACTTTTGTCCTGTGCACCAGGAGGTTTTTTTTGTTTTGTTTTAAGGTTTTATTTATTTATTTTTCGAGAGCAGGGAAGGGAGGGAGAGAAACATCGGTCTGAGCCTGCAGCCCAGGCCTGTGCCCTGACGCAGCATCAAACTGGCGACCTTTCACTTTGCATCAGGAGCTCTTGGCCTCCACTCCATCGCTAGGCTGCTGACGATGGGGAACCACCAGCCATCTCCACGCGCAACACAGTGGTGTTTCTGGGGAGAGATTTTCAAAGAAGTCCCTAATCCAAAACAGTGTTCACAATTGCTGTATATTCTAGGACAGCCTGTTTGAGGCTTGGCTTTCCCTCTCCTTTGCCACCCCCAAAAAGGAAATAGAATCTCCATGTCTACTTGAACCACGCATGAAATGTTCATTCATAGTTGCTCTTCAGTAATAGTCAGCCGCTGGTATTCACACTTAATCCATTTCACCACCAGACATTTTGCAATTTTATAAAATCAGTTTGGGAATGAGAAAAATGTGAATTTACATGTGGCAAGATACATAACCTCTTGGGTCATACCTTGTGTCCCAAAACTAGTGGCGAAACCTCAAAAGAATTAAAAAATACATATTTAAGCCATTGATTTTATGCAGAAAATAATAACGACCAAAGTTTATTGAGCAATTATTTTGTGCAAGGTACCATTCTTAGTACTTTACATAGAAGCTCTCAGCTAATCCCTGTAACAACTCTGAAGGTAGCTCTCTTATTATCTCCATTCTATATGTGACAAAGCAGTCCCAGAGAAGTTAGGTAACTTGTTTGAGATCATACGGCTCAATTTGCATTGACTCTAGGGTCCAGACTCTAGCTACTATGATGTTGAAATTTGAAATTTGGGATGAAGTCACTTGACATTTTCTCTCTTTTCTGGTTCTCCAGCCAGTTGTTTAGTATTAGTTCTGTTACCTTCCTTTTTTTTTCTTTTTTAAATAATGCAACACTACTTGAAAAATACAATATGGGTAAACCTTACCTCCTAACTTAGGAAAGAAAGCTTGGGTGAATTCGTTATTTTGTAGGGTAATGTAGCTTGTGTTTATGAGAGGGACAGTGTTGATATTTAGGGTTTCTTTTCCATTCAAGCTGCAATGTTGAGGTTTGAGAATTTTAAAGCTGACTTTAGAAAGAGAAACATTGGTTTGTTGTTCCAGTTATTTATGTATTCATTGGTTGCTTCTTGTATGTGTCCTGACTGGGGATCAAACCCGCAACCTTTGTGCATTGGGACAACACTCTAACCAACAGATCTAACCTGCCAGGACCAGCACCTTCAAAGATGGACCAGGCCCCCTGAGCTCACTGCACCAGTATCTGCACAGGGGTAGACTTGGTCAGGGTAACTCAGTGCCCTACAGCTTCGGGCAAAGGAAGGCAGTGTAACAGAGTCAGAGGCAGGAGTAAGAAAGGCTTCTGGATGGAGTGGTGGGGAGGGGATTTACTGAGAACCAGCCAGCAACTGGTTGCTGGTTGAGAGCCAGCAACCAGCAGCCTTCTTTATTTTAATCATTATTTACTCTGGCAAAGATAAAGGATAAGTGCCACTTTGAGATGCTTTTGGCAGAGAAGTTACTCTGTCACAGCAGGAACAGAGGATTGAGGAGGAGGATTTGTGGGAAATTTTTAATCTCTTCCAATGAGGAAGAAACATATAAGTTCATTCAGTAATGATCACTTTTCACAAAACCTTAGAAACTGATCACTGATTATTATTTCAGATTAGTTATAATTAACTTACATGCAACAAGTTTGGTTAATTTCTCATTTGTTACTATTGTACTTAATAGACCTAAAAACTAATCCAGTTCTTTTTGAATACTGTAGGGAAATCAGAGTTAAATGCAGCTAGTGGACAGCGTGTGGCAGCGCAGGAAGGACTGGCGCTTGCCCGGGAAACTCCAGTTACCATTTACATCTGTCGGCTCGTGTTCACCGCGTCTCCTTTAAACTGTCTGCAGAGTAGAGCCCCCCAGAAACTAATTTGGGGTTTGGGGGTGTGTGTGTTTGTTCTGAAGCAGTAGGTCTGATATTAACTGGTAGAGCAGAGATCAGATTACCTTTTCAGTTTAAATCCTTTATAAGTAGAAATTTACGTACTTCCAAGAGAGACTATGGCTGACTTCCAGGTTCCATTTTTGTTTTCATCAAAAGCAAGCAGTGTTTGCCTTTATAAAGGCTTATGAAACCTGTTTCAAATGGATGATTATGATTGGGGACTTAACCTTGAGTGTACACTCGTAGTTGGAAAACGTGAGAAAACCAAGTGAAAACCAGCACATGCCACTGAAACCTCTGCTTCTTTCTGTCCTCAGTTTCTCCATCGTGCTTGTTTCCCACAGCCACACCCTGTAGGGTCTGCCTCTGAGTGGTCTCTAACCTGTTTGCCCTTTGCCCGTTTCCGTTGTTCACGTTCCATTGTCGCCATCCCTTCCTGGGCGGTTCACTTCCCTTGGATCTAGTTTTTGTTATTGTTGCTGATTTTCCTTCTAAAACATAGCTCTTATCCTGTCATTTTCCACCTGAAAGTTGTTAGAACTCAGAGCTGTCTGCAGCAGAGATAGCGCCAGTGGCTGCGCACTGCATTCTGCCCACAGTGCTGTTTCTGGAGCCTGTACAGCACTTTCTGTTTTACTGAGCTGACGTTTAAAATTCAAGAGATTTTACATAAAAATCTGAATGTTTGGCTTTTCTTGAAAAACTGGAAGATCTGACAACCCTGGGCCCCACACAACAACAATCAGCTGGAGCTGAATAGTTGTTCCTTTTACATGGGGGTGTATCTCTACACAGCCCCATCTCATTCATTGCCTGGGGCTGATTACCACTTGCCCCCTTTAGTGGGACTAAAAGCTGGCCCTTGCTTGCTTGCTTGCTTTTTCTTTTTAGGGGAAGGGAGTGAAAAAGACAGGGAGGGAAACATCAGTGTGTGGTTGCCTCCCAAGCGCCCCCTACTGGGGGGCATGGCCTGTAACTCAGGCATGTGCCCTAACTGGGAATCAAACCAGCAACCTTTTGGTTTGCAGGCTCACACTCAGTCCACTGAGCCACACCAGCCAGGGCTGGCACCTGCCTTCTTGGCCCATTTAAGGCACCTAAGGCCCCTGTAGGCAATTTTCCACGCTGGTCAATTGGCTTACCAAATCCTGGCCATCTCATTCCATATCCCATTTGTCTCTTAAACTGTAGTCTAGCCATAGTGGATTCCTACTACACCTCAGATATACGTGAATATCTTCTTATGCATATGATTGCAGTCTTGCCTCTCTTAGACTGAAGGCTTGAAGACAACTATAGATGCATCTCCACCTAAACCCTAGACTGTAAGCTCTGTGAGGGCATATTCCTCACACATTGATCTCCTGGGCTTTTCCTGAGGCCTCATGGTCTTTTATTCCTCTTTGCCTTTTGATATTCTATTTCCGCTTCCTGAAACATCTTCACCTTTCCACTAGTTCCTGTACATACCAGCCTCCCATTTGAACTTCTGCTTAGTCAGAGTTTGTCTATTATTACCATCTCTGTAAATGCTTTGCTAACACATTCAGACAGGGTAAGTTCTCTGTGTTTCTGTGCTCCCTTAACATGTGGTATGTATACCTCCTTCCCCCCCATACTTCCCACACTGTGTCATCAAGAATGTGAGCAACTTCAGGGCAGGGACTGTATCTCATTCTTTCCTTCACAGCCCGAGCGCCCAGCACCTTGATACGCAAAAAAGGTTTGTTGAATGAATTTGATAAAAGTCAGACATATAATGGTTACATACTAAGAATTGATTAACTTCTTAAGAGTGACACGTGTCCCCCATACTCCCAGTTAAGGATGTGGAGAAGCTGGTGATAAACAGCGTAGCCGGGCACAGTGGGAGAATTTACTGCCTTAGGTTGTTTTTATACAACTCGTCAGTTCTTGCTTGTTGCTCGTTTCCCATGCATCTAAATCTCGCGTGTCTTTTTCCAAACTTAGCGGGTCATGTGATGTTTCTTGTTTTGCTCACAGAGGACTGGTGTTTAAGTTTGGCCGCACGGAAGACCTGTGGCAGTGAAGACATCTGGCTCCTGCTGCCACACAGCGGCCCCGCGTGGTGTTTTGTTCCTGTTTTCGTTTTTTTTTTTCTACTCCCAGTTTTTTGTAATGCCGTTTCCTAAACTTATTTCTGAGTAGAGTCTCAGCTTAAATTTGTGTGATACTAAAATCATGAGAGATCCCTATTTAAATAACAACAAAGATCTATTGTGGTATGCATTTGAGTAACTTATAAAATGTTGAAAAATATTTCACGTGAGTAATTTTTATTGTTTTATCATGGTATGATTTGTGAAAATAAAAATAAATTACAAAAGAAATTGTGGATATACCTTATATGAGCATGTGTCATACCCAAGGTCCGAAAGTGCCCTGAAGACACGTGCTCATTTAAATGTGGGCTCTTCTGTGTCAGATGTTAAGTGAAATACAGACATTTTCTTGTTTTTAAAAACTATTCAGTGTTCAGGAGTCTTTTTTAAATTGTTTACACTATTACAGATGTCAGTGGTCAGAATTCCTTCTCACTATACTTTGTGTTTTAGTTGTGACAACAATCCTAGAAACATTTCAGTGTAAGTAGCTGTTACGGGTCTCCCAGGGCGGGAGTGAGCATGTCGGGAGAGAAGAGCTCCTGGTCCAGCCACCAGGCTCTGCAGAAGTGTCCCTTCTGTGCCCCTGATCTGGCGAGGGTGGGGGCGGTGGTGATAACTCAGCTGTGACACATGGTTCTGGTGGGGCCACGCAGTCACTCCACATCTACTGTTGAGGGAAAGAAGAAAGGCAGAAGGACTTGACACTGTACTCAGGTGACAAATTTTGTTGGTTCGATAATAAGTTGGATTCCATGTTTCATTGTATCTCTGTACTGAACCACTAAGCTCAAAATAGACCAGCCAGGCCAGTTATGTTTACAAACATTAACTACTGGGAACGCTCATGGTCTGTTCCTCTGTGGAACTCTGTTATCCCCCAGGCTCCCCACCTCGGCAAGTGGGATTTTTTTAAGGAACTAGCTAACTATGGGATACGTGTTCTTCAGACCTACAGCTTAAAATGTTTCCTTTCATAAAACTTACTACAATTAGCCCTTCATTAAACACAAAATATCTCTCAGATGACTTACATCTCTTTTCCATGCCAACCACAGTTACCTCCCTGTATGCAGGAAGTTTTGGATACGGCCTGGTCGTCTGGACACTACTTGGAGAGGTGCTGTTGCTGTCATCCCACAGAAATCAGTCATGGGGCGTTTTTAGATCATAGGATGTGAGAATTGGAGGGGGTCTTAGAGGCTGAAGCCCACCTTCTCTTTTTACAGATGAGAGACCATGGACATGTAAATGATTTCCTTAAGGTCATGGAACTAATTTCTTAATGCTGAGGCAGTGTACCTCCATGACTGACCACAGCGTCTTTCCCCACAGTTAAATTCCAAATGTGCTCAGGGAATAAGAACTACCTTGAAAATTGCTGAAATAAAAGCATGATGTCTGCTAAGACTAAATATAAACGAGTATTCTTAATTTTGCCCTGGCTGGTGTGGCTCAGTGGATTGAGTGCTGGCCTGTGAACCAAAGGGTTGCTGGTTCAATTCCCAGTTAGGGCACATGCCTCGGTTGCAGGCCAGGTTCCCAGTAGGGGGAGCACAAGTGGCAACCACACATTGATGTTTCCCTCCCTCCCTCTCTAAATAAATAAATAGACAAAATCTTTTTAAAAACAGTTTTTAATTTCCCTACTTTTTTTCTGCTCTGCTGGTGTAGACAAGAGTTAACTGGGTAGGATACTTTATTAAGCATGAAAAAAAATGTAAGAATTGTGAAAATTTAACCAAAATCTGAATTTTATGTTGCCTGCACCCAAGGAAATACTGGTAGCATCATTTTTAATGAAACCATTCATTTAAAACTGTTAGGAAATTACCACTTAGACTGAGTTTTTAGTCCTTTATTTTAAATACCAAATCTGTCTGTGACCTTAACTTCGTTATACATAAGGGGACTGCAGTAATGAGTGTTTGTCACACACACACACACACACACACACACAAATGTGGGCAACAGTAGAAGGAAGCTCTTGTGTTTTGGAACAGGCCTTGTTTTTCTTGGATGCTGTTGCTTAAAATCCAACAGCCAAATGAGGAAACTGTAAAAGCAAAGCAAACATTTTATTACAGAAGAACCCTCTACTCTTAAAATTTATACACATATTGATTCTGGCGTGATCTTTTGAAATTCACATTGACACACGTCTCATAACATCTGGACTGGAAGAGCCCCTGGACACACAGACCTCATTTTGTATAGCTCTTCACTTGGGTCACTGCTAAATAGTCATCTGGCTTTATTTGAACACCTCCAGTGACGATGGACTCACTACCATTTAAAGGAGTTCACTCCACTTTCCAGACAGTTCAGACTGCTCATTTACACCACACTACCCACTGGGCCTAGGTACATTCTTCGGAGAAGCATGGAAAAACTTCTTTTCTTCTACATGACAGTTTTCTAAGTGTATGAAGATTGTTCTTAGGTCTCCTTTGGGTCTTCTGCAAGCTGAATATATCCTGAATTCTTCACTTATGCCGTGTTACAACATCACTGCTCATGAAGTTGTATGGGTCACAGAATTCTAGAATTGGACCTCAGAGTAGCTAACTTGTGGGGTGTTTTCTATGGAACAGTGTGCTAACATTTCACACACATTGTCTCCTTTAAATCCTTACCCCAACCTAGTGAGACACTACTATTATTACCTCCATTTCAGAAATGGGGAGACGGAAGCTCTGAGAGATCACAGAGCTAAAGGTGGCAGAACCCCGATCTGTCTGAATCCAACATGTGGACTTTGATCTCATCTTACAAATGAGGAAACAGAGCCCCAGAGAAGTAAAGTGACTTGCCTGCGAGCACCAGCCTACCAGGGGTGAGCTAGGACTAGAATTCAGATCTGCCTTCCAGAACAGTGCTCTGCACTGGGCCTCTCAAGGGGGAAGGAGTCATTGGCAGGCTCCTCATCTGTTTTCCTGCTCTGCTTGGAGAGTGTGCTCTCATGTTGGACCCTTACTGTGTGTAGAGAACATTTATGTTCAATCAGAAGCAGGGGTGATACCAGGTTGACAAGCCTCGGTTTTGAGAATTTTGCATAAAACAGCAGGAGGCACTCTTAACACATTTTGTCATGTTTTTGTGCCAAAACAGTGGTGGTGTTTATACTTCTTGGCAATAACATTATTTTAAAAAGAAACTGCAAATACTGACTCAGAAGCCAATAGAGGGTCTTTGGCACATCGCAGTCATTTCACAGTCCGTCTCGTGCTCCATCCTATCACCGCACTCAACTCCAGAGCATTCACATTATTGCATAATCCCCCCCACGGAAACCGTTGGGAGCTTCCAGTTGCCTGAAGGATGCTTCAAGGGGCTCCAGCCGATCTTCCCCCTTCTCTTCACCCACTCTCTGCTGAGCTAGGTTGCTTCCTCTCCTGTTCTGCTCTCAGCATTCCCCTCGCAATGCCTTTCACTTCCTGTCGCTTGGCCAAATCCAGCACAACTCCCAGTTCCATTTTCCCTAACCTCCCCAAACTCATGACCTCCTCCTCCTCTAATTCTTCGGGCAGCTGCTGCCAGAATCACTCTTTTAGTACTTAATAGGTAGAGCGGCACACACGGAAAGAGCCAGTCCTTCAACGTGGTTGAAGCCCTAGTTTCCCTATTTGTGCCCCCACACAATACTCAGAGCAGAGGCTTAGCCACCGTAGTCCTGCAGAAACAGCTTCTCCCTTCAGAAAGGTTCGCTGTGGAATTAATTTTCATAAGTGGGTATCAGTGGGCCCTTGTGCGCTCGGAAAGCAAGAAATAAAATCCCTGGTTTATTAAGCTGAAATAAAGAGTCGAAGGAAGCAATTTATTCTCTTGGTGAAAGCACACGAAGAATTGTGTTGTAAATTGAATTTTTGTAAATCAGCACATGGGTTAGGATCTTTGCCATCTACAGGAAGACAGAGATGTAATGGACGCAGCTCCTTGAGACCTACAACCCTATCTTACATAGAGTTGTCTCTCCAGCACTTCACACAAGGGCTCTGTCGCATTTTAGGTAACACAGCTGATGGGATTAGGGAATGAACAAGTGCCTCTCACCAGAACCGTCCAAGGGTGAGATGGTGCCCCATCCCGGAGAGTGCCAGGCATGGCCTGGACAACCAGGGACAGATATGTCCCTTCCACCCCCCAGAAGAAGTCTGGTTCTATAAAATGCAATAAGGGCATTCAGTAATGTTTAAACTGTGTTTCTGGATGGCTTACAAAAAAAAAAAATCACTCCTGGGTTTATCAGCTTTGGAACTTTTAAATTCTGTCTTCTTTAATGGATATTTGGCTTTTCAAGTGTAAGATGTAAGTGTGAGACTGCTGAATAAATGCTTATACTCAGCTGTAAGAAAGGAAATTAGAAGATTGGGGGAAAAGAAATAGTTCTCCAGTAGGTATCCCCCTCCTGCCCCCCACACACGCTGTGTCCTTGGGGCCAAATGGACACTAATCTAAATTCCTCCCCTTCCACTTACTACCTTGGTCATTCTGGACAAGTTACTCCTCATCTTTAAGATGGAAACACTTAACTCGTGTGCGGGGTTGTTGCAAAGATAAAAATCAGAGAATGTTAAAAGCATCTAGCACAAAAATGGAAATAGCAGGCATGCAAAAAAATAATGATAGCTAGTATGCTTACACATTCCTTCATGTTTGGCTGAACACCTAGTAATAAACTTTCACATTCGTATGGTGGTTTGCAATTTACCAAATGTATTATAGTTATAGATGTTATTATCTCATTTGATCTTCAAACCACCCAGTGAGGTAGAACAAAGATTACTATTCTTATTTTACCACAGCGAGAGAACTTGCCTCCCTGACACCTTGTAGAACGGTGGCTGGAATCCAGGACTGCTCACTTCCGGTACACTCTCTGCTGCTGCAGTGGCTAGTGTTTGGTGGGGTGCCCCGGATTTCCTTCATTTATTCAGCAAATATGTGTTGCAGCTCGAGTAGTTGAGCTGGATATCTGTCCTGATTGTGGTATCCCTGGTTGGCTAGCAGAGTGCTTGGTATTTGTGTAATAGTTGCTCAATAAATACTTGTGGAACGAATGGATGGATTACACCAGTTTTATGAGTCCTGTCACTAAATCACCCTGCTTCTCTGCTAGAAGGGTAAGGACACTTGCAGGGCGTTGGAAGAGACTGGCTGTTGGGAAACACCAAGAACCAGCGACAGTAGAGAGGAGCTGGCGCGAGAGGAGGCAGGTTACACACAACCTCGTGTATGACTCTCAGAATAACGTGGAGGGAAAGAAGCCAGATGAAGGAGAGTGTGTACCGTGTGGTTCCATCCATATAAATTTGTAGAAAATGCAAACTAGTCTATAGAGACGGAAAGCAGGTCAGTGGTTGCCTGGGGGTGGGCGTGGGGTGGGGTAGAAAGGGAGTAGTTCCAAAGAGGCAGGAGAAAATGTTTCGTGGTGATGGATATGTTGTTCTTGATTGTCATAATGGTTTTCCTGGGTGTAGGATAGATTTAAATGTATCAAGTTGTAGACTTGAAATATGTGTAGTTCATTGCCTTTTGTACTCACAAAGCTGTTTGAAGAAGAAGGGGTGGAAGGAGACAAAGGAGGAGAGAAGAGGCAGGCTCTTTCTGCAGGCTCTCTCTGTTTTGCCCCCACAGACCCGAGTGCCAAGGCCCGCGGTAAAGATAGCTCTCTGTCCCTTTAGTGCTTAGTGTGCCAGCTTGTGGGCAGAGTACAGATTGGCCCAGGACTTGGAAGGCCTGCTTCCGGGTCGTGCCTCTGCCACCCACAAAGTATGATGCTGGGCACTAGCCTGACCTCTGTTGGCCCCAGCTTCCCATTTGTAACAGGCAGTACAGATCTCTGCTTGCCCAGCCAACCTCAGCTTCCACTGGGAGATTACCTGCAGTGATGTCAGAGTGCTCTATGAACTATGAGTGCGGGTCAAGGCAAGGAGGGCAGTGGGGTGACCGTGTCTAGCCTGGTCATGACAACGAATGCTACAATGTAACAGACTCTCAGTCCTGCTGACTTGTTTGAGCTCTGTTTCCCTGGGCTAAATGACCCCAGACTTCTGTACTACAAGGTTCCTGGTGCCCACCAGCTGGAATTCATGAGAGTTGTTCTAGATTCAGTTCTGCTACTCGATGAGAACATGGTCAGTCCTGGCTGCACTAGACCCGCTGGCCTCCGCGGTCCTCTGGCACTTGCATTCAGGATCCTAGCACCTTCACATCAAACTGTTCACCCACTGCGATGACTCCAGGTGGAGAGAAGTGTGGCAAGAGTCAGTTCTCTGATCCCTGGCCCTCCATGACTTTGGGGCACCAGGGAAACGGTAGCCTTTACCGCCTCCCTCCCCTCCCCCACCTCCCCCACACACATGCAGGACGTGCTCCTCCTCCCGTGGTCCTTACTTCATTTTCATGTGTTTTTACTTTACTCTCATAAACCCTGAGTGAACATGTGGGCCCAGATATATTTGTGAATTCATTCACTCAAAATCTATGACATTCATAGGTTAAAAAAATCTTACCTCCCAGAAAGCTTGGTCATCGAAATATTTAGCCACAGGAGGAGCTCTCCATATTTTGACATTCAGGAGTAAACCTGTTTAAATTCATAAGTAAATGTTCAACATTGGAAGCACAGCATTTGTTTATCTCCAAATTAATCAAAATATCATATGTCCGCTATGGTATCTCAACAGAAATCCTGTTTTCTTCCACAGCCAGGACCCAGACAAATGGAAACACTGTTCTTCCTGGACTAGCTTGCTTAATTCCATAGACACCTTTCGACAGGAACTGGCAAGAGCAATTATTTCCGAAAGACTGAGGTTCCACTGAGAGGTGTAGGGTAGCTGTGGATGTGACACCCCTCCCCAGATGGAATAGAAGCCCCCACTGAAAAGCTTCTCCATTGCAAACGCAAAAGCTACCATGGAGAGCGACTCAAAGTGGGCACCCTTGTAGGTCCAACAAACTCCTGCCAGCTGCAGCTTCAGATTCCACTTGCGTAGGTAGGAAAGTAGCTCATAACAATTTGCTTTGGTGCCTGTTCTTTTCGCCTGTCCAGCCTCTGCCCAGAGAGCTTGGCCCTGTGCATTCCCCCAGCTGCACAACATCTGCCGAATTTTCCAGGATACGTGAAAGGACAGTTTACCTTTCACATGAAGCAGGGAAGTGGCATTCATAGATGTATGTGTGTATTTTTAATGATGACTGGTCCCATTGTATTCAATAATAAGATTAACAAGAGAGGGCACATGCATATTCATATTTCCTTTTTATTTTGCATGCCTTTAACTGATATTGGCAGGTAAGGTGCAATTAGCCGGAATTACTCAGAAATGATCTCTATCGCCTACGTGAATTTTCCAGGTAGTTGAAGCTTACGTATCACTAATGAAAATCCATCTGAAAACATAAATCCACAGTGCATTTCTTATCTTATGAATCATCACTGAACACATGTAGACTTTTTGAACCGTTGCTGGGAACATCGACTTATAAAATTTCTGTAAAACTCAGAGCAGGTGTATGTATGCTGTGGAGGGGTGTTGGCCTGCTTGTCTGCAGCCCAAGCTTTTTGTGTTCTTGTGTCTGATTTCAAGGATTTCTCTTCCTCTGGGAGGCTCTTCGCTTTCGCTTCTAAAATACCAGTGTGCCTTACCTCTTGGAATCAACCCCACCTCCAATCTGCTATTTCCAATCTTCCTGAACTGAAAACCCAACAACTATGCCTGATGGGACTGCTCCTTAAACAGCAGAGACAGGCCTCAGACAATGGGGTCTCCTGACAAGTACAATGCTTGGCTTTCATGTAGCAATTTGGGGCTATTTTGGCTGCTTGGGGACCACTTTCCCCTTCTGTTGTCCAAGTTCTTTTTAATCACCAGTTCCCTCACATCCAAAGCAACATGCAAGGAAGAAAGCTCATTGGTTTTAACTCTTAAAGGAATAATATAGGTGTCATTTCCGCTCTTCTCTTAAGTATAAGGAACCCCCCCACCCCCAAGTCTTTTACAAGACAGTGCAAGTCAGTGTCGCTTTGGTAATAGAGTGACTAATGGTGAATGATGAAAGAGCCCAGGTATAGGGTTGCCAGATAAAATACAAGATGCTCAGCTGAATTTTTATAAAACAACTACCTTATACTTTCATTTGCTAAATCTGACACCCCTATCCAAGATAGAGTGTGAACTTATGGAGGAAGGCATTTCACTTTTTGTTTTCACTTTTGTGTGTGTGCTTTATTTTTTTTCTCTTTTGTGTTTTTTTCCTTTGTTCATTCATCTGTTTTTAATTAATCACCTCAACCTCTGTCAAAAGCTGAGGCCATGTGGTACGTTAAGGTAATTTTAGACAATCTCACTCTCTAAAATTATCCAGGTAGCTCCAAAAAGTACCTTCATACATATTTTAGAGCTGAAAGGAAGCCAAATGATTAATTACCATAATCTTTTCATTATACAGGGGAGCCAGCTAAGCCCAGAGAAAGTAAAGTGATACAATGCGGCACAACTCGTTAGTGTCTGCCTGTGCTATTTTGTCTCTTGTCTGGCATCCGCCCCTTGCTTAGGGACACAACATAGGAGTGTCTAGTCAAGAAAAGCTACTCACTTACAGGATGAAAGTCAGCATTTCTGAGCAGAATGTACATTTTCACCTGGCATATAAGATTGGCAAATTAATAACCCCTCAAGATTCGTTGCTGTTCTGTCATATTGCAAGAGCAAAACCATACTTCAGTCCTCTGTTTAACGATCTCCAGTGGCTTTCCGTCTTTCAGAGTGACCTGGCGCCTTGCTACCACTCTGTTCTCACCCCTTGCCACTCTCCCCCTCACTCTACGCACGTCAGCTACACTGACCTCCTTTGTCGTTCCCCAGACATACAGAGCATTCTCCGGCCTCAGGGCCTTTGCACTTGCTGTTCCTTCTCATAGACTGCTGTTCTCTAAAACGAGCTCGTCGTATGTCTCCCTCCTTCTCTCCATTCAGGTCTCTGCTCAAAGGTCCACTGACTAGATAGGCATCCCCTTGCCACCCTTCTGAAAGAACAGCTCACCCTCACACTGACTCTAGTTCCCTCACCCCAATTTATTTCTCTTCATAGCACTTATTACCATCTTACATAGTATGCATTTATTTGTCTATGTATCTTCAAATAGAATGTCATCTCCATGCAATCAGGGAATTGTTTTATTCATTGCTGTGTCCCTAGTGCCTAAGAATAGTGTCCCGCTCATAGTAGATATTGAATAAATATTGGTTGAACCAAATACTATTATGGATGCCCTTGGGGAATAAAAGGTAAGCATTTTTGGCATGAGGGTTTCCTTGGTCTTCTGTACAAAATTGAGTGAAATCACCAGCCCTGGCCTTAAGGGGCTGCAGTGCCACCACTCACTCCTACTTATAACCTTAGGGCAGCCTCTTCCTTTCCCTGGTCCTCAGAGTCCACACCTATTGCAGGTGACCTCTGAGGGCCTTTCCATTTCTAAAATGGTGTGATTCTGTGTTTGTTTGTTTGTTTGTTTGTTAATCAAAGTCTGAGCCCTTGTGCCATTTGGCTGGAGCAGAGGAGGTTGGTTCTCAGGGGATGGGATGGGCTTCTCTGCGTCCAGCCATGGGGCAGGTGCATGCCCAACCGGGCCCTGTGCCTGGGCACTGGCGGGAGGGTGAGCCCACACTGACCTGTCAGGAGACCAGATGCCAGACCCATGACCATGTACAAGCTGAGTATCCCGATGCTGATGAGCCTAGAAATGACAAAGCAAAGATGGTCACATTCGGGTATCAGGCTGCAGATGTCGTGGGGACAAAAAGCACTACTTGCATGAGCAGTGACACTGTCAGGAAGGGCCATCAGGAAAACAATGTCCTCTTCCTGGTGGTACATTTCCCTGTCATTTTCCTGCAAAGCCATGCTGGCATGAAGGAAGGGAAGGGGCAATTCCAAGATCCTGTTTGGCTCACACTCATCCTCAGAGCCCATGGGTAATGAACCAGACCAGGAGTTAGAAAAACCAAGTTCAAGTCCCAGTTCTGTCACTAGTTGCGTGACCCTGGGACAGTCACTTAACCACTTAGAGCCCAGAGTTTCCTCATTAGGCAACTGAAAATCAAGTCAAGGAGGGGTGTAGTTTGGGTATCAGACCATCTTCCTTGCCTTCCCCCCTTGAACATGCTTCCCTGTTTGCTCTCCTTCAAGGCAAGCCCAGGACTTCCCTTAATGCAAGTAGGCGGCCCTGGGAGGACATTAAATGACCTTGCAGTAGACAAAGGTTTCTTACACAGGGCACACAAGAGCTAAGCATAAAGAGAACAGTGGTACCTTGGACTACATTAAAATTGATAGCTGTTCATCAAAAGACACCCTGAAGAAAGTGAAAGGTAACCCACAAAGTGGAAGAAGGTATTCACAATACATGTATCTGACAAGGGATCTATATTCAGAACATATAAAGAATTTCTACAAATCAATAAGAAAAAGACAAAAGATGCAATAGACAAATGGGCAGAAGAACTTGAATAGACATTTCAAGAGAAAAAAACATTCAAGTGTCCTAAAAGCCTATGGAAAGGGTTCCACTTCATCATTAGGGAAATTAAAATTCAAACAATGAGTTCAGTGGTTACCTGGCTGATACGCAAAGGAAGGAACACCTGGAGTGTGAGAGAATACATTGATAAAGGGGACTCTCGTGGATAGACTGGTGCAAACCACAGTGGAGAACTGGTAGTACCCACTAATGTGGGTGCGTGAACACTGCATGACCCGAGAATTCTACTTCTAGCCACGTATTCCCTAGAAGTGCTACCCATGTGTTCCCCTAAAAAGTGTTAGAATGTTTATAGCAGCAATACTAGAATGTTCATAATAGTTCCAAACTGGAAACTACCCGAATGGTCATCAGTAATGGGTCACTAAACTGTGCTGTACTCACACAATGGAACATTGTTCTAACTGTGTTTTCTTGGATTCTATAATTGCTCTACTAGATACTCACTTTTCAATCACAGTTTACATTCGATATTACTTTACATTAGGTTCAGGTGTACAGCATAGTAGTTGGACCATCATATGCTTTACAAAGTGATTCCCCTGATATTAGAAGTTGCATTTCTAACCAACTCCCAGGTGATGCTGATGCCGTTGGAAATCCCTGCTCTGGGAGAGCCATGGAATCACAGAATTTGGGGTCTACAAGGACAAGTAAGTGGTCCAGACGTTCCAGGTCAGTGGCCCATGAGCAGCATTTGGTGCACATAATTTTTCTAAAGATTTCTAATCTTTTGCCATTGCTTTGGGAGAGTATCTAGCATTTTTCTGAATTAACTTACTAAATCCTCTTAACCCCATGGCTCCTGGCCTCGGGCAGCTGCCGACAACCGCGTGCGAGCAGGCATTCTCACTGCCTTCATTTACAACTGGGTGACTGAAGCTCAGAGAAGTTAGGTAGCACGCCCAGCTAGGAAGAGGTCAAGGTGAGCCTGATTCCACAGCACACTCTTCACCATGACCTACACCATCAGAGGTTGAAAAATGGACTCGACTGGCTTGGGTCTGATTTCCCTGCTCTGTCTGCTGTTGGGGAGCCTCAGGACTATCTGCCTTTGCCCTGCACCTAGGCTTCCCCCTTTGGAAAGAAGCAGCCTGAAGAAGTGGTGACTCCACACAAGTTAGGGGCTAGGCAGAATTTCTGAATAATATTGGCCAACAAATAGTCACTGTGGTCTGCTGAGTACCTGGCCCTGAATGCACGTGCTCCAGCTAAGGGCTCTGGGCACATTTCTTCCTGAGTTAGGTCGGGGTATTAAGAAGGTGAGGCAAGCAACTCACATGGAAGTCGTGGTCCAGCCTTTCTCGAGCATCGTCAGGACGATGTAGGTGACCCCTCCGAGCAGGCCCGGCAAGCCAAACGTGTAGTGCACACCGCCAGTGTCGTGGATGCCTAGTATGTGGTTAAAACACACCTGGGAACAAACGTCATTATAAACAGATTTACATATGAGACTGGCATTTCCTACCCACCCTTTTCACAGATCCTTGGCATCCAGGGCCACCAAAAGGAGATGGGCTTTAGGGCTCACCCAAAGAAGCACACCTCTGATTTGACTGTGTGCTCACACCACCTGGGGAGCTTGTTAAGCTGCAGAGTCAGATGTAGTGGCTCTGGGGCCTGAGATTCTGCATTCCCAACAAAGTCCCAGGGAATGCCAGTGCTGCTGGCCCACAGACTGCACTTTGAAAAGCAAGAATCCAGCCCAGGCACTACTCACATTTTGGGCTATACTTCTGTGATGTGAAGGGGCTGTCCTGTGCATTGTAGGATGTGTAGCAGCATCCTTGGCCTGTACCCTCTAGATGCCAGTAGCACCCCCAGACCAGTGTGTCAATCAAGAATGTCTCCAGGTATCGTCAGTAGTCCCCAGGAAGTAATTAAGACCTCCTGGTCTAGTCCCAACTTACCTGCCATCCCAAAGACAACATGGCCAATTAGAATAAAAATCAGAAGAAAAGAATCTGACCACACCTTCAGACTCCCATTCAATGCTCCTCCACCTCACCACATAGCCTCCCAGATGGCCAGGAGCCAGCAGATGTGCATTCAAATGAGCATTGATCGGGCTACTTCCTGCCTTAGGCTCCCCATGGTCTTCCAAATAAAACTCCAGACTCCTCAACTAGCTCAGGAGATACGCCTGAGCACCTGCCATCTCTCCAGACTCTGGTCCCCCCACGCTCCCAGGTGAACCCAGTGCTTCGGTCATGAGAATGTTTTTCTGTTTCCCATTTGGGCCACAGGCTCTTCTCACTGTTGAGCCTTCAAACATGCTGTTCCTTCTGCCTGGAATACATTTCCCACTTCTTTGCCTGGCTGATGCGAGTTATCTGTCAACGCCCAGCTGAGACATCCTCTGCGCTGGGAATAATTTCCTGACCCATCTCAGGTTGGTTTAGATGTGCTCCTGGAGCAGTTAGCACACTGAGTTGTGCTTATTTGTCCATTTTATTCACTACACAATAGCTTGGGAAGTAAGATACATGTTAAAACATATGTGATGAATGAATGCATGCATGAATGGATGAATAAGTGAATGAATAAATTAGTGAATTATCTTTCTTTTTTAAATTCTCAACCAAGATCATGCTTATTGATTTTAGAAAGAGGGGAAAGGAGGGGGAGAGAGAAGGAGAGAAACATCGATGCAAGAGAGAAACATCGATCAGTTGCCTCTTGTACTCACCCCAACAGGGGACCAAACCTGCAACCTAGGCATGTGCCCTGACCAGGAATCAAACCTGCAACCTTTTGATTTATGGGAAAACGTTCCAACCAATTGAGCCACACCGGCCAGGGCTTGAATCATCTTTGAATCATTCCCCCAGTGACAGAGTCGGGAAACTGAAGCGGGGAAAACGGTGGACGCTGAGCCTGGTGATAACTTACACATTTTTTGCTGCGTACTTCCCCCTTTCATTACAGGGCCTCGAAGCCAGCGGACATAAAAGACATCTGTTCTCATTCCAAAGATGAAAAGCAGACTGCCCCATCTCTGCTCAGATCAAACTGTTGGTAAGTTCCTCCCGGAGTTGCAACTGCCTCCGTCAATATCCTCTTCAGTCAAATTTAGATTCCTGTGCCACCCAAAGGTGTATTCCTTTGTTCTCCACCAAGCCTTCAAACCCACGAAGATTTGCTGATCCTAAATATTTCTGTTAGAAGTGTGTCATAACAAATTGGCTCTAATAAAGTATTTTGGTATTATCCGCGCGTGTTGGATATTACAGGAAGAAAAATCCATCCACTTAGAAGAACTAAACAATCAGAAGTGGATATGACCTGGTTTCTGGGTCCTGCCCATCTTTCTTCTGGGTGCTGCCCTTCCCAACCCCCGTTCTCATGGTTCATGGGCAGCAACCATATGTGTATGACATGCCCCACCCCCACCCCAGCCAAAGGTGGGCACATGATCTAAGTTAGACCAATGAGCCCCTTCTTCAAAGAACTTAGAATTTGGGCCAAGAGTTGCTTTCTTGGAGAGAGAGACTACATTCTACCGTGTGGAATAGCAGTAGGAGAACAGAAAGGAAGTCTACGAAGAATAAAGTAGATATTCAGGTAAAACAAAGATATTCAGGTCAGGGACTTCTTGGGCTCCCCACAACACTCTCCCATCCCTGGTGCCAGCCATTCCTGAGTCCCCAGCAGCATTCCTTTCCTTGGGTTCCATGACATCCCAGTGGCCTTATAACAGACTCTCCCTTCTGTCTGAGCAAGCTTGAACGGGTTCTGTTACTGGCTCCCCAGATCCTAACAAATGCACCATCCAACCTGGGTGGGTCCCTCACCCAAACTTTGAAGCTAAACGGAGTGAGTGCCAACACCTGTCTAATGCAGCCCATAGTACCATATGGGGGCCCACCGTGGTTCCAGGGTCCTTCTGGTCTAAGACAAAGCAGAGGGTTTTAGCCGCCCAGCTCCTTACCGGCAGGCATTTGGCTCCCCCGATGGAGATCAGCCCAGCCATAAGGCCCAGCACCATGGCAAGCCAAGGGGATGAAATCAGGTGACCCGGGACACTCATCGCCACACCTCCCGCCAGCACTGCATTGTGGATGTGCATCTGCAAAGAAACAGCTTGTGGGTGAATGAAGTGAGGCACAGAGAGGACAGCATCTCGCCCGAAGGTCTTCATCAAGCTGGTAGTAAGGCAGCACCGCCGTGTGCTCCCTGCTTCACTGGTCCTGAGACCAGCCACTCCCCTCTGTTGAGACTACCTGGCCTGTGTCCATGGTCTTACCTCACCCCACTTCTCAGGCTCAGGGGGCAGTTGCCCTGTTGGGAGGCATTTGGGGAATCAGCTCGAAGGAATAATTACTCGGCACTCAGCCACCCTGGCACTCATTAGTGATGTGTCCTTGGGCTCTGCGCAGCCCAGTGCTTCACCTTTCCTCCGGAAGACGGGGGTTTGGGTTATACCTGCTTAATGCAGGTTATTGTAAGAATTAAATGAGTTACCACACATAAAACCCTTAACCCAGTGCCTGGCATGGAATGTAAGTTAATGCTCAAGAAATAAAAGCCATAGTTATTTGTTTTTATTATTTTTATTGGCTACTTGGTGCCTATGGCACTCTGCATGACTGAACCCAACAAATTGGGTCCAAAATCACAGCTCCGCTCTGTCCTTCACTCCTCTAGACCTGGGCCTTGCCTTCTCTTACACTTCTTACCCCTGCCCCGCTCAACTCTAACCAGGTCTAGCTGCTCTGGGCTTCCCTGCCTGATGGCCAAACCCAACCTTGTCTGATCCTAGACTCCTTGTCACCGCGGAGCTCACTTGTGAGGATACCTACCTCCCCTTAGTACTATTAACCTGCCATCGGCGGCCACATTCTCTCCACTCCAGGCCCCAAAGTCTGTCTAGACTTTTCCTCACCCCCTCTGGCCAGCTGACCCCAGGCCTGATCAACATGGGAACTTGTTTTGTCTTTCCCTCTACACTCTCACCATCTCCCCGCCCCCACCCCTCATCCCCCCAAAGTCACACGTGATCTCCCGGCTCCATCGATAACAGCAGCTAATGTTCGCCCAGCACTTTCCCCATAGAAAGCACTTGGCATACAAAATTTAAGTGGCTTAACCAAGTCCACGTAGCCAGGTTAACATACTTCTTTACTTTTGATTTTTATCATTCCAATCTTGAAATTTCTTGGGGTAAGGGGAAAGTTGACTAATTCTATTCTAGTTCTTCTCTGCAGACTCTTGCTCATGGAGGCTGGCTTTAGTAACTAGCAGAAACGGGGTTCAAACCTGGGTCTGTTAGATGTCAATGCTGATGACTAAATCAGCACCCCACCCCCCGCCCCCGCCAGTAAGCCTTTGATCATTGCAGTCTCCCAAGGTCCAGTGCCCACTTGACAACCTGGTGCTCTTCCTTGTGCTCCATGGCACAGGAGACAAGGCTCCATCACCAAGCATGCACTTTCCCAAACCATGGGGCTGGTGCTGGGGGGAGCAGGCGTGAGTATGTGTGCCGGGCCCAGAAAACCCACGTGCTGCCCAAGGCGCAGCCCCGCTCCTCACCATGTTGATCTTTCCGTGGGGGTGAGCCAAGGCCGACATGGAGATGGCCGTTACTGTGCTGACTGCAAGAGCATAGTAGGTGTTCATCACGGCATTCCTCTTTTCTTCTTGTGTTGACAGCAGAACGGAGTTGAAACTCGGCCAGAAGATCCACAAGCAGAGGGTTCCTGGGGGCATAGAGGGTCATTGGCCAGAATCCGCACTCCTGCTCCAAAGCCCAAGCCTTGCGGACTTCAGACAGGAGACTCCTAGAGCTGGCAAATCTCAGCTTCGTCACTCTCTAGCCATGTGACTGTGGGCACGTTGTGTTCTTTCTGAAATCTAAAGTTGGTGGGGCCCAGCTAACATACTTCACAGGCAAGGAAACCAAGGCCCTGAGATTTCAGATCACCAAACCCCAAGCCTCCTAACCCTGGCCTTGTGACGGTCAAATGCTTATTTCAAAAAATTAACATGCTGCTTTCATTCAGCCCCATGGCCTGACATTCAGGTGCCTGCTGTCAAGCTCACTGGCTGATTTCCTCTAAGCCTCTCCCAGCAGTCTGAGTTCATCATTTTCACGGCAGCTTTTCAAAGAACACCACCGTTACTCCTCTGTTCCCACCCCTCATCCTTCCTCCACTTCATTGTGGGGGATACCCAACTCTCTTCACTCATCCAAGTGTCTCCTCTCATTTGGATAAGAATGAAGAGAGGACCCTAGAGCAAAAGGCTTCATTCAAAGGTCTGAATTCATCAAACACCACTTGGGAAAATAAGTCATTGTAAAGAGGCTTCAGACACCCAGGGCAGGTTGGTGAAAGAGAGAAGTTTTCTGCAGAGCGTTTTGGAGCCGCTTGCTCACTCCGCGTACGAAACCACTCACCACCTTGTCCTTACCCAGCATGGCAAGCAAACTAGAGCTTGTTGCCCTCTGGTCTTTCTCCTCCACTTCCTTAGGCAGAGGTCTTGAGAGGCACCAGGCCACAGTGAGCCCAAAATAGGCCGCAAATACGTGGATGTGCATCATGTTTAAGTGGTCGTCCATCTGCAACGAAACCCAGTGGGAGCAGTGTCAGTGCCCTCTGCCCACAGGCAAACCCTGCTGTTCCCTGGACAAAATTCTGAGCTTCGTATAGGAGGTGTGACCTGAAGTCACGAGACTGGTGTTTGGAGTTTATCCAGCCCAGCAGTTCCCCTGTCAGAGTTCCCACGAGTAGCTGAGTGTTCATTCCAGGGAGGTTGCAAGTTGGTTTTATCAGTAGCTTTTATTTTATATTTTTATCCTTTACCTGAGGACATTTTTTCATTGCTTAGAGAGAGAGAGAGAGAGAGAGAGACATAGACATGGATGTGAGAGAGAAACATCAACTGGCTAACTGGCTGACTCCCAAACATGCCACAACCTAGGCATGTGCGCTGACTGGGAATTGAACCTGCAACCTTTCAGTGTACACTCCAAGCACTTGAGCTACCCGGCCAGGGCTTATCAGTAGCTTTCAAATACTTTTGGCTGAGAATTGCTTAGGTGGGGTCAAAAGCCACATGATCATACACCCTCACTACTTACTACTTTTCAGCAGAATTTCACGGAGTTATGAGTGATATAAACTTTGCAATATGAAACAGCTAGACTTCTCAAAACTGAACTGAAGTCTTCGGTAAATTCTAGGTATATGCTAATTTTGCTTCATGAATATCAAATTTAGTCATCTTTACTAACTTGCTTAGTGGGCTACTCCTAAATCCTGTCAACTATGCCTTCAAAAAATGTCCCGAATTGGCAGAATTTTACCACCCCAGCTCGCTGACCTCACCTTGGTTTAAGCCACCATCACCACAACCCAAAATTATCACAATAACCTTCTTAACTAGTGATCAAAGTTAACATCATCAGTAATGAGACAAATGCCACTACCTTGCTGAATGATCTTGGATAGTGCCTCTCCCTCTCTGATCAGCCTTCATGTTCCTCGATTATATCTGACCACAGGGTCTCCACTGTAGCAGAAGAGCTGGGAAAACCATTTGGTCTGGCCTCAGCCTGAGTTAGATGTTTGACTATCTTCCCCAATGAGATCACACATATTGTTAGGGACACCCATTACTTGGTCCAAAAGAAGATGCTGGCCATGCAGCTTGCTGGACCACAGCTGGCGGGACCGCTGGAATTAATTATCTTTTTATACATCCCACGATTATCTTGTGATTCCTACAGTATCATATTTGGGAAGTTAAAGGCTTTTATATGCTATGTTTAAACATTTAGCATAGGTCACATTTTTATAACCCCATTGGGGCGTGGCTTTAATTTTTAAAATCCCAGAAGCCTCACCAAATGGGGGCCACCCTTTGCACCTCCTCACCCTTCCTCATAGAACCCACTCACACTGAGGAATTTCTTGTTCATCATCCTCGTGGCACCAAAGGCTGTCACCTCCATCAGCACCATGACCAGGAGCTGCACTAGGTTGGCCTTCCCCAGGACAGCACCCGCTGAGATCAGCACAGACATAGCGCTCACGGTGGCCTGCTGGATGCTGCGGAGAGAGGGCGACACAGTGATGGCTAAGGAGGAAGGATGCCTCTCATCCACCCACTCCTTTAACAAACACTTGTTGAGGATCTGCTACTCTCAGCCTGGCACTGTTCAAGAAACTCAGGGCACAGTAGGAGAACAAGAAGGCAATGTTTCTGCCTTCATGCAGGACGGATGCTGCCCAGCCTGCGGTTTCCTTCATCCCCTTCTTCCATCAGGTTGGCATCTACACTCTGAGAGATTGATCTCGCATCCATACTGACGATGCTCAGAGGTTCTCATAGGTACGTTACTGTGAGTTACAGAGGCCAAATGTTCCCTAGGGCCTCCTTTCTGGGATCTGACAACCGGGACTCTGCTTATGGCTTTTCTTCCGCCGTCATCACTTACAAATGCTCAATAGAGGGCGCTCTTCACCTGCGCACCCCGCCAGCCCCCTTCATCTGCTCTCCCACGGGATTGGGAAGTAGGATGAGCCTGGCTTCCAGTCTCTCCAGTCTCAGCTTTACCGCTTGAGCGGCTTTTAATCTCACTGATCCTGTTTCTCCATCTGTAGACTGATAATAAAATTATCTCATGGCAGTACTGTGGGGATTAGAACAAACATTCGTGCCTGTGTGTATCACGACAGCACGAAGCACTGAGGAGTGGAAGCAGGCATTATTAGGTCTATTACTGATTCCTTCCTCCCTTTGACAAATGAGCAAGCTCAGTGCAGGGATTCAGAAGGTGAAAACAATTTTTGTTCTTGAGGAACTTGTGATTCAGCTGGAGAGACAGGGCTGACATCATGAACCCTGATGCCACTATCTGTGTTATAAGGGGGCTAAAGGGAGACCCCGAAGAAACAGAATAGTGTGGACTGGACTAGTCAAGGAGGGCTTCCTGGGGGAGATGGCACTGAATACAGCAATCCATGGTGGTTAAACCAACCCATCCTCCCATGGGTACCTTTCTCTGAGACCCATCCCTCCCTGGGAGTTGATAATGATGATGCTACAACCACCACCATGATAATAACTTTTTTAATAATCAAAATAGTTTATATTATAACTTAAAATAAGATTCTTTCACATAAAAATAGCAAACTATAATTAGTGCTTTTCCTACCCTCTTAGGAAAAGGACATTAAAAAATGCTGGACATTAAGACATTAATTGCTTTTCTTATATTTAATTTCCACATTTCACATTTGCTATCCAAATTTTACCAAGATCTAGTTCACTTGTCCCTTACACAGTATTTCGCATTGTATTTATTATTTTAGAATTGCATTTATTAGCTTGTGGTTATTGAGCATTTGGAATATGGCTAGTCCGAGTTGAGATGTGTTTATAAATGTAAAATATACTAGAATTTGGAGAGTCAGTATGAAAAAAGGAATTTAAGAACATGATAGTAATTTATTGAGCATCCTGTATACTAGGCTTGCAACCATATCACCTCATTTAAAGTTTTTTCAATTACAGTTGACATTCAATATTATTTTATATTAGTTGCAGGTGTACGGCACAGTGATTAGACATTTATATAATTTATGTGGTGATCCCTTCATAATTCCCGCATCCACCTGGCACCATACATAATTATTACAATATTATTGACTATATTCCCTGTGCTGTACTTTACATCCCCATGACTATTTTGTAACTACCAATTAGTATTTCTTAATTTCTTTACCATTTCCACCCAGCCTCTCAACTCACCTCCCTCTGGGGCCATCAGTTTTTTCTCTGTATCTATGAGTCTGTTTCTAGCTTCTTTTGCTCACTTATTTTGCTTTTTATATTTTTTAAAAGGTTTTATTTATCTATTTTTAGAGAGAGGGGAGGGAGGGAGAAAAAGAGGGAGAGAAACATCAATGTGTGAGAGAAATATTGAGTGGTTGCCTCCTGCACGCCCCCAACTGGGGACGGACCTGGCCTGCAACCCAGGTACATGCCCTGACTGGGAATTGAACCAGTGACCTTCCAGTCTGTAGGCCAACACTCAATCCACTGAGCCACACCAGCCAGGGCTATTTTGTTCTTTAGATTTCACATACAACTGAAATCATATGGTATTTGTCTATCTCTGTCAGACATATTCCACTTAGCGTAATACCCTGTAGGCCCATCTATGTTTTTGCAAATGGTAAGATTTCATTTTTATGGTCAAGTAATATATCATTGTATATATGGACCACATCTTTATTCACTCGTCTGTTGATGGGCATTTGGCCTGCCTCCAATCTTAGCTTTGTAAATAATGTTGCAATGAACACAGGGGTTCATACATATATTTTCAAATTAGTGTTTTGGGTTTCTTCAGATATATACCCAGAAGTGGAATTGCTGGGTCATAAGGCAGTTCTATGTTCAATTTTTTGAGGAAGCTCCCTACTATTTCACATAGTGGCTGTACCAATTTGCAATCCCGCAAACAATGCATGAGAAACTTTCCACCTTCTCACCAGCACTTGTTTGTTGACTTATTGACAATAGCCATTCTGACAGGTGTGAGGTGATATCTTACTGTGGTTTCAATTTTCATTTCTCTGATAATTAGTGATGTTGAGTATCTTTTCATGTGTCTATTGGCCATCTGTATGTGCTTTTTAGAGAAATGTCTATTCAGGTCTTCTCCTTATTTCTTTTCTTTTTTTATTTTTTAAAGATTTTATTTATTTATTTTTAGAGGGAGGGGAAAGGAGGGAGAAAAAGAGGGAGAGAAACATCAATGTGTGGTTGCCTCTTGCACGCCCCCTACTGGGGACCTGGCCCACAACCTAGGCATGTGCCCTGACTGGGAATCGAACCAGCGACCCTTTGGTTCGTAGGTTGGCAGTCAATCCACCGAGCCACACCAGCTATGGTTTCGTATTTCTTAATTGGATTTTTCTTTTTTTGGTGTTGAGTTGCATGAGTTCTTTATAAATGTTGGATGTTAACCCTTTATTGAATGTATTATTGATGAATATATTCTCCCATTCAGTAGGCTGTCTTTTTGTTTTGTTGATGGTTTCCTTTGCTGTGCAAAACTTTTTAGTTTAATGTAGTTCCATTTGTTTATTTTTACTTTTGTTTTCCTTGCCTGAGGAGATAGATCAGAAAAAAAAGATATTACTAAGAACAATGTCAGAGATTTTAATGCTTATGTTTTCTTCTAGGAGTTTTACGGTTTCAGGTCTTACATTTAAGTTTTCAATTCATTTTGAGTTTATCCTTGTACATGGTGGAAGAAGGTGGTCTAGTTTCTTTTTTTGCATATATTTGTCCAATTTTTCCAACACCATTTACTGAATAGACTGTCTTTACCTCATTGTATATTCTTGCCTCTTTTGTCATATATTAATTGAACATATAGACATGGGTCTATTTCTGGGCTCTCTATTCTGTTCATTGATCTATGTGTTTGTTTTTATGCCAGTACCAGGCTGTTTTAATTACCATGACCTTGAAGTATAGGGAACCTGTGCATGTGGTAAATGTAGCCCAGCCCCTGATTCAGAAAACCTATGGGGAGTGAGGTGGGCACACAGGAGCCAAACCCACGGGTCCTCCCATGGGGAATCAGGCCTGCATTGTACCTAGGCTACCATGAGGTTTGCCTTTTGCTAAAACTCCCTCACCCTGGATTGAGGCAGCAAATGTTTACTGCATATCTCCAAAGTAAATTCCTAAAGTCTGTCCTAAACCTCCCAAGTATGGAGTGTAATCAGTTCAACCACTTTTCCCCTTGCATCTGAAACATCCTTCTCTTTGAAGTAATCAGCAACATTCTTTCCTTTGTTATCTGTAAAAGGTAATCACCTACAGTGAACCTGTGCTTGGTACATGAGGACCATCCTCGATGTCACGTACCCAGAAAAACAATAAAAGCCTGTCCAGGCAGGGATTGGGGCCCTCTCTCTCACTTAGAGAGCGACCATGCCACCCCTTTAATCTCCACAGGACTTCTGTGGTCTGTGTGAATTTGTTCATCGCAGCCACAACACACGGACCCCGCGGGCCAGGGTCTGCATCATTGAAGTATAGTTTGATGTCAGGTAGTGTGATTCCTTCAACTTTTCCTTTTTTCTCAAGATTTGTGTGGCTGTTTGGGTCTTTTGTGGTTCCATATAAATTTTAAGATTATTTTTTTCTGGTTCTGTGAAAAATGTCATTGGTATTTTGATAGGGATTGCATTGAATCTATAGATTGTTTTGGGTAGTGTGGACCTTTTAATGATGTTAATTCTTCCAATCCATGAACACAGTATATGTTTTCACTTATTTGTATCATCTTCAATTCCTTCCTTTAGTGTCTTTTAATTTTCTAAGTACAGGATTTTTACCTCCTTGGTTAAATTTATTCCTAGCTATTTAAATTTATTTTTTGGTGTAATTATAAATGTTTTCTTAATTTCTCTTTCTGATAGTTTATTATTATTGTACAAAAAATGATACCAGTTTCTGAATATTAATTAACTTCATATCTTGCTACTTACTGAATTTCTTTATTAGTTCTAGTAGTTTCTTGGTGGAATTTTTAGGTTTCTCTGTGTATGGTATTATGTCATCGACAAATAATGACAGCTTTACTTCTTCCTTTCCAGTTTGGACGCCTCTTATTTCTTTTTCTTGTCTGATTACTGTGGCTAGGATTTTCTCATTTAGATTTTAATCCCCCAACTAACCATCTATAAGTGGTGCTAGGGTACTATTCAGTACCTCCATTTTATGGAAGAGGACACTGAGACTAAAAGAGGAGACTTTGTTGGCAATGACCACACAGCTAGTTAATGACAAACATGAGGTTCAAACCTAGTTGGCCTGGATTCCAAGCCTGTGGTCTGAAGTCCGAACACAGCATCCCCAGTGTTTGCTACCAATGTAGAGTTCTGGCTCAGAACTTCAGAGGGAAGGTCAGAGGGCAAAGGGCAAGGGAAGGAGTCTCACAGGAACCAGGAATTATTTAGAATTCCTTATTATGTGAGGAAAACTAAGGACAAAGTTGAATAAGACCAGCCCCTGCCCTGAAGAAACTGGCCTAGGTGACTCAAGGCAGAACCAATTCAGTGCCAAGTCAGACTGCACAGTGCGGGTGAGGCTGAGGGAGAGGGAGAGCATCTGGGTGGTAGGCCTGACACCACCCACCAGCCCAGTCCGGCTGGAAAGGTCAGGAAGGAACCAATCCTTCAAATCTGTGATGCCAGTCTTAGCAGGGGTCATAGTTGGGAGGATCCAACCAGTTAGAGGTGGGGCAGGGAAGTTCACTCAGGCTGCAGATGACCTCTTCTCGTCTTTCTGGATTGAGTCAAGAATAAACAGGTCCCTGCGGGCAGGACCACAGAAGCAGGGAGCAGCCCACAGATTCCCGTAGACAGAGGAACAGGAGGCTGACGGCTTACGTGACCTATGTCCAGGCCGCAGGAATGCCAGACCAGGGCCACCACTGTCAGAGTTCCCCCAGAGCACCCTTCCTTTGCCACTTCCCATGTTGTTACTGAGGCTATTGAATCCCCATGGGGATTTGCTCTAAAATGATTTAGGAAAAAAAAAAAAAAAGTGGAGAGTTTTTTTTTTCAGGGCCAGTACGGCGCCAGCCAGACTGTTTAATGTCATGACTACTTAGATTGTGCTGGAAGATAATTAAAGCTAAAGCCGTGTCACCACTTAGCTATGTGACCCTAGGCAAGCACCTTCTGCTCCTTGAGCCTTGCCTGTACACCAGGTTGGGCCCCTACTAGAAGCGTTACACAAAATAGTTTGTCAAGTGCCAGGCACAGCGCCTAAGTCAGTGGCTGGCTCATGGGCAGATGTTCAAGAGCAGTGCCAGGAGGTTTAGCAGGGTCTTAGAGGGGAGGACGGAGTGACCTTGAGAGATGGCAGGTTCCACAAGATACCTAACATGACATTTACAATCATCTGGGCAGGACAGGGATTCAGAGTTACTTAAAACAAACAAAAATGATTTGAGGAAAAGTTTTACCTAGTTCCTCCTGTCAAGTGCTCGCTAATGCTTTCTCTTTGGAGTGTCCAGCTCGACAGATAGGTATACACCCTTGTATAAACCATTACCCAAGATAACAGAGAACATTAACTGCACCCCATAAGGCTCTTTTGTGCCCCTCCCTAACTAGTAGCCACCACCTTCCCCAGATAACCGTTATTTGGGCTTCTAGTAACATGGGCTAATTTTGCTGGTTCTTAGAATTTCATATAAATGCATCTAAATGGATCAAAATAAATTTAACGAAAGTAAAGGCACAGCTATTTCTTGTCGATCAGCATTTGAGAACTAAGAGTACTTTGTTTTTAAGAGACTGTCTAGCTGGTGCAACATCGCTTTTTCTTTCTGGCTTATCTCTATTCATTTTTCTTTGAGCCCATATTGATTGGGTAACTTTACAAAATCATATTCAGTAATAAAGAGAGGGAGAGCTGTAGGTCTGGGGTTGTCAGGTAAAATATATGGTGCCCAGTTGAATTTGAATTTTAGATAAACAATGAGTAATTTGTTAGTGTAAGGATGTCCTAAATATTGCATTGTTTTGGTGCTAGAAAGAGAAGGGGCCACCCTGGCTTTTCTAGAACCTACCCTCTCAGGCACCATACTCTCAAGGACCCAAACATGAGCCCACTGACAGTTACCTGGACAGTTTGATGACCATTTTCCCAAGGGAGGGCTGGTTCAGGAATCCATCCACCAGGACTGCCCACTGCACCCCAAGGGCCAGCATAAACAAGTTGAAGGCCACGCTGCTCCAGCTGTATCTCCACAAATACGAGGTGAGGAAGCCCAGGCCGATGGCCGCCATGACAGTGAAATCCTGGAGGAAGGCTAAGGGGGGTGACATTGAGGAGGAAGAAGAGGAGCAGACAAGGTAGAGCAGTGATTTTCAACCTTTTTCGTCTCATGGGACACAAATTAATTACTAAAAATCTGTGGCCCACCAAAAAATACATTTTTTGCTGATCTGACCAAAAAATAGGTATAATTTTGATTCATTCACACCAGATGGCTATTGTTGTGTTGGCTGTTGTCATTTTTTTTTTAAGCTGACAATCTAAGGCACAGGTAGCAAACACAAGGCCCGTGGCCCGAATCCGGCCCTCCACCTTGTTTTATCTGGCCGGGCACCTTGTTTCTAGCCTGCAGCAGCGCTGAGCTCAAGCTTAACTGTTCTGGAGTAGTTACATTTATACAGTCCTAAAATTACAACCGGCCTTTGAAGGCAACTGCGAGGCTGATGTGGCCCCTGGTGAAAATGAGTTTGACACCCCTGAGGGAAAAGAGATCAGTGCCCCTGACTAAATAGTCAGGTGTTGCTTGTTTTGAAAGTTCTGTGGCACACCGGTTGCAAATCGCTGAGATAAGGGTTGTGTGAAATTAGAGTTTTAGGGAATGACAGCTGGAAAGGATGTTAAAGATCATTTGAGAGCTTGGTCAAGTTACTTCGCCTCTTTGAGCCTCAGTTTTCTCATCTGAATAATGGAGGGTTCATGCCATTCAGGGCTGAAGGAGGGATTAGATGAGCTAAACTGGTTAAGCGTAAAGGTAGGGCCTGCCTGGCCCATCAACAGTGCTCAGGAAATGTAGCAGTTATTGTTATTATTAAACATCATGACGTGAGCAAGTGTAGAGCATCAAGGCCAGTGGTTAGCATGCAGCTGACACTCAGTACAGGTAGTCACTTCTGCTATTGGGGATCAGGTTCAACCTCCCGGTCACCAGCATGAGAAAATAAGGCCACAGAGGCTGGTGGCTTGGCTCAGGTCATGCACAGAAGAGGGAGGAGAAGCAGGGCCAGAGGGTCTGTTGGCAAGAACCAAATTATCTTTGCAGAAAACAGCCATCTCCCTTTGCCACCTGCTGAGTCGGACCTGGTGGGCCAGCAGTAAACACCAGGACTGCCTGGGTGACCCACACCTTCCCGAGCTCAGACCCAGTGCAGGGGCTGCTATGTCAGGTGAGTACAGGAGACTTACCTAGTGTTAGAGAGAGGTCCGGCAAAAGAAAAGGGGTGGATGCTTTCATTTAAATACAGGCCTGAAAAACGGTTAGCAGCTTGGTCTCTAGCACTAGGCAAGCATGGATTCAAATCAGAGCTCTGGCACTGGTCCAGCTCTGATGTCTTTATCTGGTTCTTTAACATCTCTGAGTTTTAATGACAGCCTACAGTTATTAAGTGTTTATCCTGTACCAACACTGCTTTAATCATTTTACATAAACCATCTCATTAGTTCTCACAACGACCCACAAGGTGGGTGCTGTTATTGTTACAGTTTTACAGATAGGAAAACTGAGGCCCGGAGGAGTTAAGGAACTTGCCCCAGCTGCTAGAACTAGGGTTTAACCCTAGAGGGTCCGCTCTGAATCCTGTACATTCAACTAAAACACTATCTGCCCTGTTGGTTTTCGCATCTGTGAAATGGGAAAAATAACCACACCACCTTGTATGGTCGGGTAGAATCCAATAGTATAGTGCTCAGAATCACTGAATTGTCAAGGCTATTTTAACAACAAACACCAACTATTTTTACATGTGTATAAATGTCTGGAGAGAGATCTTGAAGGAATTTTTTCCCCTTATAGATATTATATCTGGTTTGGGAGAGTTTTACTTTTAAAAAATTTTCAGTGTTTACATTTTCTACAACTAGTTGTAGACAGTAAACAAATTTATAAAAAGAAAAAGAAAAAAGCATTGGCTCTGAGTTCAGACAGTTCTGATTGATTCTAGCTCTATCATTCCCTATTAGGTTAAACCATATCAAATTGCCAACATTTGACCTTTTTTTGACTATGAAAATGGCAGTTTATATGTTTCGACTTCATAGCCGTGTGGCCTTGTAGCTTGCTGACTTCCCTCATCAGCTAAATGAGGGCAATTACCCCCCTCAGAGGGTACTGGGAGATGGGAGGGAAGTAACCTCCCATTCAAGTGCGTAGCACTGTGCCCGGCACATGGAGAACGCTCGGTGAGTAGAGGCTATTTCTTCACCACCACCACCACCACCACCACCACCACCACCACCACCACCACCACCACCACCATCACCATCACAGCAGTAAGAACTCACCTGGTCTCCATGGGTCTCCAAAGCCTCAAAAAGCCCCTTCGACTTACACTTAAATTCATCTTTGTTGAAAAATACACACACCTAGGGTCTCGCACATAGGGCTTGGGTGCTTGCTGATGTTCCTAATCAGTGTGACAACACCGGGATGTAGGAGGCCTCCGAGGACCAACATGGGATCTGGGGACTTGGGGAGCGGGTGAGAAGGGGGCGTTCAGGAGGACTCAACTTCGGGTACCTTCTTCTCTGACAAGACAGGGGAGAAGGGTGCAGGCAACGCCTGTTTCCAGCTTGCATCCTTTTAGGAGTGGGGCTGGGCCAGAGGTGGGCAGGGCATGTTTTGTACAGGGCTTCCTGTTGGGGTGGCTCGGACTCCTTCGGGAGCCAAGCAGAAAGCCATGTGTGTGAAGGGTGCGATGCCTACTTGGAAGTGGTGAGGCCTGCAGCCAAGTGGACACTGCACACCCCACTTTAGATACTCAAATTCAATCTTTTATTAAATGCTGCTGTTCAAACAAGCACACTTGCTGCTTCACAGCAACACTATAGGCATAGGGTTCAGAGTTCCTGAAGATTTCATGAATAGGGAGACCCTTCCATTTTCCTCCCATTTTATAGAAGGGGACCAGCGAGAGCCTGTGACTTCCTCAAGGCCACACAGCATGCCAGCAGCAGAGCCAAGCTCTGGATTCCTGGTACAGCGCCTTTCCACCAGGCTAGGCCATCTCTTGCTCTTGTTTGCCCGCGCTTCGCTAAGAGACCTTAGGCAAGTCCCTTGCCCTTTTTGGGCCTCAGTTTTCCTATCTAATACATGGGAGTTGGGCATGATACTTTCTCAGGACCTCACCATTCTGGAACATTCAGAGGAGGGTATCAGCGGGCGAAGAGAGGAGGGTCACCAGGATGAGGGCAGAGGCGGGGCCCTAAAGATGAGAAAGTCAGAGGACCTCGGGTGGGGGCTTCATCAGGCACAGCTGCCACCCCTGCTAGGTACAGGAGCTCAGGGTCTTCCTCCCCAAGACCCCACACTGTCCCTGAGGCAGGAGTTGTGATTCAGCCAGGGGGATGAAATTAGGGTGGCAGCTTCTGGGAGCTGTTGACAGAGCCTATTCAACCCACATTGGTCAGTAAATAACATTTGACTTCAGGCCCCTTCTTCTCTTACTGCCTGTACCCTCCTCTGTCCTCCCCCAGCCTCCCATGGTGCTGGGCCCACACCTGCTCATTGCCTGGACCCCCACTTCAGGGCTGGGTCCCAGCTGTGGGCATCCCTATTGGTGTCAGCTGCCATCTCTCGGAGCCTGCGTTACACCCACATCAGCTGCTTGTCTAATAAGCTCATGACTCTAAGGTGTCCAAGAGTGATAAGGGATGGACTAGCTCCAGGGCCTCAGTGCCTGGGCCCTGGTGGGGAGTTTTGCGGTCTAAGGCATGACTGGGAGAAAGAAAATCTAACCTGGGAGTCTAGCAGTGTGAGATGAGGCAATAATTACCATCATTGCAACAGCAGGCACGTGTGTGGTGCCCTCCGCATATCAGGCTGTTGTTCCAAGCACCTGACGGGCTTAACCTGCAACAACCTTGTGCTGTAGGTGCTATTTATTATCCCCGTTTTACAGATGGGTAAAGGGAGGCACAGAGAGATGCTGTAACTAACCCAGGTCACACAGCTAGCAAATGGCCGTGGGAGATCGGAACCCTGACCATTCGGCTATCACCACCGCACAATCCTGCCTCTCCATGCAGCACATATAGTGTAATGGTGAAGAGTGTGGTCTCTGAGTGAGGTTGTTAGAGTTCACAGCTTGGCTCCACCTCTGTGCCCCAGCCTCCTAATCTGTAAGATCGGAACCTACTCAGAGGATCGCTGTGAGCACTGAGCTTGCTAGCTCGTGCAGATCACTGGACCTGGCACCGGGTGCATGATAACTGCTACCAACTATTATCCCATGCCTGCCACTTGTTAGCTTGTGACTTTGGGCAACAGTGCCTGCCCTCCCCTCTCCCCTGCCCCGCCTCTGGCCTGGATGCCCCAGCGATTCTAGATTCTAGCTCTGCGTTCCCACATACCCTTGCCCCTCCTTCTAGCCTGTTGACACTTCAGCACCATCAGCTCTGAAGCTAGGACCACCTTCTGCCCTCAGGCTCTGGGCTTGACCTCCACACTGCTTTCTACTGCTGACTGGGAAGACCTCTGCAGGCCCAGACTGGGACCTGTCCGTGGAGCCTCATGCTGCCTTCCCCTCTCCACACCCTCTACTCCCACTCTCACGCCCGCAGCAGCCTGGGAAGAGAAAAAGAGATTTCTCAATCAGAGGAAAGTCAAAGCTAAGATGTGGAAGGCACCAGAATCTGGTGGTATTCTTGAGTCACTGGCAAAGCTCCTGTTGTCTTTCAGTAGATCTCCTTCCGACTTCCGAGGAGTACGGGGAGGGGGGGAACTGGGTGGTATACACAGTGCAGGACCCAGGCTTGTCCCCCAATCTAGCAGCCTTACAGTAGGCTCTGTGTGACAGATTTCTACAGCAATGCCCCCAGTGACTCATGCCTTCCAATGTAGATACCTCCCACCTGGGTTGGGCCTTGTGATTTGCTTTGGCCAATGGGACATTAGTAAACTTAATACAAATAAAGACTTGTAAAGCACCTGCGCATTGGGGCTTGCCCTCTGCTGCCACGTGAAGAAGTCTGGTAGCTAGCACCACACGGGCTAGCTGCCAGACATGTGAATGAGACCATCTGAGGCTGTCTGCCCCAGTCAAATCTCCAGGTTGGAGATGCATGAGTGACCTCAGATGAAACCAACAGAAGAAGCACATTGCTGAGCCCAGTCCCAAGTGCCGAACCACAGAATCATGATCCTGAGCAAATTAGATGGTTGCTATGTTAAGCCACTGAGTTTGGGGATGGTTTGTCTTGCAGCAATAGATAACTGATACATTCTGCTTTTCTTCAGTATCTCAGAGGCACCTCAACCCCAAGCATAAAATAAACATATCATTGTTTACTTATCCCACAGTCTGCCCCTCCCTGTGCCTCTCCTTTCACGAACTGGCACCTCCATTTGCCAAACCACACATCTGAAGCCATCTTTGACCACTCCCTCATTTTCACCAAGCACAGCTGATTTTATCTCTTGAATCCAACTCTTTGCTTCTCCTTTACTCCTCCTGCCCGTTTAGCCGCATCACAGGTTATCCAGACCAGTGGTCATCAGAGTAGGGAGCACATACCTCAGAAGATGCTCTAGACAATCCATAGGGACTGTTGAAGGGGATATTAGTACTTCTGGTTTTACTTATTTTTATTAAAAATATAAAAATTAAAAGTCTATTAATAATAAAAGCTAATATACTTATCAGACTTTATATGTGTTAATTATTTCAGTCCTTTCAACAGCTTGATAAAGTAAGAACTGTCATGTCACAGAGGTTGAAATGGAGGCAGAGAGAGGTTGAGTAATTTGCTCAAGGTCTCACAGCTAAGAGGCAGAGGATGGATGTGAACCAGTCTAACTCCAGTAGTTCTCAAAACTTCATGTGCATTAGAATCACTTCGAGAGGTTGGTAAAACAAGAGTGCTGGGCCGCAGCCCTGGAGTTCCTGATCAGCAGGTATGGACCAAGGCCTGGAAACCTGTTCTTCTAACCAGTTTCCAGGGGATGCTGGCCTGGGAGCCACAGTTTGAGAACCACCAATCTATGCTATTCTACCTCTAAAGGCACTTGGTAAAGTTTGCAACACTGCAGATATTTAATATTTACATTAACCCAGAAGCCTCCTCTTACTTGTACAGAATTTCAGATAGCTCGGAGCTGTCCTAGCTTTGGAAGGTGGCCTGAGGGAATATTGGAACCCTGGGAAGGGGTTGATATGTCTTTCTCCATTTCATCAGGTTGCAACTAATTGCAGGGTTTTTTTTTTTTAAATTTAACTTTATTATGGAAAATTTTCAGCGTGTGCAAAAACAGAGAGAGTAGCATGGGGAACCTCAAGTAGCCCTTTCCCAGCACTGATGATTGTCACATAAGGTCAGCCTTATTTTTATTATCCTTCTCCACTTGTTCTCTTCTCTTCACTTTTCTTTCATTCTTTCTTTCTTTCAGCACAAAGTAGACCCCAGACATTATTCCATTTCAATATGCTTCTCTAACAAACTGGGGCTTAAAAAAACCCCACTATGCTATTATTACATCTAACAAAACCAACAATAATTCCTGTATATCATATAATATTTATGCTATATTGATTCCCTGATTATCTCCAAAATGTCTTTTTTATTTATTTTTTATTTTTTAAAAAGATTGTTTACTTTTAGAGAGAGAGGAAGGGAAGGAGAAAGAGAGAGAGAGAGAAACATCAATGTGTGGTTGCCTCTCACACACCCCCTACTAGGGACCTGGCCTGCAACTCAGGCATGTGTCCTGACTGGGCATCGAACCAGTGACCTTTTGGTTCCCAGGCCCATGCTTGATCCACTGAACTACACCAACCAGGGCTCCAAAATGTCTTTTTTAGAATTGGCTTGTTTAAATAACTTATTGTAGTTTACATGGACTAGATTAGATTAAGTGGATTGGCAGATTAAATTACCTAGTTTTAATTAACTAACCTTCACAAAATGGACTAGTGGCTTAAATGACTTTTGCAATACTTCCCTTGTACAAATTCTTTGTCAGTCACATTCAAGGTTTTAAAAAAATGTCAGTCTAATCAGCTGGCAAGAAGTCAATCAACATCATTTGAAATTACCAAGAAGACTCTGAGAAATGAATTTCCATCCACTATTGGTGATGGTAACGCTGGACCTTACCTTGAGACTGACATCCTCCTGATCAGGAGTTAGAAAATATATTTCACTTTGATCTTTCAAATTTTCTAATTTGAATGTGTGTATTATAATGTACAAAATATATTCATGCACCATGACATATAAATCTCGTGTGGACTATAGGGAACCTAGCTCTGTGGTATGAGGAATGTAGCCCAGCACCTACTCGGAAAGGCCAGTGGGGAGCAAGGTTGGCACACAGAACCCATGCCCACAGATAGGTTTTCCCGTGGGGAATCAGGCCTGCATTGTACCTAGGCTACCATGAGGCTTGTTTTTGCTAAAACTCCCTCACCCTGGATTGAGGCAGCAAATGTTTACCTCATATCTTCAAAGTAAATTCCTAAAGTCTGTGCTAAACCACCCAAGTATGGAGTGTAACCAGTTCAACCACTTTTCCCCTTGCATCTGAAACATCCTTCTCTTTGAAGTAATCAGCAACATTCTTTCCTTTGTTATCTGTAAAAGGTAATCACCTACAGTGAACCTGTGCTTGGTAAATGAGGATCATCCTCAATGTCACGTACCCAGAAAAGCAGTAAAAGCCTGTCCAGGCAGGGATTGGGGCCCTCTCTCTCACTTAGAGAGCGGCGATGGGGTCCCTTTATCTCCACAGGACTTCTGTGGTCTGAGTGAATTTGTTCATCACAGCCACAACACATGGACCCTGCCGGCCGGGGTCCACATCAGTGGACAATCTGAAAAGCCTGAAGCCACCACACTGGTGTCCCCCCTGGAGTCATGCCTCATATCCTAACCCCTATACCAGCCCTGGGGCGGTCTTCTTCATCCCCCAAATCCAAACTCATTATATCCTCTTAGGTAGGCAGAAGGAAGGTTGAATTCTTTACTGAACCCAGTGGACCTACCATGCCCTGCCACCTCCCGATGTTCCAACAACACTGCGTTGTCAAACCCCCACCTGGTCCACTCCAGTGAGCGCACATGCAATGGTTCCTGCTGTGCTCTTGACCTTCTGTTCTCACATGGTTAACTCCTACTGAACCTCCAAGACCTGACTGGGTAGTCACCTTCCTGCGTGGGTTGTGGGCCCTCCCTTGTGCTTCCACATAGAGTGAGTGTCTGAGGACACTTTATATCTGTGGTAGCTGCACAGCACAGGAGCAAAGGACTTAGACCCGGGGCCAATCAACAGAGTTGGAATACCAGCCCTGGCACTTGCTGGGTGTATGACAAGTGACTCTACCTCACTGTAAAGTAGGGTCATGAAACATAATGGTCAAGTGTATGAGACCTAAACCAGGCTGCCTAAATTTAAATTGCTGTGCTTTTGCTAGCCGAGTGGCCTTGGGCAAATTACTTAACATCCATGGTTTCTTCATAGATTTCTTCACAGGAAAAATGGAGATCATAATAGTGTCCATCTCATGGGGTTATTGTGAGGGCTCAGTGAAAGCATTTAGAATAGTGCCTGCTATACAGTAAGAGCTCATTAAATAGCAGCTCTACTTAGCATGTGTCTGGATCGCACACTGGTTGTGATACAGGGTTGAATGACTAAATGAACGAATGAATGCACTGAATCACACTGTACTGGATTGAAAAGAATTAAAGTAAGTAGAAATGAGTTAGAATTGTGCCCAGGCCTGGCCTGTCTACAAGGGTTCCTCTGGGCCAGACCATTGAGTCATTCAAGGGTTCCCCTCCCTAAGTCCTGCTTTCCACTGCTGAGGGCCCACAGGTGCCTTCCCTTTGCTTCCAGTTAACTGGTCAGTTAACATCACTAAGGAACAAACAAGTACTCAACCAAACTCAAGCATCAGCTTTATCTCAACAACGTCACTCAAGGAAGACTGTCCATTATCATAAGCAACATATTGCCCACTGAGATGCTTGAAAACTTATCTGAATTTTTGTAAAAAGCAAAAGCCACAGCACTGTGGACATCTGTCTTATTTACTGTTGCTGTCATCACCGTCTGAATATTTTTAGCTGCATATAAATTAACAACCATCCTACACTCCCCTTCAGTTATACCTTATGGCTCTGGATGACGGAATGCAGACTCTTCAGCCTCCAAGTGGGAAGAGGCCTGGGGGGTGGGGGAGGGGCAATAGACTAAAGCTTCTAAAAGGAGGTTGGTACAGAAATGAGCAAGAGAGACTCAAACCAGATAACAAAAACAAAAAACCCAACAGTGTGAAATTCTTCACCACTAAGGAGAGAGAAGTTGGGGGAAGCAGAGAATTATGAAGACTATTTGGCAAAGGGGAATTCTGAGAACACAGAAAAGGAGGCTCCTCACTCTGCTCTGACAAATCAAGGAAGACTTCGTAGAAGAAGTGGTGCCTGTGCTGGTCCTGAAAGAGAGCTTACATCGTTGGCTATGTCCTCGTGCAATCTATGGAAGAAGATGAGAGAACCCCTTTCCTTGGAGACTTTGTGGAAAGGAACATTTAGGCTCCTGGAGGACCACAGAGCTCCTTTGCCCCTGCCTCTATTTGCCTCTGTGACCACCTCTCCTCTGGGCACTCACCTTGTTCCTTCCTCACAGTCTTGTGATCCGTTGACGTACTGTCATAGCTGGTGAAAAAGAAGAAGACGAGAATGAGAGTCACCTCCAGCATTAAGGTCCACAGGGGCAGGCAGCCCCGCATTGACCTTGGGTACTTAGAGCCCCTTCTGTGTGCGTCTCTGTGCATGGTTCCACCAGCACCAGGTATTACCCTTCTGTCTTCACACCCACTGGAGGGAGTGATGGGGAGACACCCGCCAAAGGCCTTATCTCAGGCTGCAAGGATGGCTCTGCTGGCCTGTCTATGGAGTTAACACAGGAGCAGAGGGACTATGACAGCGAGGGGGAAGAAAGCATGTATTCCAACATTCATTCATTCATTCAATCAATCATTCATTTACTTATTCATTCAACAAGAGGTTGCTGCATTCCTGTTGTAGGGCAGGCATTGTACTTAGCTTAAAAGAAGGCATCCATTCACTTGGCACCCAAACATAAGTTCATTCCTTTAGTTTACCCTCACCATATTCCTGCAAGAAAGGCAGAGAATGGACCAACACTCCTGTTTTACAAATAGGGAACCTCAGGCTCAGAGGAGGCTTTGGATTGGCAAAATTTCTCTTTAAAACCTTACCGCATGTCAGAGCATCCAGCGAGCTCTTAATAAGGATGTTTTACATGAGAATGAATGAATTCATGAAAGCAAAGTAAAACAACACTAAGCTCTGGGGGAGGATATAGGCAGGCCCCATGGAGAACTAACTCCTCAGAGTTACATAGCTGAAATATGTATATGAATCTGTACTTAAATCTACTTGTTTCTAAATCTCTTAAGGGTAAGTGGGAGAAAAGAAAGGAGCCTTGGGTCCAGCTCTAGTAAAAACTTGGCGGGAGTCCTGATCCAGTCCTAGGCTGAAGCTGCCCCCAACTCTGGTCACCTCCTCACACAGCAGCCCAGGACCCTGCTTGGGGCGTGAGCACCACAGGGCATTGAGGAAGGCCACCGGCCTCGGCACCCCCAACTCACAGTGCTGGACATCCCTTGAAATGGGATTTAAGCCACTTGCTTTCTAACTCTGACCCTGCAGCTAATTTCTTCTATGGCCCACATGCCACAGCAGAAGGTCTGACATATAATAAGCATCAAGAAGGGAGGAAGGGAAGGAGGGGGAGGGAGGAGGAGGGGAGGGAAGGAAGGGAGGAAGGAAGGAAAGTTTCCTCACCTTTTGCACTGGCCCCAGCCACTGGTCAGTACAGACTGAATTTGTGGGGTTCCAGAGGATAAAGCTAGGCTAGGAGCTGCCAGGGGGCAGATTTTGTCCTGCCTTGAGTGGATCTCCACTGACCATTACAGCTGCCCAATGAAAGAGATTGCTCATGAGGTGGTGAGCACCTTGTCACTAGAGGAATATAAGCAGAAGCTGATGGTTACTTGTCAGAGATGTCTGGAAAGCGATTCATACATGGATGGCAGCAGATTTTAATCACCCAATATAATCTTGTCATTTTGTATTCAGATGAAGAAACTAAGACCCAGAAGGTCATACAGTCAGTTGGCCTCACTCCCTTCTTGCTCAGTACAGCTGTATTTACAGGCAGAAAAAAATTGAGAATAACCTAAATATCCAATAGTAGGGGACTGGTTAAGAAAACCACAGGCACACACCTTGCCACCAGTACGATGGTTCTGAACAGAGGAAAATGCTTTTTAAGGTTTATCAAAAGTGGCATAGAGGGTATTCTATTTGGTGAGAAGGCAGGTTACAGAACAGTGTGTACAGTATGTTCCCACTTTTGTAAAATAATAATCAAACAACACATTAATGCATGCCTGGGGGAAAATGTGGCTGCAAACCACTAACACTGGTTACTTTTGTTTCAGATGTTTTCAGGAGCTAACACTTACTAAGCGTTTACCATCGCTAGGCACTTAACACGTGTGAACTCAGTCATGAACTGTGAGATGGGAACTATTAGTCTTACGTTGCAAATGAGGAACCTGAGGTGCAGAAAGATTAAGTGACTTGCCCAGCTGTACAGGGCTGGTGACTAGTAGAGCTGGGATTGAATCCCAGGCAGTCTGACTTGTGAGTCTTGGTGTTTAGCCAATTGACTCTATCCCAGATAACTTCTAAGTCTTCTTCCAGTTCTAAACGTTTAGGGACTTAGGATTCCGAGCCCTCTGCTACCTCAACAGTAAATAAGGGAGCAGGTGCCCCAACTCCTAGTCTCCATTCCCTTCATAGTCACCCGGTTCTGATTTCTGGCTCTTTTCTGGCCATCAGCATTTCTTATGAACTGGGTACCCTAAGGAGGGAGTCCCCTGTGTGGGGGAATAAATGAATGTGACCCCCGCTGGCCTGGGTCCTGTACCAGCAGCTTGTAAAGCAGGCAGCCAGACCTACCTAAGGGGCACCAGGCATCCCTTATTTACTGTACAGCCAGATGAACACAAGATTTCCAGTCACCAATAGCCTCTGTGCCTGGAACCTCCAGATGGTTGTATTTACCAGCTGACAAACTCCGAGCAAATGGCAGCTGGTTCCACAGCACCCCAAACCCCTGTGCATCCTGATCCTCAGTGAGGGACTGGCTGCTTGACAAGAGGGCCAAGCTGCTCACTGAACAGAGAGCTTTCGTTAATAAGGGAGATTCCCCCCCCCCCCCCCATGCAGTTGGCCTCTTTCAACAGATTTGTTCAAAGAGGAGTGTTCTCTCTTCTCCTCTGACTCTTGCAAAAGGCCCCTGTTTTCTGACAACACTTCCAGGTTGTCGGCAGATCACCAGGGGAAAAAAGCACACGGGATTTAGAGCAGCTATGTCACCAAACACATATAGTTAAATGTTATTTGTTGTGTCTAGGTGGGAGGTGAATGATTTTTCACTGAACAAGTCTTCCAACTATTTTTGTATATGTTTGGAATTTTTTATAATAAAACCCTGGGAAAAGAGCACCTGACTACTCCCTCTGCCTGAAAGAGTCCTCCCAACAGCTATCACCAGGAGAACGGGGACTTTTGACTGTTTTACCTTCAGCACCTGGTGCTCGGTCCACAGTAGATGATTCATAAATACTTGTTGAATGAATAAGAGCTGCCATTTTGGGAATGCCAAGCACTGGACCAAGGCTTTTGCATACATTATTTCATTTAACCTTCCCCTCAAGCCTGTGAGTATAGGCATCATCACTTCTGTTTTACAGGTGAGAAAGCGCTGCCCAGAGAGATGATGTGAAAACCCGAAGTCCCATAGTGAGCACATGGAAGAGCTGGGACCCAACCCCCACGCATCGGACACTGCAGCTTGTGCTGTTAACTACTTTACAATTCTTCCTGCCTTTTACTAAACCATTCACGGTCTCAATTTCCTTATGAGTCAAATGAGATGAGCTGCTCTGCTTTCCCACAGGATTATTATACTCGCAAATGTAAGAATAGGTAAGCATGCTTGGCACCTGTGTTACAGAAATGAAGGTGAGTGAATGATGTTATGACGGCAGCATCCGGGTCTGAGCGACCAGGTGTGATGAATCAAGTCAGAGAGACTTGCAGCTTTCCCATAATGATTCATTCATTTAACGAACATGAGCTTTGGGGTCAGGCAACCTGGGTTCAAATCCTATCTCTGCTGTGTGACTGTGGGTAAGATGATCACTTTCTCTGTTTCTTCCTCTGTGAAGTGGAGGAAATCAGCGTCAGTCTTGTAGGGTGCTTGTGAAGATTAGATGAGGTAGTTCACATAAAATGTCAGATGTGTGGAACATGTTCCATAAATGTTAATAGTTATTATTACACAAGCTTGGTGTGTTTACTGTAGAAAACTGAAAACGCAGGGATGCATAAAGCTCACATAAAGCATCCATGATTTCAACATCTCCAAAAACCAGCTCTATTTCTTTTGGCACATATCCTTTGAGAATTTTTTCAATTCATGTGAATTAATTTTTGTCCCTACGAAAATGGGATTATATAGCATTACTGTTTGGTAGCTTGATTTTTTCATGAACAGTAGATCATAAGCAGTTTCCCAGGCAGGAAACTCTTTCCACGGCGCTGTAGCACGCGGGCTAAGAGCATAGGCTCTGACACCAGACTTCCTGAGTTTGAATCCCAGCTCTATCACACATACTGTGTGACCGTAGGCAAATGACTTCACTGCTCTGTGCCACAGTTTTCTCATCTGTAATATTGCACCAGTAACAATCTCTGCTTCATAGGGTTATTGTGAGAATTACATCAAAATGCATGCAGGACTCAGAGCAGTGACTTCACACAGCAAGCGCTACGTGTCATCAGTCTCTACGCTGCGCGGACTTCCACGGTGAGAATGTGAGACCATTTGTTAGACCAGCCCCTTTTGTTAGATGTCTGTGATTTCTATCTGGTTTCTGTTCTAAACACTACAAAGAATATCGTCCATTAACAGTGTTCTCTGGGGGATACAGATACATGTATCAGAGGTGGCCATCTCAATGTCTGAACTTTTCTGTGACCACTGGGGATGGAACAGGAACAAAACTTAATGCAGTTGGGCCAGCTCTGTGTGGTGGGCCTGAGGGGATCAAAACTGCTGAAAGAGGTGGGAATGGAATTTCCTTATTTGTAAATCAGGGTGCGATGATGTCTCTCTAGGCTATCCTGAGCTATTCTGAGCTCAGTTGAAGCTCAAGTTCGAATCCCAACCCCTTGCCCATCAGGAGTCCTAGGAGAAGAGGAGGGATAGACCTGAATTCCTGTCTGGTCCTTAGTCTTTTGAACGAGAACAAATGAGTTGCCTTCTCTGTTTTACTCATCTGTAAAATGGTCACTGCTGATCTCCCCTTGTTTCTGAATGGTGGTGGAGGGGTGGGAAGCTGGAGTGGAGGGCGGGGGAGGGGGTGCTCTGTAGCAGGCCAGCCTCATCTCAGCCCAGTTCTGTGCCCTTAGTATCCCGAAGGGCCATTTCAGGGCTCAGAGGGAAAAGGCTGGCATTTGGCTAGAGCCAAAGGACCTTGTCCTGTGCTGGGATGGATCAGGAAAAGAGAGGGTCCAGCTAGGGCAGGAGGAGGGAGAAGGGAATGGAAACAGGCAGTCTTACTGTTGCCTGTGCTTGGGTTCTTGGCAAGAAGGCCACTCCCATCATTCCACTCCAGTCAAGCACCAGATCAGCAGCATCTATCAACAGCCCTCTACAGGTACCAGAGCATGTAACTATAGCATCAATGCTTGGTCTTGTTCAGCTTGTGCCTTGAACTAAATTAATCTACCATACCAAGTGCATGACCTTGTTTTCTCTGAGCCTCAGTTTGTTCTCATCTGTAAAATGGGGCTGACATGACCTGCTTCTAAACATAGGGTTAGAAGCAGAGGGATCTTGGACAGAATGGACAGGTGATTCAACTAAGCACCCCAGTGAGTCGGCATCTGAATTGGGACTGGAACCTGGACTTCCAGATTGCTTCTTCTTGGACCATCTCCCTGAGATTCTCTCTACCCTTTCTCTGCTCCCATAGAGCCCCAAGCCCAACAGTAATTCTTAGCCACACTCTCTAATAGCTCCCAGCTGCTCCACACTTCTGCCACAGCATGGAATGCCCTTCTCAGGAACCTATTCGATGGTAGGCTACAGGGAACCTGTCTGTGTGGTATGGTGAATGTAGCCCAGTCCCTGATTCAGAAAACCTATGGGGAGCGAGGTGGGCACACAGGAGCCAAACCCATGGGTCGGTTTTCCCGTGGGGAATCAGGCCTGCATTGTACCTAGGCTACCATGAGGCTTGCCTTTTGCTAAAACTCCCTCACCCTGGATTGAGGCAGCAAATGTTTACCTCATATCTTCAAAGTAAATTCCTAAAGTCTGTGCTAAACCACCCAAGTATGGAGTGTAACCAGTTCAACCACTTTTCCCCTTGCATCTGAAACATCCTTCTCTTTGAAGTAATCAGCAACATTCTTTCCTTTGTTATCTGTAAAAGGTAATCACCTACAGTGAACCTGTGCTTGGTACATGAGGACCATCCTCAATGTCATGTACCCAGAAAAACAATAAAAGCCTGTCCAGGCAGGGATTGGGGCCCTCTCTCTCACTTAGAGAGCAACCATGCCATCCCTTTATCTCCACAGGACTTCTGTAGTCTGAGTGAATTTGTTCATCGCAGCCACAACACACGAACCCCGCGGGCCGGGGTCCACATCAATAGGCTAGACTCGTGAACTCTAGAAAGCTGGCACATGCCCCAAGTGCCTCTCTCATTTTTCCTCTGGATTCTTCACCTATCCGTTCCATGGTCTGCTGAGGCACTGTCCTAGACAACAGGGACACAGAGGGGAGTGGGAAGGAAAACACAGGTTTAGCCCCTAACCTCAAGGAGTTAGCTGTCTCAGTCTCTGGCCCAGATAATCTGGAACCTTGAAGTCATAGAGATGAAAGCTATTCAGATATGTGTAGACACACACATATCTGGCTCCCATGAAGTCTGGAGCCAGGATTTCACAATGTACCCATCCAGAGCTTGCCCTTCAGATCCTTTTACAGTGATGGGCAGCCTTGGTGAAAGTTTGAGCTGAGTATATCCCTGGTTACCCAGCGCCACTTTATCAATATGCCAGAGTAGAGTTGAGGAATGAAAAACAAGTATTTTGTTAACAGTAATTACTTGCTGTCACCTACTGAATGTCTGGCCCTGAAGTTCATTATCCTGGAAGCCTTAAACACATCTGAGTGGAAACAGAGGCTCTGAGAGATTCTGTAATTTGCCCCAGTTAGTACGTGGCCCAGCTGGAATTTCAATCTTGGTCTGAAGAAGCAGGTACTCTTGCCATTTTTCTAAACTGCATCTCTACAGGGTATGAATCCAGTCCCCAAGAAGCTTTTCAGATGGACAAGTCTCACCCAAGAAACCACAAATTAAGAGCAGTACTGATGGAGATGCTCTATGTAAAAGCAAAGTCGGGAAGGAGGGAAGATAAGGTTGTAGTGGGTTTGAGGACAGTGAGCAGATAAGGCTTCCTTGCCGGGGTAGGCCTGGAAGAGGAGAGTGGGGCCCCACTGTAACCAGCTCTGGTGCTGTAATAAAGAAAATGGGTTTTATCTTTTAGGCATCGAGGGATATTTGAAGATTTGTGAGCAGGATAAAGTAACAGAGAGCAGTGGTTAACAATGCATTTGGTATAAACTACTAGTTCCTTCTTGGGGTGGGTATTGATTAAAGGAATGTTCACAGGGCAGGGAGAGGTCTATCCATCCTAGGGCAAAACAAGATGCCATCTACTTCTTGGAATTTTTTTTTTATTTTTTAAATATATTTTATTGATTGTGCTATTACAGTTGTCCCATTTCCCCTGCTTCATTCACCTCCACCCTGCACACCCCCTCCCACACACATTCCCCCCCTTTAGTTCATGTCCAGGGGACATACATATAAGTTCTTTGGCCTCTACATTTCCTATACTATTCTTAACTTCCCCCTGTCTATTTTCTACCTACCATTTATGCTACTTATTCTCTGTACCTTTTCCCCTTCTCTCCCCCTCCCACTCTCCCGCTGATAACCCTCTGTGTGATCTCCATTTCTGTGATTCTGTTCTAGTTGTTTGCTTGGTTTGTTTTTGTTTTTGTTTTAGGTTTGGTTGTTAATAACTGTGAGTTTGCTGTCATTTTGCTGTTCATATTTTTGAGCTTCTTTTTCTTAGATAAGCCCCTTTAACATTTCATATAATAAGGGCTTGGTGATGATGAACTCCTTTAACTTGACCTTATCTGGGAGGCATTTTATCTGCCATTCCATTCTAAATGATAGCTTTGCTGGATAGAGTCATCTTAGATGTAGGTCCTTGCCTTTCATAACTTGGAATACTTCTTTCCAGCCCCTTCTTGCCTGGAAGATCTCTTTTGAGAAATCAGCTGACAGTCTTATGGGAACTCCTTTGTAGGTAACCGTCTCCTTTTCTCTTGCTGCTTCTAAGATTCTCTCCTCTTTCATCTTGGGTAATGTAATTATGATGTGCCTTGGTGTGTTCCTCCTTGGGTCTAGCTCTTTGGGACTCTCTGAGCTTCCTGGACTTCCTGGAAGTCTATTTCCTTTGCCAGATTAGGGAAGTTCTCCTTCATTATTTGTTCAAATAAGTTTTCAGTTTCTTGCTCTTCCTCTTCTCCTTCTGGCACCCCTATGATTTGGATGTTGGAAACGTTGAAAATGTTTAAAATGTCCCGGAGGTTCCTAAGCCTCTCCTCATTGTTTTGAATTCTTGTTTCTTCATTCTGTTCTGGTTGAGAGTTTCTTTCTTTCTTCTGCTCCACACTGTTGATTTGAGACCCGGTTTCCTTCCCATCACTGTTGGCTCCCTGTACATTTTCCTTTCCTTTACTTTTCATAGCTTTCATTTTTTTATCTAATTTGAGACCATATTCAACCAATTCTGTGAGCATCCTGAGGACTACCAATGTTTTGAACTGTACGTCTGATGGGTTGGCTATCTCTTCGTTGCTTAGTTGTATTTTTTCTGGAGCTTTGATCTGTTCTTTCATTTGGACCATTTTTGTTTTGGTCTCAGTGTGCTTGTTATGTAGTAAGGGGCAGAGACTTAGGTGTTCACCAGGGTGGGGCACCGCCCCCTCCTCCGGCTGCGTTGTGGCACTGTTTGTGGGGAAGGGGCCCGAGAGGAAACAATGGTGCTTGCTCTACTCTCTGCTGGTTTTCAGTCACTTCCCCTGCTACCCACAATCAAATTGGGCCCTTCTGTTGCTGATTCCTGGGTAGGTAGGTTTGTGTATGTTCTGGGACCCTGTGGGTCTCTCCAATGAACTCTCCTATGAGGCTGGGAATTTCTCCCGCTGCCGCAACCCCCACAGGTGTTTTCAATCAGAGGTTTTAGGCTTTATTTCCCTGAACTGAAACCCTGGGTTGCTAGGTCTATATCGCTCCTCAGTTGTTCCTCCGGGTTTATCTGCCCACAAATGTGGGACTGACCAGTCTGCAATCCGCTGCCTTGCTGGGTCCACCAGCCGCCGCCTAGCCACGAGTCCTCTCCTCCTGGTTGCCTGTCTCTGCTTCTCCTACTGGTCTGGATGAATGTTTCTTCTTAACTCCTTGGTTGTCAGACTTTCATACAGTTGGATTTTCTGTGAGCCTTCATTGCTTTTTGTTTTTAAATTGTTGTTCTCCTTCTTTTGGTTGTGCGAGGAGGTACAGTGTGTCTGCCTATGCCTCCATCTTGGCCAGAAATCTTCTTTCTGGAATTTTAAAAAACGTGCTGGAAGACCACCTAACAGTCTGTCTGTGAGTGATTAAGTTGGCACAGCCACTTAATAGGAAATTCTGTAAACCTCAGAAAAATTTAGGAAGGGGGCATAGTAACACTTAAACATGTCTATATTAAATAAAGAACAGAATACAAAAATGAATGTCTAGTATCACTGTTCTCTTTAAAAAGAACAACAGTAATAGAAATATCCATGGGAGAAAACAGAAAATAAAATAAAAAAATATAGAATACTAACATGATAGTGGTTGTGTTAGGGTGAGGAGATACATGGGTGTTTTTTTTTTTTTCCCTCCAGTGACTTTCCTACCTCTTCCCTTTTCTTTAACGACATACTCTTCTTTTTCTCTTTAAAAAACAACTTTGCTGTCTTTTCTAGTAATGATTTTGCCATGCCTACATTGCAGGGGAGTAATAAGGAACAAGGGAACAACAGATACAAAACACCCTACACCGTGCTTGGCACAAAATAGGTGCTTTAGGAGTGTTAGGTGAGAAGAGTTGCTGGCCTAGCTTCTCCACCTCCGAGGATCCTGGCCGAGGCCTGGCTGCAGCCGAGCAGCCTCCCACCTAACCCTCGGTCCCCTGAGGCCCTAGGGCAGACACGCCTCCTACGCTGACACTCGCTGGGTCCAGCAGGCGTAGTGCCCACGGAGCCCGCAGCCCAGCCCGCCCTGCGGACGTGGAACCGGAGCTGCACCGCCCCACATACCACACCTACAGTCCCCGCACTACGTCGTGCGCACCCAAGGCTCCGCCCCCGTGACGTAACGCCAGGGGGCAGAACCACAATAGCCCCGCTTAGCACTTCCTCCGATTGGCGGCTGCGCTGTCATCACCTCGTTGGAAGCCGCCGGCAGTGCGGGTGCGTGTGCGTGGTTGTGGGTGGGGGGGGTTGCTTTGTCATTCATACTCCCAAAGCGAGCTGACGCCGCCGGCTTGGCGAACAGGTCAAGGATCCACAGAAAAGGTCCCTCCGCTGACCCCGGAGGCTACTGAATGGGAAGGGTGCTGCGAGTCCCTTACATAATGACTCGACTGACTGGAGCACATGTCAGCGCAGAACGAGCACATGCCGCAAACCCAGGCCTCTCTGGCGCTAGTGATAGACTACAATGAAAATAGCACGGTATGCTCCAGTATGGATTATAATACAGTGAAACACATTCCAATAATCACGAAGTGTACCTTCGCAACAAGGAATAATATAGGATGTTATATTTATAGGGCCTATTTATAAGCCTCTATTTAAATCTTTTCTGATAGGCCCAAGCACCGGCCCAGACACCATAATGATTGGCGCATTTTTCTGTCCTTCGAGGAGGCGGGTTTTAGAGTCCGTTTTGCCTCAATGGGCCCTGGGATTGGCCAGCAGCGGCATAGCAATGCCTTCGATTGGCCCCAAGGGCCGTCCGTCGGAGCCTAGTAGGCGGGGCAGGTGGCTGGCTGGTGCTGGGGCGGGCGGCCCCGGAATTGTCATTTCTTTGTTTCCGAAGGCGGAGGAGGCTCTGAACACCCCCTTCCCGTCCCACCCCCCTCCCCCCGGGTGCTGGCTCCATGTCTCTGTGACCGGCCCCAGGGGTAGAGTCCAGGCCCAACGCCGGGCTGGCCGGCGGCAGCTGAGGTGAGAGACGGAGGCGGCAGTACCCGGCCCCCCAGCGGGAGGATGAAGCGGCGGAACGCCGACTGCAGTAAGCTCCGCCGCCCCCTAAAGCGGAACCGGATCACCGAGGGCATCTACGGCAGGTGAGCGGCAGCAGCGTTCCCCGCCTCCGCTGGCCTGGGCCCTGCGGCCCCTGCCCGCTCCGGAGGGGCCCGGCCCCGTTATGTAACCCGGACTAGGCCGCACGCCCGCGCCGGGGGCTCTCCCTTGGAGCGCTGCATTGGGGGCTCTAGCCCACCCGCTGGGGGTCCGCCCCAGGGGCGCGGGGCGTGGCGGAGGGCCGCCGGCTTGGCAGGCAGGGCGCAGCGGCGCGGGCTGAGGGAGCAGCAGAGCCGCCGTTGGGAGCGCCGTGGCCCGGGGGGTTGGGGGGGAGGGGCAGCGAGCCCCCGCCGTGTCCGCGCCCCCAGCAGCGTTGCTCACCCTGAGGGCCATCCCGGGAGCAGACCAGCCTCCGCTGGCCCCACAGCCCCTCTCTAGCTTGGGAATTGCCAGCCTGAGCCCGGAGGCTCGAAGACCATATGTACTGGGGGAAAAAAGGTTGACAAAGTTGGGAGCAGACAGTGTCCCCGCGGTCCTCCGGCAGACCGGGCAGGTGGCCACGTTGCCCCTTCTTTCGCCTTCTACTTCTTTTATGGGATCTCAAACTTGGCACCGAGGGCTGAAGCCGATACGCCCAAATCATGCCCTGTGGCCCCACTCCAGCCTCGAAAGGAGCTGATGAATCATTTTGTCAACAAGCGTTATTTTGACAGTTACGAGAGGATGGTTTTCTTCGAACCTTTCCAAAGGGATTTCCTTCCAAATCGCATTTTTTTTCCTCCAAAAGAAAAGCAGTGTCCCTTTAAGTAGAAATTGAATTCAGTACACCGAGGGGGGAGAAGGACAACAGGTTCACGGGGCAACTTAGTGACAATCACAGCTTCCCTGGGCAGAGTTTGTGTACGACTGTTATTTTGTGGTTCTCAGAATGGTAATTCTAAATGGTTTTTCCCTTGATAGAGAAATTATTTCGGTGGAGAAAGTAATTAGTTTACAAAGGAGAATTCTCAGCCTGTGAGTATAGTTTTAAATGAGCCCTCGTGGTGTTTTACAGTTTGGCTCTTTTAGCTGTGGGACTTAAGGAAATACGTGAGGTAGTTTATGACACGCTAGTTGTCTCAGCATAACTGAACGCCTTGCACATGCTACTGTTTACACGAATGGAATGAGTGCTTTTCACAAGCAGCGGACGGTTACAGTCATTGGGGGTTTCTTTATTTCAAGTTTAAAAGCATTAAGAAGTCAAAGTAAAAAGTTCTTGAGTATATTCTTATGTAATGAATCATTCATTCATTCAACAAATATATACACTATGTGCTAGGTCCTTTCTGGCCAGTGAGAGTACAGCAGTGAGTAAAACAGACAAAACTCCATGCTGAATCGATCAAATCTGACCATTTTAACTGCAACTGTAAAAGAAAATTTTTTTCCTATAGATTTAATGGATGGAGGAAAGGTCTCTTCAAGTTACACACACTCTAATTCTTAAAAAACAAAATGGCTTTTCCCCCATGGCTATTGAAAAAGATTTGAACAGCTAAATATTAGTAGTGATACAAGAATAGAAAAAAGTATATACAGCAGAGTTGGTAGACAAAGGACATCTGTGGCATTTGAATGGCTGCTGTTTGCAGTAATATATGGTGATGTACCTCCATTTATAGCAAGATTGGCAATCCTGTGTTGTCTTCATGCCTTCTGACATATTTCACCTTCTCTTTGTGTTTGAACAAATATGCTCAGTTTGGTACCTGCCCCATTGTAACAACCCAGTCAGTGTGATTCAATGTGAAGAAGTGAATTCATTGTCTAATGAAGATTATTTTACTGGTACTCTTTTGCAATTTGAATCCTTACATTAAAGATTAATAGTAAATACCTTATGCAAGTGAATTAGAATTTCATGTATAAAATTTTAAGAAACAAACAGTGCTTCAGCTCTCAAATCTGTTTGGCATTGTTTAAGTTAATTGTTAATAAAAGACCTAAATATATTTTTACATCCCATATCAAATTAGTGTTTCAGCTGTCTGTTTCTTAGCTTATATTATGGAGTATTGGGCTGAAGAACAGGATCATAGGATTGTTTTTTTCCAATTCTGTTTTTAAGAAGAGAGTTAGAAGGGGCCTGGGCAGTGGGGGAATGGGGACATCTGTAGTAGAGTCAACAAGAAAAATAAAGAAAAAAGAAAAATTAAAAAAATATTTCTAAAGCAAACATAATCTGTGGGCTAGTTATAAACTGATCTTTGAGCTTGTGTGAATATAACATTTCTGTTGATCATTAAAGTTAACTGTATACTAAACTTTTTCACACCATCTATTGCCCATTTTGTTTCTCAACATCTAGCTAATTTTGGTCTCATTAAATGGAGAGCTGTCTTCCCCTCCCCCCACCAGGCTCTGTTGACAATTTTGAGAACTACTTTGTCCACTTTTTTACAGCATAACCTTTCATGGGCTTCTTATTTTTATGTTTTCAGTCTGTACAACTTTCTGAGCTTTGGTATTGCAAAGAGGCAGCTGTGGTGAAGAAAGCACTGGACTGCTGGCATCAGTAGACCTAGGTTCATTCTCAAAATCCCACTTTGGAAAGGCAGGGAACCCCAGCTTTGATCCCCAGTTCTCTCATCTGTCCAGTGAGTTTTGAGGACTAAAGGAGATAGGTACAGTTTGTGAAACTCTTCAAATTCTAGCATGCTATAGAAATATTATTTGCCATGGTATCACATGTTGGGCTTATCCTTTAAGGAGGAAGGAAAGACTATAAGATTTGATACAACTATCAACAAAAGTTGAGTAGTCAAAACAAGCGTCAGTTGCTGCTTGGTCTTGTTGAAAGAAATTCTGTTGCTGATAATGCTTTTAATCATGGGCTCTAATCCAACAACTGTGACCAAGGTGATTGTCAAATGATGTTATTACTGCCAGTATAATGGTTGTGATAGAATTTTGTTTCAGGGGCGTGGTAGAAGAAAAATAGGTTTTAGACATTATTTTAACGTGAGCTACACTTATAGATTTGCCTGTCATTTGAAAATTGACTTGTTAGGAATATGTTATTCCAGTCAAGGTAATAATCAAGAATGAGAGAAAGGAAACAGGAATGGTGATCATTTTCTTTTATATAATTAAGGGCTAAAATTCAATGTCTTTTAAAAAAAATCTGAGCCAGCACAGAGCCTGACACAGTAGGAATTCATTGCCCAGTAAATGTTGAATGAATTGATAAATGAGTATAAGCTAATCTCTTCCACTGTTTTAAGAACCTGCATTGTTCAGGGAGTTAGGGAGGGTAAAGGATGTGACAGAGAGTTCCTTGTCCTCAAGGCGTTTACAGTCCAGCAGGTCATAGTAATTCCCTCTTAAAGTTGTGCAGTGGTTTTGAGGTTCTAAAGAACTTTGAGTTCTGTTCAAATAAAAATATTTGCGTTGAATTAAATATTAGTTTGCTATTTTAGTGGTTAACCTGATACATTAACAGCTTTATTTTGCCCTGTGCTATTTTATGATGAAGTAGACACTAAGGGAGGGAATATTTTCTAACTCAAATGAGACAGATGTGAAAGGACTTTGGAAGTTATGAACAAAAGTTATTAATAAGGGAATGTAAAATGAATAACTCTACTTAATGTTACCTGTTGGGTTTTACGGCAGTAATTCTCTCCCTGGGTCTGCCCCCACACATGCACCAGGCACCCCCGGCAGTCATTTCTAATTACATGCAGTGATTCTCCGGGCGAAGTGGAGTTGGGGTGCTGTGTAGATTTTACAGGCCTTAAGGGGATTCTGTGGATTCACCCACCTTTCACCTTGCCACATCCTCACTCCCTTCCACCTGAAATTGCTGATTTCTAATAGGAAGATGAAGAGATAAGTGTGGTAGGTAGAAGACAGAGGCAGAAACATTTATGTTTAAACTCTCTGCAGTTAAAATTGTTACTTACATAAGCAAAAATAAGCATTTTATGTAAGGCATGTGTTTTAAGCTTCAGGAAACTATTTTATGTCTTTGTTACTGATGGCTGAAGAAAGCACTTCTTCACTTGTGAATTTATGAATACTTCTGTCACCGTGCTTGGTTCTGTGTGTAGCATGTTTCCCGAAGCTTAGGTAGTGCAATATTTTACATGTCTCTAACTTTTTTTTTTTTTTTTTTTTTTTGCTTAATGCCTTAAAATTATGACTGAGGACTCTGGACTTTGCTGGTTGGCAAGTATATATATATAAATATATATATGTACTTATATATATATATTTATATTTATACCTGCTTGAGTGTGGTTGGTAGGATAATAATATGGGTGTAATAATTTATAGTTTTAATTTGAACATTTCACCTAAAATGTCATGTGGTGTGCTTGAGTGTGATATTGTTATGTTACAGAATTACATGCTTATGATTTTGTAATAAAATAGGGGCATTCTTTGTGCCAGACCCTGTTATATATGATACCTTTTCCCATCTTTGTTTCAGACAAGAGTTTCTGGGCCTTTAACTTTTTAAATGGTCAAAGTTTGCATCCTTTTTAGCTTCCTAATGTCCTTTTTCAACCCTTGTCTGAATGATCTGGTCTCCACAAATTTCTCTCTACTGCTTTTTCTGCCTCCTCCTGGATGTTGTTTCCTAAGCCTAGTTTTAGGCTCCTTTGGGGTATGCTTGTTAAAGCCACACTGGAGGCTGACATGACCCTTGGCTGCCTTGATTTTATACATGTTCTGCAGCTGAAATCCCAGCTACTAATGTTGCAACCTCAAAGCTTACTAGCCTTTGGTAGTCTTGGTAGGCTTTAACCTCAGCAATGCTGGATCTGACTTAAAAGTGATAAATTCAGTATTATTTTAGAGGGGTATTGGTACAGTGGAGAAATTGAAATGTTTCACTAACCTTCCCAGCGAGGTGTTTAGCTAAACCCTTTTATTTGTAGTTTCAGTTAAATATATTTAAGCAAACCTGCCACACTGGAATTTTGACCTTAATTTTTACTAGTAGTGTACTATGTTAAAAATAAAAGTATTGATACTTTCTGCCTGGGCCCGTGTGGCTCAGTTGGCTGGAGGGTCATCTTGGATGCAAAAGGTTTTGGGTTTGATTCCTGGTCAGGGCACATGCCTAGGTTGCAGGTTCCATCCCCAGCCTAAGTGTGCACCTTGCTCGGTCCAGGCACATCCAGGAGGCCCCCAACCGATGCTTCTTTCTCATATGGATGTTCCTCTCTCTTCCTTCCTCTCTCTAAAAGCAGTTTTTTTAAAAAAAGTGTCCATGGGTGAGGATTTAAAAGAAAGAAAGTGCTTTCCTCTAACTTTCATTTATGATTCTGAGCACTCTTGGCATTTAGTTTCATTAGATGTTTTAAAAATTCCTTTTAAGTTGCTGCTACCAGTGGAAGCCAGGAAAGGAGGGAACATGATCTATTTTGGATTATTTGCTTAAAAGCTTACTGCTTTATCAATGATACTCTCCTTTCTCTTCCTATTGATTACTTAAGGGTGTTCTTGAACCTCACTAGATTTGGAGATTATTTCAGTGGTAGACCTAACAGCTTATTTTTTCACTCCTATTATAGGTCTGTATATGGTGGACCAACTCATATTCTATAAGTACTTATATTTTCAGAGTTTTTTCTTTGTGCATTTCTCCCAGATCTCCCTACTGATATTAACCCTTTGGGGTTTTATAAGTGTGTTTTGTTTTGTTTCATGTCACTTTCTAGGCTGCCATCCAGGTGACACTTAAGAGCATATAACAAGATATAACTTGTACAGTATACATCTTATGCAATCTGGAGGGTCAGAAAGAGATTTTACCAACATAGTCAACAACTCAAAGTGAAATACTATAACTTGGTTACTTTTCTTGGTGAAATTTAGTGTGCTCTTCAAATATATTGATTACTTTACTCTCTAGACTCGCTAGATTTGGGTGTACTTAGTTTACTTGGATCATTTTCAAGAAGTAGGCCCAGAAGAAAAGTAGGTTGTCTGTTCAACGAGCTGCATAAGTGTAATGGAACATACCAATGGTAGAAACATAAATTCTTTGCTAGACTTTTTTTCCCCATCGTGGATTCTTCACATACCTAAGGAGTGATGATTTCTTCAAGGTCTCTTATCTTTGGGCACATGCATCCTGGTCATGGAAACTTCCAAAAATTTAACCAACTGTTGGAGCATATTTGTTGAGGTGTTACGTCTTTCCTTCGGCATTTACCTAACTGACATCACACTGACTTCAGCTCACCGGCCTTCTAAGATGCCTGTCATCCCCAGACTCTGAAACCCCTTCATAGCATTGGCCTCCATTCCTTTGTATTTTTTCCTGTGCTGCTGTTAAGGACGATGTGTTCACGTTGAGTCATGAGATTGTGACATCAATAGTAATTTATCCTCACCTTATCTCCTTTGTTGCTTTTTATTTTTTTAAGAGGTTTTGCATTTAGTAGTGGATTGAAATGGTGCAATAGCCCAATTTACGTGTAGCCATAGATATCATATGAGCTATTTGGGGTCTGTTTCCTGCCCAGCACAGGGAAGGTGGCTAGAAAAATCCCATTCTGTTTTTGTTTTCATTTCACTAATTTTCTTGAGCTGTATATCCCTTAGTGCCTTGCTCAGTTTTTAAATTGCATTATTACTTTGTTCATTTTCTTTAAAAAAAATTTAAGATTTTATTTATTTTTTGAGAGAGGGGAAGGAAAGGAAAAAGAGAGGGAGACAAACTTGGATGGATGGATTGGTTGCCTCTTGCACACCCCCAGCTGGGGACCTGGCCTGCACCCCAGACATGGGAATCCAACCAGCGACCTTTTGGTTCACAGCCTGCACTCAAATCCCCTGAGCTATACCAGCCAGGGCAAAATGTTTTTATTGATTGATTTGAGAGAGAGAGAGGGAGAGAAACATTGATTTGTTGTTCCACTTATTTATGTAACCATTGGTTGAGTCTTCTATGTGCCCTGACCAGAGATCAACAGACGACCTTGGTGTATTGGGTTGATGCTCAGTCGGCTGTCTAACCAACTGAGCTAGACAGCCAGGGCTTGTTCATTTTCAAAATATTTTTAAAAACCGAATAAACTGCGCAGTATTGAAGTCAGTACTTAGCCTGTCATGTATATACAGCAAGGACACTTGAACTCTGGCAAGAATGAGTACCATGTTCGTGGTCATATAAAAAAATCCGGCCTTAGATGAGAGAAATACAGAGCTGGAGTCTTCCTTCTCAGATGTAATAAGTAGTATTTTCTTGTCTTTTTCTAAGCTTGACAAGGTATAACTCATGGTTCATTGTGTTTCTGACTTTTTAAAGAAATGAGTTGTGTTTTTATTTTTGAATTACATGTTTATTACAATGACCATTCTGGGACTGTGAATATTGTTGGAAAGCTGTTTTCAGTTGTCCCATCTTTTGAGCCATTATATTATTTCTGTAAAGAATATTTGATTTTGAAATTTTTTTCTACAGAGCTTCATCGTGTGTTTACAAATTGTTTACAGATTTATAATTTATGAATTAAGATACAGGCTTATTCTCTCATAAAGTACATCCGCTCATTTTTTAAAATTTTGGTTCTGTTGGAGAATTAAAGAAGTATGTAACCTGAATATGCGTGAAGGAAGAGATACAAAGAAGGAAAATAACATTTATTGAACATCCAATGTGAGATGAGAAACTCCAGTGTGATAGATCAGCATATGGGCTTTAAATGCATATAAATTTGGGTTCAAATTATGTTCCTGAACTCAAGTTCATTTATCTGCTTTAACCCTCAGTTTTCTTAGCTGTAAAATGAGGATAGTAAATATATCACCTACTGTATAGGATTATCATATGAATAATTGAGATAAGTCACATAAAATACTTAGTATAGTGCTTGACACAGGCAAATTGCTTAAAAAGTTATTTGTTGTTTCTGCTATTCCTATAATATTTTTATCTTCATTTTCTTATTTAGTTCCAGTAAGGCTATATAAGTGTTTTAGCTTTGGTTTCACAGTGAGAAAACTGAGGTTGCTGGAGGGTTAGTTACTTCGATAGAGAACCATATCTGTCCAACCCCAAAGTCTGTCCTGTTTTTGTTTTATTGACTTGTGTAGTTTCATCCTTTCTGAATGGTGTTTATGTGTAATAACTTACATGATCCTCTTGAACTCACCACTACATGTAGGGAAAAATCATTAGCTTCGTTTTCCAGGTGAAGCAATAGGTACCAAGAGTGTCTTGTGCAAGGCCATATCTATCGATCTTCCTACCTCCTTGCCTATCGACATAAAGGGCATTAGTGAGATAATTACTCACTATTGAAATTTGAATAAGGTCTGTAGATCACATAATAGTATTGGGTTGGCCAAAAAGTCCGTATGGTTTTTTCCATAAAATAAAAGACACATTTTTCATTTTCATCAGTAACTTTATTGATTTGAATATTTTGAGTATGTTGGCTGTCTCCTGTGTGGTATAATGTTGATTGTTCTCAATTAGTGTCTTGATTTGAGCACTATCAACTTCAGCTGGGCTACCTGGCCATGGAGCATGTCCAGCGAGAAATCTCCAGCACAAAACTTCACAAATCTCTTTTGACACGTTTGATGAATCATAGCACCTTCTCCATACACAGCACAAATCTTTCTTTTGTATTTCAGTTGTGTTTTTACCTTTCTTGAAGTAGTAAATCATAATATGCCAAAAATGTTGCTTATTTTCTTCCATCTTCAATATTAAAACAGCTATACAAAAATTCACCAAGTTTGGTAAGGTTTTTTTTTAATGCACACTGATTATGACGGCTGTCACAATACAGTCTCCCAAAATTGTTTCGAATGACGTAAAAGACAACTAAGCGCTACTACTAGAGCCATCTTAACAGAAAAAACGAACGAACTTTTTGGCCGACCCAGTGGATAATTGTGCTGTGGTTGTAAGAGACTATCCTTGTTTTCATGACATTTAGGAGTGAAGAGCCATTTTGTCTACAGTTATTTTTCAAATAGTTTAGAAAAAATTAATATGTATACATATATAGGGACAGAATAAGAAGAGAAACTTGATTAAATGGTTTTATCATTTGTAAAATCTGGGTGAAAGACATAAGGGAATTCTTTGTATTATTTATGCAACTTTTCTCAGTCTAAAATTACTTCAAAATGAAGAGTTAAAAAATAAAAGTAACACATGCTTGTTATTAAAAAAAACAATATGACATGTATAAGTGTAATGTAAAAGACCTTAGTACTCCTGCTTTGGGGTGATCACTGTTACATAATTTGTAAGTATAGTTCCTTTTTTTCTATATAAGCAAACATGTATTTCTTTATTACAAAAATGGGATTCTTTTTTACATAAAAGTTTCTTGGCATTTATCCTCCCTTAATCTCTTGTCCATTTGTTTACCTCCTTTTTTTTTTTTTAGCAGCAACACAGCATTTTATGTAGAATTCACTCTGTTCTCTATGGCCTCCTAAATCCCATTTCTGCGTTCTTTCAGTAGTGCCCTTCAGCCTATCAGTTTCCTGTTTCTCAGGTTTCTTTCCTATAAAATGGTAATAACTACCCTGCCTATTTCACATTTGTAAGGATAAAGTGAGATAATTAATATGAAAGCATTTGAAAATGTTACAGGTGCGATATAAATGAAGGCATGGTGGTTAGGTATTGAAGATGTGAAGCGTAATACGTGTTTCGCTTATGAAATGAATTTCTAATGTTTATTCAGCATTAACAGTTTTTTTAGGTCCTGTGGGTTGTTTTCTCCTGCTATGCTTCTTAAACCCTCTCCACCCCAAACCCCGTAGAGTTCACACTGTTGAAAGTGTTTTTGAAGCAGAGATTTTAAAATTCTAAATTCTCTGGTTACATTATGTTACAACCCTTGTCCTTGATATTCCTGTAGTCTGTATAATCTTTTATGAAAGTACAGTCAAACCTCAGTTTCTCGAGCGTCTTGGTTCTCCAGCAATTTGGTTCTTGACCAAGTGTTCACAAAAAAAAAGTTTCGGTTTTCTAACAAAGTTTTGGTCTCTATTCTCTACCCGGCAGCGCTTTCTTGCTGATAGCTGTATGATCAGTCACGTGTCTCTCAGGTGAAAGGAGATTCAGTTTTTGAACAAGCTGCTTCTTGAACAGTTCTGGGGAGTGAATTAAATTCAAAAACCAAGGTTCCACTGTTCTGTACCACACAATTCTTAAAACCCTTCTTAGTGATTTTCATTCTAGGTTTATTTTTTGTTTTTAAATTTTTTCAGGCTTATTTTTCCCTTTGGGCATATTTCACACTGTTAGATTTGTCAGTGCAGTGGTGTGTATGTTTATGTCTGAGTTTGCGTGTGTGTGTGTGTGTGTGTGTGTGTGTGTGTGTGTGTGTGAGTGATTGACTGTGGAAAGGTTCTCTTTGCAGTCTGCTGGGGGCTTAGAATACAGAAGAGAAGTAGGGAATAGCTTAGGTCTTCCCCGGCTGCCCTGTTCTGGATTTTACACAAGGGTATGGTTGCAGAATGCGGCACTAGTTCTAGTCCGTTTTACCTTGAGGCTCACGCACAACTTTCTGTACTCCACCATTTTACGGTATTAGAAATTAAGACAGGAAGACATAAAACAATTAGTAGTTCTTATAAAAATAACAATAATAAATCCATGAGAAGAGTGATGAGGTTTTACACTTTTCCAGATTTCTTTAATGTCAGGCTTAACAGAAGACACTTTGAGAACCCCTACTGTGTAGTTGGAGCTAGTGGCAGCTGGGCCAAAAGGAGTGATAGTTCGGCATCCAGAGCAAGGCTGGTTGGAGCAGTGTCTCCCTAGAGAATAGTCAGAACAGATTGGGAGCATGTGCTTGGTAATCCTTCAGGCAGAAGCTGCATTTGTTATCTTTGTTGATGTTGCTTTGTTAGGTACCCTTCCCAGTCACCTGTGCATTATCTCCCCCTCTACCTTCCACGTAAGTGCACTGTGATAAAAGCCCTACTGTGCCCCCCGGACACTCCTGTGCATTGCAGGTCATTTGTCCAACGTCTGCAGTAGGCGAGGTCCTGTGCTGGGCACTGAGGATAAAGCAGGGAACAAAGTGGGCAGGACCTTGCGTTAAACACTGATCACACAGAATGTTACCTAATTAGAATTTTGACTATTCTTATGGCCCAGCATGCTAGGGAAGCATATAATGGGGTGACTGTCTTTACTTTGGGGTCAGGGAGTGCTTTGTTGAGCAAGTGGTATTTATGCTGTGTGCTGAAGGATGAGTAGTAATGGAAGTGTACCTCACATAGTTAAAATTGTGCTTAGGTAGGGGTTTTGTCTATGCCTCAGAAAGAAATGTAGAAAAATGGAAGAATCAACCCTAGACAACTTACATACTCCCAGTTGAGGGAGGTACACCTAACAGTTCGGAGATCAGTACTGATTATCTAAGTAGATAACTGTTTTCTTTCTGAGACATTTTGGAATTCAGTGGAAGCTCTATGACAATGAAAAGTTTATACTGTAGACCAGTACCTCTCAAATTTTAATGTATGCACAAATGGCCTAGGGAGTCTGGCTAAAATACAGGCTTAGATTAAACAAGCTCGGTGTGGGCCCTGAAATACTGCTTTTCTGAAAAGCTTATACATGATGCTTATGCTGCTGGTCCATGGACCACACTTGGTGCAGCAAGACTGTAATCACGCACAATAAGACTTAAGAAGTAATACCAATTGGGTAAGAGGCTGGATGAATATTCTAGAGGTGATGTCCAATAGGGAGCAATATTTCGTTTTAATTTTTTTTATCGTCATCTGAGGACATTTTTTAAATTGCTTTTAGAGAGAGGGAGGGAGAGAGAAACATCAATGTGAGACAGAAACATCGACTGGTTGTCTTCTGTACACACCCAGATTGGGGCTTGGACCCACAGCCTAGGTATGTGCCTGACCAGGAATCAAGCACCCAAATTTTTGGTTCTGGGACAGCATTCCAACCAACTGAGCCACACCGGCCAGGGCCAATAGGGAGAAACATTTGATAACAGAGAAGACAAAGCAGTTTGGTGCAAGTATTGTGCTACCTACAGAAAGCTAAAAGCGATTCACCATTATTATTACAGAGATGACAGAAGAGCTAGGGATTGAGATAGATGGCCACTAGCACAGCCAGTGAGATACTCCACAGATTTATTTCTGTGGTGAGGACCAAGTGAACTAAATGATCATTAGTCTGCCTAGAGGAAAGGTCAGGCACTGAGGGTTGATGGCCACCTCGTGATAATTACGTGGACTCCACAAAATGATCTAAGGGACAAGCAGCTAGAGATACTAGAGAGGAAGGTGCACTTTACTTGGAAAAAGAAGAATATTTAATACTACTTTTCATTATTCATAGACCATTAATCCATAGATGGAGGGTACTGCTAAATAGATACAGGTAAAAAAAATGGTTGTAAATGGCAAAGGTAGGAATAGAATGGGGGGAGAGGAAACTTATAGTTAATATCCACTTTGAAGGAGTCACCACCATTAAGCCTGTTAATTGCACATGTCTCTTCTCTATTTCACTGGAACCCAGAATAGAAGCTTATAAGACCATTAGAAGACATTACTGGTTTGCCCTTGTTTCATATATCATTATGAAACATATCTTTTGGTTGCAGTTACGCTGTTAAGATTTTGTTCAAAATGTTTTATAGTTCTTAGTAAATTTATTTGGATCAGAGAATGTAACATCAAGTTAGCCTGTCATATTATGAACTGTATGTATAAAATATTTTATATTAAATCATATTTTCTCCCTGGTTTAAAAGAAACATTTTGGAATGCTATAATGGCTTAAAAACCCATCTACTTTTTCCTCCTTTTAGGATGTCATTTCTTTGGACTTCACAAAATTGTACGACCTTCAGCATATTTGAAGAAAGGAATCAGGGTTTCTACAGTGATAAACAGTTATTTTAGGTTCCTTGTCTTTTAACTTTTGTACATTAACCTATAGAAGGATAATAGGAATAATTTACTGATAAAGAGGGCTAAGAGGATACTGAATCAGGCGATTGTCATAAAGCTTTTTAAAATCCTATAAGACAGAGTTAATAGAATTCAAGACTCGTCCTAGAGTAAAATCATCTTTGTTAATTAGATTGCATCTTGATTTTCAGACGCAGGCCCACCTAAAAGGGCCTGAGGAAAGCTGACAGTGTGGCATATGTTTGTGACAATCATGTTTCCTTAGGTATCTGTACTTCTACACTGTGACTCATTAAGAACTGGGTGTCGAGGACCATCAAAGGTATGAGAGTAGTAGTTTGAAAAGGAATGAAATATGTAAAAGGGAACCCCCTTGAAGTTACAGAATTGAGAAAGAGTAGTCATGCCCTGGCAGGGTGGCTCAGTTGGTCAGAGCGTCATCCCAATAAGGCAAGGTTGTGGGTTCAACCCCCCGTCAGGGCACATCCAAGAATCAACCAATGAGTGCATATATAAGTGAAACAACAAATCAATTTTTTCTCTCTCTCTTTCTCCCCCTTCCTCTCTCTAAAAAAATCAAATAAAAAATCAATCAATACAACTTTTTTAAGAAAATAAAAGAAAAAGGGGAGCCACTGTAACAAAGATGATCTTTTTTGTATTGGCCTAGATTGAAACGATTGAGTACAGACTGCCATTCTGTGGGTAATAATACCTACAGTGATACGGAATGTTGCTGGGTAGACTGGGGTCCTGCCGTGCCTTGGGAGCATTGGGGCAGAGAGCGGTTGGTAGGACTCTACCTTCTCCGTCTGCGGAATGGTGTGGCTAGAGGCATGAGGTACAGCTACATTCCAGAGGCAGCCTCATGGCAAAAAGGATTCATTGGAGAAGTAAATGCCATTTCTTAAATGCCTTAGAAACATGGATGAGGAGCTATTATTTATTCTTTAAAACCTAGAAACATTTCTAGAAACAAGGAAAAAATTCTTCTGGTTTTAAAGCCAAGCAGCTTGGCAATCTAGTTGCAAACTTCATTTGTGCTCTCGAATGCCTATGTGATTCAGTTCCTTCCAATAAAATGTGCCTTGCTCTCCGCTGGACCCGTGATGGGATTTAATGAGTGAGAATGAGGGCCCTGTCCTCATCTGGCTGACATGGCTCTAGTGAGATGAAACTAGAAGGTAGGGTTTAGGATTCCAGCCCGTGTTCTTCTGGTTGGCCTTAGTTTCCTCTATTCTGCAGTAAACCTCTTAATTGAAACTTATTATCAAGCCCAAAGAGTTCTACCACGAATTAGTATTGGAAATTGACCCTAGCTGCAAATTATGTATATCATTATGATACTGTATCATTGAGGGCTCTGTGTGTCTGTTCTTCACAACCTTCCCTGTGGGGCTTCAGAGGGCACAGAAAGAGTCCTTGATGTTGGATCCTGTTTTTGTTGTTTCCTCCCCCGACCCAGGTATGAGTCTTTCTGTACCTTACTTTATTTCAAAATTATTTATTAAAAGTCTTGATTTTGTTGTTGCTGGTATGTATACAAACAGTTAATTTAATCACATCATTATTGGAACATTTGTATTGCAAAACACCATGCAAGGCCTAGTGAAAGTGAATTGTATTTCCAATCCATCTATTTTAGAAAACCTTTTAAAAAAAACTAAATTTAACCTGCTCCAGAATTGATAGGGTTAAAGACATAGAATTAGAGGCTTATTCATAGGTAGAATCTGAAGGCTTCTATGATCTATGATACAGTTAATGAACTAGAAGAATGGACTTTTAGATTACATAAAAAATGTTTTTTTAATCCATCCCCTTACCTTGTTTTGAGTTGTACGGTGGTTCGACACATGTTCTGACTGGTTTGGCAAAGCACATTTCTGTTTACCGTAAGTCCAGAGGGAACTGGGAGCATGCATTTACAGAACAAGGCTGGGATGCTTTAGGGTTTTTTCTTTAATGTATATTTTTTTGTGCCCTCACAGCCCTTCGTGTTGGCATCTGCTCCCTAAGTTGGTTTCTGGCTATTTTGGGAAGTCATTTGTTTTTAATTTGGGTAATGCAGATGAAAACTACATACGGAGACATGAGGAGAAGGGGGGCTAGGAGGGAAACAGGATTCTTCAGGCATGTAGGGATGTACATGGAGAATTTCAAAGACTTCAAACAGGTGTGGAGGGGTAGGGAAACAGCAAACTCGAAGCCTTTCCACTGTGACGTTGTCTTCTAATGAAGAACAGCTTGAACACTGTAATTTTGAGAGTGTTGCACTATTTCAAAGTCAGAGACTTAGCACATTTGAAAATAGTGGGGCGATTGAATGTTTTCCCTCTTAAATGTAATTGCGTATATTTGGTCATCATCTTACTTTGATAGCTGTGGGTCCCAAAATGAACACCAGAGCTTTTCAGAGTTAGATGGGCCACGGCAGCACCTTCTTTTGTCCTTTATCTCCATCGTTTTCGTGGCGCATGAAGATATTTTTTGTCTCTTTTAAGCAAAACAATGTGTGTGTTTTTCTCTTTCTAGTTCTTCACAAATGACGTGGAATTAATTCTTCATTTTTCTGTTTTGCAGTACATTTTTATACCTGAAATTTCTGGTAGTGTGGGCACTTGTCCTACTGGCAGACTTTGTCCTGGAGTTCAGATTTGAATACCTGTGGCCATTTTGGCTTTTCATCAGAAGTGTCTATGATTCCTTCAGATACCAGGGACTGGTATGTTTATTAATACATGAACTTAATAACCGTTCTAAGAAAATCTTCAGTAAATGATAATGAAACTGTTTAAAGTAGATTTTATTAGTCATACGTAGGTGACTGTTGAGCTAAATTGGGTCTGTGGACTGACACTGGCCTCTAAGGCTATTTTGTCTAAACCCACTGATCAAATCACGATCCCTCCTCCTCTGTCCCTGCAGGGAAAAGAAGGGGAGGGAAGGAGGCCTTGGGGAGGGAGACAGAGTAGTAGAGGAAGCAGAATGGCCCGCCTCTACTCTGAAGCATTTCTGGAGCCCCTTTCACTGTGCTTGTGATTGGCTTGGAGTTAGAGCAGCACTTCCCAAACTTTTTGGTCTCAGAACCTGTTTACATTCTTAAAAATTATTGAGTACTCCAGAGAGCTTTTACTTATGTAGGTTGTATCCATCCATATTCACTATGTTAGAAATTAAAACAAAAACTTGAATATTTATTAATTCACTTAAAAACAATGAAATCATTACCTGTTATTACAGTTTAAAATTTTTAGATGAGAAATAAATTTATTTTCCAAAACAAAAAATTGGGTGATTGACTACAGTTTTGCAAGTTTATATAATGTCTGGCTTAATGGAAGACAGCTGGATTTTCATGTCTGCCTCTGAACTCAGTTGATTGTAATGTCCCCTATCATGTAGCTTCTGGAAAACACCACCATACTCCTGAGTGAATGAGTGTGGAAAAGGCAGACATCTTAGTATTATTATGAAAATAGTTTTGACCTGGAAGACTTGCTGAGAAGATCCCAGGGACCCCCAGGGGTCTGGAGACCATGTGTTTTGAGAACTACTGACCTTGTAGTTCTGTTGTGTTACTTAGCCACATCTTAAACCTCTAACTCTTCCCTCGGGCCTGGCGCTTTAGTCAGAACAAATCCATGCCTTGAAGAGATGGTTTTGAGCTCCTGTCCCATTGGTTAATAGGGAGAGGTACATCCGGAGGAAGGCTGCATTATTAAAATATTAACATCAGCATAATTCTTACTACTAGTATGGTTCATTCATCTGTACTCCAGAAGCCTATCCTTTAAGAATGAGGCTCTTTAGGAATGTATTGTGAGGAGAGGAGCCTTTTCTGTGTTAAAATCCCAATCTTTAGATAACCTATCTATGGAATCCAGGTGAACTTTCTGTGAACCGACTTCAGTTTGTTCTAGTCCAGCTATTCTTCATGTTTTGAGGCCATAAATAGGATTACTCTTTAATATTAAATTAACCACTATTTTTTTATGGTTGATGTAAAATGTTTAAAATTTCCTGTTACAATTTTCCCTGTAGTTACTGCATGGAAGTGTTAGAGATTTTGTCTGACGTGCTTTTATTCCCTGTTTGAAAATAACAGGTTCTAAAATGTGTTTTGTTTTGTTTTTTTTCCCTTTAGGCCTTCTCAGTGTTTTTTGTTTGTGTAGCGTTCACATCAAATATAATATGTCTGCTGTTCATCCCCATACAATGGCTTTTTTTTGCTGCTAGCACGTATGTGTGGGTTCAGTATGTATGGCACACAGGTAAGTCTTCCTGGTTTCTCCTATGGGCAGAAGTCTTAGATTCAGACTCTTTAAATGTGGTGATTCATCTTTGAATACATTATTTAGAGTTGAGTTTAATGTGGGCAATTTAAAATTGTCTTTTCCTAATAGATTATAATAAATTGTGTCTTTAAAATATATTTTATCTTTTTCTCATTATTGAATCAAGAGTTTAAGCCTTTATGATTTGATATCTTGATTGTTACTATCTCATCATTTTTTTTAAAAGTTTAATTAGTCGAAATCTGATTTGGTACAAGAATCCCCACAGCATCCCTTGCACATGGTGTTTAATCTCTGAAAACCTATAGTGACAAGGAACTCATTACTGTAATTTTGGGGCAGCTATAATAGGGACTTCTTTCTCATACTGAGCCAGAATTTTCTTGTGACTTTTTTTACACTTCTGACCCAGGAGGTCTTGGCTATTTGGGGGCTCACTGATCTCTTAGAAGATGTAAAAAGGTTTTCCCCAGAAAAAATATATGGGAATGTACAAAACTTTTCCTTAAAATTTCAGGGAGCCTATAGGCCATCCCCTCAACTCCAAACATTGGACCCCTGCTGCATTAGAACCACACCAAAGGAGTGTAACCTCCATCCACGTTAATATTTCTTTAGAGAGTTAAAGATACTGTCATATCCTCTCTTCTTTTCTGTAGGCAAAACATCTCTGGTTTCATCAGTTTTTCCTCATGTGTTATTATAAGCACTTCACCATTTTGCTCTCCCTAGTTCTTAGTGGTTCTCTTAACCAAAATTTATAATTTCAGGTATGTTCTGATTTGAGAGGAGTTACATAGTCACCTCCCTTCTTCTTAGAGCTACACTGCTCTTTCCAACTAAGATAGATGAGATGTTTTGACAGCTCCCTCCACTGTGAAAGCCTGAATGTGGGATACATGAGGATGTGTGGATTGGCTCCCAGATCATTTAACTTGCCTGCAAAACTGCGTGAAACGTGATTCTTAGGCCCAGCTGCAACCTGTCGGGTTTTGACCACTTAGGGAACGCCAACTAATAAAAGCTCTCTGGAGCCACATTCACCCTCTTCTCAGAGGTGCTAAGAGGATGATGTTGGCCCACGTAGAAGACACAGTTCAGCTGTTATTTAAAGTATCTACTTAGAGCACAGTTTTCTCCATCTCCATCTTTCCCATTCTTTTCATATAGGATTGATTTATAAGCTAGCATGATGGCTTCTTAGTCTGCTTTCCTTTAACTAAAGTGATTTTTCTGCATTCCAGTTTTTACTTGTATTTCCTTGTCTTGGGCCTCAGTTTCAAGAGAGTTGCCATTTACAGTTGTCATTTTCTCTAGGTCTCAATTTCTTTGTCATGTGAAAGTGGAGTAATCTAGATAATGTTTAAGGGTGCAGTCCAGCTCAGACAATCTGTGACTCTGATGAACTATTCTCATTCCCTAAATTACTTTAATAATGTCTCAGTAGCTGAGGGGAAAAAAAATACTCACGTAACTATTAATAGAACCTATTGGGAACAAGTTCAGTGGGTGACTCACAGGGCAGCAACGAAGCTACGATCATAGATGATACTTGTCTCTCTTTAGCCCTAGGCTCAGAAATGTATGTTGGAGTAGCCAAGCTGTGAAGTATGTTTTCATTAGGAATGATTAGTGCTCAGGCAGACAAACAAAATAGACTGTGTTCTTATTGGGCCCGACTGATACGAGTGCAGTTTATATAAGGCCCGACTGATACGAGTGCAGTTTATATAACTCGGGATGAATTTCTTTTCTAGCTGTTAAAATTTAAAATTCTTTTTTAAGAATATTAGGAATGGTTGATGAAATTATATATTGCCACAAAAGAAGATAGTACTATATTATAAACTTCTTTCCTGGCTGTGAAGAGGGAAAAAATAGGATACAAAACTGTGTGTACATGACTATCACACTTGTTCAAAAATGTTTTTCAACATAGTTTTATTATGTTACTTGATAGGTTTAGAAATACAGGTATTTTGCCCAAATTTTTCTATTTTTTTCTGTAATGTGCTTATTATATTTATGATAACTTTAGAAATTAATTTTTGAAGAGGCATTTTGAAATGAATTTGAAAATGCATTATCCTAAAGGTTGCTATTTGTCTTCTTACACTGTAAAAATAGCTTTGTGTGTGTGTTAAATCTGCAAGAATGATTGAATCCATTAGCTACCTTCACAGAGCCTGGGGTGTGGTGTTCCTTCTTCACAGACTAGGTCTAAGGGGACTTAGGGTTATTGTCCTTAGAAGCAGACTGTATTATCTCTGTAAACTTGGGCCCAATTTGTATCAATTCTGGGCCCTACTTAACTCTTCAGTAAAATAAGGAAGTTCAACTAAGTTACCTTTTTTCTAATTCCAAAATTCTGTGATGTTTTTTGTTTGTTTGTTTCATCCCAAAGATCCGTAGCAAAAAGCCCTTTAGTCCTTCAGGTGACTAATTTTTTCCCTCCTATTCTCTCCTTTGTAACTTGCTGGCCTTATACAGTCTCAGAGGAGCTCTTTCCACAGTTACTGGACCTCATGCCTGTGTAGTCCATCTTTGTAAATACCCCATTGTTAGTCACATCCTGACAAAAGATGGACCTAGTCTGCAGATATTGAATAATGTTCCATTATTTGCATTTTACTTATTCTGTTGCAAGTTGCTTTTTCCTCCCTTGGAAATTGTTTTTAATTACCAAAGGAACATGAGCTTGTAGTTAAAATAAATTTTGAACAGTACTTAAATGTCAAAACCATTTCTTTGTGCTGTAACTCATTCTTAATAATTTATTTACTTATTTACTTACTTTTAAAGAGAAGGGGAGGGAGGGAGAAAGAAAGGGAGAGAAACAGCAATGTGCAAGAGAGACATGGATTGGTATCTCTTGCATGTCCCCAACCAGGGACCTGGCCCACAATCCAGGCAGGTGCCCTGACCTGGAATTGAACCAGTAATCTTTCAGTTTGCAGGCCAGCATTCAATCCAGTGAGCCACACCAGCCAGGACTAATAATTTATTTTTTTATGTATCACTTTATATTAATACAAATTTTCATTCTTTTGAAAGCTGCATCATGTGTTACTATATAGATTAACCAAGATTAAACAGTTCCCTATTGATAGACATTTAAATTGATTCTCTATTTTTACTTTAGCAAATAATAATACAGTGCGTATTCTTACACATTTATCCCGTGGCCCTTTTATATTTTTGTAGGGTAAATTTCTGGAATTGGAATTTCTAGGTCAAAGGTATAAGTATTTTAAACTTAATTATACTGCCAAATTGTCTTCTAAAAAGTATGTCTCAATTTATATCATTGCCAGGTATGAGAATGAACTTCGCTCAGACCCTCCCTGTACTATATTACATGTCTTTTAAATTTTTGCTTAGCCAATAGGTTATAAAAAGGAAACTAATTTTTAAGATGGGACTTGTGTCTTCTAATCAGTAGTGAAGTTGAGCATCTTTTCATATTTTTAAAGCTTTCTTCGTATTTCCTTTTTTACTTGCATTTATTGCCCTTCCATTGATTTATTGGAGCTCTTTGTATGCTAGGGCTATAACTTTTTTGTTTTACATATATTGTCAATATTTTGTGCCAGAATATTTGTCTTTTATTTCTGCCTATGATTCCACAGTATCTTTTGTTAGACAAAAGCTCACTTTGGATTAAATTGCTTCTAAATTGGTTTAAAAGTCTTAATGGAACTTACTGTAGTTGAACTAGTCTTTCAAACAATCCGTCTGTTCTGTTAGTTAATGTATCATTGATGTTTGTCTCTTTGCTGCTTTCCTACAGAAAGGGGAGTGTGTTTGCCCACTGTGTCCCTCTGGATACTCTTTGTTTATATTGAAGCAGCAATTAGATTTAAAGATCTTAAAAATTTTCATGTAGACCTTTGTCGTCCATTTGCTGCTCACTGGTGAGTATTATGTATATTCTTAATCTGTAATTCAGTTCAGTGTTTTTAATGTAAGTGGTAAGTGCAATTGTAAACTTTTCTCTTAGAGATTTTACATGAACCCAGAAGACCCCATAACATGGTGGTAAAGAGCATGAGCCCTCTATTCAGGCAGATAAGTGTTTTAATCCCAGCAGCTGTCCCCTAACAGCTTTGTTGCCTTGGGCTTGTCACTATCTCTAAGCCTTAGTTCTCTAACCTGTGTATTGGGGACCTATCCCATGGGGTCGTGGGAAGATGAAATGAAGTGATATATGTAATGTGTTTTTTCTTAATTGATTTGAGAGTTCGAGAGAGAAACATTGATTTATTGTTCCACTTATTTATGCACTCATTTGTTGGTTCTTGTGCGTGCCCTGACCAGGGATCAATCTGCAACCTTGATGTATCTGGATGATGCTCTAACCAACTGAGCTACTCAGCCATGGCTTAAAGTGTTTAACTTAATGCCAAGTACATAGGTTTCTGACAAATGTTATCTATTTTTATTATAATCAGATGTTCATTTCCAAAAGTCTCAATAAAATATATGGCTATTTCATAAAGCTTAAATGAACTTACAATTTTCTTAGCTAATTTGCAAAAGCAAGAGAATATTATTAATAAAATTTAAAGGAATATTATTTTTTCTTATGAAATGTAAATGAATTTAAGATATTTTATTCGTTTAACCTTAACCACGAAACATTTTTTAAAAGTCCTCACCGGAGAATATATATTTATTAATTTTAGAGAGAGGGGAAGGGGGGAAGAGAGAGAAACACTGGTGTGAGAGAGAAACATCAATTCGTTGCCTTCCATAGATGCCCTGGTTGGGGCTCAAACCCTCAGCCTTTTGATACAGGTGGCTCCAATCCACTGAGCCACTGGGCCGGGGCAGAGGAAACAGTCTTTAAAATGAGCTTGATTCTTGTTTACATCTATTGTGGAAAGCACCAGTTAATGTGTGTTTCTTTTAAACACACCAATTTTTGCTAATACTTAAGACAGAAACCAAGATAAACAGGAATTAACTGAAAAAAATAGTTTCCAGTTTTTTAAAGTCTTTTCACAAATAAGTGAAGTACCATATTTTTCGGACTATATAATGCACCGGACCATAAGATGCACCTAGGTTTTAGAGGAGGAAAATAGGAAAAAAAATTTTTGAAGCAAAAAATGTGGTCCTGCTCCTGCCTCATGTGACCCGGCTCCATCACGGGTTCCCCCCTCCCCAGCGAGCCAGGTAAGCTACATTAGGGCTAAAAGACGCACCCCCATTTTCCTCCCAAATTTGCGGGGGTGGGAGGAAGTATGTATTATGGTCCAAAAAATACAGTAAATAAACCTGGTCAATAAAACTTGTCACTGAAATTGGTAGTGAGGTCACTTTTAGACTATGATTAATAAGTTTTTAAATTATTAAAGTTTAATATGAGTTTTGACAGTGCTTGCAGAGGCTTTGAAACAGACTGATGAGTTGAATGAAAATACTTCAACTTTTTATCCCAGAGATTAGAGTTGTAAGTACAGCTGTTACTTTGGTGTCACAAACTGATCATATCAGATACTTACATAAGTGATGAACTGTTTATGAAATAATTTTCCAGGAATAGCTGGTGATAGTACCCTCAGGCAGCAAGAATATTAAATTGGGCACCTGAATTGACCCTGTCTTCTGGTATTAAAAACCAAATGTTGTCCTTTTGAATTTTTTTTAACGCTTTTAATGTTTCCTTATGAACCCTTATGAAATCTCTACCCTGTTAGATCTTAAAAGCATACAAATGCCCAAGTCCTACTAATGCACAAGGCAGTTCAGTGTTAATCAGCAGCATTAGCCACTGTATCCAACAATCACTGCGGTACTTCTTCGGTGAGTTTGAAGAATGCCAAAGTCTGATGGGCGGGCGGCCTTATGTCTAACAGTCCTCTGTTTCCTGGGAGTTCGTTCTACGTGCCAACTGCTTCTGATTTCCACAGCAGACGTCACATTTATTTATGTGTTTACTGAATGCTCAGCTGTCATCATCATCTAAAATTTATTTCTTGATTGCAGTCATAGGTGTCCTCATGTGCTTGATGCGTGTGTTTTTTATTGTTAACTTGGAATTACTGGCTGGATTGTCTTTCTTTCTAGTATTGGGTACCCTGTGGTGACTTTGGGCTTTGGCTTCAAAAGTTATGTAAGCTACAAAATGCGGTTAAGGAAGCAAAAGGAAGTGCAAAAAGAGAACGAATTTTACATGCAACTTCTTCAACAAGCCCTCCCCCCAGAGCAACAGATGCTACAGAAGCAAGACAAAGAGTCTGAGGAAGGTAGGTCTTTACCCTAAAGCTGTTTGTTGGCTCAATAGGTTAGTCACTATTACATGGCAGGACTTCTTTTTTTTTTTTTTAAGTTGCTAAGATTTTGGAAGATTACCAAGGACTTCCTGTTTTCCAGTGTTCCTTTTTTGGGCCATTGATTTGTTTGGTCATGAACTAGAGTGTGGGTGATGGTTTCCACCTAGTATCTGAAGACCATATGCCTTTAAATATGTTTGTTTTATATATTTTATTTTTATAGCTTACTTAATATTTTGTATTTTATTTGTTATAAATATTTTAAAGTATTTATTCTCAGTAGCAAAATAGTATGTATAATTACATGAGTTTGTAACTGAAACAAGCCAAGAATCAAAGCATAAGTAAGACAGAGAAGGAGACAAACAAAATTGTTTTATAAGTCAAAATTTTTCTGAATAGAGCAAAGATGGATAGGTTCCATTTTAAATGGTTCATATAATACAGTGTGGAACTTAAATTGAACCTTTTCTATAAGGACTTCTCTAATAAGCATATAATCAATTCAGTAGATGAATTGACAACAGCGGTTTTTTTGTTTTTGGTTTTTTTGGTTTGAGAATTGGAAGTTTGGGGCCATATTTTTAGTTGATATGTGCCAGATCTTATTCTCTGCTGTGGTGTAAAAATACCTCTTCAAGTGAACTTTGACAAATTGGAATGTGTAGACCTAATACAGAAAATTTTTTACAAGTTTCCTAGTAAATGATACAGACTTTTCATTACGTCAACTCTAGAGTCAAGAAAAAACATATAGCCCTGGCTGGCGTGGCTCAGTGGATTGAGCACCAGCCTGCAAACCAAAAGGTCGCTGGTTAGGTTCCCAGTCAGGGCACATGCCTGGGTTGCGGGCCAGGTCCCGTGTCGGGGGCGTGCGAGAGGCAACTGATCCATGTATCTCTCGCACATTGAAGTTTCTCTCCCTTCCCCTCTCTACAGGTAAATAAGTAAAATCTTTTTTAAAAATGTAGATGCCTTGTATTATTTTTTTAAAAGATTTTATTTATGTATTTTTAGAGAGGGGGAGGGAGGGAGAAAGGGAGAGAAACATCGTTGGGTTGCCTCTTGCACACCCCCAGCTGGGGATCTGGCTCGCAAGCCGGGCATGTGCCCAGAGTGACTTCTTAGTTTGTAGGACAGGTGCTCAGTCCACTCAGCCACACCTGCCAGGGCAGGGTTCTAACATCACACTTCTTTTGTTTCATTAATCTCTCTTCAATAAAGTTATTAAGTGTGTTTAATTCAAGCACCTTTTAAAATATGGCCTCTTAGGAATATGATCTGCCTATGTCCTCTCACCCCAATGTTAGACAAGTTGGATTTGACTGATAAGTGAAGTGTGACTTAATTATAAAATCCTTATTTTTGAGGCAAAACCTTTAATGGCTTGGTGTTTAGAAATGATGGCAGTTTTCTGAATGTTCAGCTTCACAAATTTATTTGGATTTGCTTCTTGAAGTTAGCATAATGTAGTATAGTTACTGCTTATAAATGAGGTTGCAAATTAATGTAGTGAGTTTCTAAGCATAGATAATGAAGTCTGTTGAATCAGTCGATTCTGTGGTTTTATACAACTCAATATTCCGGTGTGGGTTTTTTTGTTTGTTGGTTTGTTTTTGGTATTGTAGCAGCCAAAGGATTACCTGATATGGATTCCTCGATCCTTATACACCACAATGGAGGTATCCCAGCCAATAAAAAACTTTCCACAACTTTGCCAGAGATAGAATATCGAGAAAAAGGGAAAGAAAAGGACAAGGATGCCAAAAAACACAACCTTGGAATAAACAACAATAACATTCTACAACCTGTAGACTCTAAAATACAAGAAATTGAGTATATGGAAAACCACATCAATAGTAAAAGATTAAATAATGATCTCGTGGGAAGTACAGAAAACCTCTTGAAAGAGGACTCATGCACTGCTTCCTCAAAAAATTACAAAAATGCCAGTGGAGTTGTGAACTCCTCACCTCGAAGTCACAGCGCCACAAATGGGAGCATTCCTTCTTCATCTAGTAAAAATGAGAAGAAGCAGAAATGTACTAGCAAGAGCCCCAGCACACACAAGGACTTAATGGAAAACTGTATTCCTAATAACCAGCTAAGCAAACCAGATGCACTGGTAAGGTAAGTGTGCCTGCTGTGTCCTTACCAGTACTTTCCAATGAACTTAACTTACACTGTGACTCTTACCTCTGTGGGCTTTGACATTTGAGAGTATTTCACAAGGGTTTGTTGGCCACCCTGGTGCCACTGTCCTGAAGCATTGACAGTAGCTCCTTCCAGTGTTCTGAGTTAGAGGTGACACGGATTACTTTCTGCAGTTGACAAATTTACATGTGACTTGATTTTCTAGTGGTGTCGAGAAACATATCTTTAGTTTTTGGCCTTTTATTTTTGCATATCCAAAGCTCTCATGGAACAGACAGGAAAAGCAGAGTGTGTGTCGTGTTGATGCAGATCTCTGTCTGAGAGGTACCAGTGGGGCAGTGGAAAGATCGGCCTCACCTCCTGGTGCTTGTTTTTGTTTCTACTTAATATTCAAATTATGCCCCAAGTAACTCTGGGAAAGTTAGGTTTGAAAAGTAATCTCTTTCTAAAAGTTCCGTAGGTAAATACATTGTTAGGCATGGATTTTAATCAGAAGTGTTCCTTTTTACATTTTGAATTAAAAGAATAATGTCGTATTGCCTTAACCGGCTCAGACTTAATTTTGCTATATTTTATATTTTTATGTATTCTATAAAATAACCATATTCCTTTTTCCTTATATCTTTCAATTTGGAAACTGAGATCTGAACTGGAGCTTTTTTTTTTTTTTAATATGTAACAAGGGGGCAATTGTAACTCCCTCCACAAAGTTGTCTTACATTCCTGTCCCTTTGGCTTGCTTAAGAGCAGACAATATATTTATTCTAGGAGGGAAGGTTGTCAGTGTTACAACTTATATAAACTAGATTATTAATTTGTTTTCATTTTCTGATTGGTAGCTAGATTAAGGGAAACATATTTAGGTTCCACTGCGGACGGCTCTTGACACATTATAGCCCCCAGGCACTTTTGGAAACACGCTGTGCTATTGCTGATGCCAGGCTGGTATCTTCCTCTGTCTGTTGTGACATTCTGCCCATCATGCCCTGCAGAAAAAACACTCAGCAGAGAACCAAACCTCTTCCAGATACCTGTGGGAGAAAGACCAGTTAGTTGACCTTTTCAGTCAATTTTCCCACAAACTTACTACCGTATTTTCGGACTATAAGACGCACCAGACCATAAGACTTACCTAGGTTTTAGAGGAGGAAAATAGGGTAAAAAACCCTGCTCTACCATCGCCCCCTGCCCCCGACCCCCAGTGAGCCAGGTAAGCTACATTCAGACTATAAGACACACCCCCATTTTCCTCCCAAATTTGGGGGGTGGTTCTTAAAGTCCAAAAAATATAGTATATATTATAAATAAAAGCTTTTGATATCTGTCACAAACTTTTTGATACCCTTTGTCCTATACAATTTTAATAACAGCTGTCAACCCAAAACAGTTTTCCTCTGTTGGGTATTGCAGAGAGCAGTCAAGGCTCAGTCTTACACCATTTCACTCAGGCCCCAGTTGTGGTTGTTGATTGACTCTGCTGCCTAATCTACCTTCAGTAAAGAAGTTCAGGGACTCCTCAGATGGCCAGTTTTCCACATGTGGGTCCAGTGCCCCTTCCTGTGGTCACTAATGTGATGTGCTTGATTGGAAGGATCCCAGAGTATTACTATTTTAGGGAAAACCTTCTGTCAAATACGTAAATAGAAAATATTGCATTTAAATAGTTTTATAAGCTTCCATAGGATTATTTTCAACTTTTAACGTAATATAAAAAATAAGAAGATGATCTAAATATCCAACAACAGGGGACAGATTTAAATAAATTATGGTTCATTCATTTGAGGGCCTTTTTAAAAAAGATTTTATTTATTTATTTTTAGAGAGAGGGGAAGGGAGGGAGAAAGAGAGGACAGAAACATCAATGTGTGGTTACCTCTTGTGCACCCCTATTGGGGACCTGGCCCCACAACCCAGGCATGTGCCCTGACTAGGAATTGAACCAGCGACCCTTTGGTTCGCAGGCCAGTGCTCAGTCCACTGAGCCACACCAGCCAGGGCCATTTGATGGACTTTTAATACAGATACTACAAAATTATATTTTTGAGCTATATTAAACAATATAGGGAAATGCTCATGACAATATTTTCTAAAGAAAGTAGAAAGCAATTTTATTAAAAACATTTTTTTAAAGTATACATAGAAAAAGGGTTTGAAGGGGAAGAAAACAAAATGATAACAATAGTTATTGCCCCATGGTAGTATTTGGGCCTTATTTTTTCTTTTTACTTTAATGCATTTTCAAATTTTTCTATGATGAGCAACAATGAAAGTTTATAAAAAGATGACTATCTGTCTGAGCAAATTATCCAGCTTGGCTATAGGAGGCCTTATCATGCTTCCTCTGGCCATTCTTGGCTCTCTCTTATTTCTTCTTGTTTGACTTTACGTATGTTTTGATGAGGATTAATAAGACTGAAACTGATCCAAACCTGACGTGTTTGAGTTGTTAGCTAGAGAGTGCATTTGTTATCTTCAGATGGAGAGGGCTGGACTCAGTGGTCTCTAACGCTGCTTCTGGTGCAAACCTAAACAGGCTGATTCGTATAATATATGAGCCCTGTGCTACTACAGACTCAACCAGGGTTTTGTACAGGTCCAGGTTCAGGTGCTGGCTGGCTGTAGGAAGAAAATTGAACTACCCTTTTAAACGTGCTTTTTAAAAAAATCATCTGGGCCCTAGCTGGTGTGGCTCAGTGGATTGAGCACTGGCCTGTGAACCAAAGGTTTACAGGTCCAATTCCCAGTGTAGGGCACGTGTCTGGGTTTCGAGCCACGATCCTCAGAAGGGGGGCGCGCAAGAGGCAGCCACACATTGATGTTTCTCTTCCTCTCTTTCTCCCTCCCTCCCCCTCTCTAAAAATAAATAAATAAAATCTCTAATGGAAGCCATTACTGCATCATTAGTATGGATTCATCATAACACATTCTATAGCTATGTCTGTCTCAATATCAATGTCATGGTTGAGAACTGCTATATTTGAGGAACCAATTCAGTGACTTTGGAGGGGGGAATTCATTAGTACACCACTTTCAAAGAGAATTCTTGTAGCTCGATATAGCTGTCAAAATAAGATTTGATGGTTTTTCCCTTAGAAGGGTCAGGCTGTCCTTCAGGTCTTTTCCATTTCTCCAAGCTCCACGGATGTTCTCTAGTGTACGGCGCACCACCGGTTGGCAAAGGACTGCACACAGGCGAACTCTGGCCCACTGCATTTTTGTAAAAAGTTTTATTCACTTACATAGCATCTGTGGCTGCCCTTGTGCTGCAGTGGCAAGAGTTGAGTAGCTGTGTATGGCCACAAAGCCAGAGGGGTTTACTGTTTAGCCTTTTACAGAAAACATTTGCTGATGTATCACTAAGGTTAAGGAATGTGGGTGAAGGTAATGAACTTGAGAATAAGTGTTGCCTGTAGGATCCTTCCCAGGAAAAGTTCAGGAACTTGCTAAAGCCAGTCCAAAGCCTGTTTGGTTGAGAAATCTTGGTTGGCCAAAAAGTTCATTTAGTCTTTTCTGTACAATGGCTCTAGTAGTGTTTAGTTGTCTTTAACCTAATTCAAAACAATTTTGTTCGATTGTATTGTGACAGCTGTCATATCAGTGTGCATTTAAAAAAAAACTTACCAAAATTGGTGAATTTCTTCTGTACAACCACTTTAATATTGAAGATTAAAGAAAATATACAACATTTTTGGCATATTATGCTTTATTATTTCAAGAAAGCTAAAAATGCAGCTGAAACAGAAAAAGATTTGTGCAGTCTATGGAGAAGGTGCTGTGACTGATCAAACGTGTCAAAAGTGGTTTGTGAAGTTCCTTGGTACTATTGACATTTTGGTCAGATAATTCTTTGCTGTGGGGCTGTCTTATGCATTGGAAGATGTTTAGCAGCACCGCTGGCCTCTACCTACTAGAAGCCAATAGCGGGAGACAGCTGACATAGTCAAAATATCCAAATCAACAGTTATTGGTGAATATGAAAAACATGTTTTTTATTTTATGGAAAAAACTAAACTAACTTTTTGGCCAACCCAATACATATCTTACAAAATGACCCAATTTCTGCCAGCTTGATTTCTGAATTCTTTACCTAAGATGTTTAGAAACAGACTTACAATGTTGGTAGCCAAAAATATCTTTAATTCTTACATGAGAAAAATTCTAGACAAAAACAGAATAAGCAGTGAGGAAGATCAGTTTTTTTTGTTTTTTTAATTTAACTAAGTGCTGGGTTAGAAAGGAATAATGTAAATTAGAATGAGATTTGCGTACACTTTTTTCAGTGGTCATTTAAAAATATTTTAAGAGTGAAAAAATATAGACCATTTAGAGAAAAGAAAATAATCCCACCGTTCTGACACTAATTACTGTTAAATTTTGTTGTACTTTCATCAACCACATTTATATAATTGTGGCCACAGCATTGAGTAGTTTTTTGTTCTGCTTTTTCACTTACATCAGATAGAAAGCCTTTTCCCAACTGAGCCTAACCCTCACGTTTGTTTGATGTGGAATATTCCATGGCAGCTCTGTGCGCTCATTCAGCAGTCCCTCCAAGATCGGGCAGATCACTGTGGGACACCTGAGCCGCTTTCCTGCAGTTTCAGGGCCTGCGAGCAGGAGAGCCAACAGTTTTGTTTGCATTTGGCACCCAGTTCCCTCTCAGATACAGCCCGGGACTGTGGGGTTTCTTGTTGGCGATTGTTACTTGTTTCAATTTTCCTGGTTAAGGGAGAGAATTTAAGACTTTGAGTACAAAATGCAAAGTGATCCAAATTCTTCAAATGTCAAAGCAGAAGTCTCTTCTTGATTTATTTCCAGTTCACTTTTTTGGTAGATTCGTCTTTATTTATTTATTTATTTATTTTTAGCGCTAATTCTTAATAAGATTTCAGCTCTTTAACATGGTTGAATGATGTCTGGTGGGAAGAACCATAAAGGAAAAGTATCTGCTGTTTGCCTACTAGAGGTGCATTCAACACAACCCAGTAGAATTTAGAGTAATGATTATTTTTTTGGAACTGTAAGAGTTCTAAAAGACATCTAAACTACCTCCACAATCCTTTTGATCAGTGAAGTAAATGAGCCCTAGAAGGTTCAGTGGTGAGTCCGAGCCACTCAGATGGATTGGTGGTGCCAGGACCAGAACCGAAGTTTCTTGACTTCTGCCTTTTCTTTTATACCATGCTGCTTAAAAGAAGTTTATCGACCTGCTTTATTTTTCTACTTTAAGTTTTTGTTACAAATGTACATATAGCTAAACTTGTTTCAAAGGATTGACACCAGACCTAGATTTTATGCTCCAAACGCTAAAATGTGTACAAGAAATGCTTAGAATCTCAGAATTCATTTTTCTTCTAGAGAGATGCTATTCTAAGTGTTTTTAAAAGTCTTGCTCTTACCAAAGACACAAGGGCATACTTATCTCAGAAGAGAAGAGGGCTGTCTACTTGTACCCTTGAAAGCTTACAGGGTCTCCGAGAATTTAACCCTGGTTTGGTCTAGCTTGGGAATTAGTCTGGTCCAGACAGCCTAGAGCCGCTGAGCATGGAATGTGCCTTTTAGGGATAGGGATATGGGGTAGGTTTAGCTTCACAGCAGCAGACCTAGATGCCCTGAACTGGAATACTTAAGACCAGGGATGCAACCATCAATTTAACCCTGAGGAGAGGCCACCATTGACTGCTTGGAAGACCTGGGGTCCCGGGTTGTGGGCATTGCTGAAATAGTAAGTTCCGAGAAAGTTTGAAGCCATGGAATGGGGGACGGCCTGTTCTTCAGGGGAAATTGGAAACCTGGGAAAAGTTACAGTACATTGAATACTCATGCTTTTATTTCTCTGTGATTTCATTGGTTATTTCAAATACTATTGGGTTGGCCAAAAAGTTTATTTTCTGTAAGATGGCTCCCGTAGCGCTTAATTGTCTTTAATTTCATTTGAAATAATTTTGTTAGATGATATTGTGACAGCTGTCATATCAGCATGAATTAAAAAACTTAATCAAAATTGGTGAATTTTTGTGTAGCCATTTTAATATTGAAGATGGAAGAAAATAAGCAACATTTTTGGCACATTATGCTTTATTATTTCAAGAAAGGTAAAAATGCAACTGAAATGCAAAAAAGATTTGTGCAGTGTATGGAAAAGGTATTGTGACTGATCAAATGTGTCAGAAGTGGTTTGCGAAGTTTCATGCTGGAGATTTCTCACTGGATGATGCTCTGCCATTGGGTAGACCAGTTGAAGTTGATAGCAATCAAATTGAGACATTCATTGAGAACAATCAACCTTTATACCATGAGGGAGATAGCCAACAAACTCACAATGTCCCAAAACAATAAAGTTATTGGTGAAAATGAAAAATACATCTTTTATGGAAAAAAAACCATATGGACTTTCTGGACAAACCCAATAAAAGTTGGCGGGTGAACAAAATGTCATGGCTTTTCATTACACTTTCAAGTCCATGTAAATCTTGTATTTATGTTTAATGATGTTAGGTTTCTCTTACGATGTTAGGGGGACAAAGAGAGCAAAAGCTAAAAATTAGTCAGCTTTCCCCTTTGACTGGACTTGCTGGTGGCAGAGGTTGACCAAATGTGGTTTGACCAGCAGTTCAGGCTTATGTACTTCTGAATAGCTTATCTTCCAGACTCCAGCATTTGAGGTGGTCGTGTAACCTCTGACTTATCTGAGGCTCCTTAGTCTTGCTGTTTGAGGAAAAAATCACAGTGGATAGTTTATAGTACTTCATATTTCTTATTTCCCTACATTTTAAGATGTTTGCACACATTCAAAAATTATATATCCATTGAAAAGAAAGGGTCATTTTTTACATACTGATTTTTAATAATCAGCAGATTCAGTATAACTTAGTGTGAATAACTGTGAAAAAGAGCAAAGTGAAGAGAATCCAAGAAGCCCCTACATTGTCAAATTAAAGAAGTATTTCAAAGCAACAAGGAAAATTGAGGGCTAATGCTATTTACCAGAAGAACAAAGAGACATCAGTTCTTTCTGCAACTATCCATCTTTCCTTTCCCTTGTAGCTGTTAGGATACTGACCTGGATTCTGGTTAGGAGTGGCGGGGGCCAAGGGGTGGGGGGTGGGAGTGGTGCAGGCTGCTTGCTCTTAGTTCTCAGGGCAGCGAAGGGCAAGGAACTTATTAGTTCCAACTTAACAGAAAGTGGGGGAAAAGATTTAGATCATGGAGCCCAAGATTATAGGCACAAAGCAAGAATAGAATCCAAAGCTGGGACCTGGCTATGGGGGAGAAACAAGACACAGCACTCACTTCAGGAGTAAGGCCTGTGAGCATTCCTGGGACAGGAACTTTGGGGGGGGGCCTTTTATGAATCATTCCAGCCCTCCCCCCAAGGTCCTGAAGAGCCCTAAGTGAGGAGTCACACTAGTTTAAGTGGAAATGGTTACAAAGTATTCTCTTGAAAGGTGGAAACTCATTTTAAAAGAAGGTAACTGGAAAGACCCTAAGATGGATTGTTAAAGAGGAGGAAGTAGCAAAACATTACTTAGTATGAATCTATTACAAAATATGGGAGGATACAGATCTCACGTACACAGAAAATTATTTGAAATGGTATATACCAAATGGTCAAATGGTTGTAGTGATTATAGGGGATGTTTGTGTTCTGCGTTGCATGTTTCTGTGTAGTTTGAATGTTTACACAGCTTATACCCATAATAGAACGTATCCTTAATGAGGGGAGCAATCTTCTTTTCTCTTGTCTGCTGCAGTACACTGCTTTGCACAGACTAGATGCTCAGTAAATACTTGTTGAATGAATATTACCTTTATGCAGGGAAAATATTAGAAAGGGGATAGGAGATGGGCCTCAGTACAGAGTTGAGTTTCTTCAGTGAAGCACAAAGGCTTTCAAAGCTAGGAAAACCTACATACTACCTTGGACTGGGCCAAGGACCAGGCATACATTGTCAAAATACTTGTTATTCTTGAGTAGGTTGTTAATTGATTTTATTTCTAAAATATAGAAGACCTTCCACACTACACTGCTTTCCTTGGCATTTCCCAGAAAGCTGAAATTCAGTACTGTCAGTACTTTTTTCCAAGGCTCTACAGGAAGTTGGAAGTTCAAAAATTTCTGGAAGTTACAAGGGACAAGGGGAGAAAACTCCAAGAGACTGCTGTCAAAAACGCCATTTGCTCCCGCATTGGTTAGTAGGAATCTTGGCGCAAGCCACATCTCAGCCAGGAACAGCCAGGGGGGAAATCTCAATTTGCCTTGTCTTATTCATCTTTCCTGATGAGTCTTTCTTACTCATCTATTCAGCTTCTCCACCTTGTACGTGTGCCCCCTCCCCCTTGCTCTTTGTCTCTGTGGTATTGTGGTAGCATGTGGAGAGAGCTCAGATCCTAGGTTTCTGTTCCAACCTTTTCTCCAAGGAAATCCCCCAGGTTAGAAAATGGGCTGACTGTTTATATATCAGCTCCGGTGCTACAGTGTAACTTGTTTGTTTGCTTTTATATTTGAACACATTTTGCTGTGTGTCAGGAATACTTTGCAGAAGACAATCTGACCTGGGAGACAGTGATTTGGGTGTCGGGCCTTTGCTCTGGCAGCTTTTCCCACATGTATTACCTGCTCTGGCAGACTACAGCTGCGGAGTGACTTGCTTGACGCCCTCCCCAATGAGTGCTGACTACCGAAGCAGGCCTTTCCACTTCTACCGCTGCATGTAATGATTTATTCCTAACAGTGTCGTTTCCAGCTGAGAGTTAAAGTTTAGTGAAAATGTATGACATTTTAGAATGAAGATTATGAAAACTGGACGCTTAGAGTTTCTAACTAGATTAGATTAAATATATTGGACATATAGCTGCTACTAAATTATTTGGAAATTATTAAGTGGAAAAAATAAGTAGAAGAGTCAAGTTTAGTGTGTTCTGGGGAAACAAGTATTTGATTTATATTTGTCCAGCATTGTATCTAAGCAGGTTATGGTCTCACACCTGATTTATTTTCATTTTCTTCCACACTTACAATATTTAAGGTACTTACAAGTTTTACTTAGTTCACTCTACTTAATGTTAATTCACAATATAGTTTGAATTTATTTTAACTATTGCAGTGATTTAAAACTATAATATTCTTGGATGTAATCGTGGTAATAGAAGCCTGACCATTATACTTAAAACAGGCTGTTTTGTGACTTGAAACCCATGTAGCACTTTAGAAACTGGCATTAATGAATTTAAGCCAGGAATGTACTTAATGAGCCCATATCCAGGTGGTCAAAGAAGATAATTATCTATGTTGTATGGATAAATAAATATGAAATAACACATAAGTTATTTGGGGGTTAGAGTCCACATTAGAAACGTCTTTATGTTAAGTACTGAGAGTTTATTCTAACAAAACAGATTGCAAAGTTTCCTCCCTGGAATTCAGAAGGAACTACTATAAAACTTTGTGTTAAATTCTGAGTCAGTACCCCCACTGGCACATAATGAATTGAGATTTCCAGTTAAGGGGATTAGAGGTGGATTCCCTGAAGGGGAGGTACTCCAAGCAAAGGAACTATGTTCTTTCAGTGTTACCCATGCTCTCATTTAGAAACTGGCTATTTGAATACTTTGACATCCAGGGTGGGTATACTTCAGCCTATGCACATCTCTTGGGGATTTCTTAGACCTTTTTTCTAGACAGCTGGAACTCTCAGGATTAAAAACAAGTGTTTTGTTTTGTTTTTTATGGAAAAAATGACAACTCCTCTCATAAGGTACATTTCACCTTTCTTAATGGAGTGCTGTAACAGATTTGAAACAAATATAAAATAGTGAACTGGAAAGAGCAGGTGCCACAGACTTAGACACCTGCAGAACTGAGACAGGGCACAGGCGTGAGGGGGCAGGCCAGGGTTGGCATCCCTTGTATGTACTACTGCACTGGGCACCTGGGAGTTGGGGAGCACATGCCCTTCCAAACAGGACAGCCAACTGTGGCCTGGGGGGATTGCAGGCCCAATGTTGCTAAATCTGGTATTTTGAAAAGATGCTGAGAATAGATTATCATTATGTGAAATCTACCAGTTAGTTTTTTTTTTTTTACATCATGTGGGAGAGGGTCAAACAAAACATCTTTATGGACCAGATTGACTCACCAGTTTGCAACATCTGCACCTGCCCCTTCCTGTTACTCTTACATTTTGCTCCCTCCTATCCCCTGACCCCACCAATCAAAACTTGACTCTTATAGGAAGGACTTTTCTGTTAGGGATTGGTAAATCCCATGAACTAATCTGCCATCTATTAATGGGACTTTTTTGCCTCCTCTCCTTCAGTTAGTTTCTTGTGCCCCTGGAAAACATGTACCTTTTGACAGTGTTCCACCCCCAGTCGAAGATCACCCCCTTTATTGTTTAATCCTCACACCTGACTATGAGACTTTCAGACTACTTTAGAAGGAGAGGGGACAGCCTTGTGATGAGAAGGTGCTTTGGGTCTCTGGTTGATGTTCTTCAAACAATACAGAAGTGCTTAGGCCTTCTGTACCTAGGACTGGAGACTTCTTCCATGCCAAGATGTTTTACTGCCATAATTTTAGAGCATAAAATACCCAAAAATTTGGGATGTAGACACTAGTTATTCACGGACTTCACAGGCCAGCTGGTTTAGAATCTGGACCTCCTAGCACCGTCCCCTGTAACATGTATAATGTCAAGCTTGATGTCAGAGCAGTAACGCCTGCTCTTCTCTTTCCTTGGGGAGCCAGAGCGGGGCAGTAAACTATAGCTCTAGAATCTAGATTTAGAGAAACTGTTGTTTCAATAAGAACTGACGAATGTGATGCAGATTCAGGAACTGAACCGTTGTCTACTTCAGAAAGTTAAGTTCCCCTTTTTTGGAATGACCTAAAAAGTTTGTCAAATAGAAGAGTTGGATTTTCCCTAAGGCTTTCAGATTATTCTGAAACTGACCTGTCACGTGGGAAAAATCTAAGAGAAACAGTGAACATTGAAAAGCCATGGAAAGTTGTTTAACAGCCTCCTCTTGTAAAATAACTTTTCTCCCATTTGTAAAATAAGAATTAAAGTGTTAAAATAAGTTTTATATATTGATTATATTCAGTTTTTAAGATAAAGAAGAGAGCCACTATCTTAATATATAGCCTCTGAGTCATTTTTCACTTCTGTCTTATTCTCCTTCAGTGGGGTTTTTTGTTTTTGTTTTTTTGGTTGTTGTTGCTTTTTGAAAGGCAGGAACAGTTTGTCTGTTTGTTTTAGAGAAAGGGTAAGGGAAGGTGAAAGAGAGGGAGAGAAACTTCAACGTGTGAGAGAAAGGATGTACAAGAGAAACATCCGTTAGTTGCCTCTCTCACACCCCCAACTGGGGACCTGGCCCCCAACCTAGACAAGTGCCCCAACCAGGAATTGAACCTGCGACCCTTAAGATTGCCGTCTGGGGCTCAGTTAGCTGAGCCACACTAGCCGGGGCTCTCAGTGGTTTTTTTAATAGTTGTATGTCAGTCATATAGGCACATGAATGAATATACAATTTATTGAGCCAGCCTTATGTTGAATTTTAAGTGTTTCATATGTTTTTATAATCAATAGTGCTGCATCAAAGAGATTTTTACATCAGTCTGTGTATCAGCAGTCCTGCAAATAAATAAATAAATAAATGTGGGAGTAGTGTGCTGCGTCAGCAGATAAGAACGTTTTAAGTACTTTTGATACAGACTATCATATCTGACCACGTCCTTTAAGAACCTTATTAAAAATACTAGTTTGTGGCACTTACAGCTTTATCCTTGAAGGGCTTCACGAAGTTAGTTTTTCATTTCCCAGATCAGTTGTGTGAAAGTCTCTAGGATTCCTTTCTGCATTTCTTTGCATATCTTAATGAAAATTAATGTTTCCCTTTTGTGTTTGACAGATTAGGGAGCGGAGACATAAGTACTTTGTAATCAGGTCACCAGGCTGTTGCTTATTTGTGGATACTTGTGCCTGGTAAGCCATTGTAGTAACCACAGTGAGACCTGAGGCCACTGCATTTCACTGTTTCTGAAGCTGTGGTTTACAGGATGTACTGGAGCAGCTTCAAGTCACTGATGAGTTATATGTGAATGACCCATGCTGCCTGTCCTATCAGTGTGAATGACCTGGAAAGGGAGAGGGGAAGGAGTTATGGAGCGGGTAAACAGTATTGCTTTTTGGGACAGAGCTTTGATATATGAGCTCAGCTTTCTGCATAGACAGCTGTGCAGTCCCTAAACAAGTCTTGTCTTGTATGATTAATGTATACCAGCGGGTCTCCTAATGGGATTAGGTACTTAACAAGATGGAGCAGTTGCTCTTCATTCATTCTTCTCATGTGCACCTGCCTGCTTGGTAAGCAAGAACCCACTTACCCCGTCTCCTTCAGCCATTACTTAAACTAAATATCTGGTGGCCAGCTGTAGATAGGTTTCCAGAGCCTCATTTATCATAACACTGACCCTGTTCTATCTAAGACACAGAGTGAGGGTTAGAGACGTGGTCTGGAAGAATTGGAAGAAACTTTAGAAATAACAGTTCCAGCTTCCAGTTTCATAGCACTGTTGGCCCTGGTTCCTGACTTCAAAGAACTTACAATCTTTTTAGAAATAAGATACACACACAGGAGAAGATTAAAAGCCAGAACAAATTAAGAAACAGTATCAGGCAATAAGATTTAGTCCCAAATGAGAAGCATCAATGGTAAGGGCCTTCAGATTTCAGAAAGAGAGGGAACTTGGAGCCCTGGAGATCAGCGCCTTGTCCTGGAGAATGTTTAGTTTGTTGTTTGTTTTCATTTTTTAACTGAGCCTTAAAGAGTAAAATTTGAAAGTCGGAGGTTGTTCCTCCCAGATGGGTGGTACAATTAGAGGTAGAAGATGTCTGGAAATAAAGAGTGGGTCATTTTGGCTTGCGTGACAGTTTTGTCAGAAAAACCTATCTTTCAGACACTTGGCGGTCTAATCTGTAGATGACCTGAAGCCCCTTTGCTTACAGAGCAAGCAGAATTGTAAGCTCTGTACTCTCTTGCAGAGCCTACAGCATCTCTGTCACTAGCACATTAGAGTTCAGAGATAACCAGCAGCGGCAAGGCTCCTTATCTTCCTGATGAGTTCGTGGGGTTGAGCTGGCAGCCCATAGCAATATACACTTCGGTAGTTTTCTGGAGGGTGAGTGGAGTGTGACTCATGCAGAATTTGGGGAACCTAGTCATCCCTAGGTGAAGTCCTGGGTGAGAAAAGGTCTCCCTCTTTTTTGTAAGACTTGCTTCCTGGGGAAATTTAGTGCCCCATAGCCTTAAAGTTCCACTGTGCTTCTCAGTCAGGCCTCAGAGCCTCAGGCTTATAAAACTTTGGAGTTACTAGCAGTACCCATAGGAAACTTTTAAACTTTCAGTGAAGTCATAGAACTGTGAGCTGTGATTCAAGTAATTCACAAAAGATAAGGATTGCAGACATTTAGACGTAAATATCTTCCTACTTTTCAGATACTTAAAAACAGTACCCCTTTCAACTAAAAGCCAACACTTGAATACTGTACTTTGTTTTACTACCAGGTGTACTTCAAGATATTCAAAGATATTTTTCCTACTTAGCCTGCCTGAAAAGCTAATGTTTGAGTTTCATTCTTTTGGAGATTATTAAAATGTAAATCTTTTTGTATTAAAATTAAATAATTATCAACCATTTATACTGTAACTTCATTGGGAAGAGTGAGGGAAAAGATGGGATGGAGTTACGGTTTGGAATGGGTAAGAGGGATCTCAGCTGGTCAGTTTTGCTTTGAGGTCAGCCCAGCCCATCCGAGTACAGACCGGAAAAAGTCCTATTCTCCATGGTCCCACCTCCTGCTTGTGAGCTGGCATTTTACCTGTAGCTTCACAAGGTTAGAAGTTGAGTGCTGTCTTCTAAAATTATCGGTGAAGTGGCTAGGAAAGATGCCTGGACCCAGTAGGTAACATTTTGGGTTAGTTAGAACCCTGGCTTGTCTAATTGGCACAAATGGACATATTTATTGTTGGACACATAGACTCTGGCTTTGCCGTGGGCCCTGTCTGCATCCCAGGTGGTGACCCCATTAGGCAGCCTTTGGAGGAGTGAAAACTAGTGCCACCAGAGTTGGGAAGGCAGGAAGTGAATTTATTTCCTGCCTAAGCCTTACCAAAGTTTGGTTAAGATCTGTCTGGCCCTTTTTTTTTTTTTTTTTTTTTTTGGATGAGATTGTAGTTCTTCTGGAAGAACTTTACTTTTTACCCCTTAATTTTCTATTGTGTAGGGAAGAATAGGATTTAGCTCCCATAAAAGGGGTATGAGCTCATGGATGAATTTTTTCCTCCTTTCTTTTGATCCCTATTTACTGAAGTGAGTTTTAGAGTTATAAACTATTACTTTTGCCTCATGTTCTTCCTGACCACTTGCTTCTAATTTAGGTTGCAGCTGTTGACATTTTAATAAAATCCCATGAATACATTTGAAGATTTTACATTGACCTCTTAACATCATTTAGTCAGTCCTTCTTGGTGTATCATACCAATAAATTATATATCTGTTTTTTTACCTAGGAAGTTTTGACCTTTAGCACCAAAGGGTTAACTACCACTTGTCTTAACCATTGAGACAAGTGGTAGTTAATCTCTCTAATAAAGGCCCTGGCACTTGACTGGCTTGATTCAGTTCAGTTTACTGATTCACATAATTCTTTTTTTTTTTTTTTTTAATTGTTATTCAATTACAGTTGTGTGTACATATTTCTTTTAAAATTCATTTATGCACTTTTTAATGAGCATATGGAAAAACTGAGCTCTATCTTAGAAAATAGGACTATATAGTACATTCACACAAAGGAATATTATGCAGCAATTAAATTGTTTTTGAAAAATTTCTAATGGTGTGGGAAGGCACTTAAGAAATGTAAACTGTATATGTGGTACTCTCACCAATATTAAAAATATTTTCATGTGTCAAGAAAGAGAAAGGAAAAAAGAAAGGAGAAAAGAAGTAAACCAAATGTGAATAGTGAATGGTTCTGTCTGGATGAGATTAGGAATTAAATTTTTATCCTTTATACTTTTCTACTGCTGCATGCAGTTTTTATATTGACTGGGCATCACCTTTACAATCCAAAATAAATAAATCCAATAAGGAATTGTAAATCATTTTAACCACGAATCTCAGTAAAGGTTTAAAATATAGTGAACCTTTAAGGTTAAATTAATGCTTTCTGTAGTGAGACAATGAGAAACTTCCCCAGATAAATCTTAAAAATTACTTAGAATTTATCATTTAGCACTTTTATCTTACATGTCAGTGTTACTGATTTTTAAAAGATTTTATTTATTTATTTTTAGACAGAAGGAAAGGGAGGGAGAAAGGGAGAAAAACATCAGTGTGTGGTTGCTCCTCGTGTGCCCCCTACTGGGGACCTAGCCCGCAACCCAGGCATGTGCCCTGACTGGGAATCGAACCAGTGACTGTTTGATTCACAGGTCGGCGCTCAGTCTACTGAGCCACACCAGCCAGGGCTTTGTCAGTGTTTCTTAAACTGGGTGATACTGTACTAACTTACAGGTTTTGCTGCAACTATTTGGAAAACAGTAATTCAGAGTTTTACAGAATTGATGGTAGCAGTTATGAAAATCTAGAAGCATTTCCATACTATGTCTTGTGAAATTATTTTATATTTGAAGGTAAACTTTTTATTGAAGGTAAACTTTTTACTGAATTATAACGCATTCACAGAAGAACACAAATCTTAAGTGTACAACTTATATTTCAACTTACCCATGTAACCACATCATTTTATTTTCATTGTTTTGTGCTCCTGCATAGCCTTGACAAAAATTTCTTAGTTCTACATAAAAAGATGTATAGAGAGATACATAGATATATAGAGATGTTTAGTGTTCTGTGGTCTCCAGAAGTTACACTCCAGATATTTTACACTTTTTGCTCTCATAATGGCATTAACTCTTTGGCCTTTTACACTTTTCAAGGAGCTCTAAAATTTCATTCAGAATATTCTTATTCTTAATTCATGGCAGGAAATTGGCAATTAAAAATGCAAAAAAAATAAATAGGCAAATTACTGACTCCTAGCCTGTGCAGATTTTATTTTTTTTTCGTTCCCAGTGTGGCACATGTTTTCCCCCAGTTGGCTGGTTGTGTGGAACCTGATCCCTGTGCCTCTGCGCATGATACAGCTCAGGCTGCTAATCTGAAGAAGCAGGTCAGCAGCCAGCAGTAAGTGTGTCAGGCTAGAAATCCTAGACCAGGCTGGGAGGAACATTAGAGATCGTTGGCCTCAGATGGGGAAACTGAGTCCTAGAAGGTTACACGCCTTGCCTAGCCAGGGTCACAGAATTGACGCCAGAGCAGGGTCTAGAATCCGGATCCTAAACGCATTACTAAACCATGCAAGTTCCTATTCTTGTCTTAAAATTCACCCTTTCTGCTGAAGATGCAACTGTCAGACTGTGAAATCGGCTTCGCAAGAAAGATAAATTACCTAATACGTTTTTCAGCCAAGCTTCTTAATGGGGATAACCTGACAGCATCGACCTGTTTTGGAAAATATCCCTTGGGTTACTTCAGGTGAATGAGGGATGGTGTGGGGTGGTAGAAATGCTGGTCTGTAATTGTTCAGAGCAGTTCTGAGAGGACGTTCAACTGGATTAACCCTGGCGATAGGGAAAGTGTGGCGTGATGTTGACTTGTGACCCTTCCCTGGGGAGCGAGCTGTGTCCAGAGACCCAGTGGAGCTCCTGGAACACAAGGTCTCCAGTGTGTGCTCCTGGTCGCTGGACGGGAAGACCGACTACTGTGTCTGGGAGAAGACCATTAGTGTTATAGGACTTTCTGTTTGTGAGATTTTGTTTTAGTTGGCAAAGGTAGAAAAGTAAATAAGGCTGCTCTTTGGTTTTCTAGGAGATGCCAGGCAACATATATTTAGTAAGTATTGATGACTGCGGTGGGCCCTGGGGATTTGGTGCTTAATAAAACGTGTCTATCGGGACTTAGTCTGTGGAGCTGGCGGTCCCAAGGAGAGATCACCATTGCCCTCCAGAAATCCCGGTTCTGTTGGTATGTTGTATTCGTGAAATGCACAAGTCTCATCAGAGCAAACTGATTTTTTTTGCCTAACTGTAAACTTGGAGGAAAAGGTCTCTTGTGAGTCTCAGATGGCAGCCATCCGTGGCCTGACCTTCAGCACCAGTCACCAAAGTTCCGTCCAGCAGACCCACTCTATTCTTTCGCACTCTCTTCCCACAGCACAAGCCTTCCTCAGAGGCCAGACTGATTGCTCGGTCCCTCAAGTATCTGTGGCCGTTCCTGTCTTTGAGCTTTTGGACATGTTTCTCCCTTGTTTAAAACACTCCCTCCTCCCCCTCCGTTTCTCCAAATCCTGCCCAAGCTTTGAGGCCCAACTCAGCTCTATTTTCTCTCCTCAGAACTCACACGGCACTTCTACCCACACCATGCTATGAAAGATAGAACTGCAGTTCAGCTTGCTGGTGAAGTCGACTCTGGAGCTGTCCTGCCTGTGTGACCTTGGCTGGGAGCTTTCCTGAGTCTACATTTCTTCATCTATAAAAATGGGAATAATAATTGCATTTAGCCATAAGTTGTGCAAATTGAATGAGTTTATACTATTAAAGCCACAGAGCTGGTACATAGTTCTCCTTAAATATTAGTTATTATTCCTTCTAGCATGTATGCAATCATGGTCTTCCTTGTGTTATTGCTTAATCATTTTACGTATCTATTTATTGGCCCTTCGTGATATTGAAACGTCCTTTCTTGAAGAAAGCGTTGGATGTATCAACACTTTTTGTTGACATTTTCTAGCAATACATGTTCATATAATAGTTCCCCAATATATATCACTTAAAATGAAACTATTACTTTATTAAAGAAAATGGATGGAACAGGAGTAAGGAATTGAAGAGAAAATAATGGCTTCAGTTCACAGAATTTTCTTATGATTCTTAAACATGCGATTTGTTCTTTTTTTCATTATCATTGAGTCTAACGAGCTCTTATGACCCAATCACCAGAAGTGTGAACATCATTTAGCAAGGATGCTAGTAATTTCAGGAGGTTGTCTCAGACACTGTTTTCTTCTAGGCCTGTGGTGGGATGGAATCTCAGACAGTAGATTCTGATCTCTCAGACTATCTCAAAGCAGGTGGGTCCTGAGCTGGATGTTACTAACATTCCCTTGCTGAGGGGCATGGGAAATTCACCACTAGGGAGGGACCTTACCCTTCAGCCACCCGCTTTCTGCCTTTCCCTCCTCCTCTGTTAGCAGCTCAGAAGCTCACAAGCACCATCTTCCCCTGTCTGGGTTCACAGACGTTTGGGGGAAATCAAAAGGTACCCTCCTGGGGGAAGAGGTGAGGACCCAGGCAGAAGCTTTCAATAAAGAGCTCATTGCAGACGGGAGTTGTGGCGGCGGCAGGAACTGCCAGAGGGGTCCTGGGCTGTCCACCCAGCAGGCCGGGAGGGACTTCAGCCAGGGCCTCTACAGAGCCTCCTGGGTGCCCTCTCTGTGGTGAAAATGCTGTGTTTCTCCTTCTCCTAGGCTGGAACAAGACATTAAAAAGTTAAAGGCTGACCTACAGGCCAGCAGGCAAGTGGAACAAGAGCTCCGCAGTCAGATCAGCTCCCTCTCGAGCACCGAGCGAGGGATCCGCTCAGAAATGGGCCAGCTCCGGCAGGAGAATGAGCTGCTGCAGAACAAGTACGTGCACCTGTGGGGCCTTTGGTGAGCCAAGTGGACTGGAGCACAGGGTTCCTGATGACCGAGGGACCTAGCAGAGGGGTTTTAAGTAAAATGTTTAACATTTACTTTAGTACCAGATATTCAACATGTTATAAACTCTGTAAGAACTTATTTCAACAAGTTCATGAATATTGCTATTTTGTCCTCTGTCATTTAATAACTTCTCTTAGCTTTAAAGTAGTTACTGAGCTTTTGCGATAATATAAGTAAAGTTGACAAGTATTTCTGCCACAATTTAAAGCTCTTGCTCCATTGAGTGAAAGTTTTCCAGAGAATTAGACTCCATTTTCTTTGATTTTCAAAATTAAAAAATGACATTGAACTTTGAGTTTATTTGAAGAGGCAGGCAAAAAGCCAGGTCTTCTATGTGAATTCTTATGCTTTTTATTAATTCTTTCTGGAATTACTTCTTGACTTAATGTGGGCTTGCCCCATTGAAAGAGTAGTCCTTCAAACCTGAGTCCCAGGGCCAGGTTCCTGGTGGGGGGGGTGGGAGGGGCAACCGATGGATGTATCTCCTGCACATCGATGTTTCTCTCCCTCTCTTTCTCCCTCCCTTCCCCATCTCAAAAAATAAATAAATAAAATTTAAAAGAAAGAGTAGTCCTTCAACACTTTTAAGGAATGTAATTCAAAAGCTAAAGCATTATAGGCAAATAACCTCTCCATTTCTTCCGACCCACATATGTGACGGCTCTAGCATCGATAGAGAACATCTCACCCTTACTGATGTATTTAGAGAAACTCAACTTATATTGATATGTTAAGCTGGGGGTGGTCTTAGGTAAAGAAGGTAATATGGCTGAAATTCCTATCTGAAATGAAGCATCCTATGACTCTATTTTGGAATATTCTAAAAAAAATGTCTCACAGACGGAAGGGAAAGGCTGCAGCATAATTACATTCAGGCAAAGACAGACCTTCCCCTGCCTGCCCTGTACCTCAGTTTCAGTGAGGCTGGCTCCATTAGCTGTTCATCGGGCAGACTGAAGTTCTTTCAAGGTGCTTTGGGGCACTTCTAGTTCTACAGTTGTCTTTCCCTCTGACAGAAAATTGTTTTACCGTGTTTTTTGAATTACCTTCTATAGATAGAGCCGAGGCTAGGTCTGATTCTGAATCTTGTATGGCAGCTTGCTTATTGATACTAAGAATTATTAAATAATAATGACAATGTATTCTCCCTGGGCACTCTGGTAGTTGATATTTATGATTTGCTGTTCGAACCTCTTGTTTACTTTGGCCTTAAAATGATAAGGAGGAGCTGCGTTTTCCAGGGTTTACAGTGGGGATTTGTAATTGTAAAACTCTGGGTGACAACCATTTCCATGTAGGTTACATAATGCTGTACAAGTGAAGCAAAAAGACAAGCAGAATATCAGCCAGTTGGAGAAAAAGCTAAAAGCTGAGCAGGAAGCCCGAAGCTTCGTAGAAAAGCAGTTAATGGAGGAGAAAAAAAGGAAGAAGTTAGAAGAAGCTACTGCTGCCCGGGCTGTCGCATTTGCTGCTGCGTCTAGGTATGTCCATGTGACCTGAGTGCCTAACCTGTGGTTCGCTTTCCTTGTACCCGGACAGCCTGGGAATGTGGTGCCTCGGGCAGGGTTGGAAATACAACAGTCGTGCACAGACGGATTGCTTTTAAATAAGGTTTTAGTAGCTGGTTTAAACTCTACCCGTGCAAGCTTACGCTCTCTTACAACAACTTCATCCTCAGTGACCTCACCTATAAAGTGGCATGAGGGAATCACCTTGCCTTCCACACCTGGGTTTCCAGTCACTTTCTTTCAGACTGAGAACTGCTAAACACAAAGAACCAATCCGGAATTTTGTTCCCCTTATAGAACTATCATTATTACTCCCTACAATTAGATGTGTTTCCGGAGTTTTTATCTTAAAATGGAAGAAAGGTAAAATCTTGGTTCCCCAAGTACTATGTACTGACTTCTCATGTTTTTGTTGGGTATTAGCAAACTGTCAGATGAGCTGGAAAAGATGGGGGCAAAAATGAGCCCTGGCTGGTGTGGCTCAGTGGATTGAGCACCAGCCTGTGAACCAAAAAGTCACCAGTTCGATTCCCAGTCAGGGAACATGCCTGGATTGTACACCAGGTCCCTAGTTGGGGGCGTGCGAGAGGCAACCATGTATCTCTCACACACTGATGTTTCTCTCCCTCTGTCCTTCCCTTCCCCTCTCTCTAAAAAAAGTAAATAAATACTTCTTATTTATTTAAGAAATCTTCTTAAAGATTTCTTTTCTTTTTTTATTTTAACATTTTTTATTGTTCAAATAAATGAAATCTTTTTAAAAACGTGTTTTTTAAAAAATGAAACTTATGTCACTATTGGATATCATTGAACTTGTGGAGTGATGAAAATTAGGGACTGCTTCCCTGTACCATTGACAAGTTTGCAGATACTCCAAAACCTGCTGTGTAACTGCCATCTGAATATCTGGCAAGGACGGGAGAGAGATAAGAGCCTCTTTGTTTGTTTTTGACTTTTACTTCACATTATTACTTTTTCCCTTTGTTTTCTTGACTAGTGAAGGCATCTGCATAGTGGGTGTCAGGGGTTTACAGATGCAGAGTGAGGATAAATTATTTATTTCACTTTAAGTTTCTATTGTAATTTGTAGCTATGTGATATAATTCTACTGGCATGGGTCCTTGGGTTTTGCTATTTTGTATTTGGTGTGTTAATAGCCTTCTTGGGTCTGGCATTTGCAGGATAATTGACCAATCATCAGCTTACTTTTTAGGAAATAACAGCAGGAGAGAACTTTTTCTGCTGTGCCCATGTCTCCCCTCAGCAGACTCTGTACTGCAGATGGCTGAGCTCACATGGCCCATCAGCATCTATACAGATGCGCAAGACCCTTCACTAGTCTGCCTCACCCTAACCCTAACTTAATGTGGGGCTTGGGGGGGGTTGTTTGTTTGTTTGAAGATTTGTACGCATCTCTGAAGCTCTTACACTTGCAGATTTCCCTGAACAACGATCTAGTATGGCCCATGCTGTCCTTAATTCATTCATATGTATACTGCTTTCAAAACCCACTGAGGAGGGTAGGACCTTTCCTTAACCATGTGTGTAGTGCCTTTTATGCTTGAGAATCAGTAAATTGGTTTTAGTCTCTATCCTAAATCCTTTTTTGTTTCCAGTTAGGCTTATTTGTGTTGGTCTTATCCTTAGATAGTCCTTTTTGCCATCCCTGGTGTAGAGGTTGTTTTTATTCTTAAGCAAATCTCAAGGCATGAAGTCTCTCAAGGACCGACATTTTTGGGGTGGGTAAGGACACCGACTTTCTTCATCAGGCTGTCTGAAATCTGCACAGTTAATCAGCTTTGGACTAGTCTTTGCCGTCATCTTTTGTAGTTTATCCTTATTATAGCCTTGAGAAGCCACTCAGTGCTGCTCCCTTCTTATTTTGTATGCCAGGCCTACGGCAACTTCATGACTGAAGAAAGGCCAAAGTCCCAATTCATAGTCCTTTAAAAGTGAAAAAAATTTTTGGCTCACTGCCCCCTGCTGGGCATGCCTGCCTTTGTCTTGCTCAGTTTGTGTGCGTTGGCTCAAGTCATATGGCCCAGTGGAAACCTCAGTTCTTATCCCAGTTCTCGGACCTACCAACTGGTGACCCTGGGCTAGTATTATATCTACGCAACCTCAGTTTTCTTATTTATAAAATGGTATAATATACCCTATCCCCATAAAGAAGGTAGTATGGGTAAAGTGTACCTAGCTTGGTGCCTGGCTAATACTAGATACCCAGTTAATGGTAATTATTTTAGAGAGTTCCTTGAAATTGTCAAACAATAGAGAGAATGAGCTGACACCTGACTGACTCTGGAGTATAAGAGAAATAGCAATCCTGCAATATAAGTAAAACTATAGTCTTTTAAGTCCCCTTATTTCCTTCTCTTCTTTTTCAAAAGGGGAGAGTGCACCGAAACCTTACGGAGTCGGATCAGGGAATTAGAAGCAGAGGGCAAGAAGCTCACAATGGACATGAAGGTGAAAGAAGACCAGATCAGAGAACTAGAACTGAAAGTTCAGGTAATGAGAGAACCAAAGACTTTCTTGTACTTGTACTCTGTGTTTGATTCGTGGTCCGTGATATAATGTGGAGATGGTGCCTTTAGGTACAGGCAAACCCCGTTGCATCTGAAATGTCTGTGTAACAAAAGGAAGTGCTAATTTTGTCCAACTCATTCACACCGTATTTGATTTAGCCAGATTCTAATACAAGCCAGAAACGCTGATGGTCCCTTGGTATGTTTTATACCAGAATTTGATAGAGATTCACTTCATTTTTTTAGGTTATAGGCCAGGTTAGTGTCCTTTGGAATTTATACATATCTATTAGCCCTAACCCTCTGTCCATTGCCAGGGAATTGACCATTTTGGGTGGCTCCAAACCTTCCATATTGCAGTTCTGAGCAGTGCACGGGGAGGAAAGCTGCCAGTGCTGTGGCATGGCCAGTTGGGGCCGTGTGCACCGTAGCCAAGTATTTGGCATTGGCTCTTCGGGGGAACATGTAAACCATGTCATGCATTGTAAAATGACGGTAAGGAATTACTGGCAGGTCAGTGGAGTAGATAGATGACCTCGACAGAAAGCCTAAAGTGCACGGTACAGGGGGCATCAGAAACGGGTGGGAACAGTGAAGAAAAAATAATAATAAAACTAGAAGGTCATCTCATATTACACAAAAAGAAATTCCAGATGAAAAGTTGAAAAAAAAAAAGAAACATTTTGTTTTAAACTAGGTAAAAACATAGTAGAATTTCTTTGATCTTGAAACAGGGGACGACTTTCTAAACACAGTTAACGGAGGAGCTAACAGAAGGAGGCTGAACTTTGGGTGATGAGCATACGATGAAATTACGGATAATGTCCTACAATATGGGACCTTACACAGTCGTATTAACTACTGTCACCCCAATAACTTTTTCTAAAGATTTAATTCATTAATTTTTTAGAGAGAGGAAGGGAGAGAGAAAGAGAGGGAGAAGGGCATCAATATGTGGCTGCCTCTCGTGCAACCCCTGCTGGGGACCTGGCCCTGCAACCCAGGCATGTGCCCTGACTGGGAATCAAACCAGCGATCCTTTGGTTCACAGGCCGGTGATCAATCCACTGGGCCACACCAGCCAGGGCCCAATAAATTTAATATAAAAAATTAAATAAGTAAAAATTTACGCTGCAGTCATAATGGAAGAAATCACAAGGTGAAAAAATATAAATGAAAAAAGTCAATTGGAGAAGGTATAGATAGATATTGCAACAAATATAAGTATGGAATTAATACTCTTGATATGTAAATAACTCATAAACATTGCTAAGCCCAAATATACAGAAAAATAGGCAAAGGATGTGAACAGTTAATTCCCAGAAGAAATATAAATGGCTGATAAGAACATATCCATATATCCTTATGACTCGCCAAAGACATAGGTTAAAATTGGGTATCATTTACCTACTGTGAAATTAGCAAAGAGTTTTTAAATGATAATGTTGACCTGAGTAAGCCTGCAGTGAAACAGGCCTCATACATCACTGATGGAAATGTAACTTTCTGGAAAGGGTTGTGTACTTTTTAAGTATTTCCTTTTTTAGGGCGCCAGCCTAAGGTAAATATTTTAAAATCTCACCAATGACAGATACACAAAGATGTTCATCATGGTAGTATAGAAGTGCAAGAAATATGGAAACAGTCTTAACAAATAGGTTATTTGTTTAATAAATTATGGTACATATATATGCAGGAATACTATAGAGCCATTAAAAATTACATTTTCAAAGAACATTTGAAATTATATAAGTTGTTAAAAAACTATACAAAGTTGTATATATACTGTAACTTCAGTTATGTTAAAAAATACACATATGCTTAAAAGACTAAAAGAATATATATCAAAATTTTCACAGTGTTGGGATTTTGGGCAATTTTCCTTTTCTTTCTTGAACTTTAATATATTTTAAAATTCTCTGAAATAAGTCTGGATTCCTCTCCTAAAATGAAGAAATTAAAATACCTATATACATATATTTAATAAGTGCATTACCAGATGTTTTAAGTGGACTTATTCTGCAGTGTGCCCTGTCAAAGTAATTAACATTTCTACAGTTTTTAGTGCGGGGCGAGTACAGTTTTAGCAAAATTGACTACAATATTACAGCAACATTTGCAGCTGGCAGCAAAGAAAATTAGCCTTGTAAGAAAGTGTTTTATTTGGAGACAGAAAAGCCCAACGTAGTCAAATTTATCTACTAGAATGTTTCCATGTGTGCACATTACCGTATACCTCCATTTTGCACTTCCTCTAAGTGGTGAGGTCTAAACCCATAGAATACTAGCATTCTGTTTTTTAGGGGCCAGGTCAGTAATAGCAGGATTTTATTTGTGATTTCAGGCTAATTTATAGACATCGATGCCAAAACTATCTTATAACATTGCTGCTTTGATGATATTGATAGGAGCTTCGGAAGTATAAGGAAAATGAGAAGGACACTGAGGTGTTAATGTCAGCCCTCTCAGCCATGCAAGATAAAACTCAGCACCTGGAGAACAGCCTGAGTGCAGAAACGAGAATCAAGCTGGACCTGTTCTCCGCACTGGGGGACGCAAAGCGACAGCTCGAGATTGCTCAAGGTAGGAGAGCAGCAGGTCCCAGGTGAGGTGGCGTGCCTGAGAATGCACAGAGGCACAGCGAGCATTTCCGTTTTCTCCTTTAGTGGTTAAATGCCCAACATTGACATTTAGGAATCATCACATTAATTCATTCTTGCAGACCCATTTTGAAGTGAGAACGTGTCGGGAGCAGGGCATACAGAGAAGAGTATTGAGCTTCTGTGCTCAAGGAGATCACGGTGTCGTTGGAAAATTAGAGAACTGCAGAGTTACCCAGGGGTGCTGGTAGCCCCAGTAGGCGCAGGGTCTGTGGGAACATAGGGAAAGGCAGGGACGAAACCAGTCTGGGGAGTCAGAGGGCTCAGGGAAGCTGATGTCCGAGCTGGGTCATGAAAGATGAGAAAGGGTAGCTAAGAGAGCCGGACGTGTTCGGAACTGCCACTGGCTCTGCTTGCCTGGAGCGAAGGTTACAGACGAGGGACTCGTGACAGGAGAGTCTAGAGAGCTGGCTGTTTACTCAGCGGCTATTTACTGAGACCTACTGTCTGCCAGGTACTGTGAGAGTCCCTGAGGGGACAGACAGTAACCAGCAAATATATGTCAGATGGTGATGATTCAGTGAAGAGAATAAAGCAGTGACCAGGCGGCGGGGGTGTGTGTGTGTTCGCACAATAGTTTGACATGGTGAACGTGAAAAATCCTTTGAGTGGACAGCCTTTGAGCAGAGACTGAAAGAAGAGAATGAGTGAGTCCTGTTAGTCTCTGGGGACAGCACTTCAGGCAGAGAGGGAGCATGTGTAGTGGCCATCGGGACGGCAGCCTGAGTCAGGGGGAGAGTTGGCAGCCTCAGAAGTGGCAGGAGCCACATTCTGCCAGATTATGTAGCCCATAGAAAGGACTTTGGACTTGACTCTGAGTGACAGGGGACATTTTTGGAAGGCTTCTGAACAGAGGCATGACATGAACTCATGAAAAGAAATTTGGATTTTGTCCAAGAAATTGATTAGCCACCAATAGATTACTGGAAAAGAGAATTTAAACAATTGACTTAGTAGAAAGGAAAGAATATTTCAACAAGTACTTACTGAGCGATCACGCTTACTCGCTGTAAAGCAGTGTACTAGAAGCTAAAGGGGAGGCAGCTGAACCAGAGTAGTCTAGGGCAGTGGGGCTCAGACTGTCTGGTCCAGGGAGCCCTTTATGCTCCGAAAATTACTGAGTACACCAAGGAGGGTTTTTTTAAGACTAGATTGTATCTGTCAGTATTTACCTATTAGAAACTAAAACTGTAAACATTTATTTCTTAATTCATTTTAAAATAAAATAAACACATTACTTGTTAACATATTTTTATAAAAAGTAACTATAGTTTCCAAAAAAATAGTTAGAAAGTAGTATTGTTTTACATTTAGTAAATCTCTTTAGTTTCTGGCTTAATAAAAATAGATCCATTCCCATCTCTGTTTCTGCATTCAGTCTGTTGTAAATCACTTGTCATACATACTGCTTCTGGAAGATTGTTTTATGCCCAGGAGGGAAGGAGTGCGAAGAAGGCAAATAATGTGTTAGTGTTATTGTGAAGATAGTGTGGACTCTGTGGCCCCTGTGAGAAGGCGAGCGAGCAGCAAGGCCTGCGCCACTAGGTAGAGGCGGAGGGCTTGAAAGGCAGGAGGAGAGATCAGGAGTATCTTCAAGAGGGAGGGTCACTGAGTGGGCTTTGAAGGATAATTCTGGGAGCAGAGAATGGCAGGGAAGAACACTGTTAACCTGAGAGAATAGCATAAGTGAAGGAAAGTGCTGAGAATGTCCACGTGAGCAGTCCAGGGACCGCGAGCTGGGGGACCTGGAAGAAGATAGTGGGGGATCAGGAAGAACACAGATGAAGCCATACTAGAGAACGTGTTCCTCCATTTTCGGGAGGAAGGAGTGACATGTTCTGGCTGTTATTTTGGAAATCGTTTTCCAGTAGCAGTGTGAAAGATGTATTTAAAATATGGAGTGGAGGCAGAGAGGTCAGTTAGGAAGCTACCACTGTCTTGTAAAAGGTGGTGAGTGTGAGGGAGGAGGATGGCCCACACAGGGGAGGGAGGGTAGAGTTACTGGAACCAAGGAGAAAGAGCCAGGAACCTGTGAGGAAGGAGAAGAGAGAGTTTGGCTTGGGATGTTTTCATTTGGAGTTGCTCCTTGGACACCCAGGTAAAAAATGTTCAGTCAGTGGGAATTTTGGGACTAAAGCCCAGAGAGAGGACCAAAACCTCTTGGGGTGGGGGAGGCGGTGGATGGAATATAGGAGTGGCTTGGGGTGATCCAGATGGTAGAGCAAGAAGAGAGAAGGGAATTGAGAATCCAGCCCACTCATCTGTGGACTCTGAGAAAGGCATTTAAAAAGAAGGTTCCTGGAAATCCTGCTTTAAAGCCGAACTTCTGATCATACACTGTGGGGGGGGTTTGTTTTTTGTTTTGCCTACTTGGCTCACCTCCCTGAGAACTGGCCACCTCTCTCTACTGCAGCCTGTGTACTTGGATTTGCAAACTTGGAAGATTTCTTCCCCCACCCCTTGCAGTGAAGCAGCACCTGGTCTCAGAGTAGCCGAGGGGAGCTTGGTTTGTCAGCGCAGGAATTCTTGTAACAAAGAAGCAGAGAGAAATGTCTTTTTCAAAGCTCTGGTGGTGTTTGCATATTACTGATTAAAGAAATCAAACTTAAATCTGCGTAGAAAAAAAGATCCAGTGACTCATATATCTGATGCCCTAAGGTATTCTATTCATCTGAGGCTTATTTTGTTAAAAGGGAAGGAGGATTTTGAGGCTTACTTAAAGCTGAGGGGACATAAAAGAAGTCACAGGGAACAAGTCCTTTCTAGGGTTCTTTGCTGCTGCCTCCCTCAATACTTCCCTTCAACTGTCATGCTCAGAATATTCTAATAAGAATCCAACTTTGTAATTCAAATCAAACCCATGTTGCTTTTCTCCTTTCTGTATCATTTGATTCATCCTGGTTCCAAAATGACTTTCATCTCTACTACGTCCTTTTAAAAAATATGGCACTATGTTCAGTTACATTTTTAAATATATTACCATCTTCCATAGGACTGGGATGCAATTCAAATTCAGCCTCTTTCTTTTCTAAAGATTTAAGTTTCTGAAGACTATTCCTAAGTGTTCTTCCCCTAGGAGACCAGGGAGCTTCAAAGAATGATGGCAATTGCATGCGCTTTTTTTGTTTTTAATTTATTTTTAGAGAGAGGGGAAGGGAACAAAATAGGGAGAGAAACATTCGGGTGTGGTTGCCTCTCCCATGCCCCCTACTGGGGACCTGGCCTGCAACCCAGGCATGTGCCCTGACTGGGAATAGAACCAGTGACCCTTTGGTTCGCAGGCCGGCACTCAATCCACTGAGCCACGCCAGCCAAGGTAGAAATTGGATGGGCTTTGGAACAAAGTGGTCCTGGGTTGAAATCCTGCTCTACCTCTTAATAACGGAATGACTCTGGGCAAGATATGTAACTTGCAATGCCTCAGCTTTGTCCTGGGCTGGGCATTAGGGATGTAGTAATGGAAAAAAACATAGATAGTCTCTGCCCTCCTGGAGCTCACGGTCCAATGGGGAGATGATGGACACAAGTCGTTACCTAAAAGATTAGTCACAAGAGACAGAAGAATGCCGGGGGTAGGAGTGCAGATGATGGAGCCAGAGATTTGAATCCTGCCTCTGCTCAACTTCTCTGTGTCTCCGTTTCCTCATCTATAACGTGGATGACGATGATAACGTCCACCTGATAGGGTTGTTGTAGTAAATAAGTAAGTTTGTATGTGGAAGTACTTAGAGCAGTATGTGCGCATGTGTTAAATACTGAAATTATTTTCATTAGTACAAAGAGTAAAGTGACAGAAAGGGAAGAAGAATCAGGGTATGTTGAGAATCTGGGAGTCGGGTGGGTAGGAAGGGTCTAATTAAATGGAAGGATTAAAGAATGCTTAGTGAGGAAGTAGAAACAGAAACCACGGGGAGTTGACAGCAGAGAGAGCTGGAGAAGCACAAAAGGGGAAGCAGCCCTGAGGCAGGCAGAAGCCGGTTGGGTAAGACACTCAGTGTAGGAGGGAGAGCAGCCACAGAGATCCACTTATTTTCTGCTAAGAGAACCTCGGGGCAGAGTGTATTGTGGGACTGAATCTGAGACCTCCGTTGTTTTGTATTCCTTGGTCTGACGCTCAGAGATAGTCTACCCTCCCAGAAAAATATCTCAGTTTGAGAGGGAGAGCCTTAGTTCAAAATCTGCAACCTCTTACACTATCATTTGGTGACCTGCCGTGCTCAAAACCTGCCTCCTGGAAATGAGCCTCTGTGCTTAGTCACACCTACGTAAAACAGAATCCCTTTTGGCCTATAAAGCGTGGCCCTCAGGCCAAACCTGTTCTCCTACCACCCATGGGCTAAGAATGGTTTTTACATTGTTCCATGGTTAAAAAAATATAAATAAATAAAAAACATGACAAAGACAGTATGTGGCTCATGACACCTAAAATATTTACTATTTGGCCCTTTATAGGAAAGTTTGTCTATCCACCAAAGCTGGAGTCACATCTACTTGGGATTGGCCCAGAAGGGCCTTGTGTTGGGTTAGCTGTCCCTTCTCACTAATGGTGGGTCTTTGATCTTCCAGGACAAATTCTTCAGAAAGACCAGGAAATCAAGGACCTAAAACAGAAGATAGCCGAAGTCATGGCCGTCATGCCCAGCATAACATACAGTGCCGCCACCAGCCCCCTGAGCCCTGTTTCCCCCCACTACTCTTCCAAATTTGTGGAGACCAGTCCCTCGGGACTCGATCCCAATGCCTCTGTGTACCAGCCCCTGAAGAAGTGAAGGCCAGCCGTATGTGTTGCCCAACAATTTGGTTACCAGAAGGCATTGCAGAGGAGCGTCTCTGGCAGTCAAGATAAAAAGTTTATATTGTATTTTGTGGGACTGTATATGTTGTCGTTTTTAAAAGGGGGGGAAGATAACATCCAAGTCTGATTAGAACTGCCCATCAGTTTTTCTTGTAAATTTTTAGAAGACCTCACAGAACTTTGCAGTTTATTTTTCTCGGCCAATACATTAAAACCGTTCTTGGATTTCAAGTAGCCAATTTTGCCTTTTATGTATTCTTACAGTTTCCTCTTGAAGAAGAAAAAAAAAAGCAGGGTTTTTGCTTCTCAATCCTCTATTTTTGTTTTGTTTTGTTCCTGAATAAGCAAAACTTGCACATTGGATCCGCATGGGGTGATAATGAAAAATTGTAGTTCTTAGAGCGAAAGAACCAGTTCAGTAACCTAACACAGTATTGATCATACAGCCGCATTCAAGAATACGATTCTTGATACCACAGCAGACAAGCATCGATTACCCCTCTGAGGACCAAACAAATTCATGGGGCATCATGTAAGCTGAGGGCAGAAACTCAGGCGATGAGACAGCCGTGAGACAGTGTCAGGGGTTGTGTTTGAAATGTTCTTGTCCCCACCAGTGTGTCGAGTCCTAGACGACTGCTAGCAGCAGTCTTGCTCACAGTGCCTTGGGAAATGACGTTTCAAGAGGAAACTTGACGATGGTAGACTGTTTCCCCCTTTGTCATCATCTGTCTTCTATCTGTCTCGAGCTCACTGTGGACCCTGCTGGGAGACTGGTGGGTAGCCGGGCTGTTGGTTACCACACGGCCACGTCTTCTGTTTCTGTTCATAGAAAGCAGCGCAGTGTTCTGCGTCGTCGGGAGGCCAGCACCTGGGATGGGGGCGGGGTGGCATCTGTGTACCGGAGACTGCATTGACAGCTAATAAAAGCTGCAGTTCCAGGCTTTTTGTTTTTGTTTTGTTTTGTTTTCATTTCATTTCATTTCATTTAACTGTGCTTTCCACTCTTCATCATCTTGTGTTCGACAATTTAGAAGAAACTTGACTATTCCTCAGCTCTTGTGCCAAGGGGTATTTTTTTAAAGAGTTTTAAACTCATGACTCTGCACAAAGATTTCAGTTTCAAGTGTATATTATACATTGGTAGAAAAGTGTTTGCACTGGCAACTTTTGGAAGTGTTTAAGAATCGGGGTGGGGGTGGGGGGAGGGGCTGGGAGAGGGAGGGGCAAGGCAAAATTGTATTTAGAAACTAGAAAAATTAAGAAACCAAATAGATTGGTTTTGCTTCCTTGCCATGGATTCTGGAAGGACATAGTTCTTCTAAAATTTCCTGTTAATTGGCATGTACGTCTCACTTAAATGGAAGCAAATTTAAAGCAAATTAAGTAGGACAAGCAAGTCGGCAAAATAGAGGTATTAAAAAGAATCATCCTTTTAATCACAGATCTTATTTTGGGATTTAAAAAAAAAACTAGCTTTAGCCAGGTATGCATGTTGCTGCCACTTTGCATTTTTGAATCATCTTGTGTAACTGTCACCATGGAAGTGTTACTCAGAATTGTCATAGATTTTTTTTCATCTTTGTGCAAAAACATGGAAAATTGTCACTGACTTTGTGTTGAGGTTTCCCCCATTTTGCTGCCTTTTGGGACACTATTTTCGTTAAATACTTGGTCTTGGCTGCATTCTTTTTTTTCCCCCTGTGGGGTTCAAAAGAATAAACATTTTCTTACAGATAAAACTAGTTTTTGCCTTTTTAACTTTTCAGGAGGGCACAAGAAGTTAGGTTGTTCTGAATGGACCTTAGATTGTCGCTCTTGTTCTCTCATCTGAGCACCCTGTCAGGTGGCCTTGTCCTGTGCAGTGGGGGACAGACACAGGATTGGGGATGCATCTGTCCAGGGTCTCAGGTTGGTTTCAGTTCTAGTCTTAACTTAAGACATAATCCATTCCCCTTCTCTTTCCTTCCGCCTTCCTCCCACTCCTTCCTCTGTCCCTACCTTCTTCCTCTCCGCCTCCCTCCCTCGCTTTCTTTCTCTCAGTATCTGATTAGAACCAAGGCTGACTTGTCTTCTGGTACAACCCTTCTTTCCTAAAAAATCATGTTAGTCGTGGGGTTGGAAGGTGGTTGGTGAGAAAATCTGGAGAGCAAATTTTATTCCCAGTGTCCGGAATCTTGTTGACCCACTTTGGGACCAATACCCTGTCGGGTTTCCTGCCTTGCTGCTGATCCTGAACTGACCTCCAAGGTAACCACTTCGAAATCCTCCATTGTTTCTGGAGGCTTTGCTTTCATCTTCTGAGAAGCCAGGTGCCTCTCTTGGCTCCTGTTTTTCTCTCTTGGCCATTGTTACAATTGATCTTTGCTCCAGTTTTTGAAAATTCTGCTCTGGGCACCTCATCTCTGTCCTGGTCGCTGGATAGCCTCCCTGAGCCTCGGCGATTGAGTCTTTCACGGACACACCATGAACCACTGTAAGCAAGAGTTCTCAAGGGAGACGCTTTGGCTTGGCTTTTGCCTTTGCCTTCCCTGAAGAAATGCACCTGCCTGTAGCGTTCTCATTGGCACATTCTTTTCCACCAAGGAGATCGCCAGTTGTCGTCTTTGTTACTTTAGGCCCATCATAGAATGGTTCTATGTCTTAATACTTTATAATTTATTACATGCCATAAAGCTGGGTTTGCCATTCTGGGTGGTTAAATATTTACCTAAAGAGTGGGCCAAGCGTGTTTTGACTAGCTGAGTAACCGCTCTTTATTGACCTAAGTAGTAGCTTTCGTGTGTGCCCATTCTTTCTGTGACAGTCTTTCCAAGAGGTCCTATAAAGCAAGAATGAACAGTTCTTCATGGCTCCCATCCTGGAGGAAAGGAATGGTCCTTTCCCTGACCATCCCAGTTTCCCATGCTCACCAGCTATGTGAATTGGGCTATGGCAAGCCACCTGGGAGGGCTGAGCATTTCTGACAGCTGCTATCAGATTGCTTCTTGCAAAATTCACACCATGCCAGAAAGTGCTGAAATGAACTAGAAATAACCCCAAAGCCAGTTCAGTGGAGTTCAACTAGTAAAGTGTTTTTAAGTGGGCCTGTGGTAGCTAGATCGGTTTACAGTTAAAGGGCGTCTGAGACCTATAAATGCCTAGTTTCCTGTGACTCTCAGTGACATTTCCCCTCTCAGATGGCTCCAGGCCATGCAGAGCCCCTTGGCAGTGGAATAGGCAAGCCTTCTCAACAGGGATGGGAGTCCGCTCCCAGCTCTGCTGCCATCCTCTCTGACCTCCCTTCATCTCTCTAGGCAGGTGCTGTTTCCTCACCTCAAACAAGTGGTATTTGTGCTGGAAGGAGTTACTGAGGGAACTGGGTGAAATACTACAAAAGCACTCTGCAAATGATGCAGGGCCTTCCAGATGGAAGTCTAGAACTGTGGCCACGGAGTCATGGTGAGGCAGGGGACCTGGCTAAGAAGGCTTGTTCCTGGGCTAGCTCCATCCCCACATCCCGAATTCTGGGTGGAGCTCCTCGCAAGTGTGTGGTCTGCAACTTCACTTTGTGTCCACGGCAGCAGCATCCCTGGGACCTCTTCCAGACCCCCGCCCCCACCCCGTCTGAATCCACAGTTTTACAAGGTCTCCAGGTGATTCGGTTGCATATTAATTATTTGGAAGCCCTTGTCTGAGATGCTTTCCTAACCTAAAAATACTGTCACTCTCTTCCAGTTCAGAAAAAGCCAGTGCTCAGGCTTTGAAAACTCAAAATGAAGATGTTAATTGAGGAGGGGCAAGCTGGAGATAAAGAACTCTAAGCTTCATATATTTTGCTTATTTTATTTCCTCCCCGTTAGAATGTAAGCCCTGGGAGAGCAGAGACTTTTCTTCCTTTTTTTTTACTGCCATCACCCCGGAAGCTGCAACAATGACTGCCATGTAGGAGGTGTTCAGTGAATATTGAATGAATAAGGTCAGCTAGTAGGTTAGACAGGTAATCTGAAGTTCTGTATCTTAACTGAATCTGAGCATCTCCATAATAGTTCTAGTAGAATGACAGTAAAAATAGAACTGTTTCTAGAAGGAGAGGGGGGAATGCGAAGTGGCGTATTTATCGTGACATCATCCACCTACCCATCTCTGGTTGCTGCCGAAACCTTGTTTTCCTTGTCGGGTTTTCTCTACCAACTCCTGCTTGACTCAGCCAGGTGCAAAGATTTCCCAAACAGCTGGAGGTATTGAGAACAATCGCTCCTCTGGCAGGGAACCTGCTAGGGGCCTATCCATTCTTCACCTATTTGTAGTCTTAGACCCGATTTCCCCAAAGTGCCAGCACCGCTGCCTCTTAAGTCAACATGGGGATTTTTCATTTTGACAGTAATTGAATTAGAAAGCATTTCCTCCAGGAAAGGTATCTGGTTAAATGAATGTCGCAACGATCTCCTTCCATCTGCCGAGGGGCCACACTTCTTTCCCTGCCTCCCTCCTTCCTTGGGCTTCCTTTGCTCCTGCTTTATTCCTACCTCAGTGGTGGTTTTTCACTCCCCGGCCTTTGCCTGAGGTTCAAGCCTCACATCCCCTCAGGATGGGCTTACTAGGGTTCTGGAGTCAGCCTGTCACAATGTCCCTGATCTCTCTCCTAAGAATCCCCGGCTTAGTGCCACACAATATGGTGTGGCCTTGTAAGCCCCGTTCAAGAAACCTGGACTGGTTTTCCTCTCGGAGATGGTCCATTCTGCCCCTGGTCCCTAACTCTGCAGCCTCCAGACGTCTCAGGGTTGGGAGGGGGTGGGGACTGAGTGTGGGCAGGGACCTCTGTGAGGTGTGTTTGGCCTGGCCCCAGCGCCTTCAGCGTCATCATTGCTTCACCATTCCCTTCCCCTTTCAGCCTTAGGCCTCTGTGTTTTGACACATTATCTGGTACCAGGCTCATACTTAACCTAGAATAATAGTTCTCAAACTTTATGTTTCATCAGAACTGCCTGAATGGCTTGTGAAGATGCAAATTTCTGGGCTCCAGCCCCAGTTTCTGATTTAGGATGTCGGATAAGGCCTGAAAAGTTGTGTTTATAACAAATTCCCAAATGAAGCTGGGTCCTGGGACCCAACTTAGAGAACCACTTACAAAGAGAAAGGGGGGCCCCTGGGGGCCATCCCCCCAGCTGCCACCAGAGGGCGCATGCCACCTTAGGGAAGGGCTCTTTCACCTCAACAGCCAGCTCTGCTGGACAGCTAAGGTTCTTCCTTAAAGAGTTCTTTCTGTTTAACTGTAATTCTTGTTATAATGTACTAGGAAGAAGAAATGATCTAAAAACCAACATGGATTCTCATAGTCTGTCTCTGACAAGTGTCAAAGGTCTGACGAACCAACTTTTTGAGTGTACCGACCATCCCCTTCATTACTTGAAACTTTCCCCTCCACAGCAACACACTGAAGTAGGGACTTTCTTTCGGAATATCCTGGAATCACTCCCTATCCAGAACCCAAGGGGCAGTTAAGATTGTAGGTGATTTTCATCACCTTTATACTTTACCATATATTCCAAATTTTCTACATTAAATTTAATATTACTTTTATAATAAAAAAGAATGTTTTTAAGACACATTTTAAGTGTAATTAAAAGCCAAAGCAACTAAAAAAAAGCCAACAACAACCCAAGGGGGAGCTTGGGGTGACCAGCATGGGGTAGAAAGACGCCCTTAGCTGGAACTTGCCCCCACTTTCCTGCTTGTTGGTTGTGCCCAGGTATCTACCGCCGGGGGCAGGGGTAGGGGGTATGGGTCACAGTGGGCTCTGTGCACAGAAGACTGGCTGGAACCAAAGAATAGGGTTACCTGTGAGGGCTCTGTGACCTCTACTGTTCACCTGTTGTTGAAGCTGGAGGCCCGATGCCCCCACCTGAGCGCAGCCCTGTGTCACATTCATACTACAGCTTCCCAGGCCAGGCAGTGGAAGCGGGCCAGACACTAAACTTAGAGACTCTGCGGCCCAGAGGTTCCTATTTAATGGCCTATAGACATACTCTGTTTGAACTGCATAGAACTGAATAACTTTGAGCTAACATTTAAAAATTGGGAGATTTCACATTATCCGGATTTTTGTTGCTGTTATTTTCTGCTGAAAAAAACTGCTGAGCTGGCACCCTTTTCCATGGTCTGCAGAGCTCGGGAGAGGAGGCCTCCAGTCTCCACCCCAGCTGCTCACTAGAACCACACGGGGGCTTTTCAACATGCCATGTCTGAGTCTTGCACCCAGAGAGCCTGACTTAACTGGACTGGGAGGAACCTGGGCATTTTTTTTAACTCTCCAAGGGTTTCTGAGGTACAGCCAGGGTTGAAAAACTGGGAAGTAGAGGGTAATAAGAGGGAGCCTCAGTCCCGGCTGGGGCCTGGGGCCTCAGAAGAGGTGTCGAGGGGTCTGTGGCTTGGGGTTGCGACTGGGACTTTGGGTGTTCTTAGTTGGCCAAATGAGATGTGAGGGTCACTGGTCTGTCTGCCCACCTTCCCCGTGGAGACCCTTGTCGGCTCTCTTCTTGCTTTGTCTTCTTGCCCCTGGGCTTCCCTCTGGGCTGTTGTCCTGGATTCTCCTTGCCAACCACATTTATCACACTGATCTTCATCAGTTTAAATTGTTAGCCCTCCAGTTTCCCAAAAAGAAATTCTGTCAGCATAATCTTGAATTTGTTGTTATCATGTGCTCTCTTTTTATCTGATGTTTCTGATATTGCAAGGCCAGTATAAAACCAAAGGGGCATTGAGTGGGAAGGGAAGGGGTGGGTACGTATAGGGTGGTCTGCAAGCTGAGAAGCCCACTGGGAAAGACAGGAATTGGCCACTTGGGCTCTTGGAGGAGGCTGGGCCCTGCTGCTGGGGTGAATGGGTGGGTGCGTGACACAGTCTCTCTTGAGCAAGAGTTTGGGGAGACTGTGATAGGCCTGAATTCTTGTTCCCAACTGTTTATTCCATGCCCACTGAAAGGGTTATACATCCGCCCTCCTGGGTGTCAGGATTGGCTCATGGAATGTGAGTGGACACCCGTGTGCCAGATCTGTGCAGAATTTTAAATACACCTGAGGGTTTCGGGTTCACCTCTTGCTCTCTCTGCCAGGAGAATGGTATTTCCCTGACGGGGGCCACATCCTGGCTGAGAGTCCAGCGAGTCAAAGCCATCCCTCAGACCTGTGAGTAAAAAATACATGTAAGCCACTGAGACATAGGGGCTGTTTGTTACCACAGCAAAAGCTGACTAATGCAGAGAGAGTCCAAGCTCTCTGAGCCCTGGGGTGGAGAGCAGGAACCTCAGGAAGGAAATCCTGGGCCTCTCAGCTTCATGGTGGGATACATAGGTTGTGGGTGCTCCCACCCACCTCAGGCTACACACATAACCAGAGAGGTTGTTACAAAAAAGAAACCAAGGCGCTGCTGGGCTGGGGACCAAGAAGCCCACACTGGCCACCATACCAATAGTTCTAGTAGCTGAAGCCCGAGGCAATGAGTCCCAGCCTTCTGCCCCCAAGGCCTCTTTCATTATCTGTCTCTCCCAGGAGCTCCCTGTTTAAGGATTTTACCAACAAACAGAAGTAACTACATATTAGTCCAGCGTGTAACTGCTGAGTAATGGCAGTGGTCAGTGGAGGTGAAAAGCAAGAGAATTTAACCTTTCAAGTCACCTGTGCAGCCTTTTTGAAATAGCTTTAGGAGTGCACCTTGCAACTTCACTGCCCTCTATATATCTGGGCCCCCCAGGTGGAAACTGACAGCTTCATACCTCCCATTCCTCAGTGCGTCATTCCAGCAGCCAGCACTGGAGCCCCACACCTCCTCATGACTCAAAGGAATGTGCCTGATGCGGGCACTTCTGCAGGGGAGGGCCTGGGGTGAGGCTGCTCTGGACACCCATCGGGCCTGACTTTGAATACACTGACTTCTTTGTGAGAGCAGAGGGGTTTGATGTGGCCCCCACCCTCCAGGATGCTTTCTGTTGTACAGAAGTTGAGCCAAGTCACCTAAGCTTTCTGTGCCTCACTGTGTGCCTCTGTCAAATGGGCACGATGACAGCGGTCCCCAGGACACAGTGTTGCTGTGAGAATCAGCGCATCCGTACCTGCCGGGCCCTGGGCTAGTTAGCACTTGACCTCACTCGCCACCTCCCTAGTCCTAACAGCTGTTTCAGAGGGAACGTACAAGCAGCGGGCTGGAAAGTTGCAAGGATATAATGAGCCAATTCAGATATGTCTTTAAGCTCATTTAAAAACGGCCACGTCTATGTGTGTGTGTCTGCATTCACCCTTTCCCTCCTGGAGATCTCATCTCCCCAGTTTCAGGGTTTTAAATTCTGTTCCTTGCTGATGACTCTCACCCCAACTCCAGTCTGGCATTTCCCGATGCCTCTTGACATCCTTTCTGGGATGTCTCACGGGCACCTCTGACTCAATATGTTTAAACTGAGTTCCTAATTTCCCTCCAAACCCTAATTTCCTTGTCCACTTCAGTTAATGGCAACCCCAGCCTTCCAGTTGCTCAGGCTGTCCTTGGGTCCTGCTTGACTCCTCTCTTTCTCTTGTCCCCGACATCTAATCAGTCAGCAAATCCAGTCAGCTCTACCTACAAAACGTTTCCAAAACTGGATCTGTCGTCAACTCCTTTACTGCTACCATCCCGGTCTGACCCACCATCCCCTGCTCCTGGTCTTTTCCAGTCTTCCTGCTTCAGCCACGCTCCATATGGTTCAGTTTCAACAACGCAGCCAGAGAGATGCTTTTAGAACACAAGTCAGATGATGTCAAGGCCCTCCAATGGCTCTATGTCCACCTCGGAGCAAGGGACAGAGTCCTTAGAATGTCCCACTAGCCTATACACACGATTCACACCCCACCTACCTCTCTGACCTCCTTTCCTCCTGCTTTCCCTCAAGGAGTGCCTCCTTGCTAATCCCAGCGAGCACATCCCTGCCTCAGGGCCTTTGCATTTGCTGTCTCCACTTCATTCATAAACATTTTATTTTGGAATAGTTTCAGATTTACAGAAAATTGATCAGATAGTACAGAAGTTCCTGTATACCCCATACCCAGTTTCTCTTATTATTAACACCTTAATATTAGTATGGCACAGTTGTTACAATTAATGAACAAATATTGATACATTATTACTAACTAAAGTCCATACTTAATTCAGATTTCCTTAGTTTTTACCTAATGTTCTTTTTCTGTCCCAGGAGCCCATCCTGGATACTACATTACACTTAGTCATCGTGTCTCTTTAGACTCCTCTTGGCTGTGACAGTTCTGCTCTCTTTTTAGAATATCTGACTCATATCCTTACCTCCTTCTGATCTTTATTCAAATATTACCTTCTCAATGAGCCCTTCCCTAACCAGCTGTCCAGATACTCTCTATCCCTCTTTCTGCCTTTATTCTTCTCAGTATTTATTTCCATTTATCATACTTATTCGTATTTAGTTTGTGGTTCGTTTGTCTCTGCTTACAAAGAAATGTCAGCTCCATGAGGACAGGGACTTTTTTTTGTCTGTTTTTGCTCCCTGCTATATCCCTGGCACTTAGAATCATGCCTGGCATATAGTAGGTGCTCAGTAAATGTTTGCAGGCTGAAAGAATGAGCACTAAAATCTGACTACAAGCTTCCTGATTCTCTTTCCACCCACATTCTGCACTCCCATCCAATAAGAAAATCTCTCTGAGCGCTGAGAAAACAGGCTCACAGACAAATGCAGGGTTACACAGGCAGGAAGTGGAGGAGCCTTTGGCTTCCTCCAATCTCCAGCCTGCCTGGGACTCACATCTTGGCCCAACATGGGACTCCTCTTGTCCTTTCATAGTTGGGGAAAGCAAGGCCTAGAGCAGGGGCTTTGTATGCAGTTGGCAGGGGGAGAATAATTCAACCCAATCAGAGAGTTATTCACTTTCAAGGAGGGGTCTAGTGGGCAAAGTGCCTTCTTGGTGTGAACCCAGAGAATAAATGTACCTGTTAAGAAGGGCTCCTGGTGGCTAACTGGGCTCAAACTTATAAGCAGAGCCTAGCAGCCACTGCTAAACAAGGGCCTCCCAAGCACACCATACTTCAGAGAGAAGCTGCACTGAGCTGCCTCCTGTACTGTGTTCCCATCAGCTGAGCTGACCTTTATCAAGAAGCGCGTGGGATTCTAAATGAACCAATGGGCTGAAGACCTGTCCTGGCCAATTGGGGCTGCACAACCATATCCTTATTTGCATCATTGCTGACCAATCAGAGTACCTCCATTTCAACCACTCAGAACAGTGTTTTTTGGACCAAACTGACAAGATTTGTAGACCTCATTTGCATGCAAATAGACCAATCGGGGACCAGGGATGGACAACATTCTTCATATAAATCAGTTTCAAGTCCGCCTCAGGTGATCAGTTTCAGTTTCCATCAAAAATTGCACTTCCCTAGCTGGAGCTGCAACCCCAAGCCTGAGGTGGCTCACCCTTTCCGTTCCACAGCTGTGCAATTTCACCAGTGAGCTTCCCACCCTTCACCAAATGCCCAAACTGGGGACTCGTGTTAACGCTGAATTGGCAACAGCGGTCTTCAGTTGATACTGGCTCCTGCCTGGGACCCTCACCGCAGCTCTGTGGCAGCTGAGCAGACTGAGGCCCTGTCCAAGCCCACACCACCACGAGGAGGAGCTGGGCAAGGAAGCAAGTTTTCTTGACTTGGAGGAGCCAGCAGCTCCTGTGTGTGAGAGAGGATTTGTCTGCAGTTCTCAGCTTCAGGCAAAAGCAGTGAGTGGGCAAATGTGGCCCCCTCCAGGAACCCAGCCTTCTTCCACCCGGATCCTGCCTTTTCTTTAGGGGATTCTCTCCCTTTAACCTGCTTTGTGGCGGGATTAACTCCTCCCCACTTCCGGGGACAAGGGAATCCGCCTATGGAGTCCTTCAGACCACCCTGATTGGTTCGAGGATGAGCACTCAACCCAATAAGGGCCAATGAGATGCGAGGAGACATTAACTGGCCTTCCTTGAAAGAGCACTTCCCCTCCCAGACAGACTAGCAGCAAGCTCTCTCTTGCCCTGGGCTACATGGCGTGTGGCTACGTAGTTCAACGAACGTGGCCGAGGCTATTTTTGGCAGGCTGTCCCGAGTTGTATAGGAGGTGCTGAGTGAAGAGGCGCTCGCCCCCTGGTGCTCACGGGACCAAGAGCCTGACCTAGACTAGGGATCCCATAGGTGTCAGACATGGAGCGGCAGTAAACTTCCTGAATAAGGGAATGGGTGGGTGAATGATGTCTGCCCTCAGCTTCCCATCCCAGATGAGCTGCGGGGCTGGACTTGTTCTCTCTCCTTCAGTTGCTCCCCATCCCTATGTCTCTAAGCCTCACTTGCCTAATCTGTATAATGAGTGTAATAATGGTGTCTACCTCCTAGAATTATTGTGGAACTAAGTGAGTTCATACAGGTCTGGCACATGGTATAAATAACAAATGTCAATAACAGTCATTATCATTATTTCCTCTGGGATTCTCAGTTTCCTCAGCTGTGAAATGGGAACTCATTTATTCATTTTACAAACTGCTGATAGCATCCTTGTGTGGGGTGTTGATTTCAGATCTGGAGCAATTACAGAGATGGATGGGCTGTGGGCTCTGAAGCAACTTGTATTTCAGGCATTTTTTCCACTAAAATATCTTAATTTTTTAAAATTATGTGAAATAATGTATAAGCCTAATTCTTCAGAATTTTATCTTTGTTTGAAAATTAATGAAATTTTAATTTTAATGGAGCAGCCAAACTACACCACCACCTGGTGGCAGCATACTAAAGTCACAGGTTGGTTTTGTTTTGTCTGAGGTGAACAAAACATTGCAAGATCAATTGTCAGACATGACGAGAGATACCCAAGCCATTTCCCCCTTTCCCTATCTCCCCACCCCTTTGCTAAAACTCAGCTTCCATAGTTGAAGCTTCCAAGTTCCCAGCTGTTTGCCTGAGCCCCACCTGCTCCAGTTTCCCAGCAGAAAAATCAACTTGTATTTCTCCTTATTTCCTGCCCCTTACCAACCCATTCTGCCCTCCAGCTCTATATGGGTGCTAACATCTCCCCAAGCGCTCAGCCAAGCCCCCATGGGGAATGGGAAATTGTTAAGGATACAGATGCTAACTTGGACAGATGTGGGTTCAAATCCCCGTTGGCCATTTACTGGTTTCGGGTCTCTGGACCTCTCTCTAAGGCCTAGCAGAGTTTCAGTTTCCCCATCTGGAAAATGGGGTAGAGTCGGGATTCAACAAGAGATTTCTTATTCTTTTTATTCATGTCTTTCTACAAGAGCTGGAGTAGGTAGAGACAGGAAATGTCCAGGAGGAGTGGGACAGAGAGGAGCGTGGAAGCAGAATGCCCCTCCACTGCACTTCCCTCTTGGGGCCCCTCTCCAGAAATGGCTAGGGCCCATCCCTGCCTGGAGCTCCCTCACAGTTTCCAGTCCCCATCATAGTCTGTCCAGTTCCCTCCTCTAGACTTAGTCGGAGTCTGATCCCCTACACCTTGCACCATCTGGTAGCTCACTTGGCACTGAAAGGGTAATGACCGAACAAAGGTCCTTTGCCCCTTCCTGGGAGCCCAGAGAGGGTTACGCTTCATGCTCCTGAATAGCTCACAAAAGGTAGTATTCCAGGAGCTTGGGGAGGGGAGAAGTTTCAGAGCAGGGCTTCCCCAGCCTTGGCAACCTCCAGAGCCTGTCCTTAAGCTTAGAAGGCGGCCTCCTGTCCCCAGCCCATGCTGCCTGGATCTTGTTGTGTGGCCTCGGATAAGTCATTTATTCTCCCTCGAGCCTTGAATTTTTCTTTTGTAAAAAGGAGCTCTCCAATCTAGTCCAGCTCAAAGGACATGACTGCTGGGGCTGCTGAAGGGGTGGGCAGGGTGGGCATTTCCTCCCCTCCCCTGCTTCTTTGGGGAACCCTAGGCCCCTGCCTGGAGGAGGAGGCACCACTTCCCCTGAGAATGTGGATCCCAGAGGTTCTGTGATGCTCCCCCACACTCACGGTGGGCAGCCAGACCTAAGTGCTGTATTAATTATTACCAACTCCCTCTGGGAAGCAGATTCAAAGTGAGGTCACCATGGTAACCCAGACATTGTAATGTGACCAAATTTTTTAAATGCTCAACATGTTCCAAGCAAATTACCTCTCAGTGGAGGAGAGAAGAATGGAGCCTCCATCCCACACCTCAGTGGCCACTGGAATAAAAGCCCAGGAGCTCCCATGGGGCCTGGAACCTTTCTAAAAGAGAGAACAAGGCGGATCAGGGCAGGGAGATGAGAGCCCCTGCCCCGAGAGACCAGAGCTGAGCTGGAATGACAGCCGAGGTCTTAAGTGAGGCCTGGCCAGAGAGCCAGAGGCCCTGGGTTCTAGTTCCAGCTCCAGCACCGTCATACCTACAGCCCCAGGCTGGTGCCCTGCCTTCTCTGGGTCTCCAGTAAAGCTTCACCCAGTAGTATTTATTTCTTCAAGGACCAAAGGACCACATAGTGGGTTGGGGGAGTGAGGGAGAGGGCTGGGGGTTTGCTAAGACAGAGAGACCTGGATTCAAAACCTACCTCTGCCAATTGGCAGCTGTATGACTTTGGGCCACCGACTTCACCCCTCTGAGATTTGGCTCTCTTTCTTATCTGCGAGGGGTGAGGGGGGCAGGGAGCGGGGGTTAATAGTAGTGTCTCCTCTTCGGCGCGGTTGTGCAGTGTAAATAAGATCCATGGAAAACTCAGCACAGTGGTAGGTACTACTGTCATCGCTGTTGCTGCCACTTGGTGTCCAGTGTGCCAGGCTCTGAGTTGAGCAAAGCACATATGATCTCACCACATTCCTCTCACAAGACAGTTGCTATTATTAGCTCTACTTTACAGATGTGAACACTAAGTCCAGCAAGGTGAGGCAACTCACCAAGGTTCACAGACACCCATGGGTGGGGCCTGGGTTCCAACCCAGGTCTGTCTGCTTCCAGAACTCAAGCCTCTAGCCCTTCCCTACATGGCTTATGAGGAAATGAGACATGTGTTGAGTGCCCAAAACAGTATGTGGCACAGAGTGGGTGCTCACTAGATAGTTGGGTACCCATAGGCACACCCAGTTTTCATGTCATAGCCACTGTATTGCCCCTGACCCCTGTCTTCTGGGACTTGGGGACCCAGATCTGATGGGTTCAGAACATCCATGGCTCAGGCAGTGATAGGGGAATTAAAGGTAGAGACCCCTAAGCAGGCCCCCTCTTCGGGCCCCTGCCCAAGGGGGTGCCAGTGTCTGTCTGCATCATAATGGCCCTGCCTTATCTTCTCGTCTGACCCTCTGGCTGCACTCACCCTGCTGGGACACAGCTGGCCAGGAGCTGCCTCTGACCTCAACACACCCTAGTTACTCTCTGGCCTTGGATGCCTCCCACCTAACCTTTACTGCTGGGTCAGCACCCATCCCACTTCCCCTCCCAGCCTTCTCAGGCAGACCTGGCTTTCCAAGGACAGAATGAGGTCAGACCTGCTTGTGATGGATGGATTTAATAACCAGCCATTCCTTCCACCAGCCCATTAGATCTGCACTGTCCCAGGCCCATGTAAAGGGGCCAGAGTAGCCTCCTCAGTCAGGGTAGCACAGTCAGAGGGGTGGAGACCACCCTCCTGGCCAGCTCAGGGCCCTTCCAGGAGCTCGGAGCAGCTCAAAGTTGAAATCTTGGGATAAGGATACCCCAGTTTTAGCCCTTCTCCTTGATGGCGGTACAACCTTGAGCAAATCCCTGCTCTTCTCCAAGCCTCAGTTTCTTCCATCTGCAATATAGGGTGGCTAATCCCCACTGCCTGTCTCCTGGGGTTGCTGTGGGAACCAAGCCAGGAGCAGATATGATCTCGTCTTGTAAATCTCTGGGCACTGATAATCTGGCTGCTGTCTCGGTTGGGTTCCCCAGAAGAGGACTCTGAGACAGGGATAAGAGACGTTCCCTTGGGTGGTAGTCCCAACAAGGCCTGATGGGAAGTGGGAAAGTGGGGCAGGGAAGGATGAATCCGATTCAAGGTATGCTCGTGAGCAGGCTGCAGCAGGGTAGCTGCAGCTCAGCCCTTCTGGAGACCCAGGAGACAGGGTAGAATGGGCCTCTCAGATTTGTCCGAATCAAGAGGCGTTTCAGCAGGGCTATTTGTCCACCAGCTCCCAGCCACCTTTAGTTGAGGATGCTCCCAAAGACGTAGTGTCCCAGCACTTGCAGCCTTCCCTGTGAGGGGGCTGAGTGTACAATCTGACAGAGAACGCCCTCAGAGCTGTAGGTAGTTACATATGAGGCGCTCACATGTGCACGGAACAGTGATGCTATAGTGATGCAGGCTCCACACACACAACCTCTTTCGCTGTTACCCTCACGTTAGCCTTCGGAGGGAGGTGCCAGTAGTACACCCGTTTTGCTAAGGAGGAATCTGAGACTCAGAGAGGTGCAGTTCACTTGCCCAAGGCCACACCAGGGGTAGCACGAGCATTAGAACTGGCTGCAGGACCTTTGGTATTTTCACTGCTTCCCAGATCGGCAGGACCCATTTGCATGTGGGTTGCAACCAGCAGCTAATAAACGTTTGACAACGGAAGGAAAAAAACACAACAAAACTCTGACTTACAGTGTCTGCCTATTGCCATGGTGTAAATACTCCCACCATGGTTAATTTCAAGGTACCAAAGTGACACCTGGCACTGAACACAGAGTTGAGGAAAGATGTTGACATTGGGCTCTCCTGAGCTGATATGAGCGGGCACACCACTGGTTGGAACATTTTTGGTCTCATCTCCTACCCAACATAGCCCTCAGCACCAATCAGATTGAATTCCTGTCTAGGGTACAAACACATCACACCTGTTCCAGCTCCCACCCCTTTGCTCTTGCTAGTTCCTCCTCTGGAATGCCCTTTTCCTCCTCTCCGTGTGCCCAAATCTTACTCACTTTTAAGAGCCTGCTCTGGTCCCACTTCCTCCAGGTTGTGTTAGTGAGGATAAACACCACTAGCTGCAGTAACAAACAACCCCATGATCTCAAGAATTTAACACAATCTAAGTTTATTGTCCCCTTGACCTGCAGTCCACTGCAAGTGGTGGGGGTGTGGGGGCCTGTCAGAGAAAGGGTTCTTATCTCAGCAGCCACTGAAACCCACATTCTTTTAACATTCATGTCCAAGTCCACTACAGAAGTGGCAGAGAGCATGGAGGACCACACAGGTTTTGTGACAAGGCCTGGAACTGATGCTTGTCACTTCTGCTGACTTCATGGGCCAGAACCACCCCTCCTAACTGCAAGGGGGCCAAGCAGGGTGGTTTACCTGGAAATGTGGTTTTCGTCCAAGGAGAAAATGAAACCATGAAAACAAAGCCAGCTTCTGCTTTTACTCCCCCAACTTCCACAGTCCAACCAACTTCTTTCTTTTCTGGAAACTGCTTTGGGTGTTGACTCAGACTGCCCAGCATGGTTATTGGGTTGGTCTTTTCTGCTTTTATGAACTCAAAGAGGCTGAGCTATGAAAGGTCCCTAGAAGCTGGTTTCCCAATGCTTGCTTCAGGTGTGAATCACCTATGGCTTCAGGGTTCCCAGGCCTGATAGCATAGGTCTAGGAAGGGCCCAGCAATCCGTATTTTTAATTAGCTTGTTAGGCTGTTCAGAGGTACAGTCACATTGGAACCACTGATCTGGTCCAAATGTCCCATTTCATGTCTGTGGACACCGAGGGCAGGAGAGGGGGAGGAATTTTCCCTAAGCCATGGTCGAAATTAAAGCTGGATGTGAAACTCGAACCCAGGACTCCTGAATTTTAACTCTGGGCTCTGTCTATACACGATAGTGTATGTCCCTTAAAAGACCTGACTGTAAACTGTAGTACAAGACACTGATAGATACTGAGTCTGTCACAGGTTATTAAGATGAGCCTAGTGTGGTCAGAAGACAGTGGTTGAATATAAGATCTAGAGCCTCAGACCTGGGTTCAAACTCGGTCTCTTACAACTACTTACTTTGGGATCTCAGGCAAGTCTCTTCATTTCTCAGAGCCTCTATTTCCTCATCTGGAAAATGGGGAGGATAATAGTACCTATCCCATCGGATAGTTAGGAGGGTAAAAGGTAAGAAAAGTGCCCAGGGCAGTATCTAGGAAATTCTTTCTTTCTTTTTTTTTTTGTTTGTTTGTTTTCTGTGCTCTTCTCTACATATGTGCTTTATTTTACACACTTGCACACACATGAAGTCTACAAACTTGGAAGGGTGACTTACAGCCACCTAGGGGGGTGGACAGGGAAGGGAGAGATTATGCAGAGAGCACAAGACCTTTAATGCTATTGAAAGAGGAAGGAAGAATTGCACACTGGTCCGATGTAGTTGGAGTGCAGAGAATGAAGTGAGGGGCCCCCGTGGGAAATTTTTGATAAATACTTACTGTTGGCTCTGATTATCTGCCGAGGTGAGCGATAGCTCTCAAGGAGCACAAGAGGCATCTAGAAATGACCTCAAGGATGAGGCTAATCCAAGGGAGAGCTTCATCTGGGTATATTTTTGGCCACTGTGCAGCCAGATTTTTCATGACAGTCAGCTCCCAAAATGTACATGCCAAGCCCTTGGAAACTCAAGTCACACAGCTTGATCTCGGTTTTTATCCAGTTTGGCGCTTAAGTAATTGTTTCCCAAATATCCCCAAGCTGTGTGTGTGCATATCAAGCCTGGGCTTTACTTCTGTGCACAGAGGCTGCGTGGGTCCCAGCCCGTGGGAGGATGTGTCAGTCAGGGGAGGCTAGGCTCTGCTGCGGTAACAAATCATCCCTGCGTCTCAGTGGCTTAGAACCACAAAGCTTTCTTTCTCAGCCACTCCCCATGTCCACCGTGGCTTTCCTGGAGCTCTGCTTCTGGGAAGCACCCAGGCACACGGGATGAAGGAGCAGCTGACAACTCAATTGTTGCTGTGCCCTGTGGCCGAGGGAAAGGGGGCTCTGGAGGGTCTCACTCAGGCAATGAAGTCCTCTGCCCTTGAAGGGATTCACATCCTCGCTTGAGTCTAAAGGCAGATGCCAGCTCATTGAGGCAGATGCTTGGGCCCATCTCCTTCCCCGTCTGCTTAAAGGGGATTAGAACAGTTTCTACCTCATAGGATTGGTGCAAGGGACTACCCGAAATGATGCTCTGGAACTCTTAGACCAGTGCCTGGGATGGAGAAAGAACTTGATAAATGACAGGTTGTAATAGGCAAAAAGTGCAAACACCCCAAATACCCATCAACAGGCGAATGGATAAACAAAATATGGTGCATCCATACAATGGAATACTGCTTATAGCCGTAAAATGAATGAAGCGCTGACTGATACATGTTACAACACGGATGAACCTTAAAAACACTTATGTTAAGTGAGAAAGCCAGTCACACAAGGCTTATACCATATAATCCCATTTATATGACCTGTCCCGAATAGGCAAATCCATAGACACAGAAAGCAGATTAGTGGTTGGCAGGGGCTGGGGGTAGGAAGGATTGGGAGTGACTGCTTACTCGTACAAGGTTCCATTTGGGGGAGGTGGGAATGTTCTGGAATTAGATAGTGTGGTTGCTTGTACAACTTTGTGACTAAAACTCACTGAATTGTACACTTTAAAATAGTGAGGTTTGTTATATGAGTTATATCTCAATAATATAAAATTAAATACTTAATAACAATAAAGAAATGAGGGGTAGAAAATACTCTCGTCCCCCCACAGAGTTGTCTGTCCCCACCCCCCAAACTGCCTGCGAGTCCCCTTCATTGTCCTTACCTTTACGTTGTCGTTTCTGCGGACTGGTCTGTCTCCCGCCCGGGAGCCTTCAAGGCCGCAGCGGAGCCGGTTACTTTGTTCCTGTCTGTGGCCCCTGCTCGCGGCAGGCAGCGTCAGGAGCCTGACCCGTGGGCTCTCTCCTCGCTCTCACAAAGCTGTGCCTGCCCCACGTGTGACAGGAAAGGGCAACGTAGGCCTAGAGCGGGAACGGGATGTCCCTGGGGCAGGGGCTGCCTCCCCTTGCCAGTGGGAAGCCTGGGAGGGAAGAGCCCTCTGCTCTCAGCCATTCAGGCCCTCCACTCAGCAATGAGGAAGGTCGGGTCCAGGGAGGGGGGCACTTGTCCAATGTCACATGGTGACCGGGTGGCAGAGCTGGCCAAGACCCCAGGTGCCGCACAGCAGGCCCACTGCCCTTCTGTGTGGTGGCTCATCCGAGGGCCGGCAGCTGGGCTGGGCAAGCACAGGGAGGCTCTTGGGTCTTCTCTGAGCCCCTCCTGCCAGACAGGTGACGACCCTGGTGTGAAGATGGAACGGGGACAGAGGGCAGGTGAGATTGGGGAAGGCTGAGGTCAGGAAGGGAAGGCCCCAGACGCTTGATACTTCCTGTGTTTATGTTGCTTTGATCGTGGGAGGCAGTCGCCACCACAAATAAGCAGCGCCAAACCACTGGCTTCCCTTCACATGTGCCTCACACGCGCCCCTTCCCTTCACACGCGCCCCTTCCCACAGTGGCCTCTTTCTGGGATCATGGGTCCCTCCTCCTCGCTCCACGCCCACAGAAGGGGGTTCCCCCATGTCAGGGATGATGCCGGACCCTGAGATGAACCAGCCCCTCTGGGAGCCAGTACCAAGCCAAGCCCACAGGCTCACTGAGGGTCATACCCATCCCCTCTTCCAAAGGCTTTGCATTCATGCACTTTTGAGCACCTACTGTGTGCCAGCTCCTCTACCACATGCTGAGTTTAAAGTGCATTGAAACTGGTTTGTCCAGGATTCGCTTGAGACAGGAGCAACCAGGCTGAGGCTGGGGTGCAGCTCTGGGACCCGGCTGGGCCCTGCCGGGAACCAGGGCCAGAGGCCCCAGCTCCTCCCACCCCCACTGTGAAAGGTAGTTCTTACAGAGACACGTCCAAGACTCCCTGAGGGCAGATTTTCACAAGGAGTAAGTACTTTAAGAGAAGGGGTAGGTGGGGCACAGGTGCCACATTAAAAGGAGAAAATGATCCATTTCTGTTGTGAAAGGGGAGTCTCAGTGGGTGTTCCCCATCTTCCCATCTTTAACACCTTTCTGACCTCTGCTACCCTTCCTTTGAAAAGAGAGACTGGCCCTTAGATTCAGAGCCCTGGGGGTACCAGAATCCAGCTAAATTTAAGACATTGCTTGATTAGCATCTTACTCCTATGATTGCTTAGCTTCTATTTACAGCAACCATGCAGTTTTCCATTTACATAGTTTCCTTGGAAAATAAATTATTTAAGGAAGGATGAGTTGATTTCTCAAAAAACACCAAATAGCTGTCAGTACAGGCAAAATGGACAGCGGCTTGGAATGCTTGCGCTCTTTGGGAAGCACAGCCCAAGGCTTCAGGAGGATCCATGTTTCCTCCTGCTGGAAGGGCCCTGGCCTGGGCGGCATAACTGACTCACAGTCCTATCTCTCAGAGCATCCGGGTGTCAGGTGCCCTGTCTCCAGAGCAACTCTGGAGAGGGTGGTGGTGACCTTGCAGGCTGGCTCGTGGGTGGGAGCTCAGTGTGTGAGCTCAGTCAGCAGCCTGGCCTGGGGCCTCGAAGTCACCTGTGGCTCAGGACCTAGAAACCATTGCCCTCCTCTCTTCCCACCCCTCCCCCATAGCTTTTCCTATAAACCTCTCAGATCACAAACAAGGAGTCTGGGTACCTGGCCTTCCTCCCCTCCCTTTCCCATGGGTTACTGTTCTAGGTAAGGCTGAGGTTCCCCAGCACAGAGGGCCTCCCGGAGGCCCTGTGCCAATTCTTCTCAGCCCCCTTCCAGGACCCCTGGGAGCCTGGCTTCCCACTGCTGGGAGAAGCTGCCCTCAGTGAGTCTGAGGTGGTTTTCTGGGACTGTCCTTTAAAATACCACCATGACCACCACCAAAGTCTGTGGGAACCCCGTCGGACAGGGCCAGGACGTGGGTGAGCCTGGTGGGTTGCTGAGGGTGCAAAATTTATGGGGGCACCATTCTCAGGGACCACCCTGGAAGCGAGGACCTCCTTTAACTTGGGTGTTCTAGGCCCCTCATTGCCCTGCACTCGTCCCAGCCCTGCTGCAGAACACAAGAGAAAGAAAACCTCCCGGTTAGAACAATGTTCGGGGTGGGGCCGGGGGTCTCGGGGTTCTGAGTCATTGTCACAGCAGTTAACCTCTAGCGATCATACAGCATCCCAGGCAGGCCAGTTGGCAAGGCTGCTGCCTGAACACGACTGCGTGCGGTGTGCACTCCCCAAGGGCCTGAGGCCAAGAGGGACGTGTGGCTGGAATCCAGTCTGTCTGAGGGCTGTGGCTGCATCAACCTGGAAGAGGAGCCCTTTCTGTGTTTTGTCCACCAGTAAATACTCTCAGGCCTTCCTACAAGTGTGTCCGACGTGCAGCAGTGGCCTTGAGGGCCCCATGAGGCCAATGTGAATAGAGGAGCAGGACCTGCCCTCCAACGCAGGCAGCAGAGCCAGGCCCCAAGTTTGTTGAGTCTTTACTTAATCTCCTTCCCTTTGCTTGTTGTTGCCCTCGTAAAATGTGTTAGAGAGCTGGGCAGTTCCCACAGGCAGAGGTGAATCTGGAATAAGATGTTCCTTTCTCACCCTCTCTCGTCTGCCCCTCTCTGGCCCTGCCACAGCAGAGTTAATTTCCTCCTTGAAGTTTGCAGTAGCGTGGACTCGCCCCTACCCCTGCGTCCGCCTTCCCCACTGGACTGTGAATTCCTGGAGGATGAAGACCGCGTCCTGTAGCCTCAGTCTCAGCACAGGGCTTGTGTCTGTGTATGTGAATCCGGGGAGCCCAGGAAGCTCGCTCTCAGCACCGTGAGGGCAGAACACTTAAGACATAGACCGTTGCGTCTCTCTCATACTCTTAAAATCCTCTCTCCTCCGAGTCCCGGTCCCTTTTCCTCTCACTTCTTCACTTCAGGCCCTCTATGACGCAGAACCTAGAAACCGGTTTGTCCACAACCCAGAGTCATCTTGGAGAGCAAGAGATGTTGCACACCAACTGGCCATCCTCCAAAACCCCATCCTCCTCTTCCTCGTTTGCACGTGGCTGCTCTGAGAGATGACATTTCCCAGCCTCCCTTGCAGGCGTGGCCACAGGACTAAGGAATGGTCATCGGAATGTGAATGGAAGGGATGGAAGCCACTTCCTGGCCTGGGCCTTAAGTCACTGTGTCCCTCCTTTCCTCCTGGCTGGCTGAAACCAGACATGGTTACAAATTGGCAACATGACGGTCCAGTGGGGTGGGAGGAACACGGGTTTCTGAATGACTGCGTGGAGTAGAAACACCCTCCAGACTGAGAACATTCTCCCTGGGGCTGTTTTGTGAGAAATACACTTCTGTGCTCTTTAAGCTGCTGTATTTTGGGGTTTCTTTGCCTCAGCAGTGTAGTTTTACCCCAAAACCATAGAGCAGGGGAGGGAGAGACACTGGCCGAATGGTCACCCCAGAATGCTCCTTAGGAGAAAGGGGAAGCAGAGTCTGGGACTGCTCCCACGTAAGGAACTCCGTGCCATCACATGTTGCAGAATGACTGAATGGCCGGGGGTGTTGGCGCTGCAATGAAAGATGACTGTTTCTTGTGCAATTAAAGGGGAAGGGGAAAGAGTGGGGTCACAGGGCATCAGGGGGGCAGTGTTAACAGCAACTCAAATGCAATAGAAGCAACGTTCATCCTGCCCGGCATTGTTCTTCTAAAGGACTTGCTGCCCTTCCCTGGGGGGAGAACAAAGCAGTCCCCCTCATTTCAGAAGGGCCTCCCAAGAGGAGAGTGGCTTACTTGAGCAAGGTCGCTGTGGCTATTATAAGCAGAAGGGGCCACAGAAACCTCCAGAGAGGATTTGGTGCCAAAAAGATTTGAAACTGGAAGCAGATGGGGTAGCCAGCAAGGGAAACTTCCCGAGGTGGAAAGATTAACTCAAGAAGCTGCAGCCAAAAACAATGGATGGAAATGAGCGAAGGGATTCCAGGAAGGAGAGAAGCCTGTGGTCCAGGCACCTGGTGAACTTGCAGCTTGCAGGGCAGCTGCCACTCACACCTACAGTGCTGGGGGAGGGGTGGGGCTGGCAGGAGGCAGAAAGGCTAAAGCACTGAGGTCTGAGAAGGACCAGGAGTGACGGAGACAAGGCCCACTAATGTAATTTGCAGACGCTCGTGCAAAATTAAACATGGGGCCCTTGTTCAAAAAGCAAAGAAAATGTGTCATTAAAGGTACACAGGAAACTTTCTACTTCCTTCTGTGAGCTCTAGCTCTCTCTCCCTCCTTTTCATTGTGGTTTTTATTTGATCGTTAATGTCATTCTGAGTAAGGAAAAATGTAACATTTAAATGATAAGCATGAGTTTTATCATTCCTCTTTATATTGTGCAATATCGGTTCTAAAGGCAAATCTGAGAGCATTTAACTCGAAATTGGAATCACGGAAAATACGCAATTTGTATTTAATGACTCTTCCCCAAGTGTGCCTGCCCCAACTGCTGGAAGAGGCAAACAGGAAGGCATCTCTCCAGCCAGAGTGAGGGAGCTAGCGCTCCTGGGCACAGGGGTACACTCAGCACAGAGATCCTCATAGCACCCGGGGGCCCCCACCCCACTGCTGGAGACACACCCGCTCTCGGGAGCCTTGGCAGATGGGCAACCCCCAGATGTTTTTAAACTGCCATTCCAGGATGTGCTCAAAACCGGGGTTGGCGTCTTGCCCACTGAGATGTGGCTTCTGGCTACTCACCTACCTTGTGCCATGATGCTGCCAGCCCCGCCCTGAGACGCTGTGGGGCAAGTGCGCCTGGTCTCCCTGCCCCTGTCCCGTGCCTGTGACCAGCGTCTTGTCAGGCACCAAAGACAGCTGCAGTGTGGCAGGGGAGCAGGTGAAGGGAGCTGGGACATATAGCTAGGACAAGTCCCTGGCTCATGCTTCCTTATCCCATTGAATTCACTTACAAAACACAAAGATAAAGTTAGTAAGAATTTTGATACAATGATGGGGAGGAGCATAAAATGCCAAGCATGGGCCCTTCTGAGCTCAGGGCCCGTGGAAGGGCAGCAGCACCCCCAGAAGCTTGGCCTGGACGGGGCAAAGGTTATTTTAAACGAGTGTTCAGAACAGACGTTGTTCATAAGGTGTTCAAGCAAAGACTTGAAGAATGAGAGGGAATGAGCCACTCAGGTTTCAAAGGGAGGCATGTTCCAGGCAGATGGAACAGCAAGTTCAAGGTCCTGAGTTGGGCACGTGCTTAGTGCGTCCAAGGGAAAGGCAGGAGGCCCACGTGGCTGAATTGTGCAGGGCCTTGGGGGCAGTTTAAGGATTTGGGCTTTTAGTCTGAGAGAAAGGGAGAGCCAAGGGAGTAGAGGAGTCACACGATCAGATGGTTTTTCAAAGGATTCCTACCAGGTTGAAAATACACTGTAGGAGCAGGAGCACAACCGGGGGGGCCACTGCAATAATCCAGGAGAGGAATGGGGGTGGCTGGGACCGGCCTGGAGGGATGGGGGCTCAGATTCTGGATATTTAGTAATAACAATCTAACGGATATTTATTGGGTCTCCAGTGTGCTGCCTGTGGTTCAAGGCTCAGAGTGTTAGGCCAGAGAGACAAGGTCCCTGCTGTTAATGGAGCTGATGCTCTGGTGAGGTAGTGGCAGATGATCAGAGGAGAAGGAAGAACAAGAAAAATATTGGGCAGTGATAGTGCTCTCCACACAATTAAAATCGGTGACTGGAATACTTCCGATGGGTGGCCGTCTCAGAGACGCATCTCAGCACCTCTCTGAGATGATGTTTAAACTGAAATATGAGAGACAAGAAGGAGTCACCCTGAGATCAGGGGAGATCATTCCAAGCAGAGGGCAGAGCATGTGCAAAGGCCCTGTGTATTAGTCAGCTCGGGCTGCCATAACAAAGTACCGTAGACAGGGGGCTTAAACAACAGAAGTGTATTTTTCCTCATACATCTGGGGGCTTGGAAGCCCGGATCATGGTGCTCACTGATTTGGCTCCTGGTGAGAGCTCTCTTTCTGGCTTGTGGACGGCCGCCTTTTTTGCTGTGTGTTTGCATGCTCCCACCTGTGCGTGCACACATATTCTTCCTCTTTTTATAAAGCCACAGCCCAGCAGATCAGGACTCCACTTAACTTCCATTATCTTCTAAAAGCCCTACCTCTAAGTACAATCACGTTGGGGGTTAGGATTTCAACATATGAATTCTGGGGCAACACCACTCAGTCCATAGCACCCAGAGTTGGGAAATAAGCTTGGTCAATCCTGGCCAAGATAAAGGGCAGGTCAGTGGGCAAGGGGGAGAGTGCTTCAGACTGAGGTGGGACAGGCGGGCGGGGGTCAGCTCACACAGCCTGTACAAGCCAGGCTGGGAAATTTGGATTTTACTCTAAGTGCTGACCATTTTTGAGCACTTCCTATGGGCCAGGCACATGCTAATGGCGCTTTGGGCATGGGTTTATTTAATCCTCAAATAATCCTATCAAGTAGGTATATCATCTCTGCTAACTGCACAGGTAAGAAGACAGGAGCCTGAGCAGCAGCGTCTGGAGAACACAGACACCCTGCACTCATCCCCTTTCTGCTGGGGCCCCAGGAGATGAGTACAGAGCAGCACTTGGCTGAGCCAGGAGGATGGGCCCTCCCGACAGGGCGGCCTCAGAGCAGACACTGGATTCAATCCAATGGAGGCACATTAAGCCCCGGGTCCTGGTGAGTGGTTTCAAGGCCTCAGCATGTATCAGTCACAGCCTCAGGGAGTTAGGACAGTTCCTTAAGGTCAGGTTCTCAGGTCCTCTATATCCAAATCTCCTGAGGCACAGATTCCTGAGCCCCACCTGTGGATACAGAGGCTCTGAGGGTATTGCCTAGGAATTTGCATTTTTAGTAAGCATACCAAGGCAACCACTGCTGCAGGGGCAGGGGGCAAGGCGTGGGCAGGCAGCTGGAAAGGGGCTCCCGGGGAGACATGCAAACACATCAGCTGTGGAGCAGGCCTCTGCTGGTCTGCAAAGTACAACTGAATGACTTCTTGAAGAAAGTGGTGTTTCAGCAGGGTGTTGAAGGGGGAAGCATTTTGCAGAGAACTGGGAGAGAGGGAGAGCATTGCGAGCAGAGGGAACTGCATAGGCAAAGATGTAGAGGCCGGACATGAGTAGGGAAGAGGAAGAAAGCAGGTGAGACAAGGTTGTGCACAGACTTTCTTTGCTCCCCGCTGGGACCAAGGGACACTGTGACCAGGGTTAGCTTCCTTAGCCTGAAACAGCTGTGGGGATAGGACTATTGCAAATTGGCTCCAGTGGCCACCTGAGTAGCCCCCCTCCCCTTGCCTTAAGCCCCTAAGATTCACTTGATGGATGGATCAGCTGGGCCCATTAGCTCAGTCTATGTTCTTCCTTCTGAGGAGGAGATAGATGAATGATTTCACGGGCTTTTATCCCAGAGAACAAAGGGGCTGGAGGCTTGCGGGGATGAGTGAGGACCTCTGAGTGGGGCATGGCTGACCTCATGGCCCTTCCCTGGGTGGCCCACAATGTGCTGGCTGGGTAGAGGGCATGGGAGGCAGCCTGTTTCTCGACTGGGGCACCAAGCCTGCTCTGGCTGCTCTTCTGCTCAAGCAGTCACACCTAGAGGGGTCCTAGGGGGGCGGGATGCTAGTGCTGGGTGGTTCACAAGAGCAGACAGTTAAATAATCAGGAACTTTGCAAGCTGGTTGTTAAACTTTTGATAACTTGAAATTGGCCATGCATGGTAGGTGTACTTACACTATGGAAATTGGCACAAAAAATAAATAAATCAGGAACTTTTGTAAAATATGAGGAAAATGACCTAAAAAAAAAGAAAATTCAAGATATAAGCTTTTTTTATTATGAGGTTCATAACATAAAATTACTCTATCAAATTGCTCTATAAGTTCACAACCCTTAATTTCTGTATTCAATTTGATAAAGATGGGCTTGTCCAGTGACCTTTGTAACAGCCAGAGATTTGGGACAAATGCAAGCTCTTCTAGTGAGAGCTACATCCCATCTTGGAGATGAAGAATCGGTTGCTCAGAGAAGGTAGGTGACCTGTCCAAGGCGACACAGCTGGTGGTGCAGGGCTGGGATTCAAACCTGCGTCTGTCTGCCTCGTTGCACCCAATCCATCTGGCAGGTGCAGCTCAGTCAGTCCCTAGGCAGAGCCCCTTTGACCAGGCCCCTTAGCCTTGCCCTCCTCTTAATACAAGGTCAAGAGCCCTGAAACAGGGAAATGGAACCACTGTAAGAAGGGAGCTTTCTTGTTCAGTCCCACTGCAAGGGCGTAGAAGAGGCAGCCGGCCTCCAGGTCTCCTGAAGCCAGTTTGTGCTCAGTTTCACTGCTCTGCCCACCTCTGTGACTGTGTGATGACCTCCACAACAGACAGTGCCAAGGAGGGCAAGGGAAAGAGAGGCAGGAAGAGGCAGGGGACTCATCAATTGCTGGCAGTTACATGGTGCTTTGTCGTTCTTAATTAGCTCAGCAGCTCCATAGTCAGAGACTTCCCTGTGGCTGCCCAGGCTGAATTAAAAACAGCTGCCGGTTCTACCCAGGATGGCAGTTTGGCCCGGGAGGGGCCCCTAGGAGCACCTCCCAGAGCCCTTTAGGTGCTGCTGCTTCCCCACCTGCAGAGTCATCCACTTGCTGGGCACACTTGGAGAACCAGAGGACAGAACTTAAGTCACGTGCTTGGATGCCTCCTCTGTGCCAGGCACTGGTCAGTTGCTCCCAGGAACACTGGGATGAATGATGGTCTCCAGGCATGCTTTGCTGCTGGGGGAGGCAAATGGGTTCACCAAAAACCATTAAAAAAAGAATGATAACTAGAGTTACCATTTGCTGAACTCTTGCCACATGTCAGGCACTGGGCTAAGCATTTCCCACATATCCTACAGAAGCTTTATGAAGCCTTCTAAGGCAGGTGTTATTCCCATTGTACAAATAAGGAAACCGAGACCCAGTTAGCTAAAGTTGCATATATAGTATATATATGGAGGATTTCGTTTTAGAACTGAGGCATGTAGAACTCCAGGGTCAAACGTTACTGCCTAGGAGTGTGTGTGTGTGTATGTGTGTGTGTGTGTAGGTGGGAAGTGAGGTGCGTGGGTAGTTGTGACTGGGAGTACTGGGGAAGAGGCCAATTAGATGTTCTGGGCAAATGCAGGGAGGCTGGGAGACTTGAGAAGGCAATCTGCCTGGATGTTTCTGGAAGAGGAAACAGCATGGAAAGGGTCTGAGGAGGAAAGGGTTCAGAGGCAACTGGTTGGGGCTGCTGGGTCAGTGGGACACAGCAGAGAGGAGAGGCCCTGGGGATTGGGTGAAAGGTCAGAGCCAAGTCTAAGCATGAAACCCCTTGGGCATCTGACTTATCAGTAACCCAGGTTACCTCCGCTTCCTTGGGAGAAGGCTGCCATAGACCTGGGCCCAAGAGGGGCGGGGTGGCCTTACCCCCCAAGTAGGGAGTGGGGGTGGGTCACAAAGGGGTGAGACTGGATTACCTACCCACAGGTCAGACTGGGCAGGCTGATTCCAATCCCAAGAAAACTCCCTTCCCTGGGGGCCAACCAAGAATTGTGATAACAACCACTCCATCTTCACTGTTCATTCTGGTTAGGAAGGTGATTTGAGTTTTATTAAAATATGCCACATATATAGCACTTATTATATGCCAGGCATAATTCCAAAGACGAACTGAACATTAACTCTTTTAATCCTCACAACCGCCCATGAGGTATTGTGTAATCCTAGTTATTTCGTGATTATAATCCCCATTTTACAGGTGAGGAAACTGAGACCTACAGATTTAAATAACTTGTCTAAAATCATAAAGAAGCAGGGGAGCTCTGGTTGGAGCACTGTCCTGTGAACCAACATGTTGCAAGTTTGATCCCTGGTCAGGGCACACACCTCCATTGTGGGTTCAATCCCAGGTTGGAGCGCATATGGGAGGCAACCGATCGCTGTTTCTCTCTCACATTGATGTTTGATTCTCTCTCTCTCCCTCTTCCTCTCTTTCTAGAATCAATAAAAACATATTATCAGGTGAGTAAAAAAAAGAGAGAGAGAAAGGGGGGTGATGGGATCCCAGGCTCTACCACTGTGTTCTGCTAGTGGGGGCGAGAGTACGTACTCTGCTATAGAAACCCCCATCTTACAGATGGAAAAACTGAGGCCTAGCAGATGAAGGGACTGACTGGCTCACGGGGCAGTAGGGAGGACACATCACTTGAGGAAAGCAGGGCTCCTGCTCCTAGCCTAGGCTCTGTCTCGGTCCCCACTGCAAGTCCCAGTGATAGTTGCAGAGAAGCTGCCAGCTCTGCCAGCTCCCTGGCACCCACTATCTCCCTGGGGTCCCTTAAGGGCTCAGAGGGGGAGAAAACGGTAAGATTACAATTCTGACACCATTTTCTTAAACTTTTTTCCATAGTTAGCTTCCCCTTCCCTTTCAGTGTTGTTGTTTTTTTTCTTACTGATTATAAAGGATAGATGATCATTGTAGACATTTTCACAAGGATCAGATAAGACAAAAAAAGAAGAAAAAGAAAAATCGCCTTAAAATTCCTTTAACAATACTGGCATGTTTTCAAGATTTCTTTGCTCCCTCTCCTGTTTTTTAGAAGCATTTGAGCTGGGAGGCAGGAGACTTAGTGTCTGGTCCTGGCTTGCTGTGTGACCTTGGGCAAGTCCCTGTCCTTCTCTGGGCCACATCTCACCTGTGAAATGAAAGCTTGGACATGATGACCTCAGAGGAGGCCCCTCGTAGCTCTGACCTTCTGTTTCTGCTTGTTTCTGGGACTGGCAGAAGGGGCACTAGCAGGCTGCCCCTCTGCAGGGATGCATGGCTGACAGCTCACAGCAAGTCACCTCCGGGAGGATGCGGTGGCCCTGAAAACAGCCTTCATTGCAGGCACAGCATTCCCAGGCCTGCCTGTTTTACGGGGCCCATATGGTGCCCCCTGCCAGCCGGACGTCACCAGCTGCCCTTCAACAGCCAGTCCTGGGTGATTGTTTTTCCAATAGGCTCTAGAGTGTTCTTTCTACTGCCCCAGGACCCATCTGGCTCGGGGTAAGAGAGCTAGGGGGGCTTAGCCCTGAGCACCTACCTACCCATCTCCCCAGCCCTTTGTGGGAGAAGACAGCTTAGTGTGGTAAAAGGTGGGGAGAGGAAGGGTGGGAAGAAGGGAGAAAGGAGAGGAACATTGACTTTATTCCAACTCCATCTGGACCTCTCACGAGATATTCGGGATTCAGAAATGAATCAGGAAAACTTAACTGCTCTTGAAGGACACAAAGCCTCGTCAGGATGAGCAGAGTAGAAACAGACAGCAGCAACACTTGCAACGCCATAAGCCCAGGCCTGTGGGGTCCCACAGGGAGAAGCCTAACCAATGGGTGGTAGTCAGGGAAAGCTTGCTAGAAGAAGCAACTTTATAAGTGAGTTCCCAAAGACAGGACTCATGCTTTCCAACTCGTGTTATTTAATCCTTACAAACAGCCCCAGGGAATAGCTATTGTTGCCCCTTTACAAATGAGGCTCAGAAAGGTGAATTCACACCCACCAAAAGAAGGAAAGTTGGGCTCAAACCCGTGGCACTCTACTCTGGCTTCTGGGCCTGGGTTTGAGTTTGATCTCAGCCTCTGAGGCAAAGAGACTCTCAGTGAGCGCTTCTCTCCTGGGCCTCAGGCTCTTACCTGCAAAATGGGTCTATTGCTGGCTGCAGCGTTTTTGCAGGGGCAAAGGACAGAATGGCAGAAAAAGCACCTAATTTATAAACGGAGAGAGGACGTGTCAACAAGGCCCCCTATCCAGCTGAAGATAGCTCCGCCCCGTCTTTCCCCAGACACAGAAACAGGACTCCTGCCTTCTAAGCCAGGAGCAATCCCAGAGGTTGAAGTTTGCCTTTCTGAGGCACCCCCATCTAGAAGCAGCCAGAATAGAGTGTATGTGCTCTTCTTTGACTCCCTTTGGTAAAGCCTGACTGGATGCCACAGGATCCTAGAGAGAATTCTAAATCCTGGAGTTAGAATATCTGTGCTTGAGGAATTCTAGCATCCAGACTCCCCTCCAAGTGCCTCCTAGCCAGCAGGGCAGGGCCTGGGCCTCTGTCAAGCAGCACCTAGCCCTGGCAGATGGGAGGGATCACTAGAGATAGGATCCCATCTCATTTTACAGATTAAGACTCACAGAGGGAAAGGACTTCTGAGGTCACACAGCAAGTCAGAGCTAGAGCTAAGGCTTCTTTCTCTATACCTCAGAGCATAACACCCAGACCATATCTCCTCGAGGCTACTTGGGGAGTGGGGTGAGCATGGAGCAGCCGAGGGTGCCCAGGTGACACCAGGGAGCAGCCTGGGTGCTGCTGTGCTACTACAGTGCAACTGGTCTTGCTAAGGCGAACTTTTACACCTCTTCCCTGTTCCCAGCAAAGTTCTACAACCTCCACCTCCCCTTCTAAGCTTCCCACTGCCCTGGTCATCTTCTTCCTCTTGAACATGACCCTTGTCTCTGGACCTCAGTCTCCCCATTTATGAAGTGGTTTCCAGGTACCCCCGCGGAGAGGAAGGCGGCTGGCGGACCTTCAGACTCCTACGGGGGTGAGTAGTAAGGTTAGTAGGGAGAAGGAGGAAAAGACAGGCTTCCTACGGCTTTCAGCTCCCTACCTTCAGGGCGCCCTTTGTCTGGACAGCCTCGGGGAGCACAGGCTAGGGGGCGCGGAGAGGGGCGGGGCCGGGCTGTTGGGGGCGGGGTCCTGGGCGGGTCCTGCCCCGGCCCTCGCCCCGCCCCGTCGGACGTGGGTGCGGAGCTCGCGCTGGGAGAGGAGGAGCGCGGAGCCCATGCGCCGCCCGGCCGCTGCGGAAAGTTTTCCCTCACGGAGTTTTGGCGGCGGCAACCGCGGCGGCCGGAGCGGCCATGGACGCGCTCAAGTCCGCAGGGAGGGCGCTGATCCGAAGCCCCAGCCTCGCCAAGCAGAGCTGGGGGGGCGGCGGCCGGCACCGGAGTGAGTGCGTGCGCGTTCGTCGGGGCCGGGCGGGGGCCGGGAGAGCAGGTCAGGCCGCGAGGATCGGCCTCTCGCGGGCGCCCGGCGGGACCGGAGGGCCTGACCCGCTCCCTGCGGGGTTAGGGGTCGCCCAGGGTCAACTTGTAGCTCCCCTCCTTTGCCCATTCCGTGCCCGGGGGCAGAAGGGACAGAAGCTGGGGGAAGAGACCGGAGCTCGGGGTCCCCAGGTGCAGGCGGCAGTGCGAAGGGGGTTGCAGGTCAGGAGGAGAGACCTGCGCGCCTCCCGGCACCTCCTCACCTGGCCGCCCTGGACCGCTAGGGGAGGCGGGAAGATTTCCGCGCCCGTGCCCGGGGGAGGGGGAGTGGGCGCAGGGCTTGGGACTATGCCCCCATCTCCTCACCCCTGCGCCCCAGCCGCGACATTAGCGGCCGGCTGGAGCCCACTTGCCCCCTCCACCTGTCCAACCCAAGAGGTCATCTTTTGACTTCGGGCTCCCAGAAACGGTCTCAGGTATGAGCTTGGGTTCGTAGGTACCTACTTGAAGTTGGGTCGAGTTTAGCCTAGGATCTCAGGAGATAGCACACACTCGGCCATTTAGATCCCTGTGTCCCCTCCCCTAGCCGAGTCCAGGTGTGGAGGCTGGCCTCCTGGCTGTTTTCGAAACCTGTTTTCTCTAGCATCTCCCCCCACCCCCGGGTTTCCAAGGTCCCTGGGCGCCCAGGCGAATTACAGACTCGACACCACCTCTCCCCAGGGCGTCTGGGAGGCTGGGAGGGGCCTCATCCGCCCTCCCTCCTCTCCCCGTCTCGAGTTACTCTAAGGGAACCCGTCACCTGGCACCTTCCCCTGAGGCCTGAGAAACCCAGCCTAAGTCTCTGCTTTTTCCCTAGGACAAACGGGGTGGCTTGCCTGGCGTCACATAGGCCTTCCTGGCAGATGTAGAGCCAAAGCCAGGACTCCTACACACTCCCACCCCTTGCCAACCGCCTGAACCCTGTCCTCTCCCCCCACCAGGAAACCACTGACACAGTTACACGCCACCCCCTTCCCCGTGCGTTCCAGGGCTCAGCCAGGGGAGCCGGAGTTCCGTCTGCCCAGGAGTGCCAGCGTGTCTGGGCCTAGAGAGCCCGCCCTGCCCCTCCTCTGGAACTCGTGTTCCAGCTGTGGCCGCCTCCTAAACCGAGACTGGCATTGGGAACAGAGGCTGGTGCCTGTGGGTGGGGGTGGGGTCAGAGACCCGTTAGGGCCTGGCCAGGCATGTACCATCTCCCACACTTAATGACTCCTAAAATAGCCCCTTTAAATATTTGTGGGGTTTGACCAGGACTTCTGTGAATAATGAACTGTTCCAGTGGGGGAAACCCTCCCATTTTCTCCTGGATGAGGGAGGGAGGAGGCGCTGGACAAGTCAAGGAAACTGAGAAGTTCCTCTCAATCTGAGGAACTTGAAATTTGAAATCTTTGTTGGTAGGAGAGAGTTTCTCCTTCCTGCTCTGATCTTGGACAAGCCACTTGTCCTTTCTGATCCTCAGC